>NC_060259.1:61273811-62473811 GCF_921293095.1 Ischnura elegans
GGTCCGAGTCAGAGGCGTGCGAATTCGCGTGCAGGAGCTTTTTGTTTTAAAAACGGTAAACTGTTCTTGAAACCCTCGGACTGTGTGAACTTTTCTTGTAATTTGCTCGTTTTTGAGTATTTTTTTTAAATAAACCACCGTATTTATCTGTGAAAATAAGGATTCCAGTTTTATCATTTCTCTCGTGTACCTATATTTTGCGTCTTCAGTTATCGGTTGCGCAACGGAAAGGTTTATAATCCTTCCGCGTAAATCGACGTGGGTGGTTGGTGAGGTCGCTCGCTGCTCCTGTCCTGTTGTCGTAGACGCATCGCAGCACTTCCCACCCTTTGACCTTTAATTAACTCTCAGGATTCTCTTATTAGTAGACGCTTTCGATGAGTTTTATTTTTAATTTACGAGGCTATGGCTGAACGCAGGAGGATGCATTTTTTTATCCCAAAAATGTAATTTCCTTAACAACGATAATTCGTGAATAAAATATTTAATTCTCGAGCTAGAGAACAATCTCACTCGTTCTCAGTGAGGATTGCCTTGATTGGTAAACCGAGTCGTTATTTCGCTTCTAATATTTCCGCTTTAACCGATCTTAAAATATTTCTAGCAAATCTTCTATCTTACCGATTTTTTTATCTAAATGCGGCGACGAATACTTCACGGTAGGTTAATTGATCCGGGTTTAGTTGAAACACTTCGTACAAATTTGATTTCAGTTTTTCCATACGCAATTAGTTATCACCTTATAGTGAAGTTGTGGGTGGCGTGATTCCATAGAAATAATTTTGAACTGATAAAAGTATTTTTTTTTTAGAAAAGTTCACGGCAACGTCTCCCAGGAAATTTGGAGTCCCTTTCTCTCGGAAATGTCTTAAAATAAAAAAAAATAAACTTCGTTTTAGAGATTATTTGAAGCTTTTTTTGGTATTCTACAGAATCTCTATTTTCAGTTGGTTCCTTCCTGTATATTTGTATGTAGTTTTTTTAGGTTAACAGAAAACTGTTTTTGCAGGGTATTCTTTCACGCCAGAGGAAAAGGCTGGGGACGGCACTTAAAGTATTTTCCTATTTTAATATTTTTCATGGCCGGTAATATCTGAGTAAATTACTACTTAAGTAACTGATCGCAGAAATAATTATTAGCATTTGATAACTATCTGCCGAAACCTCCGATGAAGTTAAATGATTTTGAGAAAGAGAATTCAAGCTCTTGTAAGGGAATATGCTAAAATAATGAAACACTCTTTGAAGATAATCACTAAAGGTATTTTAATATGAAGCTTGCTTATACATGTTCCAGTGAACCTGATATTGTATTCATTAATTCTTGATGATTAATATAAATTATATTTCTTTTAAAAACTATTGGGAGTGAATGCAATGTTCATCTCTCAAGTCGTCGGAATAAAGTTACTATATGAACGGAAAAATATGATTGCATACTCTCTTTTAAATTCCTTTTGTACCTTCTTCTTCTGTTGGCCATAGCAAAATATGCGTAAATCAGTGTAGAGATAAGCTACTGTCACACATGTATATATTTATATTATGTCTATGCTTATTTTTTACATTTACGCCCGCAGGAATAAATTTATGAAGTTGAATTACTGTGTGTAAGATACAATAATTTTATTCGTGTATGCCGATGGCATGATTGTTTTTAAGAAAGTAATTTTAAATTAATAAAACGTCTTAATTTCTAGAAAAATATAAATTTATAGCCAAAATTAATCAAGAAAAATCTCCAAATCATTATCACTCACTGTAATAATTAAAAGCAAAAATAGAGAGGGAATATCATCCACCTTCTGATATGGAATGCGTATTCCGAATTTAATCTTCTTCCATCCCGCCGCGCCGTTTCTATATAGCGTATTATTCAACCCTCAACGCTAAAAACCCTTTATTGATCCTTGATTCCTGGGACCTACGCCCTCTCTTCACCTCTTGAGCATCTTTCTCCTATTCGACACAGGTATCATTTCCCCTTCGCCCGTATTCGGTAATTCCTCATTTGCTATCCTGCCTTCCTAGACCACTTATTTTGGCTTTATGTTACCTCTGACGAACTTGCTTGTATCGCTTAAGTGCCCGAAATTCTAATCCAGAGACTGAACATAGATGATATTTTTACGAAGGGTGTGTCCCCGTATTGAATATCTTTTTACTGGCTGAATATTATTTGATTTTCATACGAATTGACGTGGAGTTTACAAATAAAACTGCATTATCAGCTTCAATTCCCATGCGGAGGATACCTATATCGAAAACGTAGTATTTGGAAAATGAAAGAATTATTTCCTCCACGCTAACAAATGCTCCGTGAAGTAAGAGATGTAGCGGGAATGGTTTATAAATGGCATTGAGTGGTCAGTGAATGGCTTTCAATACCGTTCTATGCCACTATCTTTTGATAAATCGAAACATCAATGAATCATCCATTGTTTTAATTTTCCGAGAAAAATAAGCGCAGTCGGAGTTGTTTGTCGGTTGCTAGAGGTGACCGAGGAGAAACCTTAGTCTTATTGGACACGGTGCTCTTTTCGTCAAGTTTCAGGAGAATGCATCTCTTCTAAAATATATTGTCTAAGTGCAGAATTACTATGGATTTAATAGAGCCCTAACTTTTGAATATACCTCTTTGCATATATTTTTCCAATTTTCCTCTCTTTCTCATCCGTTTCGATTTGCTTAAACACTTACCGGAGTGCTGACATTTTTGGTCTTATTTCTTCTAAAACGTTGTTAGTATGCGAAATTTGTGCATCATGATATACTTTTTGACATTTCTCTATTTGATAGACGTGAATCGGTGTGGACTTCGGAAATGCAAGTGTGAAGGAGAAAGAGAGTTGGAGGAATGTGCGCACAGGTGTAGGAGGGTGAGGAACTCCGTTGGGGAGGGTAATCAACTTGATGGGGATTAGAAAAATTGCCAGAAAGGATTAGCGTGATGCTCTTCAAGGCTTCTCAAGTTGATGGGCGAGTGAGTCGTAAGAGAAGGTAGGATTGGGTATTTTTGTAATAAGACAGTCAGGTGTTGAATGAAGTTCTTCCTTTGATAGGCTATTGCGTCGTGCTTTAGTCTATTCCATAAATGCGGGTGGTACGTCCGTGTGCGTTTAAGTAAGTGAGGATGGAACTTACTCATCTCTTTGCAAGAACACATAAGAAATGATAAATCGACTGTAGTGATAGCCGGAAAATTGTGGAAGAAAATACTATTTTTCTGCTTGCTAACAGTTCCGCTGTGATATATAACTCCCTCCACGTATCATGTCTTGCGTCATGTTTTATCTTTGTTGCCCTTTAACTTAGCTTTACGTTGAGTAATTGCTGTGAAGGTTAATTTTTTCGCACTTCCTTCGATCAGGTTACTTCTACCCCTGATTTTGTCCGTAATGGAGTATTAAAATCATTGTAACCTCAAGTTTTTTTGTATTCTAAAATAAGTTCATGAACGAAGTATTCTATTACTAAACTTTTACGTGGAATGATCTTTTCATCATTAGGAGCCTGATAAGCTATTCCAGTTGTGCGAAGTGCTATTTTTGCATGCCTTGAATTTGTTCCCGGAGAACATTTAGCGGACCTGTATTAATCAACTGAACTAATTGTTTGATTTTTACTTCATGGACGCAGTCGGTATATTTTCTCAAGGCGTGACGTTAATCCGTTAGGAAACGTTTGTTGCGATTTTCATGCCCTAGCTTACCGAATTACGACGTTCACTGTAAAATGGAGAGGAATTGTTTTTATAATCCCTTTCCTTGTATACGAAGGTAAATGCTTGCTGCCGATGATGAATTGTACCGACGAATACAGAAAAGCTGTAAAATATTTCAGGCGGACAATGTAGTTGTAGCCTGGCGAGGAATTAGCCTTAAACAGTTTTTCTCATGCTTAGGATGGCAAAGTAGTAACTACTGACATTTATTTGGGAACTGAACATAATTTCTCAAATTATGTACAATTAGAGGAAGTGATTCGTTCTAATCGTAAAATGATTTCTCCTGAGGAGGTGTGCTGTGGAGTGCTCTATCAAAATTCTGTGGGACTCTTCTCCCCTTGGCTCTAAGGGTGTCAGGATTTCACACCTGTTGAGAATCCGTGCTACTCGATGCCTGACCTAGGCTAAAAAACCTCTCGATTCCCTGGCTTCATCTTGTATGATAAAAAGTAGAAGATTTTCGTTAAGGCTTATGATGTGAAGGTGTTTCACAGGGATACATAAAAACTTGGGGGAGTGTCGCTATATTCCACACGTATTATTAAATAAATGCTCCAGATACCTTGAAGGAGGTTCCAGGACACGAAAGGAATTTCATTTCCATGAAAATTCCGAAATTTTTATTGTGCATCACAGACTTACAGTATACATGGAATTTCCATTATGTCAACTTTAATAAATTATTAAGTTTTAATGGAATTTTGCAAATTATAATTACTTTCGGTCATAAAATTAATAGAGAATAGTTTGGACCGGCCTAAAAATTTCAGTATTGAGATTCAGGCAAATTTTTACGATGTTCTGCTCTAATAATCTGGAAACTTCGTGTTAATAGCTTACGTTTCAAACAAGACATGTCACTAAAAAGACGCGTCGAGCGGGAGTAATTTGACGTATTTTGCGCGTTAAACTTATGCTTTCAATTTTAAATTTTCTGGGTAGGTCGAGTAAACACTGTTCATCATTTGCATTCGTCTCAAATATAAAAAGATTTTTCATCATCACATCGATTAACAGCATTAATTGTTGCTTAGTTTGTGTAATCATTAATATTTAATTTGCATCGTTTTCGCATCGATATTGAGCAGACGAAAACGCTCAGCTATTGGCTTCTCGGTGTGTGACGTCATTTTGTTCTATCTCATCAACGTGCAAGGTGTTCTCAGTTACGGCGAACTGCGTGTGCATCGGAAAACGTTGGTGATCTGATCGGTGTCAACGAAACTACGTTCAAGTGCAATCAATGGAATCAGGTGTCTTGAAGTCAAATGATATCCCGAAGGTGGATGCTTAAATGATTGGGCATGCTGATTATGTTGGACTTACACCTGCATGCCACGGCACGAAGTTTTAATGTGGCACTGGAGCTTTTTTGTTGTGTAGCCTCATTCATAATAAAGAGCAGTCGACGGGAAACCTTATCAGAAATTAGGTCAAAGTGAATAAAGTAAAGAGTATTTTTAACTGTAATTGGCCAAACGTTTGTAAGCACGATTCGAAGGTATACCCAAGTAAAAGTGCCGCTGCGTAGGTAAATATCGACATTTGTATCATTATTTCAAGTACCGGGTCTTAATTTAAATGAAAAATTATTTTCTCTTCTATTATTATTTAACTTGCTTACCTGCGATAAAATAATTTTTCAAATTGATTTTTGGCCCATAGTAGCTGCATGAATGTCCATGATTCATTAATTGCCGCAACTTCTGTGCTATTTAAGGTTTGAAACGTAAGCACAAATAACTGGAGTTACATTTTGGTGCAGTCCAAGCAGTAATCCGACCTCCATTTCTTTGTCAAAACGCACTCTTTATCGACGTATTTGTTCTTCCGTAGAATTGATGTATTCAAAAGCAGAGTTCTGATTATCTCAATGTATCTACGAGTTATTTACGTTTCGCCAATAAAGATATGTCAGTCAGCTATACGTTTGCTTGGGTGAGGTTTATGAATACCATTTTTGTGGTATATCTTAAAATAATGTTATAGAAAATGTTGAAGTTAAATAATTAATCAATTGCTAATTTAAATTAAAAGAAATAAGCAAAAGGGTTGTCAAGGGTTAAAAGTTGTTGATTAGTTAAAGGATAAGATCAATCCTTCAAAGAGACAACAACGACGTGTATAACTTTAGATTAATAAGATGATTATTTACAGTAATACTGTGTCCAATAGTTGTTTATGGAGCAAAAGAAGAACCAATTCCAATAGAAAATTTTGGCCGGATGTCAATACTTTTGATGGAAATCGATTCTCGGGCTGGAGATCAAATGTTTGATTGCAAGATCAGACGATTACTTTTCATTTATTCGGTTTTAATATGCTTCTCATAGTATTTGTCTGCGTAATTTTAAAATTGGTTTAACATTTAACATTTCTTCGCAGTATAAGTTTATATTCAACAGATTTAGGCGTTACTTGGTGGAACGATGAGATATTCATGGTTAAATAAAAAACACAGTACTGTTCCACAACCTTATAATTTAGCAGTCTACTAGTTTCAACGTTACAACGTCATAATAAAGTCTTGATAATGACGTTGTAACGTTGAAACTAGTAGACTGCTAAATTATAAGGTTGTGGAACAGTACTGTGTTTTTTATTTAACCATGAATAAGTTTATATGTTTACAAGGTACAAGTTTTTACTGTGTCTTGTTACGACTATCCATTAAGCGAGGAATCGTGCATTTCCTAAAAGTAGTCCCAACTTGTGATACGTAATAATGACCTTATTTCACATCCGATTTTGAAAATATATGCATCACTGTATTTGGAATAAAATTACTAACACTTTGAATACCCAAATTATCACTTTTTATCGAAAATTAATTTTACGGTTTTTCCGTTTTTTTTTTATTAATAGTATGTATATTGTTACTTAGTGACTTAGTTTTCACGAATTAAGTCGTAATATTACAAGAATAATCACTATTTAAGTACTTCTATTAATTTCAATGACAATATAAACCTGCAACCAAACGAAAAAGCGAGACCCGAAGAGCGAGAAATACTAGTAGGTAGTAGTTAAAGGTAGAAAACTTGATAGTCTTGTCGTCAGCGTAACCGAGAAATAAATTAATTAAAATATGTAGATGATGGCATGTACTCACGTTGAATCTAGTCCATAAGCCATTTATGGCTTCTTTCCAAACTCAGTATACGCTGTAGAGGGGCTCACCCTCATGATGGTGTGCCTGAAAACACATAGAACAATATGACGTCACAGCTCTGAGAATATGGCTGCCTTGTGTTTCAGCGTATCTTTAATTTTGCATATTTTAACAATTTATATCTAAGTACCTCATTATTCTCAGACTCGGGATTTAGCCTAATTAAGGTTTAATTTTTTTAAAAGGTCACCTTCCAAAAACGTGCAAATACTCTATTAACTGCGTTGTATGCCGTGAACATGTCAAGAATTTGGCAAAATGCATTTTCATGAAAATTCTGATGTGCTCGCAGGCGATTGCATTTATGGTCTCTCTTAGTGGAATCGGTGCAGCGGGACGCTCCGACCCTCCTCCTCCCCCAGCCATTCCACCCTCGCTACCAGATCCGCTGTCCACTTTCACCGCGTAGGTATTAATCCCGCTCAACGGCCACTTTCTCTCCCGCGGCACGATCATCGCTCTGCCCCAGCGCCTAAACACGTCCACTCGCGCATCTTCGAGTTCATCTGTCCCAAAGTGGCCCATTGAGGAAAATGTTTACTCGACGTTTAAGTAAAACACAATATCGAGGTAACATTCAACATCGTACTACTACGATCGACAATGATTCGTACTCTGTTTCGTTGAATCAAGAAAAGAATCGGAAAGTTTTGGTTGTATTTTTTAGATAAATTTTTAATCAACTTTATCACAAAATCTTCATGATCGCCAATGTCGCTGAGATGGTTTCCGTGGTGGAGAGTTGTTTTTACGATGTTTTCGGGTACTTTTCGCCTTGAATCGTTGTTATAGTTCGATGAGAAACTTATAAAGGTTGCAGATTACATGCTGGTAATTCACAGTGTGATTTCATGTCTCAATAAGCTTATTTTCTCGATATCAATGGTTCGAATTTTAAGGAATGTGATAAGTTATTCTTTCGCTCGCACATCTTCGAGTTCATCGGTTCATCGTGGCTCATTGAAGAAAATGTTTACTCATACTCTCCTCAAAATCTTCGTGATCGCCAATGCCACTGGGATGGTTTCCGTGGTTAAGAGTATTTTTTCGATGTTTTCGGGTACTTTTCGCGTTGGTGCGTTGCTGTAGTTCGAGACAAAACTTGTAAAGCGTACAGATTACTTGCTGCTTATTATTCATGTCTCAATTAACTTATTTTCAAGATCTCAATGGTTCGAAGTTTTAGGAATTTATCATGACAATGACTTAACTTTTCAAACTAAGCCCAGAGTAGTATGGTTTATAGAGAATGAAAATTTTAGAGGATAATAGGACGTGCATGGCCGTAGATGTGTGCAGTTAATTCAAAAGAGAATCGTTAGTATTAACCTTCGTTTTGTTTGTGGTATGTACAAACAGAAACCGCCGTGCCTATTCAGGGAAATATGAAGCACGTAGGTGCTGTCTTGCCATGACAATTTTTATTTGGCCGCAAGTCTTCCAGGTAAGCAACTCGAAAGGCACACACAATGCCGACCGTTTCAAGTGAAGCCAATGTACTTGTCTGCCTACTCGCTTCGTCACTTACTTTGAATTCAAAGCGTATGCAAGGGAAAACACAGTGGCTGGAGTAAAGCATTTTTTCATGTGCGTAGTTAGTTTTTGTTGACGCATTGGGTCCACGTTTTCTTTCTAAAACTTTATCCTTGGATGTTTCTGTTTTCATTTTACAGGTTGCTTCTCTGACAGTAATTGTTGAACATGTAACTATTATTAAGCTTGTGGGTGAATAATTTTGTAATAAGAAAATGAGTGAAATGAATTCAGCGATAAACTGAAGTAGACATCACTGAAACTCTACCCCTTTGTTGTAAACTAACTTCGTCAATACGTTTTTTTCATTTTTTGCGTGAAAAAATTTAGACTGTAAAACATTCAGAGAAATGAGAATCTTCAATTGGCATCCAACGGCAAGGTTTTTGTTCATATTCATTAATAAACTAATAAATATTGTCTACAATGATAATAATATTATAAATGACAGGTAGAAATCATCAAGCTTATTAATAAAATTATCTAAAGAATTCAACCAGAACTTGTTGATTCTTTTCTCGATTATTAGGAACCAGACTCGAAACATTGACGTTCGTAGTAGTATGCAGTTGAATGTTCTGTAAAATTACTCTGCGATTTTGTTTAACTTAAATGTCGAGCGCTAGGTGAACTAATAATACCCTGTCTTGAACAATTTCCGCTGAAGAGCTAGGAGTCTCTTAGCAGGAGGTTATATCGAAGGTTGTATGTTAAATGTGAAGCCAAGTTTACTCTTCACTGGTTGTAATCACTATGTTGCTGTTTCTCGTTTCGGTCTGCAATTCAATGCCTTAAGTTGTTTCTGGGACTGGAGTGATGAGAATTTAAGTCGAGGAATGTACTTTTACCGTCCTGTAAAACCTGCAATTTTTAATTTACAGTAATATTTCCCGCTTGTAGGCTATTTTATGTAGGCGACTGATCGGTGACCGTGGCATACTTTTTTTCTAAACTGCTGACGTTATGATATCCGCGCCATTTTTTATTATTCATTTGTAATGTCTTTTAGCTCGGCATTGATAATAAATCTTTTTAGCTAATTTTTCTATCGTCATAAAATCTTCGTCATGAAATATATTTCAATAATATCGTCATGAAAAATAGTTCAACCTGGAGACCTTTAATCTTGGTCCACTCCTCTAAGAGCCCATAAAAATGGAGTAAAATAGGAATTATTGTGAAAAGTAACCATATTTTATCGTGTGTTTCTTATTTCATAACTTATCTTTGATCACTAACCAGTTTAGAACCGCTACGAAGTCCAATTACATTGCCATCGCTTGGTAGTTCAGTTGGTGAAATCCCCCGGTGCAAGTTCGGCAACGGTGATCTCCACTCCAGGTTAAAGCTTCTCACCAGAATTTTCGCTCTTTGCTCCCTTTTTCGTATTCATGGCTTAACGCCGATGCCAGAAGTGCATGTTGCAGTTCGCGAGTTTGAGTGCAGCTGCACTCATGGTATAGAGACCTTATACTGTGTATATGGGAGTATTCTGCTGCCTTCAATTTCTCCCTATCCCAAGCCAGTTCATTTAGTTCCTTTAGGTCCTTTTTTTATCTCTCCCTGGTACTGTGATATTTATCGAGGTAATTTTCCCCCAATAGGTTTCTCACGAATGAAAACTGTGCGTGTCCCTGGGATGATGACTGTTTCTTTCGGGTTTTGTCCCGAGTAAATCCATCTGCAAGGATTACAATTTCGCCGTCGAGCGTTGCTTTCTGCTTCCTCTGGTAGGCGAAGTAGAATCTTGAATCGAACTGGAAATCGAACCACGGACCTTGGCTTTCAGCCTTGGAATTTGCAAAAAAAATACCTTGGGGATAAAGAACCTCGATAACGTAGTGATTTGCGAAGTGGCCCAGAAAACCAAGGTCCGTGGTTGATTCCCGGTGTAGGGTTTTTTTTTCTCGAGGTGATTCATGTAAATTTCACCGCCGTTCACGCGGCAGTCTCGTAATATTACACTTGAGGTGCAGTACAACTTATAAAGCTCTTCCGTTTGGGTCAGGTAATATATACATGGTATATGAAGAAACAGTGCTGCTCATTTCTCATGCAACTTGTGTCCGAGGACATTTTATATTAGTGTGAATGTGTTCATCATTACTAATGTGTCATTGTTCTCTCTCTTCACAGAATGCCGGACCCGCGCCCAGTCCTCTCGGCCAAATGCCACCCAGCGACGGTATTCCTGGGGGCCCGATGCCACCCGGTTTCTTTCCGGTGAGTAAAGTGACGACCCCTGACTCTCGCACACCCTGGTCCAGACCCGCTCTCAAGTGATCTTAACCCGCGCCTCAAAGGTCACTCCCACTGTCAGGCTGAGAAGGCCCGTGACAGCACGCTTGTTCAAAATATACACTTAACCCACCTCCCGAGCGATATAGAACTCCACCGAAGCAGAAAAGACATGGACACCGCCAGACATATTTTGATTGTAAAGATGTGCTCTCTTCACAGAAAGAATGCACTCTTTTTTTATTCATTGATGGTTCCCATGAGCCTGGAGCTAAAGCGGTGTACGGTATTGTCATTTTCATTAATGACTTTGCATAGTATTTCCCTGGGCCCTTTCATTGTTATTGAGGATGTGCATTGCCTCGTTTCTGTCGTGAGCTTGTATTTCACAATATTTCAGTGCCGGGAGGATGTGTAAGACCTCCGTATTTTTTGCAGTTTATCAGTATGAGTGAAAGTGGCAGCTAGACGAGTGCTTAAAATCAACAATATGATTGTTTAAATTCCAAAATAGTTTGTCTATAGAAGGCAGACTCAAAAATTTGCGCTAAATGACACTCCTTGTGCTCTCTTTTCTCGATTCTTATTTTTTTACTTTAATGCAATATGTAGCGAGTATTATAAGCTTGGAGGAGAATCCGATCATCTACATTTAATTGAAAAAGTAAATCTACTAGTACGTAAGTTCGTTCTTTTAGATGTGATAAGTTTCATTGATGTGTATCAATCTCTTTTTAGAGGCGTTCTTAATTTTCCAAGTTCAATGCTTCCTAAACTATTGCCATCGTTGTTAGAATCACCAGTTACATTCTTCAGCTCACCCGGTGAAATCATTTTCTTTTAGTGCGAAAGTAATAGTATAAGAATTTCTTAAAGCAAATTTCCGCAATGTATCCTGGCTGTGATATATTTGAATTAATGTCTGATAAATTTTATTTTGTCCCACGGAACCTGCCGTTGTAACCGTACATCTGTGCGAATGTGCCAATAATGTCCGGATTTTCGGAACTCGTCCGGCACACGAAGTGGAGTTAGGTATCGCGCGGCAAGTCTTTCATTCGTGCTGTCAACTATGACGATGCGAGCTAACATAATCGTTACTTAAAGATGTTAGAACGTCAGATAGGCTGTGATATCTTAGGGAGGACCTATATGCTATGTCATATAATATGCATCTCTTGTCAGCGTGAAAGAAAAGGCTCCTTCACATGGGAATCGTGGAATTCTGGTGCTCCCGAGTAATACCGACGTTCAAAACTTTGGCCGTGTAGCCATTCGCTTACATGGTGAAAAACATTGCTTACACGTAAATAGTATTTACTGAGAGCCTGCTTGGTTGATAAAAATTACTAAAAAGTGACGCATGTTCCATTTTACTTAAAATAATCAGTCTAGGTTATATCTTGCATATCTACATTCTGAGTATGGCTTATCGGCCTTGCAAAAAATATTTTATTCAACCAAACTAACAGTTACTATGCAGGATGACATTTGTTAGTAAATTTTGCCAATAATTTTGGCATAGTTTTTTCTTTAATTCATCGAATGCCTTAAGGATTAATTAATTTATTGGGATTGCTTTCGTAATCGGTGGAGAGCACTAATAACATCATGACAATACTAATACGTCGAAATCAATTGAATCAACGGCTGTATAGAGAAATTTGGCGATATGCATAGTATACATGGATGCTTCAGAGGACAGTGACGTGAGTTAAAGCGAATCGACAGCTCCTTTTAAGTTTTTTCCCATCGCATCCCGGAATTGCTTTCATTTTCATGAAAGTGCGTGTGATAGGGGGATGATAATGGAATCAAAGACGGAAGTCATGTCCTTTGATGTAGTGGGTAAAAATAGAAGGTCGCCATAATTTGATTCTCTCAAAATTCGTTATCCTCTCTCGACGGTTCATGTAGAGTGGTCGTATAAAGAAGGCAGAAAAAGCTTTTAGGGCTCGTCTGGCACCAAGTGACGTGGGTGTGAAGCGGTGTACGCCGTGGATTACGATAACTAAGGTAAGGAATTGGTGATTACATGGGTTCATCGACTTCTAGCTCCAAGTTTTCCTCGGCGTCATGGAAAAGACCCATATTACGACCGTTTTCAGGGCCTCAAGCATCGTTTCACCGATGGATACATAAGGTACTCATGTAGAAATAGCGTAGTCATACTGCGGTAGATTCATCATGGAAACGTCAACGGCTCCATTCTCTTTGACGGAACTATATTCCAGCGTTAGTGTTCGAATTGTGTCTTTCGGAATTAAACAATTGAGTGAGGTTAGGGAAGAATGATATCGTCACCTTTAATGTAAAATCGTAAATCAAAAATTTCATACGAATTAGATTTTCATTTTATATCACTAGTGGTAAAATATCGTGTTTCGTATAATACAGGTGAAAAAATTGTATTTCAAATTGAATCGAATGAATTTAAAAACCAAAACAGTTATTTAAATGTCGTATGACAAGAAAAACAAAGTTTTTGTTCGCACTGTAAATTTTGATGTCTTCGAGTTACGAGGCCTTACATTTAAGGTGACGATGTGTGGTTTCTGCAGTAAAGATTAAAAATCCGAAACCAAGTGACCTACCCTAATCCCTCCACCTTTCCTTGAGAGTGAGGAGCGCTGATTGGCTCCTCCCATCGATTGAATAATATAATTTGGAGCAGTGGTGTATTTATTTATATTTAAAAAAATGCTATCAATTAAATTCTCGGAGAAACTTTTTACGCTGCATTCTACTAACTTTTCCAGTCTCCATTTTAACGCAGGCAATTTTTCGAAGCCACGTGATTGCAATTTGGCCATAGCTTACCTCGCAACCATGTCTAGCGCTTTGTTTTAGTCCGCACTGACATACTAGAGATTGGCCTGCGAACACTTCCCCGTCCTAATGTGTCCCCGTCGGAAATATTGCATCGCGTGTTCGATGGCTTTTTAATGTCGAGTTTATCGGCTAATTGGATCGATTCATGAAAAAAGTAGGTGGGGCACCAAGTTGTAATAAAATGTCAACAAGCTTTTTATTGAGTTCAGTTTAAAAATTAACAATCCTTCAAGATGGGTTCTTCCTGGCTGGGATGTCAACGGTAGAAAATATTTCCCCGGGAGATATTTATTTTGTTTCCACATGGGGATGGGCGGTTCACATGTTCTGGTAGTCGACTGGTTGGGGTCGGTCTTTGTATTTGAGGGCAGATATACGTTCGTCATATCCTGCTTCACAGCAAATTTCTCTTGGGAAATACTGAGGAACAAATGAAAAAAAATGGCATGCAAAATAGAATTGGCATCACGTGCTGCTTAGTAAATTTGAGTGTTTCCCAATTCACACGTAAAAATGAAGGAAAAATACTGGCACAAACAAGTGGTTTGAGGATTTCAGTTGGATCAGTCAATATGATTCACGTATCAAATAGTGATTCGTGGTTTCATGAAAAGTAACTGTTGGCATTGGGATAATGCTTTTTCGTTTAATACAATGCCGTTCGTAAAGATGATTTATACAATGTTGCATCCACCCGGTGATTTTGTTTGGCCACCTTCACGATTACTGCGTGTGGCTGAGGATTGAAAAGAATCCGTAAGTAAATACGAAAAAATAATGCGTTTGGCTCATAAACACCACATTACCGAATAGGAAAAATGGTTCCAACACAAGTTTTCTGTTTTTCAGGAACCAATTTTACCGTACTTGGAAACTGTTTTATGTGAAATATTTTACAATAATGAATCCTCATTTCATTTAAGAGGTGCGGGAACAATAACAAGTTGTTGTTTAATATTTTTTCTGACACATCGCAATCGTGTTGTCGTAGCATTTTGTTTTTTCTTGAATATTCGTCGTAAAAATAATACAAGCGTCTTTTAGGAACCGTAATAAGCAGATGGGGATCTTTCAGGAAGAATTTACACGATTGAAGATGAGTCTCCCTCCGTAATTTTTAAACGTCATAATTCCAATACACGTACTGCCGTTCTCCTAAGACATTCCGATGATTATATTATATTGCTGAAAATTGAAATAAAACAATTTTTCTCCACACTGTAATATTTCATGATTATTTTTTTCGTACGGAAATTAAATATGACTCGCGCGGCTATAGTGCTAGAGGCTCAGAGTTGAAATTCTTGAGTTGTAACTCTTGAGTTGTATGTACTCAGTAAGCGCATCAGCTAAATTTCAATTAGATCACGGTAGAATTCGACGCAGCTTGGCTTTTGATTGAAAATACGCATGCCTTGTCTAAGTAATACTTTCAAAAATTGGTTGTAATTGAGTTCAATAGGAAGGAGATCATTTTCACCGAAAAATTATCAGTTTTCGAGATTATGTACTCAGTGGTTGAGATAAATGGAGATGTAGCAATTTCTTACAACAGCTTCAACAATTTAAATAGCTTGCTATTCGAAATCCCGTAGCAGTTCTGATTGAGGAAAATATTTGTCAGTGGTTCTTGGGCCACCTCTAGTCATTATTCATTGATGAGTTAGTGCGTTTGATCGCCTTTCAATCGTCGCATATATCGTCGTAGTTTTAGGATGAAGAAATTTCATCTTCAAACTTGACTCATGAAGACTTTTGACTGAAAGAAATGCCAAATTCTAACTTTATCACTTTTGTGACATGTTTTTGGTGTATTATTATATTTTTATTGTCGCCAGAGTCGTAGACCAATTACCAGACGCATTGGCATTTAATTGACTGTGTAACTTGCCTTGATAATTCTACTCCATTGTCCTTAACGGCTCCCGTTTTCGCGCAGAATCGTATGTATACTCGACTTTCCCTTTTTTTAAAGGAATATTTTAGCATATCGTCATATAATACTTTGATGCGATTGGGCATGCATAATCAATATTAACATTTAAAATTTAATTTAATTTATAAATATAAAATGCATCATCGGCAATCGACAAGGCCTGTGTATAAAAATCATCATTACAAGTGTCTTAGGATTTTCTTGTATGATTCAATCCATCGGTAATCATGGTTATCTAATGTACATCATTTAATCCTCTGAAGTATTTATTATGAGAAGACTTTGATTTATGCTTTTTTAAAGTTAATTGGCTACGTAAATATTTTATCAAGAATTCTTGAAAGTGGGCTTCTGGAAACTGTCATTCATCATCGTTCATAGTTTTTGTATTTCTCTAAGAATTTCCTTCGCCTTATCGAAAAACGTTGCGTTTGTTCAAGCGTATGTATGTATAAATTCATTCCGTGTGATCATTGAAATTCATGCCGATTGAATAATGGCAGATATACTTTTTGATGAACTGTGGGAAATGATCCAAACTGAGGCCAAATTTCGAAAGAGGAACTGATGTATCAGCAGTAATTCCAGAGGGTTGAAAACAATGAAGAAAATACTCCGTGCACAGATTCGGGTTTACTACATAGAATATCGAACTATTTCGTATTTAACCCGCTATGCTTGTCTTGAGTTTTTAAAACTTGTCATTTGCAATAACGCTACGATTATGAGGACTATTCGGCATTGTCACTCCATGAGTTTCGTTGTGAGGTCACCCTAAAAGAGTCATTTGTGGAGCGCTCTCTTTGCTGGACCTCGATTCCGAGGTTAGTTGTTTATATGGGGAAACAGTCGGGGTTCAGGTAATCCTTACCTCTGCGATTGTGGCGAACTAAAGAAATGGAAGTATTGCTTGGGATGTGGAGAAATAGAGAGAAAACTCCTTGCTTTCATTGTCTAGCCTACCTCCCAGCTATCTTGCAGAGTGCAATAAATATTGAATGCATAACTTACTGGAAATTTAGAGGGCAAGTTACTCCCGATAGGGAGGTTACATTGTCTTTTTTTTCGTGTCGTATTACTCGTTTAAATTTGGGCTATCAGCTTGAAATTTCGTCGAGGTAAGTAGAGTAAACCCGTGTCAACAATTTCTTGTGCTTCATTTGTTAAAGTTTTACTTCTGAGAAAATACGGAGGTAAAATTTTCATTTTTGATCCACCGGCAGATGTTGAAAAGAAGGTGGACCAGAGTAAAATATTTTACAATTGAGGGACGAGTTTACACATTAGTTTCGGTACTTTTCATGAAATACGTATTCCAGCGAATCTAAGAGGTGGTTTATTTTCTCACCCAACGCCTGCGGGATAGTGTTTTGTAATCGGATGCAAAATTCTCGACTTCATAAGCGGGTTGCATGCTGAGTTTTCCATCGGATAGCTTAGCATGAAAAACAGACTTTAAAAATACCAGTAATATAATATTAATTATTTTATTTTACTTTTTAAAACAAAACATTTTTTAGGTGCCGGCAAAGATCTTCCGACTCCGATCAGACAATAGGGGAGTTCCGTATGTCCGCGAATCCGCCTGCGTTCCCGTGGGTTTGGCTTAGAATGGCAGACGCTTTTTAATTGCCTGCGCAGTACCTCTTTTGGTTATATAGTGATTTATTAAATATGATTTCGAAAACTTAATTCCATAAATTCGGATGACCATTAGTGAGATATTGGCCTGCCGTAATTTTTCTCGGCGTCGAAATATTTCAGAAAAGTGTACGTTGTCTTGTTCTTGCTGTGTTCCTGAGGCTAGGAGCTAGTATAAGGAATAAGAAATTCTTGCTCTACTGAAACAAAAGAATTGCCGTGATTGCAACAACCGCGTCGAATTCTTTAAGTGTTCCGTCGTAATATGTCCTCCGGTTTCCAAAAAGCAATAAAAACATCTTAATTTATATTTAAAAACGGCAGAACTGCAAATTATTACGCCTACCTCACCGCAATTTATACCTTGAGGGTGATGTCCTGGTTGCCGTATTAGTCACTCTATTACTTACGCTCAAATGTAGACGTAGCCTCCTTTAAAACTAATTATGTAAGGGGGCCATGATATAGGCCACTCTATTACTTTATTGTTGTTAATAGACCACCCCAGAGCTTTTGAGCAGTGCATACTGTATTCGGAGAAATATACGGTATTTATTTAAAAAAAGTTTCTTGCGAGTTATAAAAAGGGTGTCGTCTAACAATCGTGTTCGTCTTAGATTCGTGGATATGCGTAACTTCAAGAAGGTAACTCATTGTCAGTAGTAACCAGTTCAATCGTCAGGCATTAGTAACCAGAACCATTATTTTACCAGGAAGATTTACCAGGATGTAGCTTACCTTTTGTGAACATTAGACATGTTTACATTATATTTCACTGTTCTGCTAAAAATTATCATTGCGGATAGTTTTCCATATAGTCTAATAATGTTTCTGGCATCAAACCAGTCTGTGGCTGCCGCTCTCGAACTTTCTTGAGGAGTCATCCGAGTACCCTATTTTCTCCCTGGAAAAGAATAGGGTGGTTTCCTATTATTTTTTATTGCCTAAATCGAAATATTATTACTCCTGGAGTACGCATTTCACGCTTTTAGATTTTTAAATGACGATATATATTTTTAGCGATTGAATGAAAAGTGAAAATTTTAAAGCGCGCGAAAACGCGACGGCTAAGTATGAATGCTGGGAAAAGCCCGTGTGACGTCATTCTGGTTCCCTCTGCCGCCGTGTGAGGTGACCTTGGGGCGAGGATATGTGCGCCGCTGCGATGCTGGCTGCTAGCAGGTAGCGCTTGGCTTAAATAAGAATTATTAATACCTTATCAAACGAAGGAAACTTTCCGACCATAGGCAGTTTTAATAGGTGATTATTAAGGCATGTTTCCCTGAGCTCTGTGCCTCATGCATGCATTGGTAATCTCGGAAACTAGACGTCACGTGGAGTGGCATCGTATGGGCGCCAATCTAGCCTTTTTCAAATGCGGTTAAAATTGACCATTGTCATTCGTCTAAACTGGGATTTCTAAAACCAAATAATTTGTATATTACGAATACACTAATGGTGGGTAACGAATCGCAATCAATGCCTTACGTTTTCTTTGATGAAGGGAACTACCCTATCGGGGACCGCTGCGTCGCACTGTGATGAATCGGAGTACTGAGTTACATCATTAACGTGTCTCGCCACCGTTCGTGTAGGGGTTAGAACGCCGACGTTTCGCCCTCGATAAGTTTTACTGTAGGCAGTGGATCAGAGATAGAAAATATTCGTGTATATTAAGTTTCCAAACTAGGCCAGAATACGCTGCTAAGGCTTGAATCACGCGATCATTTTTCCATCCCTTTCGAGTGATGGCTACAGAGATCGCTTTTATGATAAGGTAAAAATTACCGTTTCACGCGATTATATTCCTGGGATGAGAAGTCCCTTTCTCCATCACTCTTCACGTCTATTTTTCTGTCATTGAAACCATCGCTGGCACCATCTTTCAGCCAATCAGAGCGCACTGAGTTCAGCATTCTTTCGGGCTGCATCCGCGTCCGTTGTCGAAGAACCACAACAGTTTCGCCAGCTCTTCTGCCAGCGTCCTCAGGTGAAGGATGAAGTGAAGCTTTTAGTCCTCTCTTATACAGTCAATTTTTGGCGCCAATTCGGTGGATTTATTTCGACCAATCAGGGAACGTCCTCGTATTTGCGTCGAATATACCTTTTCCACGCGCTGTGCAAGGGATAGCCATCCTCCCTGTTAAAGTTCGCTGGTCTTTTGACTATCTCAATGGCCTCTCTTATTATTCTCGGGAAGTACTTGTCTTCTCTCGCAATTATTTTGGCGTCGTCAAATAAAATTGAATGTCCGGATTCACTCCAGGCGTGCTCCGCGATGGCCGAGGCTTTGCGTACGAACAATCAGAGCGCACGGCCGCTAACTACGATTGTGATACAGCGTTTGGCTCGTAATGGGTTGGTAGTTGTAAGTACGGGAACCGACGGAAAAGTGGTAGTAAAAAGGACGGCAGGGTGGCCGCGTGATTCATGAAAATGATGGGCCGAACGATTACTTTTTTGGTCCTTGAAAAGCTATATACGGAGCTCATTTAGTGTCAGAGAGGTGGAAAAAATGATCGCTGAAGATAGTTTGGTGATCAAGCCCCACTGACCCTCTCCTTAACCTTCAATATTACGTTGGCATCCCTGAAGCACCGTAGTCGTCCAAAGGATTCGGAATCCCCCTTCCACTGCGCTCATGTGTCGTCATGGTTTCCTACCCTCGCCCTCACATCACTTATCAAGCATCCTCGTCATTTTCTCTCTCTCCTTATGTCGTTTGCTTTTAAATGACGTTTAGTTGTCTTCCATCCCTCCTCCTCGACCCATCAACGCCAAACAGTGTGTGTTCATTTTCTCTGTCCCTCCAATGTGCAGCTTTTACCTTTGACCGCATAGCTCCAGATGCTTATGTGTTGACAGATGTCCCTGATGAAAGTATGATCATTGTGCATCCCTCCCCGAGAATGTTCTCCCGGGGTCATATTCGCCCAGAACGTGACGACGCGGATCATTAGACAATTAGAGACGTCTCAACTTTTTGAAACAAAATCTTTGTTAATATCCGAAGTAACGTAATTTTCGTGACTCAAGAATTCCGAAGACTTGACGAATAGGACCCCTAGTATCTTATTTTCTCACCGTTACAGTCATTACCGATTCCTGTGCCCAGACCTTTTTTCCATCCCCCATCATGGTTTACCTGTTGGTGTCCTCATTTGTCGCCTAAGCATGCTTTGTAATTATATCATCTATGCTTCTCTCCCTTCATGTTTTTCTCGCTTTAGTGTCTCTCATGATGCAGTTCGCGCTTTTGCTGGTTTATTTATTTCATGTCACCGATACGTACAACTGAGAGTGCTGCGTTTTAATATTTTTAGAGCCATGCACCTAGATCAACAACATACTTCTAGAGGTCCCATGAATTAGTTGTATTTCATCAAAGAAGCTCGTCTATTATCACATTAGCCGGAACTGCTTGATGTTCTCTTTAATCATAACCATGGCTCGAATTTCTTTCTCCCTTGATTTTGTGTGTACAAAATATGTTCCCATCAACATTAGAAGCTCCACCGATTTTTGCATTTCAATTTCTCCCCAAATCCATGTAAATGAATTGTCCTTAGTTTCATTTTTGATTTTGGGTCGTTACATTACTGAAGCTAGGTATCAAGTTCGGTATGAATTGATGAAATCGTTATTTACTAATATTATTTCAAATCCTCAAACCCACTGTGATGTTTATTCAGTATTGACCCTTTATTACTGGGCTTCAATCGTAGGTGCATTCATGATGCTCTAAAATTTATTAGATGTAAACATCGCGATAGCATTTCATCGAAATTCAAAGTGGTTTGCTTTCTTTTCTAGGACATTAATGTTCAACACGATGAAATCAAAAAATATTCGATTGTGGCTGTAATACTGGACGCACCTTTTAGATCTTTGAATATCGTCACGTTTGTCATCCTATACATGAATTTCATTTCTGTAAAACACACAAATTGAATGTGCACATTAACCTTGTTACTGTTTGATTTAATAAAATTTAAGTTAGTAATGATTCTGGTGGAAGCTTCTCATTTTCTGCTTACGGGCATTCGTACGGAATTCCTGCATTGTGAAGCTACACTATAAATGTGCCGAATTCATGCTTCATTTACTCAGCCATCATTAATCCATGTTCGTAAAGTTAATAGTACTTGTGAATATGAATTAAGGGTCACTTTCGTGGACCGTAATATTTCCCAATTGGCCTTGGTGTCCACCAATGACTGCATTTCCATTATAGTTTGTTCCTCATATTTTTTCGAGATATTCTCATTATTTTTCATGGTGATTCATCTTTCTGATTCATTTCAACGATTTGTTTCTACAATTTGTCATTACCTTCATTATTTATTAATCATTCGATATCTACCCAAATGTGAATATGTGTCTATTTTACTTATTTTACTCCGTAGCTCGAACTTGGTGGAAATTGAGCTTTTTATGCTGGCTAGAATTCGACTTGATAAGAGTGAATTTCTAAGTAATAATCTTATTGAAGAAAATCATTCTTCATTGATGCCCAAGTTCGAATTATGGAGATTATATTGCATGCACCACTCGATTCAGGAATTAAATGGCGTGTGAGAAGAAATAACTTCGCTGTAAACCTTAAGTTTTATCAATAATAACGTATTCTGAGATACCTTTCCAGTCTTTTATTTTATTGTACTTCACCCCAAAGATTTTATATTTAGTAAAAGGTATTGAAGCTGAGGAGGAATGATGTATTTCGCTGATCTGTTGCTGCTTGTAATAAGGTGTGATTTTTGGCTGCATTTTTATTTCGATTTGGTTGATTACTAAAAATAATTTCCTTAAATCAGAGGTTAATAACCAAAAGTGTATAAGAATATGAATAAGTTATTTCTTCTCGCCGAGCGCCGTGATTCCTGTATCGCACTTTGTGTAACTCTAGCCTTGAATCGCTTTGTATGTGTGTCCTCTCATTGGAATATCTCTTTATAATTTATTCCGGCCCTTTCATTCATCTCCCTATGCTTCCCACTCCTCTTCTTTGTATGCATCCCTCTCTCCACTTCTCCTGCACACACATTGTTCCCCGTTCCCGTTCGATCTTTCCGTAGTGCGGGGAGGGTCTTAAGCCTTAAAGATATTGCGGAGGATATTTGCTTAATCAATCCTGGGGTAGCTCGCAATTCAGCAAATTTTCCGGATAAATGTCCTGTACATATCGGAGATACCAATCCGAAGAGATGCGTGATCATGTATCGCAGTTGAGGCTATTGCCGGCACTGTGTTTCCATCCCATGCTTTGCCCATCCCTTTTCCTTCTCACCAGCCGAAGTGAATGTATTTTCCCTACTGTCCCCTATCTTATTGTGCGTGTGAAATTCTTTGAAAACAGTTCATGATCCAGTTAAAGACGGAAGGAAAGATTTTTAAAGAACAGGCAGTCATTCCAAACCGCGGGTTTAAAGGAAAGGCGACCGATAAATTATGGAGGGACCTAAATGAATAATATTTTGTCATTATGTATTTCTGACTCCAACATATTTTTATGCAACGCTCCTCTGATAATCGGGATGGATTCGTAATGTTAAGGTGGGTGTTTAACTTTGTGCGATATCAATTCATGCCCCTAAAACATGTATTACCTTGGCTTCAGCAATGATCGGTGTCAGTTAGAATGGATTCACAAGGCAATTGAAATCGTGCGGTCTTGTTAATTTTGTTAATATGATCTCGCTCGTATTTTAACGTAATAGTTATGTATTCGGGGTGTTTTTTTCTATATATTTCCATTTTAAAATATACCTTTTTTTTAAATCCGCTTATACCTAGCCCGATAATAAAATTAATTTTCATGCTAACTCGCCTTATGGGTCAAGGTCGCAAGCGTTTCAATGTTAGAAAATCTAGGGAAAATAACTTAACAGTCAGATCTCAATTTTATTTTTATGGTAATTATTATGACGCCTGTTATCAACTTTTTCGCCAGGTGATAGTGTTGTAGTAAAATCGATTCCATAAAAAATATTTATCCCGTTACGGAAGTTGCTAACCATTAAATGGATCCTGGATCAAGAATATTTACCTACTCAGCGAACTGTTTTCTCAGAAATTCATGTTCCTTCTCTCGCTAATAACCCATCATATTATCAACCCCTCGTCCACCGACCTTTTTGTCTGTTTTTCATGATGGGTTCTAATATTTTACCTTTAATCTTCCCCATACTCATATTCCTCTCGCACTCTCTTTGTATCCCAAGTCCTTCCACCATATTCATGGCTTATTTTCCCCTCCCTAGTGCATTACCTCGCAACCTGTCCTATCTGAATAGCTTCCTATGATATGTTCTCCTTTGTCTATTTCCCCTATGAATCGCTTACAGTTTATCATTCCCATTCAGCCTATGATACTATTCCTGAGCTGCTTTGTCTGAATTTCCTCCACCAGCTACCACAAACCAAATCCAAAAAAATCCTTACTCAATCGTCAATAGCCTTTTTTATTGGCTCCCAACCCTCTGACTGTCTTCGTATGTACTTCCTGATGGATTGTCTCTTCTCTACCCTTTTCCATTTACCCTTTCCTCCTTTTTTTTTAAAAGAGTATGCTACCAATGTTTTATCCTATCTATGCTACCTATTTCCTTGTAGCCTGCTTTGTTTTACGGAGTTTCTTCCATTCCTATTTCTGCCTCTTCTGATGGATTACCAATTTTAACCCTTTCCTCTCCTCCCTATTTTACAATTCCACTTCTACTCTTTTCTTTCCTGTGTTCCTGTCCCCATAATGTTCCTTTTCCCTCCGCTTCCTCCGCTTTGTTTTACGGAGTTTCTTCCATTCCTATTTCTACCTCTTCTGATGGATTACCAATTTTAACCCTTTCCACTCCTCCCTATTTTACAATTCCACTTCTACTCTTTATCTTTCCTGTGTTCCTGTCCCCATAATGTTCCTTTTCCCTCCGCTTCCTACCCTTCAACCTATCTCCTCAAAGTCTTCCTTGTTCCTCCGGACCTCTATCCGTGGTCTACCATCTTCATGTCCTCATGGCTTATCAGTGTTTTGTACCTTTTCCCTCTTCCCTATTTTCCTATTCTACTTGCACTCCCCATTTACCCATGTATCCCCAAAGTTTTCCATCTCCCGACTCCCTCCTCGCAGCCTCCCCTCGCCCTGGACCACTCACCTCCTCCCTCCCAGCCTCCACCGTCTCCTGTCTCTTTGTCTTTCTCTCCCTGCGCCGGCCCCGCACAAATTGTTAGTTTCCTAGTAAACTGGCATCCGGGGTGGGAGTTCTCGATCTAGAGAGAAAACGGAAAGGCCAGAAAGAAAGGACAAAGCGAGCGGGAGGAGGGGAGGGGGGAAGGGTGGGTGGGGAGAGAGAGGGGGAGGCTGCTGGAGGACTGGAAAAAGAGGATATTCCATGACGGGTCGCTTGTGTCTCTCTCAACAACTATTGCGCTGCTCTGTTCCAGAATTCTACCATGAGGCCGTCCCCGCCGACGCATGCATCTTCTCAGCCGTCCCCACACCCTCAGCCCCCACTCCCGCATAGTCAAATGATGCCCAACCAGGTGAGTGTCCACACCCAGTGTCTCTCTCTATCTCTTATCTTTCTGTCTGCCACTGTCGCCTCGACCGCATGCGAAACCCGCCTTTTAGCCTCCCCGAGACCGCCTCTCTGCACCTGTCCACCGACCCAATGTCTTGCTCCTTGTACCGTGTGCGCGGCGCGGTGGAGGGCGCTCCGAGTCTCTGAATCTACAGATTGTGGTCATTTCAAGGTGTTTGGAATCTGCTGGAGGTGCTATCGTGGGTTGCCCTGCGGGACCATCAGTCCGCCATCTTGCTTTGGCAATTTTTCCTATCATCCCTTCTACAGTGAACAGCATCGATACCGTTGTGTGTGATAAGTAGTTTTTTGGATGTTGCACAGGAGGAAACAACATATGTTAGCGGATGTTTCGGCCCTAGAGGCGAGTTTTCCTCAGGGCTGAGGTTTCAATGGAGACGCAGGGTATCACCCAAGCCTCAGCTCGAATGGAAACGTATGCTTCGTTAGATTTAGCAACTCTAAATATTTTGGTCGATGTAGGAGAGTCCTAAACCTTCCCAGTCCGCCGACTCTGTTCCTGCCACTCAACGAAACCTACCCACTCGGCCCATCGTGATTTATCCAGTATATCTCTGACCTCCTAGGGTCATTTATAAGATATTTTGTTCCCAAGTCTACGCTCGGCGATTCATGGTATTGCTAGATTCATTGTCAAACAAGATCGGCGTGTAATCTACTAAGTAAGTAACTAGTAAATTATTTGTCCGATCTCACTCTCTCCTCAAAACTTAGCATATTTCTTTCTAACTACTTCTTAATGTGTAAATATTCGGGCTCCTTGTCGAAGCATTCCTTTGATAAACACGCTGTGCTCAAATTCTTAGGTATTCCTGTAGGCAGAAACTTATTTATCTGTTAATTGTGTGGTCGGTGTGGCTGTGCCTGCAAAGTTTCTGACTAAAAAATTAACCTCCTAATATTCGGTGTCATATTTTTCGATGGAAATACCTTGGGAGCTCTGGTCGTTGAGATTGCAATAGATTTTTTCCCGGTAGTTTTGAGCTTTTTCGTCAGAATTCCGGTCCCTACTTGGTGGCTGCGTGGAGGCCACGTCAAGTATTGTCAATGGGATGGGACGTCAGACACGGGCGCCGACGCCGTATGATTTTTGACCCGTACATACCTTCCCTCATTGGTGCTAGTGATATTGGCTGAAGTCATCCACATATACTAGTAACAGCAATCAAAGTATATGGAAGCCTTTTGTAGTTGTCTCTCCTGCAACACGCAGTAGCGGATACAGGAAAAAAACTCAAGGGGGGGCGCAAATGATACGTTGAGCTACCTATGCTTTTATCGTAATGAAAAATAATAAAGTCACATGCAGAGTTTAAGAAAATTTTATTTATACTGATTATACACGTACACAAGACAATGATATCTTATGATATAAAAAGTTGCAATTGTAAAACATTTGTGTTGTTATGGAATGTTTGATAATAAGGGCGGACCCGCAAGGGGGGTTGGCGCCCCCATATGTATTCGCCAGTAGGAACATGCGGCCGATATTATTCTACACATATTGAGACTTCCTATTCTTTCGAATTCTCAATTTAAGGGTAGAATCGAATACAGTAGGAATCATTATTTGTGTTTATTCTCATAATTTGACTTCGAACACGATTTTTGTACTCCGTAAGTTATTTCCGTAAGAGTTTCTCCCTCAATCATCTCATTCATAATTGGGAATTTTGAAATTTAGCCGTATGGAGCATAGGTACCTAAATGCCACTGAGGTTCCCTGTACGCTGGTGAACGTCGACCTCATGATATTTTCCTTCGCCGTTAACCTTTGTGAGCATTGGCGGAGGGAGTTGTAGGTGAACTGACATCTTCCAGTGAAGATCACTTACGTGATTTACCTCTGCCGTCTCGCGGAAAGGTTCCATGTAAATCATCAGCTGCGGAATCGAAAGAATCCGAGGGAATATCCTTGCCAGCTGGCCGTGCATCTGGAATGAATCTCTGATTGAAGTAAAATACGCCCAACTCGTGTATTTAATTTGGGAAAAATGAAAGTTCCGATAGGTCTTCGATGGGGTACCTATTATCTCACTGTTGTCCCCAATACTAGCTCATTTTATAAGCTATTTTTATCGTGTAGTGTTGCAATGAGCCTGTAAATTCTTCACCTTTCGCTCAATAACGATTTCTGGACCCAAGTTAGGGAAGTTATTTGGGAATCCTGCATCGAATTAATCTCGTTGATGGACAGTTTTGACTCTTATTAGTCTCAATGTTTCTGTATCATGATCTCTCTTACTGGTATATAGCCCTGGTTACATTATACGTTAACTTGTACAAGTTAATGCATAAATGTACGACTGCGTGAATGGGCGCGAAAATTGACCTTGTAATCACCCAACTTGTGCGAACGCATAAATGGAAAATGGAACCTGTTCTAATTTTTTCCAAGCATTCGTGCATGTTCCGTCCCGTTCCGCAAAAATCATTCATGCAAACAGACATAAACTCGTACATATTAATGTACCATGTAACCAGGCCTTAATGACTATATCAGTATGAAATCCTCAGTTACCCCTGTAGCTAGTTCAGAGTTGTCGAAATGAGATTTTACGTTAGATGGAATTCGGCATGACACTCTTGGTGTTGCTTCTATTCCGAAGCAAAACGAATACCCACCTTTACGCAAAGGATTAGTTTACATTATGGATTTGATCGGAAATGGTCTCATTTCAGTTGTTATTTTCCCCATCATTTAAGTTATCATTTCCGTTTTTCTGTTTTACTCCCAATTTTTTCTTTTAATAGCGTGTGCGGTGCGAGGCATTTTACCTACTAACACTATCATCCTTTTTACCCTCTCGTATACGTTTCTCGGGCGGGTGATGGTGGTGGATCTGTAGATTTACTTGGTTTGATTCCTTCCGAGTGTGATGTTGGGATTGGGTGAAACCCTCGATGGATACAGGGGAGTAGGCTGCCATCTACGCTTACGGAATGGTGCAATTCGAAGGTCCATTAGTCCTCAAGGACTCGAGTCTCGTTGCAAAAGGTCTCCAGCACGAGCCAGTGTGCATGATTGGTGGGGGGATAAGTGTTGGAATAAGGTATTCATTGTTCTGAAGAAAACGATTTCATATGATTGAGCTACCGTACTACGTATCATGCGTCCCTTAGATGTATTCGTCAGTGGTGATCTCTGTTTTTCATCAGTATTTTTAGACTGGGGATTAATTGTGGTTCTGTCAATTTCTCAGAAAATTTATTAGTGTACGATCTTATTTTGTCGATCCGCAATAACTGTTAATTCGTATTTTGTCTGAAATGTTGAAATTATGTATGTGAATGTGCACACGGCATGTCATTCAATATTTCCTCTCAATACTTCCTGTAAGTGAAGCAAAAAAAAGTTAAATGCGACTTTTTATTTTAGAATAATGATGGAATCATAGAAGGATAATAAAAGATTCTTTTGAGACTAATTAAGTTTCTTTTCGATACGTGTAGGTGTTATTTGGGTTTTCGTATAAACTTTCCTCATTCCCGTAGATATTCTAAGTTCTATATTTTCCCCCTAAACTATGTAGCTTTCTACCTATCAAATTATTTAACATAATCCGATGTTTTGATCGCCCACCAGGCAGTGTTCCGTATTGTGCTCCTGGTAAGTCTATGAGGGGACAATCATTCTTGTATCTTCTTAATACTAGTCCTTTTGTATGCGCTCAGTGGTACATGAGGTTTTCGTACAAACTTTTCTCATTTCCCGTTACGTTTAGGTATTCTCAAGTTCTGAGTATTTTCCCACTCATTCACATCAGAGAATTTTGAGTTGCAACTTTTCCGAATGTATTGTGCGTATCAGTGATAAACATAAGGGAAGAGAAAATTGATGGAATAGCGCTATTGGGAAACTCTCTATAGATGTATACGACGGCCAGAGAAAATGAGTCATGAAGCAATTAGCAGTAAAGGCGTGAATGAATAGGCGGAAAGAGGATAGGAGGGATGGGGACAATATATCTCAGGAGTGCAGCATTTCAAAATAAATAGTATGAATGGTCACTAGATGTTATTGCAGCAAGTTAATGCACACATCTTTTATGCATTACCGACGTTAACTTTCATTCTGTAACATAAATGTCATGTTTTTGTATTTAATGTGACACCTATTTCTTCGAATCGGACTTATAATTAGTGATGAGGATGTTCGTGACTCGACTTGTGGAGCGTGTTGGCCCTGCAGAGTTGTCATTACGATGAGGGGAAAAATTATTCAGTAACTCGCAGCAACATTTTGCTTTAAGGTGCGAGATGAGAGTGGCTAGTTGGTCGAAACAGTGAAAGATCGCAGACAGTTTTTCGTGGAAGACGGAAATCGGACCGTGATTTTTGACACTAATCTAATGGTGCACGCTATGGGACTGCATAGAGGAGGTCCAATTCCATCCCACAGAAGGATGATTTCTGTTACCACTTCGGTCGCATTTTAATCGGTTTTCAAAAATGTCCGCGGCGCGGTGATGAGTGCAGTGCGATACAATTTATTCCAATATTTTGCGGTATAATGTTTCCAATAGCGAGGAATAGCATTGAAGAGTTATAATTTTGACAAATGACATCATCGTGAATGTAAACTTAGGTTGACACCCCTAATTATACCTTATTTCCTCGGGAAGCTCAGATCAATTTGTTCGTCAGCGATGCGAGTGGTGAATTTGTTAACCAATTTAAATGCGCGGTAGGTGACAACACATTTAGAGGCCGTCTTGAGGATCCTCTTTTGTAATGTTCGTGGGTGCACGTTTGATTGGATTGTTCACCTTTTTCTTTAAATTTCGATTTGGAGCGAATCGGAAAAATAAATAGTGTCCTCGTCAACGTCATTGGTCAACAACCCCAAGATTGGTATGTCGCAGCTCTCCATTCATCTCTCCTATCCTCTAGCCTTCTCATAGTGATTTATTTCTTGCCTTTACCATGTTTGATTATTTAAAAGTTGGAGTAGCTGCGTCTTCTCAGGATACTAATGTGGTGGTTTCCCCTGGCCTTCCACATCTCTGTAGAACAGCCGTAGTTTCAGTCGTACCATATGTTCTTTTTACTTTTTTTATCCGTTGTCAAGTTTTCAGTCATCGGCGGTGAAACAACGAGGGTGTTAAATGGTTTTTAAAGCAGGGGTGTCGAAGCAGGGATGTTACGCGATAAATTCGTCAAAACGCAATGGCGCTGTGCGGTATTCCCCCTCCGTTTCTTTCTCCACCTGCAAAATTCGGTAGCCACTCGGATGGCGTTTCTAACTTTGCAAGAGGTCTAACAAAACTGGGCTGTTTCAAGTGAGATGTGGTATAATCGTTCCTTCTTTCAGGAAAGAGCCTTTCTACAATGATGTAAATAAATGGAAAGCCATCGAACCATTAGTAAAGTTCATAAGTGGAACCTGCAAAGGACGTTTCATTCATTTCCATATTTCGATAATTTATCTTCCTGTTTCATTTACATCTGGACCGGGGAGAATTTTATTTTTTGGATAGTATATTAATTGTATTCATCCGCAAAATGTATGAATCAAACCAAGACTTTGTTGGTATTTGTATGTGGAGGAGGTGACCAATAGCTTGGGTAACTTGCGCCGTGGGAAATGTAAGGAAGAAAGGGTGGAGAGAAACCCGGCGTCGGCAGTGGCCGATTATTTACGAAAGGCGCCAGGGGGCCGGGGCTTAACGTTACATCCGGCGGATGGAATACTTAAAAGTTCCCTCCACACTGAGCTCAAGCAGGCATCTTAATGCGTCACAGTGAATGTTTTTCAGAGGTCGGCCCATATGAACCTAAACCGAATATTAACTCCATTTCCTTGACGACGTGGCGTCACAGTGAAGGTTCTCGTTTATTCATTTCATTTTCAATTTTTCCGCATTTCACGTTGGAATACAGGGTATAGATGTCATCTCATTACTTGTTAAAGGAGGTTTTGCGTAGTATGGTGGCTTGAGTGCTATTTTATCATCTCGGAAACCCTAGGTCATATCCCCGCGGGGGTGGAAATGTTCATGAGAAATCCTTATCCCTATATGGTGATGGTTTTCCAAGAATTTTGAATTCCTATTCGCCCATGATTTTTTTCTGAACAAAATAACCAGAGAAAAAGTTAATTCATTTTATGCTCCGAAGAACTCCTCAGCCCTGGGCGCATTAAGTGAAGGACCAGACTCAGGACACGGTATTTTAAAGTTTGGCTGCGAACATAGTCAATTTAATTCGTATTAAAGTGTACTATGGCAAAGAAAATTCGGATCGAATTTTACATTGCCTCTTGCAATCAAATCAATGAAATCTCTATTGTATTATTTTCAGGCTGTCTGGTGAAAGTCGGTTGGATCGCTGTCGAATTGTCGTTTCCACGAAATAACCACTATAAATGGCTCTAAAAAAAATGTCCGTTCATTAATTCTTCCACGTAGGTCTACGTGATATATGAAATTAGTTACTTACCCTGACAAATGCGGAAGGTCTTTTTCCGGGCTCAAACACTTTCTGTTATGGATTTTTTATAGAGAAACGAACCCGATAAAATTCCAATTGTGATCTTGTTTAAACCTTTGATTGAATATTGGGCCTGGCATGGGACATTTTTTTTTAGAATTGCATTAAAACCTAAATGTATTATTTTATATTAAATTGTCTCTATACGTAGGTAAAATTAAATGCACAGCTAAAAGTGAATTCCGTTGTGACAAATAAAGGCCGTATGGTGTGTAGTCAAATTATTGTCCTATTGAAGATTAAACGCGGCACATCACCGTACGTGGAGTTTATCGTAATTTCGCGTAATTAGCAAATTAACGTTAAACGGAAGTGAAAAATACGATTTTTAATGACAATAGAGTCGCAGTCGAACTTCAGGAATAATTGTGAATAAAAAGTAATTAATGGGAATTACACCTTAATTAAACATTTGAGACTCCCTCAGTCACTTATATTGTGATGACAGCATTTATTAACCTCAGGCTGAATACCAAATGTTTTGCTAAAACTAGTATGAAAAAATTGCTAATATTTACCGATTTATATAAAAAATGTGCCCTGAACATTGTCGTAATGTTGTCGGTCTAATCTATGATGAAATATTTGAGAAAAGTTATGTCACAGTTATTTTAATTAAAAGTTAAAAATGGTAATGGCATAAAATTGTAGGGAAATTTTAATATCTGAAAAAAATTCGTTAATTTAAAAAAAGATTCGGATGCCATTGCCTTGCGAAAGTTCTTAGCAGAGATAAAATAATTTACATTATTCAAGGCATATTCTATTGGATATGATGGGAACAAATTGGAATAGACATTAATTTGAAGAGATCTCGCCAAATGTCTCGGGGTTTGAATGATTAAACATTGAGCTCATTACATATAACCATACTCACATTTTTATTGAAATTTAAGACTCCAAGGGATCATAGTTAGTTTCTCTGCGATGAAATGACCCATATTCATAGACCTACTCTTATACAATCCGGCTTAAATTTGCTCTTTGGCAGCAAAGGACAACCTTTAGGGAAACAGTATTTTTAATCTGTTACGATCGATGATATTTGATCAGTTATTCGCGTGGAATCGTAGGAAATCCGCTCCCTCCATTGTGTCGACCGATGACGGAATGCTAGCCGACGCGAGAGTGATCATCTGCCGTCGACGGGAGCGCGTGGACCACGCCGCGTGGGTGGGGTGAATGAGAACGAAAGCTTGATTGCGGTTTCGCGGAGAATTAGTGGCCGTCGGGCACCCTGGGGATGCAGACCCGTGGGAGGGGGGGGGGGGAAGCCAGTTGAATCACTGGTGGCGTTTCCCGTCAAAGTCAACGCCTTCCCGCCATATAGCTCCAAGGTCGAACTGAAAATTCCTTAAAGGGCGCCCTTTATCGCTCAATGGCTTTAGACAAGGGGAAAAATGTACGAAATGTAATTTTTATTTGTAATTTATTCCTTTAGGCCGTTTTACTCGTCATTAATAATTGTAAATAAAAGAAAATGTCGGCGCAACCTAGGAGAAAGACGACGTTTTTGTTCTTTAATTATCCCGAATTTTATTTCCGAAGTCCCCATTTTAGAGAATTGATGTTTGTGAAATTACGTTATCTCGAAATGTATATTAATTATTTGAGCTGTCATATGGGTTACTGTGCTGCCAATGTTTTTATACATGATATCTAAATTCCGTGGTGGTGCCAGTGGCAATATGGACGTCACGCGCTCATATCATTCACGGAATCATTCAATCAAAATATAACATGCTCTATAGCTCATTGAATGATAATTCGTGTTTGCCCCTTGACTCATGGAGGGTAGGCAATATTGTGATTTCATAGGTGAGCATATAACGGCTCGTTTTCGTTGGTATGTGTTCACCGATTAAACAAAGAATTTGTCATTAATTGGGGCTCTCACCCCAAAATTTAGCGTTCAAATAATAAAATATGGATTAATAATTGTAAATTTAACAAAATATAGACGCAATCTGGGAGAAAAACAACGTGTTTGTTCTTTAAATATCCAGAATATTATTTCCAAATTACCCTCTTTAGAGAATTGATGTTTGTGAATTTATCTTCTCTCAAAGTGCATATTAATTATTTGATCTATTGCATGGGTTACTGTGCTTCTAAAGTTTTTATACATGCTCTTAAAATTCCGAGGTGGTGCCAACGTCAAGCAGGACGCCGTGCGCTCATATCATTCTCAGAAATCATTTAAGCAAATTACAATATGCTTGAAATTTCATGCGAATGCAGGAAATTTCCGTTTTACACGGTGAATGATTGCCATTCGCAAGATTATTCGAATGAAAATTCACCGTGTAATAGGCCTTTACGGTGGAAGAGGAATATTTATTTTCGTTTCAATCGTTACTTGCTCGTAATCGACTATTGCATTCCTGATTTAGGCCTACAGATAACTTCGAATCCTTGAATACCAAACTTTGCTAGTTTTGCTTGTTAAGGTTCTGCCGCACTTTTTGTAGCCTGCTTATGATAGGTACAAAATATGAAACCCCCTTTTGTTGTTACACCAGTTAAAATTGCATGTATCGCCAGTGAAATTGCAAATAGCAATTTCTATGACTCGATTATTCAACATTTTTACTGCGATACGCGTCTGTTGCCAGGTTTTTCTCAAGCGTGGACATTATTTAAAGAAGTATTTTTTATTGTAACTATAATTTTTCTGATTACTTTACAAAATCAGTAATTATACTCGCAAGTGATTACTTTTTGGACGAAGTAATGTAATTGAGCCTAGGTACTTATACCAACGTTGGACGATCGTACGAGTGTTGGGTGCTAGGGGACTGCCTAGAATAGGCCCAATTCCATCCCATAGAAGGCTGATTTCTATTACCACTTCGGTCGCATTTTAATCGGTTTTCAAAAATGCCCACGGCACGGAGATGAGTGCAGTGCGATCAGCTTTTTTTCAATATTGCGCAGTATTATGTTTGTAATTGCGGGTAATAACGTTGGAAAGTAATGAATTTGATAGATCACGTCATAATGTGTATAAATGTCGGTTAATACCCCTAATTAACACTATTTTCCCGTTAAAATCTTTAGTAAACCCACTTTAATGCGCTGTGAGTGACAACACATTTAGAGGCCGACTTGAGGATCGTCATTTGTAATATTCGTGGTGGTTCCCATTTGGTTTTTTATTTATTTAAAACCAAAAACAGCGCTAAGGCGTTTACAATGGGTTATATAAGCAGGAATAAATTATTTCATTATAATAATAACAAGTAATAAAATAATCTCAAAAATAGTAATGATGTTTAACACATGCAATACAAACAAAATGGTGCTTTGGGGGTTCTTTTCAATTTGATAATTACCCACAATTTATACGAGACCCAATTCTTTTAACTATATGTACGTACCTTCTTGGGAATCTAGCTAACTTGAAAATATCGTAAACCTCATATTTGGAGAACTAGACCATATTTTATTTCTCAATTCGGAATAATGTTAGAATCCATAATTTTACAGCTAAGGAGGGTAAAAATGACGCATTTTTTTATTATTTGTATTTTTAAGCCATAAGTAGTTACGAACCCATTTTACAATAAATAGTAATCAATAAGACTTGGTGGAAGATTACTAATTGTAAGTGGTACTTTCAGGCATGTGCCTGGTTTCTGTTCTCACTTACTTTTGGAAACCAACCCGGATTTCGACGCAATTATGAAACAGATGGCACAGGAAAGCAAGCCGCAAATAATGGCAATATTTTCAAACAGTAGCCATTTCAATCAATGCTGATCTTTGGAACTAAAGTAAATTTTTATCATGAGGTCTATCGTGGTTAATTCTTGCTCTTGAAATAGAATAAGTTTTACCTTCTTGCAACGAGTGCTGTCTAGGCGAAAACCTTTCAGATAGTGTGGGGATACTATCTACGAGTGCGAACATTTAAGTAATAACCATAGTTATTAACTTTATGCAGCCTTTATTTCATCCTGCGGCATAGTGGCGCCTTCGCTTGATGTTCTGGTTTGGGGATGGGGGTAATATTGTTTCTAAGGAGGGCGTTTAGTCCGTAGTTAAGGCTTTGGAATACTAATCTCCTTGTGGGCAATCGGGTTCGAAGCCTTTTAGCTCCCCAAAGCGGAAATCCTCGCAGTTCGGGATGGTCCAGAGAAAGGCACGCTCCAACCCCGAATGTGAGTAATGCACTCGCCCATGGCTTCCTCCAGGGTAAGCGCTACCCTCAGCTACCCTAACCAATCTTCGGGTCGGAGCGCTGAGTTTAAAAGCTGGAAGTGATATTGATTTACTAAAATGAGGGCCAAAGTCTTAGTAGCATTAGCGTATTCCATTCCAAAACGTATAACAGACTAAAAATATATGGAAGTTTTATAGTTCGCGAAAAGAGATTTTCCAGCTATGTAAGGCGGGTAAAGTTATCTAGGAAGCAACCTGAAGAGTAATTCTTCGTTAAAACTTTCGCGGGTGCTCGTCATGTTGAATTAAAACTTTTGGGCTATGTCGCCGCGTCAGATTTTGGGTGGCCCCAACGTTTCCCGACCGATGCTGGTCGCTTTCTCAAGGGAATCTGATTCAGTTGAGAAAGCGACCAGCATCGGTCGGGAAACGTTGGGGCCACCCAAAATCTGACGCGGCGACATAGCCCAAAAGTTTTAATTCAACACAACCTGAAGAGGTTGTCACATAGATTCTGAAGTTTTTCTTGTATTTGACCGCTTATTATCTCGCTCGATTAATTGACTGATTACCTCAATTAGAAACGCTTTTCTGTATTCTTTACTTTATAAATCACTTTTTGTGAGCTTTTTGAGACCATTTTCCTCATTTCGTAGAAATTTTCGTAGGAATGGATCCTTACTGACCGTTTTTCTGCATCGTGTTTAGTTTAATATCTTCCTTAACTATAGGTAAAAAAAGTACTCCCAATTAATTCATCTGACGAAAAATGCCCTCCATTCGAACGCCAAGTTTCAGATTATAGTCGAGGCCACACGGTGAAGGATTGTGCAGGAACTGTATGGAAATATTTCAAATTTATCGAAATTAAAATTGTTCTTATCTTAATGGCTCATTAGTGGGTTACGCTTTCGTTAGGTCACCCAGGCATTCGCACTAGATTTCATATTTTCTTTGCCGTTTTACGATGTAACATTTTCTTAAAACAAGGGTTGATACCCAAGTTATCAGTGATACTAATTCCGTGAAAATAGCCAGAAATAGGTGGCGGTTATCACTACCCTCCCTTCCGTTAGCATATTGTATAAATAGCCTCAATGAAGCAGGAGTGATTTATTTGCCTCGCCCAGCCCAACTCATGTCATAGGTCACTCCCATCACTTGGTGGGAACGCGACAACTCGTCGAGGCTTAAGCTATTCACGCCATTGGGGTGGGAGGGAAGCGAACACTATACCGGTTGGGCGTGTTTTCCCCGGCCAATCGGGAGCAGCGCCGGTTATAAAACGATACTGAAAGGCAATATGCCTCCGTGGAGGCTGCGCTCTGATTGGCCGATGCTCCGCTCCTGCAACAGTCGCAGCAGCGTGTTCGATCTCAAAAGACGAGCGATTCGCGGCGGCAGGTTATGACCGATCCAATTCTCCCGAAGCGATCTCCGTGCTTTAATTGCTCGTGAGAAGGGGTGGTCGTAGCAGACGGGTCGGGTGCGAACGAGCGAAGGGGGTGGGGTTTTTGGCGGGAAAAGGGGATCGGCCAAAACACACGCGGGAAGCGGCGTCTCCTCCTGCGCCCTCTGTGCGTCGTCACCTCTGCCCCTCGGCGCATGCCCCGCACCTCCTCCCCCTCCACCGCTCCCCAACATCCAGCCCTCAATGACTCGGACTCCGATTACTTCCCCGCCCCCCTCTTCGGGCCACCCTCGTGCCAAGAATCCTGGAAGATGCTTTATTAAGGATGACGGGATGGCTGCTCCGTGTCTTCAGGAAGTTATGCTGTGAGAGAGCAACTCGAAACCAATTCCTACCGCATATTTTGTTGGAAAAGGTTTTTCTTTGCGTGTATGAAATTCATTCATGCTGTAAAGGAAGGGTACAAAGAATGAAAATTTTAAAATATCATTCAAATCGCCGATTTCATATAACTTGATTTGTCTTCAATTACAGCGCCAGCATGATAATAACTCAAAAATTAGTAAAGTAATATAATGTATATATAATTAATACGTAGTCCGTCACTTTTAACGTTATTTTATATAAAAATAATTCGGAGATTTAGGCAGCCTCAAAGGTTCAAGCGTCTGTGTCAAAACTGCCTTCCGGGAATAAATGCATCCCATTTCTGGTGTTGCTGTACTGAAATTGAAATTTTAAGACTATTTTCTTCATATGGGGTGAATATAGCCCTACTTTTCACAATTGTGCATCGAACTTAGTTTCCGCGAGAAAATATCATGAGGATCTATGAGGAATATATTAGCGCTTGAAATAGCAAAGTGGACCTATCTATGTCTACGGTCCATTTTTATCATAATTACTATGGTTTTGCATGCTCGATTCCAGATATTTGTCTCATTGATATATATTCTAGTTGTAACCAACATTTTCGATGCGTAAGCCTGCATCGCCATAAAACCAACCATATGTTGACATTCTGGTTTATAAAAGTAATTTTTAGGAAACATGGCATGGTCAGCCATATATATTTTATCGTCAGTCGATGAAGTGTAATGAGAAGCATACTTTGGGATTTTCATGGGAAATAATATTTCCTTCGCTTCTTGGTGTGACCTCTTTAATTGCAATGCGGGTATGGTTCTTGTGGCATTTTGATAGGGGGTTGGGGAATTTGGGGAGGAGTAAGAAGTTGTCCTTCAAGCAATATCTCACGCGCATTTTCCTTCCTTCCAGTGACAATGAATGGGGCGGGTAGGGTGTACCTTCAAGGATTATTTTTCGATTTTTCAAATGGAGCTTCTTCGTCCTTTAGACGCTGTTCTGAGAATTGGGAACTGTCGATTTGTTTGTACGATTGGCCGTATTTCCAATAGGTTCCTTCACCAGTCCTTGACCTGTTTCTTTTTGTTTGCTGACTCCTCGGTGTTGAGTTCTTTGAGTCAGCATAGTTAGCGGGATATACGGACAGAATTATCCAAGAGTATGATTAATCTTACGTACTCCATTTAAATGATGATTTTAAACGAAAGTTTTAGTTTTTTTGGTGTTTTTATTGTAGAAGCAAATCTAGATAAAACTACTTCAGACTGCTTCAGATTCCTATTAATTTTTTGCTCAATTATTGAGGTGAAGAGTATCATCTCTATGCATATACAAGAAATTTGATGTATTACTGGCTTATGTTAGGAAGATATTAGCTATTAAAATAGTAAATTCATGATGCATATTACGTCGCTGCCGTGGAGTTTACTTTTCTTTCTCCCTTCAAACAAATTATTTACTTCGGACCAAATATGCTTTAAGTTTTTGATATAGTAACTTCCTCAAATAAAACATTGCTTAGGCCCTTAGTTATGGTTCAAAGAGCTGTTTTTTATTTTACAAAACAGCGATGCCGCATTAATCACTCATTAGTTAGGAAACCACAGTTGTGCTAATTGAAAACAGAGGTAAAATCTGTGCTATTTAGACTAAATTAATTAAGCCTCATAAAATAGGTTCTCTCGTGCAGAAGTCGAGGTTTCTTCCATAAGCATGTTATTTTAACTTCGGATGTAGTATTTGAGGATTATGTAATTAAACTAATGAAGCCGTGCCTCTTACGCTAAATCTTGATTTCTCGCGTTTTTATTTTTCATGTGTTAAATTTAAAACTATAGAAAATCAAAGTCGCATATTTTTTTACGCGCAATCAGTAAAAACTCATAGAATATCCTCTTTCTTCCTATATTTCTCATTTATTTCCGGATGGTGTCAAAACGTTGTTGGTCGCTTATTTGAATTTCTATGTCGCGTAATCTTCTGGATAAAACCGTTTTAATTTTCACGTCCTCCCAAATTTAAAGGAATGATGTAATTTGAAATAATAGTAATATTCAGGTTTTATTCTTTCTCAAGAGCGTTCTTGTGCCGATGCCGATGTGCATCTTAGTTTGTCCAGTATTCATTTTTTCGTCTTCGAATGCTGCTGTGCACCCTTCAAGTCACAGTATTTCGTTCAACAACTGTGTAGAACATGAATGTAAATTTAACTTAGCAATGGGTACTATATAACCATTAAGAGGTCATTCAGAAACTCATTGAAGTATCATTATTCGATTTTTTTTCTCTTTTGGCCTCGTTCATTAATTGTTGCCGTTATTGATATTTAATTATTCTATGCGATTTATCACGATAACCATGGGACATTTTTGCCTTTTATCGTATCCGAAACGCTAAAGTACGACTTCTGGGGTTGAAAAAGCCATCCTTACTGTGTTGCGCTTGTGAGGGGGGTCAGGGTTAGGAAAAGTGTGAAAGAATTTGCTAAATCTGGCTTTCCAGTCAACGCGGATAATCGGAAACTTTTTTAAAGGCGTTGTGCATGGGAAGGTTGAAGTAGAATCGAGGAGGAGGGATAACAAGCAATGCTTTGTAACTTTCTATGTGTTGTAAGTTGGGGAACTTGTTTATTTCCGAAGTTTCTCGGGGAAAGCATTTTGAAGAAACGGGATAAGTTTTCGGAATCTTTCTCATTTGCATCCTCAGAGACTTTCTTAAAGTCGGTCATGTACTTCCGCCTACATATCGTTCAGTGTTTGTATTGAAAATAATATTTCTTTAGCCAATAGTCTTAATTTCACTCGGTGACGAGTTTGGTAGAAAAGTAATGTTCGACTTTTAGAAAACTTCGGGAAATAATTGATTTCACTGGCCGGCATTAGCCTCCAATATTTTCACGGATTCAATGTTGTTACGTTGGGTTTTTCCATTGAGTAGAGCATATGGCTGCTGAAATTAGGTTCTCGCAGTCAAATCCAGGTGATACCTTTGGGCTACAGGCAGAAATTCTCATGGTGTGGAATGGCAGATAGAATGGAACTAGCCTTTTTACCCTTAATGCGTTAAATTGTCTATTCGGTTAAAGGGTGTAATGTTCTAATTAAGTAAAAATAAAGTACATAATCGTTATAATCAGTGGCGAATTAAGGGGGCTTCACAGGGGTCATGACCCCCCAACTTTAATGAAATATTTCTAATTTTTTATTAGTTTATTATTTTTTGTACCCTTAAACATCGTAAATTGTTCAATTTTATTAGTTGTTACACATGTAAAGGCAATTTTAGGCCTTAGTATTGGGTATTTCATTAAAATTTTGCACGGGAGAACCTTCCTCTCTCCTCCATTCCGAATACCCCCGACCCAGGTCACGAACCCCCCTTAATTTGATGCTGAGACCGCCCCTGGTTGCAATGGAATTAGTTTGCTTTGTTGGTAAAATGAGAAGCGTTAATGGGGTTATAATTCATTCGGGTGTGCGGTCTCATGTTTTTGTGATCGCGACGTCAATTCTGGTTATGTGTTTGTCGTATTTCTCTGGTCGGCAAAGAGCTGGAGCTCGATAGGTCTTGCATCTCCGCCACTGTTAACATTGTGTGTTTCCACTCAATGAACATTTATCGAATTCATCATCGCCCTATGCCCAAGTAGTTGTTAATATCCCTTGACTACCAATCAACCCCTACCTTGAATTGTGAACTTCGCACGCCTTTTGCCCTGTCCGGGGTGAGCTTTAACCCTCCAAACTAAATTTCCTGTATCCAAATCAACCCTCTGGTCGAAGCACGGAGTGAATAGCGTAGTAGCGCCGCTTCACGAGCAAGCGTAGAAACATTACATCTAAAACGCTAAACTATCAAAGTTGGACGCTCCAATTGATTGATATGCTTGATTCGGGTGACTGGTTTGCAATTACTGTCGCAGAGAAGTCATTGCACGTTGTTTACTTATTTCATATTTCTCGCATCTACATATTAATTTAAGTTCGAAAAGACTAATATCTCTCTAACGTTCTATATGATCTTAAATATTCGATATTTCGATGAGAACTGGAAGAAAATCTGCTCCCTCGTTTGCCGGGAATGATATTTTTTATAATGTAGAAAATAATTTTTTAATAATTGCATAAATATGACCCAGCGGTTGTGGAGGTGTCGCCATTCATATCATGGATGTGTGTGTATCTGGCTCTCTTGTGACCTGTGTCATTTGAGGTATTTATTTCAGTATTTGAACAATTTTAAGCTTTTCGGATAATTTTTTTTCGATTTTACTTGATCTAAACCGTTCCCTCTTTCGTTCCTTTGACTCCGATGCTAGGGCGTACTCAGGATCAAAACTGGGGGGTAAGCCATGGTTGTTCAAGTTAAAGGTAAGATTTAAGCATGAAAAAGGTGAACGAAACCAACATTTTAAGGAAACTGTAACAGCTCTTTATTAGATTTTAAAATTATTTGCTTGAAAAAATATTCTTTTCCTAAAGACATTTGCGATTTTTGCTTTTAGGGGGGGGGGGGTCAGCTGCCCCGTCCTGTCCCTCGCTGGGTACGCCCATGCTCCAATGTGGTTCTTTGTTAAGTTTATTTTTTCAAACCTACGTGTTTAATCAATCGCTGATCTTCAATTATTGTAATACGAGTATAAGTAAATAAAGATTTTTAGTTATTTTTCTTTTTTCAATTTCGTGGGCTTCTTGATTCCCTCCAAATACAGGCGAGTGACGGCCATGTAGCGAATTTTTCATAAATCACGTATTGAACTTTCTCGCTTAATTTTACGTATTTTATGCGACACGATAATACTGTGGAGCTTAAAATGAATGATTTCTTCATATTCGAAGGCTATTTTTATTCTATGATGGTTTATATCATAACAAATCGTCGAAATTAGAGTTATAGGCATCGTCGTATTACTATAAAGCGCATTTTCATTTAAATAATGTTGAAGTATCGGGCAGGACTGAAATTTTATCGTTGTGAAAGCTTGATATGTTAATAAAAAACATAAAATAGTAGGACAGTTCATTCCACGCAATTTTTTGTGAGACTGTCTCAAATTATTTTTATTCGTTTTTATGATTGAAGAATTATTTTTTGAGAGGTTTAGGAATATCTGAACGTGGTTTTATTTTTATTCTCACACGATTGAGTGTTCAATCGAGTTTTTTTCGATGGAAAGTATTTCATAACTTATCCCTGATGGAAACTACTTACAGATTACTTTTTAGTGTGGTTATTTTCGTAGCATTACCTCATTTGAGTTACTTTGCCTTGAAGCTTTAGTTAACTTATCTAAGGGAATAGCCTTTAAATCATCTTTCTACAGCCACATCAATGGTTAGCCCTCTGATACGTGTAAGATATACCCGCTAAGCCTCGTTACGAATCCCAAACCTTATCTTACTTAGTCTCGCCTGTTAAAAATGTGAGGTAAAATTCAGTCATGATGGAAGATGATGCCGGTTCTGTCGCGTCCTCATTCCAAAGTTACACCTTCGCGATACCCATTTAGAATTCCGTTCTTTAGAGATACTAAGTAGTACCATCATATTTTCACTCTTGCGATAGTTTCGACTATAATAATTAGGCTCTTTCAAAATATCTCGAACAACATGCTAAAAGTATTGTATTTGCAATTTCCGCAAAAGATTTCATTTAATTTTTCCATTCGATCGCTATGAATTTCCCATTCTAAATTCCTAATTAATTCAGATGGGAATCCGAGTAAGGCCCCCATTGTAGAAACAAGTTGAAGGAGCTTCCTTGGTCTCGGGAGCACTCATTTATGATTTCCCTCGCGATGAAGTAAGCTGTCCACGCTCTCCAACTCATCGACATTCACGGGGCGATGCGCGCGTTGGGATGCTGTCTCGGTTTTCGGCCATTGCATTGACTACTCCTTGGCAGACGCACTCCGTCACGTAATAGAGGACACCCCGAAATGATGTCACGCTGTTATCGCGTCTTCCCATGCCGCGACGTCGTCGATATGCTTCAACGTCATGGTTTAAAGGTGTTCCGGAACCGAGTTTATCGTCAGAGCACATCAGTTACCGCCTCACTTCTAATGCCGGACATATTCTCATGAAATGTTTTTAGCGAGACTGAAGCTTAGGTAGTTCATTAAGTGATCAAATAGCTCAAACCCTATATCAAGAGCCATGCTGATTTTTTTCAGTGTTTGAATATAAATGTAATATGTACTTCGTGTGGCGTCTCAGGATTGTGATTTCCCGGCTACTCAAATGAAGCCACAAAAACTAAAATGGTAAATGATAATAGTTATATATTTAGTGGTGCCGTATTCAATTAAGAATGCTCAATGATTTTGATAGTAACTTAGTAATTTATAAACTGAAAATATTATAGTTAATTTAAACGCAGCGTGGCATTTAATATGTTCACAGACATTTCCGGTTAGCATATCAAAATAAATGTGTAGTTATCCTCTTCGAAAGTAATTATTGGTAAAAAGTTTATCGTGTCGTTAGAATGCTTACTCATCATATTACTTAGAAGTTTTCACTTCTATTTGATTTATTATGATTGGTTATAAAATATTTTATGGATATTTATTGTATTGATCAAATTTTAATTCGGAAAAACGTATTAATAAAGAAATTAATCGTTTACTTTATGGGCGTACTCAGCGGGGGGCAGGAGGGTGCAGCTGCCCCCCCTACAACCAAAAATAAATTTAGTTCAAAATGAAAGTTTTCAACAAATTTTCTTTTGAAGAAAAATGATATTAGTGTAAGATAGGGAACCAAAATAAAAATAATTATTTTTCAAGTAAATAATTATAAAAGCTAATAAATCGCTGTAATAGTTTTAGTTAGTAAAATGGTTTCATTTACCTTTTATGTGCTAAAATCTTCAACTTTAACAACCACGTCTTGACCCCCATAGTTTTGATCCTGGGTATGCCCTTAGTTTACTTCAAGGCATTGGAATTTCCAAAAGATAATGGGCAACTATTATCAGTTCCTTTCTAATATTTCGTTTGCTCTCCCTACACTTATGTGTGGACTCGTCGATTTGCACCAAGGAATGTATTTTTAAGTAGTTTTTATCTTAAAATTATTTTTGGACTGATTGCAAATATACCTCTTGAGTTGGCAGTCGTCTCCCTAGTTGGTGAAGCATTGCTTTATGTGAGAATAGGCTTATTTAAATTGCGATGTTATTACCCGAAAAACAACGATTAAGGAGACGAAAATCACAGAGATATGAGTATGACTCAGATTTGGGAATCTTCATTCTTAGATTTTTTCATCAGTCTTGTCTATCAGCTAGCATGGGATTTAAATATTTTGGTATTGGTGACACCTACAAAACTTTTTATCCCTGAAATACGCTTTATTTCATGCACTCAAGGAGGAGAAAACATTCACCTATCTTTTTTAGGTCCGAAATTCTACGATTTTTTCGTTGCTTGTTATTGAGAATTTCCGATGACCATATTCTTTATTATTCATCATGCTGCTATTATACTGTGATTCCATAAGCATGGGTTCTCACAAGGGAGTTTAATGAAGCAGAGTGCAAAATTACGGGGAAGGGACTCATGAAAAGTTGTTGTTGTTACCAAAATGAAAATAACTAAGAAAATTTTGTAATGAAGACAACAATGAGAATGTATGAGTGGAGATATCCTTTATCAATATCATTTTAAAAATATGAGCATTGTGAATCAAACTATAACTTAGGGGTGGAAGTCATGCTAGTAACAGAGGAAAGGGAGGTCATTCTCATTGTAAGGTCCTTTTTAGTTATAAAGGGGTTGGGCTGAGTCGTCAGCTTTTCAGGAAGGGCAGTCAAAGTTGTGGGGTCTGGTAACCCCTGCCACTCATAGAGTTTATGGGGAAAATGATGCCTGAAGATGATCGTTTTACATGCCAATCTAATTATGGTGCATGCAATTGGAAAATCTTACTTTGCTGATGTTTGTACTATGGATTTTCTATTTGTAAAAATTTTGTTTATGTGGATAAGATATTCAAGACTTCATTTCATGGTTAGTAATTTTCTCTTAAAATATTTTACAGCCATTTATGGGACCTAGATACCCAGCCGGACCAAGGCCAGGTGTCAGAATGCCACAAATTGGCAATGAATTCAATGGGGTGAGTAAAATATTTTGTCACGACTTTTATTCAAAGAGTTTTTACTTGTCAAAAGATAGTTATGGTAATCCAGGAAAAATATTGCTGTTGATACATTAAAGTCTGCATATTGGAAATAAAAAGCAGTATGTACTAATTTCAGCCAATGCCTGCCAGCTGTCTCTTATTTACTCATTATTATAAAAACTTTCTTATGAGGCAAGCCTTTTTTAATAAGGATAAATACCAGCTCAAATTACTATTATAGCAGTAAAAAAATGTGGCTTATTACTGGACTGGTTAAATAAATTTAATTCGCTTGGAAAGGAAAGCATTTTTTGCATTTAAGCTATTTTAATGCAAAATTATAAGAATTTTTTGTCAATAAATATACCTTCTAAGTGTATTCTTTTTTTTTGTAACAGCCGCCAGGTCAGCCCATGATGCCGAACAGTATGGACCCAACGAGGCAAGGTCTGTGTGACTTATTTTAAGTTTTGGTTTTAATACCCCCCCCCCCCCATTTATGAAAACTTCAATCTATTTTCAACATAATTTTCCGTTACCCTAATAGTGAGAGGATAATTAAATGAAGAGCTAAAAACTTCTATCAGGTTTATATGCTCACTTCCGGAGAGAACTATGCGTAAATTGTATGCCACGAATATGACTTAGTCTGCATATCTTTATTGTAAGCCAGTTTGCATTTTAATAAGTTTGATGAGTTTGAAAATATTCTCCACTTATTTTTCCTAAAGCTAGATCAAATGAGCTTTTTCTACATTTTCAAATGAAATTTTGGTTAGTTAATTTGTTAGTATCACGAGTAATTTACTGTTATGCTTAACTTTCAATTGCTCCCGTCTTTTATCAATGATCAATTTACTCATGCCTTTCGGTCGTTGTTTTTCCAGGTGAGGGTGGTGACTTTGTTGGGTGGCAAGGTAAGATGAAATTTTTTACATATTACTTCTGTTATCATGGTGATTAATTTTAAAGTTTTTCTTGTGTGATCATTACATACAGTACTGAAATTGAATTACCATTTACGTATTATATTTTCTTTACCAACATGTCTTTTGCCTCATATATCATTAATATGAGTAAATGTTGCAATAACCTTAAGTTTTGCTGTTACAAGAAAACTATGGATAAAGAGAAAATTAGTATTAAAAGTTCAGGGAAGTTCAGAAAGGAAATATCCAATAAATTAAAATTCTTCATGCATTTTCAGGACCTCCAGGAATGAGTCCGATGAACCCTCGTATGAATCCTCCTCGTGGTCCAGCAATGGGGCCTATGGGTCCCGGTTCGTATGCACCTGGAATGAGGGGACCTCCTCCAAACAGTAGTCTGGGTCCTGGTGGCCCGGGTGGTCCTGGTGGACCTGGTGGTCCTACCGGACCGGCAATGCCTCCCATGTCTATGGCTGGGCCTGGTGGGCGACCACAGTGGCAGCCAAACACATCTACCGTGAGTGTAAATCTATTTCTATTCCTCTCACTGTGGTCAGTGCTATTGTGAAGTTTTTTTGTCTTTCATTGATTGTGAACAATCAGTAAATTATTTATTCTTGTTCTTATGTTCTTTATATGCTCTCAATGAGAACAGAGTTGGAATTTTATCACTTTTGCTTTACCGAATTTGTCACTTTTAATTTGGATAATTTTTTGATCTATGTAATTTAAATTTTTTTCACCCTTATTACAATGCGTTTGTGTAAGTCTTTTTCTGTTACTGATGGTCAAATGTGAGAAGAGGGGAATTCAGTTTTGTCACTTTTATTTCCATGGTTTGGAGGAATGTGGGTAATCCTTATATGAATAAGTGACTTAATTTTTGAAATTCATATAAATATGCATTATTTTTCTGCTCATTCTTTGAAAATTTTCTTGAAAAAATTTTATTGTTACTTATGATTTATTTTCTTCAGGCTACAACTTTCTCATTTCTCTCGTGTCAAGTTATTTCAGTGATGGACCGCAGTTATCCTTGTGTTTTGGTCAATGATTCTTTTTCTCATTAGATACTTTTCTTTCCCTCTCCACCATGATTATTGTTATTTTTTTGAGTGTCTGTTTTCTCTCAGCTTCTATTTTACCTGTCATTTACCTCTTTTCTGTTATTGTTTATGGAAATCAATCAAATTGATGAATGATATAAAAGAGAGAAAATCATACTATTTATGGATCATAAGCAATTATTTTGTCATCTGCAACTTAGTTTCTCTCGGCTCTTTATGCAGCATGAGTCCATGTAAAAAAAATTATTGAAGTGGCGATAAAGTTGAAAAGTAAATTTTCCTGTAAATTTTGGCAACTTCAAATGGCAAATTCAAATCAAATTTTTAGCAAAGTTGCCTCATTTTTCATTTTTGTGATTGTAGTAATTCAATCTAAAATATATCTGAGTGATACCTTTTGAATACCTGATGCCTTTATTGTATCTGCATTTCCAATTTTGTAAAATATTAGTGGTTTGGTTTATTGCCTCAATCTGTCATTAGTATATGCTGAAAACTGTTAATTTAATTGTTTTAACATTCATACGTACATACTCTTTCATCATCTTTTAAAAATTGATGAAGGCCAAGCATAATTTTTATTGCATTAATTTTTTTAAATTTGGATTTTTATAAATACTTATCATTTTCCTTTTTGTGTTTTAATTTTGTTTTCAAAACATAGGAATTAAATTCAAAGTCTTATCTTAGTTTACATTGCATTGGGCCTTTAGTTCTGTGCTTGCTTGTTTATTGTTGATTTTTAATTTTATACTTTTGATGTGTTACTTTATAGAAATTGTTTTATTGGTATGTCTGGAGAATAATTTAACTTCAGCTGTAAAACTGGTTTCAAAGTTGGAATACTATGTTAATCTGCCCTAATAACACTAAAGCCATTTGAAAGTTATTATGCATAGAGATCATGAAAATAAAAATGCTTTTTCAAGGTTTTGGATGGTTAAAATTATGGTGAACGGACTTATTTATTCCAGTTACTGTAGCTCTACTCCCATTTAATGACTATAAATTTGTACTGTATGCCTACAAAGTAGTGATGAAAAACTATAAAACTAGAGAGTCCAGATGAGTTTTCACTGTTAAGCATGGACTTAAATAGGAGAAATTCAAAGGAATAGCAATTTTTCAACCTTATTTTTAAAACTTTAAATGTATCCATATTTCTTTGCAAATCTTTGCCATAATTAATAATAATAGTGTTATGAAAATAAATTCTGGTGTATCTAAGCATGATATGTATTTATTATGTCATTCATTAATGCAGTATATTAAAATCAAATTTCAATTTTTTCTTACAGCCAATGAACTACTCATCATCATCTCCAGGAAATTACGGTGTAAGTATCATGAAAGTTTTTTTTTTGCGTGAAATTTGCTTGAATTTCTTCCTGCATTTAGATACAATTATTCTGAGGGATAAAATGATATTCTACTTAAATATTTATATTTTCTACATGTTATAATATTTCCTGGAGTTTAGGTCAACGTATTTTATGAAAACAAGTTATAGCCAACGTTTCGATTTATTTTAAACTATCATGCCCTGATGATGGTGTCAAATAAATCAAAACGTTGGCTATAACTTGTTTTCATAAAATACGTTGACCTAAACTCCAGGAAATATTATAACATGTATTGAACAAGGTCGAGATAAGAAGAGAAAAATAATAATTATTTATATTTTCTGTTAGAGTTAAGTACAATATGGTCCGAATGTAATAATTGTGTGTTAGAATTTGGATGAAAATTAATTATTGAGTAAATTCAGTGATCCTCTTACTAATAAGTGGTAATGGATACATTTATTGTTAACTTCGATGAGAAGAAAAAATGAAGTCTCTTTATGCTTAGTCAAGTAAGGTTCTTGTTATATTAGCTTCAGATATGTATAGGAAATTATTCTAATGATTGGGAAAGAGTGATAGATATTAGGGAAGTTATAGATGGAACCTTTCTTGCATCCTAATTGGTTTTTGCAAATTTTCGTGCATAAAAACCTCTTTCCCAACTCTTATAATCTCAGGTTGACCTCTCAGTCACGGGAGATTTGAAGAGTATAATAATGACTGATATCATGACCCAGTATGATTGGATGCTTTTTGTGAAACAGAATAGCTTTTTTTTAGATTTATTGGTGGTGAAATGATTTAATCTAAAACTAAGATTTTTAAATTAGTATTATCTGCACATCTGCGTTGGAAATCTCATGTGCACTATTCCTTGTTTTGGAATTCCATTAGAAATTCATTTGAGGGTAATAGTAATTGAGAATCTTATCATTGAATGAACTAGATATGGGGAAGTATACCAAAACTGTAGTGTGAAATGAACATAGCTTGATTATCCTCTGTGGTAGTTGTTTTATTATCCGTTTTTAAAATTGTATTTATTTATTTATCATTTTTTAAGTAGGACCGTTTTCTTTTACTTCTCATCACAAAGCAGGGTCAAGAATTTCCTAGGTGGACTCTCTACCTGGATGCTATGGCAATATCTAATTGTTGGGATGGAGTTATTATGATACTGTCCAAAATTTTTGCCATTTGACTGGATTTGTGATTCCATCTCCTGATCCAGAAAAATAACAGAGGTGAATGGGAAAAAATGTATATTTTCAATCTTTAATTATATATCAATCATACTTTCAGAAATTTGTAGCATTTGAGCCCTCCAAATGATTGCTAGTTCTGAAGTTGTGATTGGTTTATAATTATTGTGAGGAAATTTTGCAGAATTTCGTATTTATCATCACGGACAAAAAAGCTTTTCAAAAACATTTTTCCTTTAAAAAAATCCATATGATTTAGAATTTTCGATCATTTTTTACACGCATAATATCTTTGTTGTAAGACAACATTAATTCCAAAGCTTAACACATTCAGTGTGGACAATGTCAATGGGTGTTAACATCAAATTCATTTTTTCTGAGTGTAATGCAGTTTGTCAAACTTAAACACAAATTTTTGTTTTTTATCCATTGCTTACTCTTTGAGTTGTCGGTGATGAAGTTTTCAACCCTAATGTAAAGTAAAAATGATCTTTGATGGTTACTGACCCCAGTGGTTTCTCTTGGCCAAATAGCATTCCTCTCCCTTGCTTTTCCAGTGATGGAATTGGGACTAAGAAAAAGCTTTTCAAGGAAGTGTTAACTTTCCCTTTTTTCTGTTTTATTTCTTAGTGAAGCAGCAAAAGTTCAGATTTTCTCCGGGTAAAACCTATTTTTCCATCAATATTCAGAGTTCCTGAATTACACTGTTATATTAGTTCTGAGTAAATGACCCCAATGACATTGTCCAAATCTATTGAATGTATGGAACCACTTCATTTGATGTCAGATGGGGAGAGGACCACATCAGTTGATGGTGTCCTCCTTTCACGAGGGTTTGAGTTTTCTGTTTCTAGTGTCCCTGTAATGTCATGGCTGGGTCCTTTCCATTTCTGTGGAAATATTACGTTTTTAAATTGAAATTGGGAAAGAAATGGAATGATTTTCTCAGGAAAATTTGTCAAGTATGTATTAGTCATGAGTAGGGACATGCAAAAGGTGGGGTTATTTTATAGCCAAAAGTGGTGAAATAATCTCTATCGTAACAGGCTCAACTTTGTGGAGGTTCATTCTAATAAATAAAAGCGAACAAACTATGTATAAATCCACCAATTTATTTATGTGGTACTACTAGTTTCGACGCAGCGGCATCATCATCAGGTACTAGTAGTACCACATAAATAAATTGGTGGATTTATCCATAGTTTGTTCGCTTTTATTTATTAGTGGTGAAATATTTTATGTTGACTGAGAGCCATGCTTTCAGTGGCCCACCCATTGCTCTAAGACAAAGAATTCAATTCTTAGTTTATATTTTTTGAGAAAGAAGCAAATATATATTTTTCAAACTAACTGAATAAACAATTGTGACTGTGGTCCCTTGCTACAAAGAGGGGTAATATAAGACAAGGGGTCCGGTTACATGCTCCCGGATTTTGGTGGTACCGCCTGTTTTCCACTGTGTAGGGTCCCGAAACTAAGACTTTGCAAACCCACGAATGTCATAAAAGGAAGAGAGCAAGGAAACGTATATTTTTGTCATTCGTCCGCTTGCGTAGGAAAATCTCAGACAAAATTTTCATCTTTCTTCTCCTGGGTCAAGAGACGTCCTGCCGCGTATTTTCGTCGTTAGTAGCGAAAGGGTTAACTCTCTATAGAATGTGTGTTGTGCATTAGGATAGTGTGAACCCTCCAGTAATTTTATTGAGTCAATTAGAAGAATCCCATAGCATTTTGGCTACATTGTAGACATCGTGTGAACGCGGTTTAGACATCCTCCTGACAAGCAAGTTGCCTTATTTCCTCGAATTGTTTCTTCGCGGAAATCATGAATTTTTTCAATGCAGGCGCCACTTCCCGACGCGACGACTTTCCGCGGGCCGCCGTCCATGGCACAGTGCCATGAAATCCAGTGAGTCGTCTCGTCGAAAAGCGGCCTGAATTTCACGTTGCCGTGCCGAAAACGGCAGCCGGCGAAAAGTAGTTTCGGCTGAAAGCTGCCTCAATGTAGCACCGTGTATATTTCACGAGCCGGCTTTGCTCCAGCCGTCGTCAACGCACGGTTCCGTGCTTTCAAATAACCATTGGTCTCTATGGAAGTGTTAAAAAACGAGACGAATTGCGCAGTTGACGGCACGGCGTTGTAGACGGTCTCCAAGGCTTACAAACCGGCCCGCCGATGCACCGTCTATGGCGTGAAATACACACTGTGCTACCTTGAGGCTACTTTCAGACGCGACGACTTTTCGCCGGCCGCCATTCACGGCACGGTGCCGTGAAATTCAGGCCGCTTTCAAATGAGACATCTCTCTGGATATCACGGCGGCCGGCGAAAGGTCGTCGCGTCTTAAAGCGGCCTTCGATGCCATCTTTCGACAAGGAAGGCATTTTTCAAAGACACTCTTGCGCGTATTGTTTTCGTATGAGTTTATTTACGTTCGTTATGAATATATGAGATCAGTTACTAGTTTTAATTCCGTTATTAATGTTTCATCCTCTCCGGGAATATTTTTAATGCACTGAATTAGAGCCGCTTAAAATTTTATACTAAAGGTAAAAACATAACTCCGTGATTTTTCGCTGATGACTCATTTTTCAATCATCAATTTCTATTGCGCAGTACCGTTATTCTACCACATATTGTTGAAAATTAGCTGAGAAAGCTATCAAAATCTCGGGTTTATCAGAATAATGTACCTTAAATATACGCCTCGAAAAACGATTTCGTGGGAGGAGCAGAAGAAAAAATGATGGAAATCGCGTCGGAGTAGGTGAAAATCCGCCCTTGAATCGCAGAAAGTCGCGATTAACGCGAAATTTGCGGGAAACCCCCGGAATTCGCGTTAAAACGATTCAAGGGCGCGCTATCGCATTTGCGACTTTTGCATGTCCCTAGTCATGAGTCAACTCCATTCCTTAATTATTTGATTCTTGTCCTAGAATATAGTACTTCTAAACATGAGAAAATCAATCCCAATTTCATTGGTACTTGAAAGTTTGACCTTAGGCACAATGGTACTTAATTTTATCATTTTCTCTTATGGGGTGAGAACTCTCCTCAGTAAAACACCTTTGATGTGGCATGATTAGAGATATTTGACTCATTTCTCCAAATATTTGTAGCAGAATTTTATCATTGTGAGGCTTGAATATTTTTTTAAAAATTCATTGTGTTGAGATGATACCTTATATAGTAGTTAGAAGCAAGATTCAATAGAAGTGCTTAAGTGAAGTGAATTATTCTGGTAGCAATTCTTTTTTTTAGCACTTTAGGGGACTGATTATGAGATAATTATTTTACTAGTTGATTCATAATCGGTAGAATGGGGATTAAAATGAGAGAAATGGAATTGATCAGAAACGATAAGCATTAGATTTGACCCATCGCTGGGAACTACAAATTATTCTAGGAATTAGCTGCAGACTGGTCAGTAGTGTACCTCTACAGAGCAAAGTGCAATTGCACATAAAGGGTAAAAATTCACAGAGAAAAATCGTATCATTGGTCAAGGCAAATGATTATCTGCTGTGGAATCCTCCTACTTCCTGAACTATGAAATTATTTTATTTAATGCAAATGACAACTTTCTGGGTGGCCTCATGTTCAGAATGAAAGTCATTGGAATAGGAGAATTAAAAGTTTCCTTGAAATGAGAAAAAGTTTGCTGAATCTCGTTGGTCATATTAAATTAAATTTGGCATACTCTTGTTTTTTCTTTGCTGTACCATTTCCAGTGGTCAGTGTTAAATTACTTAGTATAAAATTCAGCATTATATGTAGCCTACCAACACTACATTTGGGTCCTACAGCTCCAGCTAAGTCTTTCCTCCTGCAATTTTTTAAAATAAATTTTCACATGAGCATCTGTGTCACTTGGGTTAAGATATTATATGTATACGTATAAGAGGTTCAACAAGAAAACTAGATACATATTTCATATGAATGCACAATTTTTATCTAGGTTTCCTATCATAAAATTTGTAGTCAATGCATCTTTGGCTGAGCTATGCGGGATGTTTTCAACCTAGAGTCTTCAACCATAAAAACTTCATGAATATTTAAAAAATGTTGTCCGTTTGCACCCATTGAAGAAGTCTCCCTCCAGAATATCAACCAAGGTACTCAGACAAGACCTCATCTTGAGCCAGCTAAAATTTCACATCAGCAATTCTCTGGGGAGGAATCAAATCTGTTTCCGTGTATTCTGCTAGTTAGACCCTTGAATTCCTTTGTTGAAAGAGGCCAGGAAAATTTTGGTTTACTAGATTCATTCAGCCTTCTCTGTATATCCCATCGTTTGGTGGATTTTATTTATCAGTACATAATTCCATTATTTTCAGCTCTCTTTAGTTTTCCTATCTGAAGTTCTGCATGACCCTTAAAATATTTGTGGTGAAGAAATGACTCAAGTAAAAATGCTCCCTTTATTGCCTGTTTGAATTTTTTTGTCATCTTTGAAGAACTCTTGCCATCTTCTCTCTCTTGGGAATGATTCTGAAAAAGAGAAAGGTTATTTTATTTCATTTGAGTGATTGGCCCAATTGTTCCTAAGTCGTTTTTCAGTATGAATAGGGATTATCAGTCCACTTAATCCTCTGCAGATGATGCTGTTTGGTGTCATTCTAATGTACCATGGTTTGTAGTCGACTAGTTTTGTATTCATGGAAGTTTTAGTTTCTTCGCTCAATGCTTTGACTTAAAGGTTGGCCTGGTTTGGTGAAGATATGGTTCACCTGATACTAAATTACTTGTAGAACATAACACATAAAGCATAGTGACCATAAAAGGCTGCTGGCCTTCGGTAGGGTCTCAGGGGTCAGAGCCTCTCCAGCGAGTGATAGTGAGCATTTTCTTTTAAAACCAGTCGAAGTTCCAAAGAAATTTAATTCCATTTTAAGTGGCACACAGGGAATTCACCCCTGTTGTTGTCTATGTGCGAGCATCATTCCGTAATTAATGCCCCATACCTTTTTTAAAACCATTAACATATATAGACAGCAGTTAATTTAACTCATTTCCTGAAGAATTCTCAGTGTTGTATTGCATGAAGTGTTTGTTAGGCAAGATTGAAGGGATATACCCCATAATTGATTGAGAGAATTGATATATTTGCCGGCCTCGGTGGTGGCGGGGTAACGTTCTCGCCTGCCAAACAAGAGGTCGCGGGTTCGAGTCCCGCCTGGGTAGGTTTCCCCGGTCCAGGGCATGGTTGTTTGTGTACGTTTACTTGTTACATTTGTTGAACACCCCGGTGTAAAATGGCCAATAAGAGCTGTATCCGGTGGTTTGAAAATAAAATAAAAAATAAATAAAATAAAATATTGACAAGGACATCCCGGACTGGCTCCGGACCCACATAGACCTTTGTATTCTCATGGTGAAACGTCTCTCACTTTTGTATCATATACCCGAACGTAGCATAGTGGCAGTGGTGGAATTGGTGGTGATGAATTATTTAGTGATTGTTTAGTAATTTTGCGAGTAGAAGCTTATCTAATTACCGGAGAGGGCAAATTAAGGTACCAATTGCCAATAATTGTCAGCAGATCCTCAATGCAACCGCCCGATCCCTTTAACTTTTAGGTACCTGAGTCATGGATAGATTGGAAGAAAAGGTTTCTGTGCTCTTTGTCCGTGACAGAATGGACGGGGAAAGCTCAGCAGGACCAGATAGACGTACTAATGTACATAATGGGCGAGAAAAGTGAGGAGGTCATGTTGCAATTTTCTCAACTGCCTGAGACCTTTGAGAAGGTGTTGAAAGAGTTCGATACATATTTCGCACTGAGGGTAGATGTTTTTTGAAAGGTTCAAATTCAATTCAAGGTTACGACAGGTGGGGAAACCTGTGGACTTGTTCATTACCAATTTCCATTTGCTTGCGGAGTATCGTGAAATCAGATTGATATAAGAGGAACTGACACATGAACTCATTGTATTATTGTAATTGGCATGCTAGATGCGAGAGTCAGTGAGTCCCTTCAGTTCAACCCACTCTAACTGTACATTTTAAAATTCATTCAATGAGCATCAAGTAAACAGTGAATGTTAGTTGGATGAGAGGAAAAATGAAGTTTTCACATTTTCTCATTCACCTTTCCAAACTAGGACCCCTGACCCCCCATTTCCAGTATGGCAATGCTTTCTCCTATGAAAGTTCATGTAATTTTGTGCTTACACAGAAAGTATGTCACACTATGCAGCTATTTCATTTTACCTTAGTAAAAAGTATTTGATTCTCAAGATCCACTCAGTATACCTCGTACTATGTTCAGTATTATCCTTCATTTTACCACCTCTTATGAAACTAAATGGGCTGAAGAAATATTCTATGATGCGGTACAATTTCCACCTACCCAGTATATAATTCTGATGTGCTGTCAGATACTAGTTAGCCAGCAGGAATATGATGCTACATGATTTCCGAGAAAGCAACCAATTCAGTCATTGAGATTGTCACCATTTCTTTCTTCATTTGTTTCACATGAGAGTTATTATTTAATAATAAGCTAGTAGTTCACATCTAGTTTTAGGTAGTGGAAATTTTTTTGCCAAAGATAATTTTTTTGTGAGATTTATGTTCATTTATCATGATGATTCCCATTCTGAGAAATCATTTTGCTAGCACTGAGATTCCTCAAGTTCTTTCCTATTGATTTGAATTGAAATACAATTTGAATGATCAAATCCCAATGGAATTTGGATCTTGTATTTAAGTATTTTTTGCAGTTTGTTCAAATTGATTGGTGAAACAATTTGGGTGTGTAATGTTTGTTTTTCCATTGGGCTTTCATGCTATGTGAAGTTTCAGAGATACAATTTAGATGCCAGAGCTTGAATGCAGTGTCTGCATTCAAGCTCTGGCAACTGGATAAAAATGAAATGTGTATTAGTTCCTTGAAAGTTTTTAGATTCAGCAATTATGGAACAATGTTTGTCTTAGCTCTTCATGATACTTTTTCTAATAAGGTGATTGAAATTTCTTCATACTGGAAATCATAGATTAGTAGAATTTAACTTAAAACAGCTTTATTTATGATTGAGGGTTCAACAATTTATATCCTTACGATAATTTTGAAGTAACGAAGACTTGACAATGATGTAAATTGTTGAAACCTTGGTTGTACATACACGAGTCAGAAGTGAAATTTGTATAATCCAGGTGAAGTGGTTTGATTTGATCCATCACCATATGGGTGTGTAATTTGGCAGTGCATTTGTACATGGGCATTCCTCACAGCCAAGTGGTTAAATCCTTTTCTTGGTTATCATTACCCTCTATGAAAATTAATTTGGAAGTTTCTGCCAATATTTTGTGGTATTTGAATGTATCGAGACTAAGTCTCCAACTTTGCAATATACCGCAGTTCGAAAAGCACTTCATTCTGACCCCAGTGGCAAGATGTGATAATCCATCCCGAGTGCTGAAGTGAGAGCATTTTCCACAGTTGGTCATTTTAAGAATTCTGATTTTCTTTTCCTTAATTGGAAGTTTTTGTTATTCTCCACCTCCTCCTAACTTAATACTCTGTAGACCCAGGCTCCCCATGCACATTCTTCTCCACTGACTAATCGGAAGCCTCTCACTTCATAATACATCCCCATACCTTTTCTCACTTTTTTCTTAAGTTATGGTTTATAAAAGTGTACTTGTAATGCCATGGAGGATAATGAGCATCTCATTCTTCAAAATGCCAGAAACAATAAAGATCTTAACCTAGTGGAAGACCGAAGTAATATCCAACTCGGTGATATGCCAGGAAAGCATTCGATAGCCCCTCTTATGTCACCTATTTTTACATAATTTTTCCGCAGTTATTTTGAAATGTGTCATGATTCACAACTTGGGGAAATAAATGTGACAACAAAACGCTGCCCTAATTAATTTAGTTTAATTTTGAACATTAAGCTCTCTCAAAGGATAAGATATGCTGGCAGCACTGTCCTTACCATATATAGTAAATGTATAGTTACATCCAATACCTGTTGTATGCAGAAAAACTTAATGTGGTGGTAAAATTACAGATCTATAAGAAAGATATTTCTCAGAAGGGTGATTATAACTATTCCTCTTCTGAAGAAGAAGTGAGTAAGAAATCTAAGTTCATTTTGTGGTAAGTTACATTTATTTTAAATGCTATAGCTGTAGTTTTTATGGTAAATGAGTATTACAGTAAAATAAGAATAATACACTATTTCCCAATTCATGGCAGCTGAATGTCACTTTTTTACTTTTACTTATCAGATGTTAGTTGTATTAATGTTAGTTGCCTAACCTGCATATATGCCTATTCCCTAAGCACCTTTTGACTGCAAAGTGCTTTCCTGGGGTTAGGGCTATTCGTTTAGCAATATACAACCGCCACAAGTTGGGAAAAAGTGTTTAAATGTGTTTATTAGTAATTATGAACATGAACATGTTAATGAATTAAAAGCCATAATTTTGCCTAATAAGCTCTTGTGTTCTCCCAGAGCTTCATGTTAATTCTTGGGATTTCCATTGCATAATCATGGATAACCTTGCCAGGTATAAATATGTACTGAGAAGGGAATGTTAATCATTATTTTCACCCTGGGCATTAGGGAGGTTTTTATACAAAAATTGGAGTTGACATAGGTATCATTTGACTTTGAAAGTGATGGGAAGTATTCTTTTGGACAATACTGCTAGGAGAAAGGGCTGACTATGGTGTACTACTAACTTACAGAAACTCATATTTGCAAGCCTAACATTATTTTTTATTTCGAGAATGGATATTTAATGGTGTTCTGTCAGAAATTGCTTTGACGAAGAATTATCAAATCTCCAATGACTTTTTGAAACAGCTAGTGTAATCTTGTAAAAGCTGAAGATTCTAATGAGTTTCAAGTTCTTTAACTATACCTTATAAATGGCAGTGGGCCATGGTTTGAGTTTAGCTAGCTGGTAGATATCATCTTGGTCATGTGCACAATATTTTCCATGCATCACAATTTGCAGGTGAAAAAATTTTGTTCAATTTTGTATTGCGTGAGAGTACTGCTTACATTAATTCATCATGATTCATTGATTTTACTGAGTATGTCTGCTTCTTTTTCAGGGACCTCCTGGTTCAACAGGCCCCCCAGGTCCAGGCACTCCCATAATGCCTAGCCCTCAAGGTAAGATTGTTCTACCCTGCATTCATTTACTTCTTTAATTTTCATAAGTATATATTTCTTCCATTATGGATGCTAAGACAGTATTTTTGGTTCTTCTTGTTTGAGTTAGTTATCTGTTGAGTATTTTTTCCATAAGGAGTAAGTAATTCATATTTTTCTGGTGGGAAACTCATTGCTCATGAATATTTTTTTTAGTGATGAAAGTTGTGATGTTTTTAATACTACATAATTTAGTTAGTTTCCTAGTGGGTTATACCGGAATTATGAAAATTTTTATGCAGTGCTTCTAGTAATTTGCCTTGCAGCTCGATAGCATGTTAGAATGTAGTCTACTCATAAGAGCAGTTTTTATAGCTTTTGTATTATTATGAAGAGGTCCTAATGAATCTCCAAAAATTGATATAAATATGAATCTACTAATTCATTTTGATAGGTCCTTGGGTTTCGTAATGGCTCAAAAGTAATGTGGGGTGCCCAGAAATTCTATTTGTTATTTGCAAGTTATTAAAGAAAAAATAGATATAAGTACATAAACATGGTATAGGATATGATGTTTTCCCTGAAAATAGTGTATACATTTTTTTGTAATGATTCTATGATTAGTAATTTCCTTGATAACCATGCAAAAGCAAGCCATCAAATTGTGAAAAATCTTACTGTGCTGTCATCTTAAAAATAATGTATGCAGGGGAATGGTGCTCCAACTGTTGATTTTCAATGAATATTGGTAATTAAAGATGCAATGGTGGGTGGCAGCATAATATTTTTTCATGGTACTCTGGGCCAAATTGTCATTGCTATGGGTCTAGGTATTCATCAGGATATGTCTTTGATACAGTATTTAACTCCAAGTTCATTGGAACTTGAGTGCAATGACCAGTAAGTGGCATTAATTCTTAAGCGGAGATTAATTCCTGAATTCCATAATCGGATGGGATTGCCATTTTGATAGCACTATTCACTATGGTGTACTTCAGCATTTGTATATAAACATCTCATTTCTATATGGTAAAATCCAGTTTTGAATTATTTGGTAATATTTTGCTGTTTTGGTATCATCAAGTTATATATGTGCTATTTATGGAATGGTAAATATTTCCTCAGAATTTAGAAGGACAGTATTTTTGATTTGTCTGGTGAATATTTTCTGCTGAGATGATGGAACATTAGACAGCTCTTAGCTATCCTTGGCAGCATTATTTATACAAATTATCCTCCTCCAATATCTTTTCCCTGCACTCCTATCTACTTTATCCCACTAAATTTTCAGGGTACAAAATTGTGACCCCTATGCGTGGGATTGCTCTACGGCATATTTTTGTGGTAAATAGTTGATGAGCCGATTGCCATTCAATACTGGTGAAGTTATTATTAGCACGATTAGCTCTTAGCATTTTTCTATTTTGATTTTGTTGGGTTGGAACATATGGGAGAAAAATTAAAAAGTAAAATTTATAAAAAAATAATCCGAAAAGACAGTGTGGTTGAGTACATTAGTTAGTTGGGATTCGGACATAGAATTTGGCTCACCGTGGCTGTCACCTTGCTCTGCTCATGTCAAGCTTTGAGGAAATTTATTATGATGACCTCAGTGGTCCCCTGGAGAAGTGGCTGTATTAGAGTGGAGTAAAAAAGTTTTTATGATACCAATGAATTACGTATTCTATCCGATTAAATTTCAACTTTTGCTATCCTTATATTTATTTGGAGTGCTGTGTAACTTTTATGAGTTTGAGGAATGGTCTTTGTGATGTTTGTGAGTTAAGTGGTTGAAATAGATTGGTCTACTTCAGGTAAAGTAGTTATCTCTTGTTATAAATGTTGAATTTTCGAACGGGATAATGAATGAGAATCTTTGAGAAAGTAATTCTTATTATCTAATAATAAGTGATTAAAGAGAGCTGTGGGTTTTGGTACAGGTTGACCTGTTTAAGTTTTAATTATATAGGTTTGTAAGTACATATATATTACTTAGAATTTTCTAAGCTATAACTGCGTGAATTTAAATTTTATTTAATTTCTTTCAGTTCTCTTCTATTGTAATTAAGATGGGATAAAAACCATGAGGGAATTTTGATTTTATGTTAAAACAATCATTTAAATAGAAATTTGGGTATGCATTGTGTTTTCTATAAGATTATTGCAATGTTGAATATATACTTATAATTTCATTAAGCTTACTCATTTCCTCCACGTAACATTTTACATATACCGTGTTGAAAGGGTGGCTTGAATACAGATTTTTAGTTTATTTAAGATAATAAAACCACCTATAAAATACCCTTTTATGTTAATAATACATAATACATAATCAATGTCAATCACCTATACCCATGTTGGTTGGATGCTAAATGTTTATGGATGACTGGTGCTTGCCTTTCTGTTAAGTAATGCATGAAGACTGCACCAGTATGTTACAATTTGTTTCGTACTATAGTACTCTTAGAAAGCAAGCCAACTTACATCAGTATCGTCTTATCAAGCAATTAAATTTAGCTTTAAATTTAAGTATTTTATTAATCCATATTTGTGTTTATTTGAAGAGTGAATAATATTTTGTATAAGCAGCATTGGTATTAACTATTTAAAATGTTTGGGGTTTACCCCTTCAGTTTATCTTAATAATTTATGCATGTATTTGAGATAATTAGTATTTATCAGATATGGAGTGTAATATTTTTTATTGTTAAGAAAGCACTGACATGGCTCCTGGGAATATTTCAGTATTACTTAGTGGTAGGTGCTTAGTTTTTTGGCTGATGTGTAAATGAAACAGGCCAGTCAGTAAGGAATGGGTGGATTAAGTCTGTGGCATTCAAACTATCCCAATCCATTGGTCCCTCTGTGCCTCAAAATTCTGTTGTAAGCAAGAAATGACAATATTGGAAGTCATTTAAGCAATACAATGCATTCATAGGAGTTATAATTATTGGATTCATTCCTTTTTTGTTATTAAATGTGAGATTTATTGCTTCTCTTACTGATTCTTTTCTATCACCACTCATATATTCTGATATGTAAGCTATTTTTGAAAAAGATAAGATCTTTATTGAATAATTGTGCATTGGTCGAGTTTTTCCATAAATAATGATTGTGCTTAGCTTTGAATGTCATGGCTTGGTTGATTTACCTCTTTACCTGCATGATGTGAAATAAGCTTTGGCATTTGGTTTTCCTTGTTGAAGTTGGAAATAGTGGTGTAGATTTGAGTACTAAAATAGTACCTCTAGTCTCTTCTCCTTATGACTGTTTCCATATTCTCTATCACTCACGGTTTCATCTCCAGGAGACCAAAATTTGAGTTTTATTCTAAGAGATTTTGAGGAATTTTACAAATGATTTTTAGTAACCCCTGTCACAATTTAGATAGAGGCCGTCATTTTAAAGTCATTCAACCTGGCAGCTTGGTGCAGATTTTTCCTTGCTTTTAAAAACCACAAATAATGAGTGCGAAAATCTGTCACTACTAATACTCCTCTGCTAAGTGCATGGTCGAATACCGCTAAATTTATTTATAGAATTCTGTTCACTGCTAATCCAAGTATGACATTTCTTCACACAATTCTTGTGAAGTCCCCAGCACTTGCAAGGCATCCATCGGCTGCTGTGTGTGCCACACGATGGACATGGCCCCGTTGACTTTAAAAGTATATCCACCTTCTCCCCCACTATGACTTCAATTTACAGTATACTCTCGTTAATATGAACAACATTATTACGAAGTAAGTAGTTAGTCCCGATGAAAAGGCTAATCCAACCTATAGAAAAAGAAATGTTATTACTAAATTTTCGCTATTACGATATTACGAACCTCAGTCCCAGTCCCGAAAGCTACAAAATGAACTGTATTACGAAGTTCCACAAATAAGCAATGCCATTTAGGTTGATATACACTATGCTATGTTATCATCCATCATCCATCATTGATCTACATTTAAGTTTTCTTCGCGTACTGTGCCCAAGAGCGTCAATTATGGTTGTTTCTCCAATAGGGGATACTTCAGTATTCAGGCAACATCATATAATAAACTTCATTCCTGTGGAATTATGGTGACTCACTCATTAACACGTGTGAATTGGACGTACAGTTAGTCCTCTTCCTACGCAAATTCAATTTACGAATTTTTGGAGATACGAGTATTCGAAAAATTCAAGTACGCCCAAAATTTCAAATTTGGTGCTTTGGAGTTGGCCGACGCGACGTGGTATGGCGTAGAGGAACTTGCTCTTCAGGCATAATCCGAACAAAGTATCATTTAATCCGGTGTGAAGTCAGGAACTGTTTAGCATTTCGTCCGTTCTTTCTTTCCGCGGATGGCAATTTTTTTTCGGTTGCGGCTACGTCGCACACCCAGCTAGATTAGTTTGTCACAATCGTGAGGTAACACACGATTGTGATGCAGTGTTGCATTCTGCAGGATAACCTCGCTGCCTTGCATGAGGTTTATCAACTTACGAGCAAGGTTTCAGAACGCATCTTCTTCACATATGGAGGACTTTTTGTGTTCAGGAAGATGTCAACCCTCGATTGCATCATACCACAATTTTTGACTTTTTAAAATATTTTCTGGAAATTCCCATTTTGCTTTACCATTCTGTGGTCAAGAGGTTTTGCAAAGAAGATTTTTTTACAAAAGGCTAATTAGTCTGCTTTTTTCAGCAAATCATAATTCAAATAAAAAATGTGGCCCAGCCACAATTTTTATATAAGCCACAATTGTTTTAGTTTTTTAGTTTTTAGTGCCATTTACTTTTATTAAATTAACAAATTTAAAGGAAATTTCTGCTGAATCATCACGTCCTTTGAAGCAGTGTGATAACAATAAGCGCTGCTCTTAAGTTTACTAGCTGAAATGTATTTTGAATACCTGTACTGTGCTATAATTTTTAATTTATTTTTATTTCCTTAGATATTTGAATGAGTCTAAAGTATGCAACTATGATATTAGGAAAATGTTGTCAATTTTTTTATTCTTTTAAGTATTTTTGTGATAGGTTATGTGTCTTTTTAAATTTTTAAATCAAATTAGTTTTTTATAACTTTAACTAAACAAGCTATGTAAGTAGTAAAGCCTGAACTTACACTCAGGCCTTATGACGAGCTTAAAAACTGCTCTCTTTATAGCAAAGCTGCATAATCTAGCAATATTTTATTTTTACTTACTATATTTACTGCTGGTGCCATTTTCCTAAAAGTATGCTACTAGGTCAATTCTGCTGAAGTCATCAATGTGCTGCCATAAAAAAAGGTGTTCCCCCTGTGCCATGCGGCTCCACCTGGTATCATTTTGTGTGACATGATAAATATGCTGACCTTGGACCTGATAATTTAGCTTAGAAGCAGTGAAGGAGTTCTTTCAGCTAGTCATCTAGTGCACTACTGTGCTTTATGTTGTGCCCGCTGATAGTGTTTCATACCTAATGTGCTTCACTACCCAGGGTGCTTTTTGTATCCCTTGTCAATTCTATTTTGTCATTTTTGTGGCCATTGCTTGGTATAGAATCGTGAGCAGTAATATTGAATCTAATCATCTATGGATTGGTTCCCATGTGCGGGTGATGTCAGATATTAGAGTTATGTTAGTATATTTTAATATGTATCAATTTCATGTGATTCATTTAGAATAAACGCCCTAGGCAAATGATCCTTTAGAGACGTCACATATGCTGAAAGTTGTTCGTAAACTGTCTGTTCTGATGGATGCCTTTTTGAAACACTTTTTTCTTTTGAGGTCAAGTAATGGCTGCTTATATACTTAGAAGCATTGAATTGATGTTGATCAATGATGCATACATCAGACCGGTTTCTAAAGTGCTTCTCCATCTTTTCGAATTTCCAATGCATTCCCTTTTTTTCATTAGCTTTGCGTATATTCTAAGCAGTATCATTAATCTTAGGATGCTTTCGGAACATTGGTGAAACTGTGATCAAGAAAGTAATGACCTGGGGGGAATTTTGAAAATTCGTCACTATTCTGTTTTCTTTGCTCCGGTGTTCATATGCATTTGAACTAATAATGCAATACAATCCCTACTAAGTTCAAGTTACCCCATCAGCACTAAAAAATTATCCCTCAGCTATGTAGTATGATAAATATTGGAGTAAATTTAAAAAATACATATACCTTTTGTTTTTGTGTCTGACTTTTTATGAAGTCTGATCAAAATTCTAAAACTGCCTGCAGGGAGGAAGTAGACTGGGTCATACTTTTGAAGCAAATTATAATTGCAGATTAATGAAAGCGTGCGCTGAAGAATACCTGAATACTCTTAAAATATCTGCTGAAATTTGACTGTGTTCAGTTTATTTTTTATTAAACTTCGGGTTTTATACCAAAATAATTTGGACTTCTTGGCAAGCCTTCGATGCGATATTTTGCTACTCACTTTTACTGGGTGTAGCATGTATAGGAAGCGTTTAGAACTACTTAAAGCCAATAATAAAATTGACTTATGCATGACTTGTACCTATCTTTATCGCTTTATTTTCTGTGTATCTATGCAGTCGGTGTTTCAATAGCCATCCACAGCTGTTGTAGATGAGCATCATATCTGTGCCCTGTTTCAAAACTTTCTTCACATCTTTCTGTGTATGCTATTTGCAGTTGTATTTTTGTATAGTTCTGTGTTATGTGTAGTTGCTGTAATGCAATGGTTTACTCAAAATTCATTACTCTTCTGTGTCACTGACTTAGCATGCTTCAATGTTTCCTCTCCTCTGTAGTTTACCTACTGTTATTGTGTTTGACTCCTATGAGATTCTCCTGAGTTTTGAGATCCTTGGCATTTAGCTCTGATGTTTATTTCTTTCTAGGTTCTGTGGGTCCCTATTCTCCCGCTAGTCACAGAATGCCTACTCCCAGTCCCGTCACAAGACAAGGTGAATACGATACATCCTATCACCAATGACAAACCAAGCTTCCATGACATGCCCATACTTTTCTTACCCATTTGTCCAGATTTCTCTCTTTCAAATGAAGGCCATGTTTCTTGAATTTACTTCCAAAATGATTTATGTGTTTGCCAAAAGTTCTAAACTGTGTGAATTGAAAGTCTTCTGCTAATTTGTGGCATGTCAAATGAGAATGCCTTTTTAAACATTGCATTCTAAATGTGTACTCAAGTGTAACGCATTACTAATTTGTAATATTTTGTTTGGATGTTCTGTGTTACTTCATTTGAAGCATTCAACTCTAGACAAACCTTTTTTTTATTTTGAAGTATGCCAGTTTCATTCCATGAGGTAAAGGAATTGCTTCCTTCATTCTCATGGATAAGAAACTTATGTTGTACATATAATTCTAATCAATATCCTTTGTAAATACTGACACCTTTCCTTGATTTAATTATAAATAATTTCATCACCTTACTATTTAGTCTTAAAACAATTTATGTTAATGAAATAACTACTGCAGTGGAATGCATGGACAAGGGACATGAAATTAGTTCACACAGAATTTCTTGTGGCGAAATGGTATCTAGTTGGCTAGAAGACATTTTGGCTAATGGTTTACATAGCAGTTTATGGTTTATTCACGGTTTAATTTATATGATACTTCTTATCAACTTATATATTAGAAATGTGTGGTATCTCCTTTCCACATCTCCTCTGAGTGTTTTGAGTGCTTTGTGTTTATAGTGTGCTGATTTTGATTAATAACTTAGTTAATAAAAGTAGCTACTTAGTTCCATCTTTAGTGAGCAGTGATTCTGATGATCAATTCCTCAAGGTGTTATTGGAGTACTGTACGGTTGAATTTTTCGCAACTTAATACTATTGACTTAGTTGGGATTGAAGTGTAAAGTATCCCAACGATCTTGGCTGGGGTGTACTATTAATGCTGTGGGTAATCTAAATGTAGCCATTCCGATGAAACCAGGGATACCTAATTCAGAAATTATCTAGTTTTTATTTCCTTTTCAGATTCTTCTAATTCAGGTGGTGAAAATATGTACACCATGATGAAACCTGTTCCTGGGGGGAATATGCCTGGAGTGAGTATTATTTTTGTGGTTCATTTCCCATGCCCATTTGCAAGCCTTCATGATTGGTCATTCCACGAATTGCCGTTGGTATTCGCCATCTATTTTGATAGCTGTAAAAAAGTGCTATTAGAGATGATTCAGTTTTCAGGGATTGAAATCAATTAGTATACAGTTTCATTTACCAAGATTGATTATTTATATCAACACTTGAGAATTGTATCCATTGCATTTAAGCCTATGCACCAAAGGGTCAATGTACTTCAAAAAATTATTTTTTAGATCAGAATCCAACGGTAAATCTCCTGATTGGCTGTCAAGTAATATGCTATCAGTTTCTTCACCGAGTCATCTTCTTTCAAGTCAAATTTTAGTGTGCGTTTACCGATGGTTGTATTTTTTCATGGGCTTGAGTTGGTAGAGCCTCGAGTATCAGATGCAGTAATGATACCATAAGTAATTTTTTATTTCTGTTCATAAGATTGGATAAGGATATTCAATAAGGCATTCAGATCAATTATTAATTGATGCAAAGTTAATTTTTTGGATAATTCAGGTTTATAATCAGTATTAAAGTATATTAACCTGAATTAATTTTTAGATATGTTTATTTTCTCTCACTTCATTTCCAAGAAGCTCATTTTTATCGATGGTGGGATGCTCATGGCCGTGGGAAAATAGAAATAAAGCTTTAAGCAAAAATCCTATTAACTGCATTTCATAGATCCTTTGGTGACTGATTGGGAGTTTTCTATTGAATGAGTTTATCCTCAATATTTTCTTTATGTAGTGATGTGAAATGAGTTAGTGAAGCCAACTGCCATTCTGATTAGAGCAGGCAATGAAAGGCAGCAGAGGATATGTTTTGAGCTATAATGACCTCAAATGATTTTATGGTAGAGAAAACAAAAATTCTATTGAGAAAGTTTTGTCACATAATACATTAATCAGGCAATGATACTTTGAAATTCAATCTCACCGGTGCTTTTCATTTACACCTATCAGTTCATGGCACCTGTTCATTCTTATCCTGTGAGTATCTGGCCCTGTTGCACAAAACAGTCACGCATCATCCAATATGGGTTTTACTCTAGCCATTATCGAGAATAAATTTACTTTTCAACTCCTTGCCCTTTGACTACTTCAAATAGATGGATAATTTCATTGCCCAAGAGAATGATTGCTGCCCTTACTCTACTTCGTCTGTCTGTGAATTCAAATGTGGCTGACAGGATGGAGATGCAGTGAATTATTATAGCTGCAAAGCAAGTAATGTGCAACTTTCTTTTCGGTGAATGGGCTCTGTGCGTATAGAAACTTTGTGCTCTGTGCATACTCTCTCATATCTGGCGTTGTGTATTTGAATTTTTAGACATCTCCCCCCCCCCCCCCCCCCCAAGTCTTCCTTATTGAAAACTATTTGGCTCAGTTACTATGTGTGACAGAATACATGGCTTAGTGAAAATTGCATTTTGTGCCAAATTTTATTTGGCATTGCATTTGGCATAAAATATTTGCTATTTTATGATGTTCATTGCAGCCATGCTTCCCCCCGCATTGAAGTAATCTGTTGGAAAAGTGATGCAATTAATTTTTCTGAGTCCTGTCTTGCATATGCTTCATGAATGAATGCATTTGTGATGACCCGTCTTGATCTAAATTTCAATGCTAGTTACTAATGTTGTAATGAAGTTTTGAGTGTCATGGAGTTTGAAAGTGTGATTGGGTAGCTTTGGTCTCCCAATGGGAATTTCTAGCTCTTGTATTTCTGGCTAAGCACTCCAATGATGACGTTAGCATTACTCCAGAGTAGTTGCATTTATTGATTTTATAGAATCTTGATCAGTAAATTTCATGGGTAGCCTTGAAGCCACATGTGGATTCTTTGATGCACGTGAGCATTATATTTTACTGTGTCACTGGTCTTAAGAAATAATTTTGGGAGTTATATACCATTAGTGATTGCCATTAGCCATTTTTAATGGACCACAGTTTGAGGACTTAACATCAACATAAGCCTGTGTCAAATTTCACGTAAAATTCTAGTGAGGTGACCCTGGATAGTATAGTCATCTATTATTCGCTGGAAATGCATTAGGTCTATGATTTATTTTTCCATTCTAGGGAATTTTTTCTCGTGGCATTAGTAGTTTAATAACCTAATGGTTCCTTTGTAGATGTCTTTCTCTTTGTGGAGTTTAAGGCTTCCAAATTGCTTTTTTAATATTTGACTCTAATTTTGTAAGTTTCTAGAGTTGAAGGCCAGACTTCAGTTTGGAATTTATTTTTCTCATCGGTCAATGTATTTAGTTGGCTAGTTCTTGTGATAATGGTTGTATAATAAAAATGCGGTTGAAATTTTAAACATTCAAGGTGAAATTGCAGTCAACACTTGTGCCGATTATATTATGGGTAGATATCAGTTGGCATTTTTGTAGGTTAGTGGAAATTATTAGATTAAGTACTTAAAAATGAACAAAGCCAAGATTGACTACTTTATCGTATATACCATGTAGTCAGACTTCAAAATTATCATCTTTGCTGGTGCAAAACGTATGCATGGTTTCTATAACATACAAGGTGCTAGCTCTAATTAATGCCTTGCTGGTTTCCATAATTTTATCACGAGTTGGGTGTAATATTGAATGTTTGATATCAAATCACATAACATAAAAATCTCCTAATTATTTAAGCTTCAACACTTGTTAAATCCATTGAAATTCATCATCATTTGGTGGTTTTTCTTAATAAAACCTAGATTTTTTCTGAGACAATTTCTGGGATATGGGTAAGAATAGGTCACTTGAGTTTAATGGTATGAGTAATATCTTTGGAAATTTAGTTTTAATTATATTAACTAAAGTTTTGGTTGTGTCATTTAATTTTTGTGCAAATTTATGTTGTTTGATTCAACACATTCAGTGCAACATGTTTATTCCTATGTGTGGACCTCGTTAATGTTCTATGATTTTTCCTGGTACGTTTTCACTTTCTCTAATCCATATATCTGAGGAACTCTCTTATTTGAGTCCTGATCACGGCCGGGACCGTCTGTCAATTCCCTTCATCTATCGCATACAGTCATTCCATTTTGGACCCAATTTTTTGTTTTAGATGTAATTTGGGCCTGAAAACAATTTTACTCAATATCAGGAATCCACATATTCCATTGGGTTTGTTAACGGATTTCATGGAAGTCAATGTAAGAGTACTTATGTGCATTTGGAGCAGTCATACTCATGCAAATCTCCTCTCCCTCTGCACTCTTGTAGGACTTCCCGATGGGGGGAGGGGGACCTGAGGGCGGACCCATGGGGCCCATGGGCCCTGGCACGATGGGTCCAGTGATGAATGGCGATGGGCTGGATGGAATGAAGAACTCACCCGCCAATGGGGGCCCGGGCACCCCACGGGAAGACAGTGGGAGTGGTATGGGCGACTACAACTTGGGGGGATTTGGGGGCCCCGGGGAAAATGTGAGTATGAACGGCAGTGGCAACTACTTCTCGGAGTCGTAGTTGTGCCCGGGCGGAGTGGGGGATCGATTCATTGTGTGTGATTTCACGATGATGAAAAATGGGATTAAGAATACTCACTGTATGAAGTCATCACCGTGTCACAAGATCAGTCCCCTGTGTGGTTGGGCTCGTGCTCTGTAGAGAGAGAGAGAGAGAGAAAGAGAGAGAAGTAAGTTTGAAGTGTGGCACGTTGTCTCGGAAGTGGGCTGGGTACTTGATGTGAGCACCGTTGTAATATAATTCTTATGATTGTTTGTGGTGCATAGTAGTGTTAGTTAACTGCATTATATTTGTCGCTGAGACAAGTTTGAAGGTATTGTTTCTGGGCTGCTCGGCATTCGCCTCCGGGTGTGGGAATGCATCCGTCGGACGAAGGGATGGCGTGTTGCATCTTTTAAGTGGGTCCGAGCACTCGGTTGAAAGCTCGGCATTCCTGGCAACTACAGTAATGAATCAAGACTTTTGTTAATGAGTGTATGTGTGTGCAGCAATGGAAAACCACAACACATTCAAAGAAACAACATGATGGTTGTAGCTCAATATCTGTGTAAACAGGGGAGTAGGGAGGATGCCTTTCTTTTGTGCTTTAAAACTTGTAAAACTTGCTTTTTTTGTTCCAGTGGTAAAAGTTTTTGCCATGGGTGATAATTGAATGTTTTGCTTGCATGAGTGCACCATTTGGAAGTGTAGATGTGAAATGTAAAACTGGTGGAACCCATTAAAGCTCTTTGTATGCCTCACAATGACTCATGTTATGCACTCAACATGTTGTATTTTTTGTTGAACTTTTTTAGTCTGGAGGTTTTATTGCTCTGGACACAACATACTCACCCTCCCTGCTGCCTTCGTCACAAAATTAACATGTCCGTCACACTCACACGATGGAAGGGTGTGTTGCATGAATGAAATTTCTAAAAAAAAAAAAAAAAAAAAAAAAAAAAGAATCATTAAATCTGTTGGTTCATATCCAAACAAACTCATAGATTTGGTGGCTCTTAGTACTGAGAAAGCAAGAGAGAAATATAGAGAGAAAGGAATAGATAGAAAACTGTTCCATAGTAGGAAGTTTAGACTTTGCAGTGAACACTTTCTTCCTTCCAGGACCAAACTGAATCAGCAGCCATTCTGAAAATTAAGGAAAGCATGCAGGAAGAAGCCAAGAGGTTTGAAAAAGACTCCGACCATCCGGATTATTTCATGCAATAACACCCCCTTTCCTCCCGGGCTCCCCACTCCCCCGAGTTACCTCCACATGTGTTACGGAATCCTCCCTGTGCCCCGTAAGCGAGACTCGGATTGTTGTAAAATCAGATTGCAGTCTGCAGTAGCTCTAGCCACGTTTTCTGTTGTCATTCATTCTTAATCTTGGCCAGTCAAATTGTTTTTCTGTTTTTACAGATGATCCCTACATCATGAAAACTGATGCATAAAGACAGCCTTTGAAGAAAATTGCTGGGATGAAGATGTAATTCTCTTGGCTATCATTGGCTATTTTTACATTTTCTCTGATTTTTCAGTCAGTTCAGACTGCATTGAAAATGTTCCTACTCACCAACAGGCTAGCAATCTGATTCCTTAAATATTATACATGTGTGAGTGAAAAACGTATGCCTTGAGAGTGGTTTCAGTGACTGAAAACCAGTGCAATTTATTTCATTCAGTCTTAGCTGTAAGTGTTAGGTAGACAGTAAACAGTACTGTTTTATAGTACTTCAATGTGGATGAAACAATTGAGGAGCTTACTGCATGTATGAAGGAATCAAAAGTTGTAGGTGCCCAGTAGTGCTAGTTTTCCCAAATTTCGTGGGCCACACAACACTAACCACCTACCTGCAGCACCTAATCAACAGACGTCAGTACCAAGAGTTCGGGGTACGCATTTGCCGGACCACTGCGTCATCTATTTGATCCAAGCTACTTGACATCATCCTCTCAATGAAAGGTGGTGTACCTAGCAGTGTTTGAACTGAGAGTTCAAATAAAAATCATCCAATTTTATATTATTTATATATGGACAATTAAAATGTCATATTTACTGATGTTTCTGTCATCTGCGAAAATGCCTCTTCACATTTTAGGCTTATTTATACATCCATGTTCTGGAACTGTTGTGTACCTTTTGTGCAACTTGTATGTGTACCTTTTGGTGTAATAATTCCCCTTTTCTGTCTATGAAAGTTAACTCTCCAACGCTCCATTAAATTAGTTTAGAGATCATGATTCTCCATGAAACAGTTCAATTGGAAAATGATAGGAGGGCCATAATTGACTTAGATCACCAGTCACTATTTATGAAGGAGTTTATTTTAAATTATGACGTAGAGGTGTGGTGTTTCATCCATAATATATTGGTTTTCAAATATTCTGGACAATGGAATAGGCCAAGACTGCCAATGCTTGCCTAACATGCCTCAAATCAGTATTGAATCATGTACCTAAAGTATAGAGTTGACATTGCTTTATATGATTACCAAAATTATTGTTGTATAGAAAAACATTGTTTAACTGCTCATTTCTGTAAATTAAGAATTCATGATTTGCACTCACTTGTTCATAATGACCTGTTGCCCATTCATTTGAAAAAATTGTTAATATTATGAAAAAAAGTCCTCTTATTTATAGCTATCCTTTAAAACAACTCCAAAAAACAAACCTCTAAAAAGTTGTCAAACCAAGAGTGATATTGAGAAGATTTCTACATTTCCACATCAGAAAGTGATACCTTCTGTTTTTGCTGTAGGCCAAGAGACAGTAAATTGATAAACAGATTTGATAACTTATTCTTTGGAATTTCCTTTATACTACTTCCATTAGTTGAAAATGGAATTTTTTCTTATTAAGAAAATTGTTGTTTACTTTTATTTTCGAGGGCAAGGAAGTGATTTTTATTTTAGTAATGATTAGAGAGTCAAATCAATAATGAGTCTGGATGTAGATTAGTATTATTACTAACAAAAGTTTTTAAACAATGTTGGAAATTCCCTTTTTACATGCCCAAGTAAATCATGCATTTACATGATAGTGAATGAATGACACTGATGATGTAAATAATAGCAGGTGTTTATTGTGACTGAGCTTTTTGAAGGACTGGGAGGCAACTCCTAATGGTCTGAATTTTGTTTATTAGACTGTAAATATTTTGGTTGTATTTTTCTGTAGATACCAACACTGCTCATAGTCTCTTTCACTCTCAACCATACCAAAAGTGGGCTTCTCAGCAGTCTGTGTTTATAAGTTTCTGCCTAGAGATAAAGTCAAACCAGCTGAATTATTTTTGCCAAATACTGTTTTTGGTGTCATGTAGCATTTTATCTAAACCAAAATTTGTAAAATCAGGGATGACTCCCTTATGAACTGGAAATATTTGAAATTTGTAGTTTCTTAATAATGGTAAGGCATTACCACTTGATTCCAAAAGATTTCAGTCAGCAACTAGGTTTTTTTTTTAAATAATTGAGGAATATCTGGAGAAAATTTAAAGTGAATTCATAAGCATATACATGGATGAAATAAGTCACCGCATTTCATGTTTAGCTTTACTTTTCAAAGTATAAGTATGTGACATCACACTTAATATTGTACCTGAGATCCTGATTATATTTAAAATGTAGTTTGGGACTAAGATATTCTAAGGCCTCCATCTCCAAGGTCTTTGGAAGATATAAAGGTGAATAAATAGTAAAAATGGCAATTATATAAATCTTTCAATAATTCCTTTTCTTTATTGTTAAAGCTATTATTATCTAACATTGAAAAAATCCTGTAAAGCATTTGGATTCAAAAACTCAGGTTTCATGTTAATAAGTATTGGAGTGGTAGCCAACATCGTCAAACCTAGTTTGAGGGTATTTACTACCTAAATTTTGGTGTGGTACATGCAAGATTCTTATTCCTAATTTTTTTTAGGCTGTGTTTGTTGTTGTAGAATTAAATTTAGTGATTCAAGTGCTGATGGAAGTCCAATATTTTTTAATATAGCGACATCTTCGAACACCAATTACCTTTATACAGTAAAATATGACAACAATGCAACAATTTATTATTTTACCATGTACAGATTTTAAAACAAGAAAAATAAAAATCAATATACTTCCGAAAGCTTATTTTGGTGCACTGTATATTGTAGATGGCAAAATATTTGCAAAGGAAGTGTACCGTATCACACATATCTAACACCTTCATGCCAACGGGTGCTCAGTTTTGGCTGCAAATAGATTTTGGCATACGTCTGTTTTGATTAGAGCCCCAAAATTATTTATATCATTTTTCTTTTGTTTTGATGAAATTACGGGAGTTTTTTTTACGGGAATCTCTTGCCATTATTTCATGGCAATTTGGTGTTTTTCATTCTGAACTTTGGCTGAAAGTAGATTCAACTATAAATTTGATTTAAATTTGCAGTTAATGCTACTTGAAGGTATGGAATTTTTTAAAGGCAGCCCATGGTTCTTTTTTTTTTTAAGAAAAAAAGACCAAGTTTAATGATTGAAATTTAGTTGAATAATCACTTTGCCTCAGTCGTAGAATTTTATCTCCTAAATTTAACTTAAATATTCAACCACGGATAAAAAGAGTCATAACATTAAAGAAATGGTTTTCCATTGCCACAAATGCTAAAGGGATTTTACCCTGAGATCACAGTACAAATAAGTTTTGTCATAATAATGACATATTATTTAGAAAAGTGCTGTAATTCCCAAGAGGAGCAATTTTAAACAAAAAAAAGTGGAGCAATGGCACCAAGAAGCCTCCTTACTAAATTTGGTTGCTAGTGGTAAAATTCCAAAATTTGTACTAGCTTTAATATGTAGACATCGAGTTGTGCTTACTTTGTCATAAGATTTTTCTATCACCTCACAGTGTTAATCTCACATGTGTGCTGTAAATCCTTGCATCATACATCACAGCCTACACACCAAGATTGACACTGAGAAATTCTTTGATCTCAGCGCTATTGTAACATAAGAATCAGGGTACCATGAACTATACCATCATGATTCAACAACCTATCTTCCTCTACATTGGTAGGCAACTAACTTGCTTCATTATGAAATTCTAAGTACACTTGAGTATGGCTGTATTATTAGTCATCCTAATGATGGAAGTCATGGTCCCCTGACAAATATGCTAATACATGACAGAGACTTGCTAAACTGGCCAAAGTATCTATTGCTGAAACGTGACACTAAACGTCCTTAAAACTTACTTTAGGCCTCCAGGATATAAATATATGCATATATGTATATTTATTTATTTATGTATGTACATATGTGTATAAAATGTACCATCAACACGAAAACTCAATCACTCCACAGCCCACATACATTCATGAAATCTAAAGTCACAAGCAGGAAAGGGACACAAATCATACATTTTCCCTGTTTTTCAAGTGCCATTAAATTCTGATTTGTGTTTTAAACATCAAATTATTAGCTTTATTAGGTTTACATATTCATGTTAATTTTTATAAAAGAATTAACGCACATATACCTTCATAAAACGCAAACATTTGTTCACGAACACATGGATACCTATTCAAAATATTAATTGAATTCCTTTTCTATTTTGTTGTTGCCCTTTATATTTTCTCTTGGACATGAAAAAATACATTTACAATACATACATTACTCGCATTCTTGTGATTTAGGATACAATATAGTCCTTGAAAATTTGTATCATCTTTTTATGTACCATTTAATTTATCCAATGGTAACTCAATTTAGTTTAAGTAGAGGTGGCTTGGTGTAATGCCAAATTAAAATATGGTACTTATTTATATTTCATTTAAGGTCCAAGTTTTATCAAAATTTTAAATTAAGTATTGGTGAAAAAATATACCTTTTATAGTATTTTAAGCATTTGAGAATTTGTAAAAAAAGCAGTAAAATCACATATTTGTGGATAGAATGAAAATATTTGTAAGCCATAAAGCATTATTACTACGGAGATTATGTGAGGTTGCCCGAAACTAGGCCTGATTATACCCGTCTGGCTCACGGAAAGATCAGGCCTTGTTTTGATCAGCCAATTCAGGTAATCTCTGCTCTCTTAAGGCTTTATTTGGATCTCTCTAATATGCAGCTAAGACCTATGTTCTCAAATATTGTTTGTAGTTTGAGTTGGTTGTGCAATTCCTGACATTGTTAGTCGCTGCATATATTATCCTTTACCTCTGTGTGGAAGGATATTGATTGAATGTATACATTTGTCCAGCAAGTTATTAATTTTTACTATCAATAGTAAAATTCAAAGTCATTAAATCTATTTTGAAAAAATGTTTAATTCATATCTGTACTCAGAAGACTATGTTATTCCAGAACTATTTGAAGTTATGAATTCAGTAATTTTCTGTCATAAAAAAGAAAATGATCATGATGCAGTTAACAATTCATGTTTTCTCTCTCCTGTAAGTTGGTTAGGCTTTAGTACTGTTTTGTTCATTGAGCACCAATGCATGGTTTATATATGTCACAGTTTGTGGTAATGTGTTATACCATTGATAGTGGTACCTTACAGTGATAATTTATACCTGGGCACCTTTAAAAATGCTTCCATTTGCACTGTTATTTAGAAGCAATTTTTATTTCGAGAATTTATATCATTTATGCTACCTAATCTTTACGGCTTGAATGCTTTTGGCAGAACCATTTTGATATGTCATGCATTTAATGCATGTCTTATCACGAAATTGATTGGCACAAGTCCTAATGAGACTACTCTCTTTTCTACAAATAGACAACTATTGTTAAAAGGTCTTCTAAAGCAGCACTCATAGTTCTTGGTGCTGCTTTTGAATGTGCGTGGTGAGATTTTGATGCATTCATTCTAGCTTCATTTTCTTGAATAAGCTTGAAAAAGTGTTTGAAGCATCAATATATCAGCACTCATTCTTTTACTCCGCTCCTGATTTTGTAGAGAGATTGTCATTTTTACATAGAAAATGCATGATTAACTTTGGCCTGCTCAGATGCCTCTTACTAGATTATTCAAATGAGTTGTTGATGGTGCACGAAAGTTTAAGTCTGGATGCAATATCAACTTCAAAATTGCTTACATTGTGAAAACAAATATTTTGAAGTAAACATGCTAGTCGCATTTGCATACATGTTTAGAATGGTAGTATTCTTAGAGGAATATGCGGTAGATGTAGGGCTTTGAAGTTATAGTTTTGAAAACTATTGAGTTTCATCTGCAGGTAAGAAGGATGCATTTTCTAACTATGCACATTCTTTCATGAGACATAATTACTTTCAAAGTGCATTTTCCTCTTTAAAGCTTGTGGCAAATCACTTGCCATGACTGTAGTCATGCGAGTAGACTATGACATTAGCTATATCTGATTCTGTTTTAACAATTAACCTCATGCTTACGTTTCTGGCTACTTGTTGCTTCCTTGAGCATTCATCTTTGAAAAACCGAGGTGAGTACCTGATTAATTTTGACACTATGTATCTTAGAGAGAAGTAGATTTTAAGTCGAACAGTTCTTCAGAGGCTATTTTTTTAATAATAAAATAATGCACTTTTTGAAATTGAGCCACTTAATTCATTCAAGAATATAGTTGCCTGTCATTGAAATCTAGCAGACTTAAAATGACTGGGTTAATTAAAAATAAAAAGATATTAGTATGGAACCTATAAAAATTTTGTTACCTAAGGTGATGATTCCACTTTGCTTGGTTTTCGATAGTGGTCAAATTAATAGGTAAATATTGATGAAAGATATGGACAGTGATACCTTAATTTAATTTCTTTCTGGATGGTCTGTGCCAAAGCTTGTCATTTGCCCCGTGCCATTTTCTGTTGATTTGTTGCTCTTTGAGATCTATTTTATCCTGGGCAAAGAAAAACAAATGTGCCCCTTGATGGGCCTAATTAGGGGTACCTGACTAGTTTTGGCATTGAAGGCAATACTATCTCTGGATGGAACCTCAGTCATTGCCTCATAATTTGTTGAAATACTGCTAGCCTCTAAAACTACCCACAGAGAAGCATGCTTTACCTCATTTAAAGGTCAATACTGAATCATATCTCAATCTTAATTAAAATTACCTGTGCATTATTATCTTAACTTATCTTAAGATATATTGGTCAGCATGACTTAGTTCAAACTCATTACCGACCATTTTAACTGTATAAGACAATTTCAACCAAAAGTGAGATTTTCTTTCAGCGTTTGGTTTTCTGAAAATAATCATCTTAAATCGGTTGTTTCTAAACTTAGTAATATTTTTTTTTCATTCTTCACCTTTTGATATAGATTTATAGTAATTAAATAAATACTGTAATTTTTTTAAACTCTTCAGTGTTCAGAATTGAAAGTACTTCAATAAGACCTCCATATGAGAAATATTTCTTGTTGAAATCTAAAATTGCTCAGTAAAAGTTAAAGCATACTTAAGCATCTTAATTTTTAAATCACTTTTCCCATTTGCCCATGCCTCAAATTTCTCTTTGGTGAGGCTTTGCATATAACCTTTTTATTCTCATTTTAAATGTAATCTTATGTGTATCCATATAAATAAGTACGTATGAGTTAAATACTGTTTCTTGCATTCATTTATCCATTTTTAACCAATTAATTATGAATATGGAGGTCATTAGCTTAATTGTTTAACATCTTCATAGTAAACTGTCTCACTATCAGCGAGAAAGCTAGTTAGTCACACTTTTGGAAATGGTATTAAGTATGATTTAATGTAAGGCATGAGAAATTACATTTAAGTGAATGAAGATTTTACTTTTAGAAGTTCTTGAGCAGTGGAATTCATTGAACATTATAAATGTGTAATCCTGTGCCCTTAAAGATAGATATCAGTCTCTTTCATTATTCTAGAGGTATCTATCCTGAGTTGTGCCTTCTGTTTGCAATCTGGTAATTTCATTTTTTCAGTAGTGTTCAAAGAAAAGAAATTGGACAGTAATCTGTGGGACTGAGACTACAAAACTCATACACATTTAAATGAATTTTGATGAATTTGAGTCTTCCCATGCCAAATTACGTAAGATTTTCAAAATATTATTGGTTGGTTATAAGCTTGCCACTGTGTTGGTTCTCTCGGGCTTAGAACTCTAATGGAAACGTCTCTTTGGTCAATACTACCTCAAATGCAGGATGATCACACCCATATTGAGAAGAGTCGACGCATTCCTGGCAACTCATCTGTTACAGCTGATGACGGTGTACACCAAGTGCTATTCTAAGGCATTCTGATGGTAGGGGTAAAACTAATTTTCCCCGTTTTATTTTCCAAGGGATTCCATTAGTACTTGAGAATGTGAAATTATTTTTTCTGCCTTTACCCTTCCGTGTGGGTAAGTGGTGCCTTTCAGCTTCATCTACACAATCTTTGTGCAAAAGATCAGACTAAATGGATGTACCACAATGTTAGGTTTTTCCTTGATAATGAGAGTAATTGTAATTTTTAAAACATAAGAAGCTACTTGACGTGTGCTTCATGTAACTCGTCACAATCCATGGGCTGAATCTCTCTTTGGAATCATCACTTTGACCTTTCTTCTTCATATCAGGCTGTCATCTGAAATATACAGTACATATTGTAATGTCTCTATTAACAAATACATTCATGGAATATAGATACCTTAGTGCAGAATCAAGAGATCAGCTGATAGGAAGATGGCGTGGAGAGCTGCATCAAACTAATCTTAGAATACATGGGCCACTATTGGTCTTGGTTTTGTAAGCTAAATTCAAGGCTCCAAGATGCTATGATCTCTGAAACTGACTCTGTTTGAGTTAGGGGGAGAATTTACAAGTGATCAGGAAGAAGCTATTTTTCTGATTTCTTTCAAAGGAAAAATTATTTGAAATTTAATTTAAATGAATTCACTTTTCTGATTATTTAACCAATATAATTCACCTTGGTAGTGGCATATGCGCCATTATTGAGAGTGAAGATATTTTTAGAAAGTGGTTTCACTCTACTACTGCTAATAGTGTATTGCACTGATGAGAACATTTGCGAATAGATGGAGGTATCAGTTTTGCTGCTTCATAGTTGACACACTTCGACGTCATACAGAACTCAAACAGTATTTTGGTAAGAAGTTCTCAACCTCCACATCATGTTAATGATGTAATGTTGTGAATGTGAGCAAGGAAAAACTAAGAACTTAACATTTCCTTTTGCCTTTCTTTTTTTTTTAATTGGATTTTACTTTTGAATCTTTCCATGATAACCTTTAAGATCATGCCATAATTTTTTGCGCCTTTGCTGAACTCCGCACTGAAAGAGACACCTTACCTTCATTCGAGTGACTGCTTTGAATTCCTAGCAAGGGTATCTCCAAATTGTGGTTGGGTTGGTGGGTCAACGAAAGGCAAATCCAAAGGTAGAGGAGGGGTAATTAATCTGCCCATAATCAGGAAAGTATTTTTTAATGCTAATTATCATAATTCAACTATTTAAAACCAGGTTTCAATAATAGATGATCTGCCTAATTTACTCCAAGGTACTCGGAGGAAAAAAATCAAAATTACCTAATGGGAATACAAAATTAGTCACCCGGAAGACTTCTTGAAGTCTTCATTTAGTCTTACCTAAATTTTTCTGGTACTGAGAAGTAGGCTTTTTTTGAATCTGGGGAATGTCTCCCAATATATGACCTTAGGGATACCAACTTGAATGCATTTGGTAATACCTAACCTATGTATTAGTTGGTTTTCTCAAAGCCATGAGCTTTACTTTTCCGTAATACCATTAACCATAGGTACATATTCGCAGGGGCGCAGCTGGGAATTAAGGGTGGGGGGTTTAGCTGCAACTAATACCAGGGTGTGTGAGGGTATGGAATGCCCACCAGTATAAGCAGTAGGTGCGAGGTTAATAAATTGCGAAATTTTAAGATACATGACTTAAAATGGTGAGTTATACGACTTTCTGAGGGACATTTTATTAATCCTTACACTATTCTATTAATAATATCAATCCAATTGAGTAATATGGATTTAATTTAAAAATTTCTCTGAGCTGTGGGGGGGGTTTTATCCCCCCAACCCCCCCCCCCCCCCTTGCTGTGCCACTGCATCTTCGCATCACGAAGATATTTGGAATGGACTTCAGCATCTGTTTATGTATTGCTTATTGCCTACCCTCCCTGGAAGTTCTCTCTCAAACTTAATCTCTGGATCTGCCTCTTGTAGCAACCAGAGTCATGACCTCATTCTATACTATATGAAAACACTTTTCTCTTAAAGGTCCTCACAAAATGCCCTTCTACCCTTACTATAGAAGAAGTTCAAAATAATAGAAATTCTATATGGAAGGATGATTATTTATCTAGGTAAGGGAGTTTTTCAAGTTAAATTTGCCAGTTTTTTGGGTGTTAGAGGAGATGAAGGTTTTTACTGATTAAGTGGAGGTTTATTTGGGGGCCTATCACTTAGAAGAGGCATTTTACGCTGAGTTGAAAGGGGAAATAATGCCCGGGATGACAGAATAGATTCAATTTAGGTACAATGTAAAACTGTAGATATGCTTAGCGCACTAAGATAGATAAATCTCACGGTACTTAGCCTAATCCCATGTATGAAGAGGGACAGTGACAGACCTACCAAGATGGAACTGCAAATATTTGCCGTCCAAAGTTATTATATCATTATCCTCTCTGCACCTTTTGGTCACAGAGTGCTTTCATATCAATTTTGCCCCTCATTTCATGACATCTATTTAGCAGGAATTTGGGATAAGAGTAGGTAGATTATGGGTGACTTCTGTGCACCCAGCAGGATATGGAATCAGTGGCGGTGATAGGAAGTATGAAGAGGGGTGGGAATTACAGGAAAATGAACTGTGTTGGTCAACTGTTTCTGGGGAGTCCAAGAAGGACAGGATTTTCCAAAAAGTGACTGTGGGAGGAAACCTTGCCACTGAAGCGGAGTAGGGGATTTTCCCTCCCCTTCTTGACAGGCCCTTATTTCAGTTGAAAATCCAAGGCACACTAAGTAACGCAAGGGAGATTGCTAGTTAATCAATAAGGATCATTATGCCCATTACTCGAGGGGTGTCAGGGAAATTTTGGATTTAATAATATATAATAATCTATTTAGCTACTGTGATGCAGAGAGCAAAATTATCTTGCAAATAGGAGTGTCAGTTTGTGACATGATTACCATAGATTAATCATTCAGTTCACTGAACAAAAAGATAACTTATTCCACTACTGTCTTCTTTCTGTTAGAATCCATCTTAATCTCAATTTTCGTGGGAACATTAACCAATGTAAAAATAAAGAACCACCCAAAGATATTAGCAAGTTCAATGACATTTTTCCTTGCTTTGAAATGAAAAATAATATAAATACTGTGAATGTGCGTATAACTGGAGCTACCTTGGTTGAATATTGGTGTTACCAATCACCATTGCAATGAAATTTTTTCATGAATTAAGATACTTTTGTTGCGGTCAGGAAATATACTTAATTTTTAATTTTTATGGCAATGAAAAAAATTTACTCCATATTTGCTTGAATTGATGATGCTAATAAATAATTTTCATTAAATTTCGTTCCTGAAGTATTCAGCTTAAGATTATACCCTTAAAAAGTTATGGTTGTGTACATGTTTGCATCCGTTGCTTGCAAGTTAGATGCCTGGGGAAGGACTAGTGACTATTTTATTTTGTAATTTAGCTTGTTTTCTTGGTACATGATCTCGTATGTACTAATTGCTTCTAATTTTTGATGGTGGTAAAAGTAAAATGATGAATCCACTTACTAAGTAAAGAGTGAAATTTGTGATGAGTAAATCACATATTTATTTTTAATGGAAGGGGACAAAGAGTCAGAGATGGAACCTTATTCTACTAATTATAGAAATTATCTTATTTCTCAAATAAGCAGTAAATCATGGTTAATTGTGGGCCTGTAGTTGTCTACCATGGTATTGGCAGATACATGCACTGAATAGCTATTATTGAGTTTGCAAAAGTAGAGGGAGCGTTCAGTGAAATCTTATCAGTGTGAGAACTTTAATAATGTTATAAAGAGTCATGCCTCATTCTTGAATTGCCATTTATTGCTGTTGCAACTATGTCACCACCCACGCAGGCTGTGTAGGCAGCTGCACAGTCAAGTTTGCATGCTATATTGTAGACATCTGCACAGTCTCTTCCTTTAGAGTATATTGCATAAAAATGAGAATTCTTGAATTTTTAAACTAAAGTACTTGGCAAAAAATTTTATTGTAACATGATGTCCTCTAATATTGCTCTCCTTAATTGGGATTAAACAAATTTTTTTATTATAACCTGAAAGTAATCATGCCAATAGATTTCAGCATCTCTCCTAGCCAATGCAGTGGTCATATCGGTTATTCTAGCCCCCAAAAGCAAACTAATAGGACTGGAAGGATTTATTCAAAATACATAAGGCAAGCCTAGGGATTATGAGAAGTTTTGGAAAATTACCGATGAGGAATCCTCCTTATCATCTTTAAATTCATAACTAATGCAACAAAGTGTTTTCACAAATGGTGTGGAACAAAATATCAAGGCATTTATTTGAAAATATTAATATGGTTAGGAAATGAATTTTTTGCTCCTGAATGCTGTTTTTTTTAACTGGGTCATACAAAATATGGAAGAATAAGGGTAGGATGCTAGCGATTTGATTAAATTTCTTCAAGCTCAATATTGTGGGGAGACCTCAAAATGGTGGACGAAATGGCCTCTTTTCCCCAAAGAACCATCAGTATCTTCTCGCTTGCTTACTACCTCGTTTGCAACTTAGAAATCTGAGCGAAATTTGTCACATAAAGTATGAGACTTGATTATATTGGGAACCGAATACATAACCTTTGTTCAAATACTGTAATTTATTGTCAAATTGGTATAATTTTAGTTAAGTCATTAAAAGATTTTAGACGGTTTTTTTTTTGTTAATCTGAAAATTCTGTCAGAATTTCCAGCGAAACCAACGTCAGTAGACTGCAACTAACATGGCGAACACCTGAAAAACATGAAATCTTCCATTTACATTGAAGAATTTACAATATTAGAATTCAAAGCTCTCTCTGTAGAACTTCATTGGTTCAGTGTTGCATGATTTTTTTTGCTAAAGATTGGCCCTGAAGGGGTAAAAGAATGAGTCGATTCAAATAGATAAAGATTAAATCGTTTAATGAAGTTAGAAATATATTTAGCCGATATAATTCATGGCAGTGGTAAAAAACAGTGTAAAATTTTTAAATGATGCATTCAAAGCGTCTTGAAATCGTTTTGGTTCTAAAAACTACACGAGTACAGTCGGAATGAAGAATTATACTTATATCATGGTAGGTATAAATATTTCTTTCGTTATCGCTTGATTTACAAAATGAGCCGGGTATGATGCAACCCATCTCGACATATGTACCCCACCGGTTGTCTATATCCAAGGAGTGACCAATATAGTAATTTTTGCCGATTTGCGAGAGGTGAAAGGATATCTAGGTTCGTATGTTATTTCTAATTATAGAAATTATACTGCTCCATTATTGATCCTTTCCTGAGAATTTATATCAATAGAATATGAGGCATTATGAGAATAATATATTTCAAAATGGCTGCAAATCCAAAATTAACCGTCTAATATTAATTAGCAATTGAGGTGTTAGGAAATAATCTAGCCTCGTAAAACCATAATTAGCAGATTAATGAACGCCTTTACAGTTATTTTGAATTATTAGTAGCATTTAATTCATAATTAATGCCTTTCTTAGCTATTTGTGGCGTTTTAGGAAACCCTATATTCTGTCTTCATATCTAAAATAGCTAATACTTTCGCCATACATTTGTCACCTTTCCAGTTGCCACTAATGACCAATGTAGCCGTAAAAATAGAAGTGTACGAAATCGGAGAAATTATCGAAGGTAGTTTAGTTACAGTTATTTAAATTACCGTTAATATTTGCAATAGTACTTCTGCTTTGACCTAATGAAGAGAAAATTCTGGTAGGGAGAATTAAAATCCTCCTAATCGGGCGAGAGGTCAAAATCTAACTAAATATGTAGAATCAATAGTTCTTTGTCCTGTTGATCCATGTTTCAGGGGAAATACAATACTTAATATGTATCACACACGAGTCATTCCACATCAATACAACTGGAACTGTCCTTTCCCATGGTTTCAAATTGTGTATATGATAAGTGTATACTCATGGTTAAACATTCACCTCAAAATAAACGCCTGAAGGCTATTTTCGAAGGGTTGGCTTTTGATCAAATTATTCGCTCTTCAACTCAAAATATTTTTATCGTAACAGTTGTGCCTTTCATTTTATTTTTTGTTATGAGTCTGCAGATAAAGATATATTGGTTTTACCGTGAGTTGATTTCATGGTGTCATCCTTTTTACTACAATTTATTGCATTAAATTGTTAAATGACGTGCCTTACATATGTAGATCTCAGAAATGGTCTGAACTCTATTTCGTATTGTATAAAAATCGACTATAATAATAATAATATTCATAGGAACTCATAAATGCGTTAACAATATTTTTTCAAAGCCCCGTTCTTCCAGAAGAAACATTATGTTTTCTTCTACGCAAAATATATGCTCCCCCTTCAGGAATAAATGCAGGAGGCATGAAATACAAGAGTATATAGAAAGACTATAAATGTGCTGATTGCTTCCACCATTTGTAATATCAGTAATGAATTTTGAAATAAAAAATAAAGAATCTAAGTTAATATCTCGTATTTTTTATTTATTTTGTTGACTAAATGCTATTTCCGATATTAGAACCATAGATTATCAAAGACAAATCAAGGTTCTCATCATGCGTGTAGCGGTAAAACTAATACTATGATTTTTCGTAAGCTGAAAAATTATGAAATGTAATTACTATGGATTTAATATATTCTAATATATTTTTACAATTTTGACAGCGGAAGGGAGATTTTTATAAAAGCATTTTTACTTATCGACTGAAAATGGCTTTTCTCGGCCAAGAATTTCGATGCATGGTATTATTTCTTACCATTTTCCTTTCCAAGTTGTATGCAAAGAAATCTCTGTTGATTTAGAGTTTGGAACTGTTAGAAGGTCGTAGATTTATTCCCAAGCATCGAATAATTATGTTTTTAGCCGGGGAAAATTAGCTATCATCTTGGTCGCTCAGAGAGTGAGTGAAATAGAAATTTGGAGTTTTTTTTTATTCTAAAGTCAAAAATGTCTGGATTCTACAAACAATCTGAGAAAAGCGAGCTTTGGGCCCAGGAAAATATACAATTTCTAGGATGCACACTTAGAGGTTTAAATAACGGACGGATAAAATCGAACTAAAGAAAACAATCTTGGAGCAATCTTTGACAGAAGAATGACACCGGTGAGATTTCTCATATAGGCAAAAATTCACTTTAAATTACTACGAAGTGGATTCCGACTAAAAAATGAATACTTTTTTCCTAGGGATTTTACAATAAGGAATTTTAATAAGTGTATGATCTAAACTTTTCTCAAAACGATGTTACTCATATGCTAATCCTGACCATCCACAGTTGTATTGATTAAAATAAAATCCATATAAGGCTAATTTTCATTCAAAGTCTTCGGTTTATCTCACGCATAAAGAAATGAAGTCGAATTCTTTCACCTCGAGTGTCATATTATGTAAAGATCGCGTTCGTTTGCTATGATGGGATTTGTAGCCAGTCTCTACTTACCGCTTGATAATTTATTGCTCTGGTGCTTGCTTAGTGTACGGTGTGACCAAGGTGCATAAGGTGGATAAGATACTGTAAGATATAAGAGTCGCCTTTTTAAATTTATGCTATATAAAACATTCACTTAATCCTACTAAAAAATCTGCCATTCAAATGCTATCAGGTCTTGTTATACGTCTACACGCAAAATCCGAAGCGCTTGGTTAGTTATTTGTTGGAGGTGACCGATATCTGACATAATTTTTAGTACGCTGATCAGATGGACAGGTCCTTGCATGAGGAAATCCCGAAAGAAGCAGTGGAGCTAAACCCGGTGTTAGCTTAAAATTTTTACAATTAAATGTGCCAAAGAAATGGTGGCTAAACGTTCTATGGGTACAACAGACGGAATATTAACATTGAAATGCCCCTCCACAGAACCTCCAAATTTGGTCCCTGGGGAATCTCTTTAGTATCCACTATCTAAAGGTCTCGTGATCCATACTATGTAAGAAAGAGAAGTTTTGTAAGAACATCTGGTAGTATTATCAACGTTTTATTTGAAATACCCATGGTTTTAGGATTAAAACCAATATTTGGTCCCTTAGCTTTTTTTTAGCTATCAATGTCGATAGGGATGTGGATATGAAATCTACATAGTTGAATCTGCGAGATATGTGACATTTAAAAAAACAGGCGCCGTTAAAAAACTCCATACCATGTTTTTGGACATAAACTTAGATATTTCGGCTCCTTCTCAGACAACCTAGCCATATTTGGGTTTGTTATAAATATGACTGAGCGAAATCCTGGACGAAGAAATTACCACTTCTTGACTCATGTCACAGCGACCATTTTTCCGTAATATCAGTTTGGTCCGAAAGGCCTAACTAACTGCCCACTTCCACCACTCAAGAGAACCCCAGTAATGCCCTTTTACTTTGGAGGTCCTTTGGACTATATCTATTGGACTTTACAGTTCACCCTCCTGCCCTTGGGACTGGATTTTCGTAACAGAAGCATAATATCTCTCGATTATAAGGGAATTCCGTGTAACAGTATCAAGCATTTTTTCATGCATAAATCTCTTATTGCAATTCTCGAAGGCTAAATTGGTGAATTTTTATAACATTTTTAGTAAAAAATGCTGGTTTTAGTGCTATAGCGTTAATAATATGTTGGATACTCCTAGTTTTGAAATTATAGAGTTGAAATCGGTTGGAATAACATAAAATGTACATTTTATATGAAAGGTTACAAATTTCACATTTAAAATGTCACGATTCAGCCAACCAAAGCCACAATAAATTGCTTTACGGATTGAATTTAGGGATTGAATCAAAGATTGCTCCATCATTTGGTTCCATTTGATTTATACCAGCATTAGCACTACGTAGATACTGAACATAAAACTATTTAAGATGCGCAAGATCTGACTTTTTATATTAATGTTCACTATAACATGTTTGGTGAGATCCTAGGCATAAATCGATTCTAGTATGACGAATTTTATTACATTATTATTCATCATGTTTGCGAATGACTGCACGTCAGGAATACCTCTTATTAAACTTTTAATGTGTCGAAATACACATTATAAAAATTATGATTTCGAAGACGTTAACTGATAAATAACTTAGTAGCTCAATGAAACGTGGTTTTCGTAATACCAATAATTGAATCTGAAATACTTTTAAATGCACTTATCCTAAGAGTGCGAAGAGAAATCTATAGAGAAAAAAATCATTCACTTGGCCGGGATTCGAACCCTGATCCCCCAGGATAAATTAAATTTATCCTCCGTATTTAGGATTCAGTGTCTATGATTCAAATTGATAAGAGTAGTCGATAAAATCGAGCAGTAGAGTGTTCGATATTTGTAACTAAACATGCAAGCACGTCCGAAAAATTGATCATCACCTCGATGAAGGTTATCAAATACAGAATCGTATCGAATTTATGCATGAAAAATTATATCGAACTCTTTCGTAAAATTGCCCAAATTATGAAATGTCGAATTATCTGTAAGATTTAAAAAAGGCGTTATTTCGTAGCCTAACAGATCACTCGCCGTTCAAATAGAGGTCTTTCGGAAGCCTATTAAATAAAAATAAATCGCGCACTGGAGTATGATAATGAGATATACTAGTTAAATCTGTCCACTGACTTAATTGCGCATTTAATCAATGGTTTATATGATGTAGATTAATAAACTTTCAGCGTATTTTCCTCGTCCCTCTTAGGGTGTGAAACAGGCTCACTCATTGCTTGAACCTGAAGATTAGTTTGTATGGATGAGGTTATAATTCACGTAAGATAAAGCCAAAGGCACAGAGGAAGCAGTTTCTTGCCCTGAAATATCTTACAATACGAGAATTTTGGGATATTCAAAGACTTTAACCAAGTTTGACCCTTCAATCGTCAGCCAAACGCCAGACACATTAGCCCACAACTCTCTAGGTGTGCTAATTAAAAATTAACTTAAGTACATAAAAATCGATGATTGTCTCTTGATAGGAAGTCTTATCCGTAGCAGCCTGTTTCAATAAGTTAAATCATGTTCGTTGCGAACAAGATAGAAAACATTATTTTCTTTCCCAAGTTTAACACGAATTTATCAATTGCATCGGAAAAATAACTACGGCGAAAATAGCCCAGCAACGAATTTTTGGACTACTTTAAAATGTTCAAGGAAAAGAAAGCAGAGTGATCGAACGTGGGCGGGAGAAGAGAAAAATTATGCAATTGTTCGGAAAACGCGAGGATATGTTTAGAGACCACAATAAAAGTGTGTTTAATCTCTCGGAAAACTTCGTTACAGTAATGGTGCACATTGATGCTTCAGTTATTGAACAAAATGGAGAATCGGCTCCGCCACCATTTCAGAAAATGGAGTGGTATGGTCTCGATATGGTATCTTCTTGCTTTGTCTTTGGGTGAAAAGACATGCGAGTGGTTGAGTAATGAAACAAATACAAGCGGAAAAATTAAGAAGTAGATAAAATAGGTGTCCTTTTGAAACCTAAGAGATCGCGTGTCGTTTAAATATAGGTATTTCGGTAACCTGATGTATAAAAATATATCTTGCACTAGGGTATAAAGGGTATATGAGAAAAAAATATGTAAAGCTGTCCACTGAATAACTCATCAAAAGCTGAAATGGAGAACAATTCCGCAATGATAGTGATGTGCAATCAACTATGTACCGATTGGTGAAGCATAAATATAAAAATGCTATTTCCATGCATTTATCTTATTGACTGTATCAGTGCACTTTTGAAATATGTTTTGTCTTGAAATAGTTTGTAAGGATTTTTTTATGGGAACACTCACAGTTTTCATGATTTATCGTGACTACTTTTAACAAGTCAATCTATAAAAATCCTAAAGTTTGGCGTAAAAATATCTGTAATACTTGTACAGTTGAAATACCAAAGGTGCTTTATGATGTTTTTAGATCCCCTGTCACCTCTTCGAACAATAGATAAATGAAAACCTATGCTTTGAATCTTATTGCTACATATTGCATCAGATAACAGAAAATCATGACTATTTATTTGGTTAATTAAGGGAAGTGGGAAAGCGAAAGAAGTTTCATTCGGCGTGGTCAAATATACATTTATTTATATATTCTACCTACGTAAAGTAGGATGAAATCGGAAAAAAGGAAAAAAAAATATTGAATGATATTTTTAGAGGTAGGTGCCTGAAAATTTGCAACAATATTAAATCTTTAATGCTGTAATGATTGGCAATGAAATAACGGTAAGTCAATTTCTATGTAAATTCGACGTTTTCTAGTTACAGACATGCAAAACTGATAACTATTTCTAAGAAAGAGTATTTTTCAGTTTTATGGGGAAATATTTCAGTGTTTTTGCCTACTGGCGGTATTGGAATACATTTATAGGCTAAGAATGGTATCATCTTATAAGATTATAATTTCTTTTCATTTTCACTTAGTTTCAGAGATTTTGTCTTGACGAGCAGCATAAGTATTACAGGGTTAAATTAATAATCACTGATGTAATGATATTAATGAATTCAGCTCAGCTTTGTGAACATTAACAACTCGATTAATACTGCTTTTACACAGCCTTTTGGGGCATCTATTAATTACGTGAGGCGTTTAGGAGGGAAGGGGGTCAAGCCGATTATTAACCCAATATCACGTATTATCATACGTATTATCATACGTATGATATATTATGTACGCACGTATTATCATACGAGGGGAGTCATCACGTATTTTTTCCGCAAGAAACAGGGTAAAATTGCAAGAAATCTGGGTTGAATTGAGCAAAGCGTGTTTCTCTGATAAAAAACTAAACAGATTGTTTTTTTATTAATCCAATGCAATGATCTTAGGTTAACGTATGTATACTTGAAATGCGCATTCAGAACAATCTCGTGTGAGATTAGAGGTCGAGCCAAATGTCATGATATCTCACTATGGAGGTTCAAGGGTACAAAAATCGCCAAAATCACCTCACGTATTTAATGGACGCCTCCTTTTATAAAATGGTAAAGAGAATCTCAGCGTGTAAACCGGTTGATTTCATTAACACAGAAAATTACATTACTTTGGTTTTGAATTTTCACAAAATGGGATAAACTATCGAGGATTAATCACTTCTCAATATTAATTAGATATTAATTATCAGAATGAGAAAAGATAAATCAATCTTATAAAAATTGCTACATAAACCTCAATTTTTATAAAAATTTTCATCCCCCGAGAGTGAAACACTAGAATGTAGGCACGAATGTTTGCACAGTGAAAATGAAATCATCACAGGAAATAGGAGAAATGACATTGTTCGTAGTTCGTAAATACAACTAAGGAAAAAATTGAATTAGTCTGTTGGAAATCGTTTCAATTATCGTAAAATAACAGCGTTGTTTCGCGAAATATTTGAAAAAAAAACTTTGAAAAATTACATTTTTTCATTTATTTTATTTTATTATTTATTTTTCCATTTCATTATTTTCTATTTCTGGTGATTTTCGATTCCGATTGCCCGTTATATCTCTATAGATCTATTCACATCTATTGAGAATTTTTTGATCCGAATCTGAACTACTTGTGCAGCACGTAGGCAGAAAGGAGTCATAGGCTAAATACAAATCATCGATGACTAATCGAGTTTCAAGTTTTGACCTAAGAATACGATCGTTCACTAAAGAATTTGTGGATGGACAGATGGTGCAGCTTATGAGACCTTGAGTGCATACTTACGACTCCCACGTAGGCTGAATTATTTCAGGCTTAAGACGAATGTACTGGTCAAGGGACGCTCTACGAATGATGACTTGAGGTTTTGAGAAGACCCTAACTCGTAATTGATCCGAGTTTGTTTAGGTGAATAAGTAGGAAAGACGTGTGCCAGGAAAGATTGTAACTATCCTAGCTGTTGAAGGCAACTACAGATCACGTAGAAAAGATACGCAAGAAATAGCTAGTATCTAAATATTTCTCAACGAGAGAATTTCCTTTGTATCAGAGAAATAAAAAAAATCATTCTTCATTTTGAAATAGAGCTATAGATTAACACTATTTGTAAGAGCACCGGTTAGAGACGTTTTGATTGTTTATTGCATAGAGTACGATGAATTTTCAATGGTCCATAATGTTTAATCATGGCTTGAAAAGGGAAATTCACGTTGTTCCAAACCATTTGACTGTGGTTTAATGCTAGAACGACAAAGAGGGTAATTCTTACCCTTTCCGACTATCACGTCTCGCCATTAATGTTTCAAAAAATGAATTTCCCGATGAATGGATGGCGTGTAAATAATAACGAAAGACTACATTTTTGAAAATACAGATCAGTTATTCCAAAATAGTCTCAACTAGTACGTAGGAGGAGAATGGGTAAATTTTGCCCATATAACGCTTTAAGAAATTATAATAATGCCAAATATTAAAGAAGCCTTAGTATCGATCCCTTTTCATTTCAGTATTTTGATTGACTTAGTACCACTTATTTGATTCCTATGATGGTAAAAGTTTGGTTTTTACCAGAATGCGAGGAATAAATTCTGATCGGATACGAAAGCACATCTTATTCTTAGTCAAAGTCACCCTCTCAAGTCTGCTTAGATTCGCGGATGTAATTAGGAAAATTAGGCAGCTACATTGTCACATGCTTTGTACACTTAAATCAGAAGCAAATAATGATAATTTTCTGTGGTTTCCTGTGCGCAGCATTGTACCGCCAAGACTGACTCACGAGACAAGGTAACGAAACAGTTGTATACATGTGGATAAATTGGATGATGAGTGCTGAAATTGCAGCATAATACTAATAAGAGTTTTAATTTTACTAAAAGTGATTCAATTGTTCATCATCAAGCCTAAAATTTATTGCTATTAAGGTCTATCAGAAAAACTGCCATGAAAAGTTTTTTTTTTTAATTTTTCGTAGTTCGAGGAAAAACTGGCGTGATGCACAATTTAAAATATTTTCTTAGTCACGAAATAAATCTTTCCGGCACATATCTTTTATCGATATAAATCTTAAAAATCAACAAATAATGACATTGCAGATTTAGGTTGTAGGTAATGATTATCCGACGTCTTCTCTCTCATAAAATTCACCTTAAGAGCTTCGTTTCAATTCCTGGTCGCCGATATCATTAATTAACTCTTTCCGTGGCATTAGTAATGAGTTTATTCGTTTGCATACAGATTTGAATATTGATGATTCAATCATTGTTTGCAAAAGTTCCCCCAAAAATTTCAATTGAACTTATGTTACTTTTAATTTTTTTCATCTGCTAATGTTTAACAACTTACTGTTTTGACTACTCTATGTCCAATCTTCATCATATCCACCTCGCTCTATCCATAGCTTAAAATTAAACAAAAATTCAGATGCAGACCATCCAAGGCCATCGAAGTGCGTCATAGACGACCGAGACCCTCCGCTTATTTCTCTACCATTCCCCTCCGCCCACGAGAACGAGCAGGATAGCCACTGAACGGTTTGAACGCCCTAATATTTCGAGCGGGTGTTCAAAATATTAGGTTCGTTTTTGCTGTTCGTTTTCTCAGGGTGTTCATTTCTCGGAGGCTGTTCTTTTCCCCACGGCGTTCATTTTGCGGAGGGTATTCATTTCTCGGAGGGCGTTCCTTTTTTGAAGGCGGTTCGTTTCCCTGGCTGTTCATTTTGGATCTCGCGTTCATTTTGAATCCGTGTTCATTTGAGCATTTACGTTCGATCAACAGGATGCCATGGTTCAGGTTCGCGGTCAATTTACGGGTTGGTTATCAGTTCGTAATTTGTGCTGTGGTTCAAAGTTAATTCAAACATTAGGTTAAAACTTTATTTTGATCAGTTATATTGACGCAAAAATTTATTTCAGGAAACGGAAAAGTTAGACAAAATTGTTTCACTATGTTGTGTCCACTAAATAGTTTGCTATTAAATTATTCGCAATGGAATTAAATTTTACCTGGGTTAATCTATATTTACCGTGCGTTGCTTTATGAGGTCTGAACTAATGATTTTGGAAATAAAAATTTTGCTTCTACTTTCCTCAAATTACTTGTTAGTAGTGTAATTAGACATCGAAAGGGAAGCATTTGGTACTCTTCCGGAGAAGGTCTGCGGAGGCATGTATCCATAATTTTCGAAAGAATGAAAACAATACGTTACCTATGGCCATTTTATTAGATGGAAGTAGGTTTTTCACGTCGCGATATTTTATGAATTTTATTGTGACCACTTAGCTTAATTGCACAAAAATACACCTCAAAAGGGCTAACTCTTTCTTTGCTTTCCATATTTATTATTTAAATATGTTACAGAATTCCATGGGTGTAACATATTTTACGATTTTTTTACATTCTGCCAAAAGTACCTACTAATTTAGCAATTATACTGATTATTTCTCACCGTCTTACGCATGCTATTATTGACAGCTAAATGCATTGTTAGAGTGGATAGATACCTGACACAGGTTTAAGGAGGAGAAAAAAATCGATATCTTATCGAGGAGTGTAAGAGAGAGATTCACAAATGACTTTTATGCTATAAATATTTATAAAGAACAGTTAGCTGTGTATGAAAGTTTAAATTGCTCACAAGAGCGGCATTTCAAAATTTTTTGGTGCTAAATACACGAATAACATCAGATGCTGGGTTGATAATTATTAACTCTGGCTTATTCTACAAGTGAACAGCAGATATTGTCCTGCACACGGATGACCAAGGACAGAATTTGCTTGAAATAACTATGACAAGCTGCACAAACCATATGATACCACACTAAGTTTTCATTTACTAAGCTTTAACTTACTCTAAACGTCCGATAAACAGTATTTTCCACCTGAATGACCGTGACTTCGCCATGAACAGATTTTGATTTTAGATATTTTGAACTGTTCTTTTTACTGAACAGGTTCAAGGTGAACGGTTCATCAAAACGAACAGTTGAACCCACCTCTAGTTTCAACCTGCGGGCCGGGAACCAAGTCCGAGACTTTTACGTCCAAGCGTTCTCAGCAGGGGAATGAGGAAGGAAAAAGGGTGGGAGATGCCGCCGCTATGAGAGCTCGACGACGCCTCCAGGGATAGGATAGGAATGGAAGGTACGGGATAGGGACAAACCCACGCTGTGATGGGGACAACGGGGTCCACTGCTAGCGAAACCATTACTCAATTTGCCAATTTGGTTGATGATTCTATAATGAGAAGAATCCATCGATCATTTCGTTGGATGGTTAAATACGATAGAGAATGAAAACCCAATAATTTCCCGATGAATGGATAGCGTGGAAATAATAACTAAATACTAAATTTTTGAATATACAGATCAGTTATTCCAAAATAGTCTCAACTAGTATGTAGGAGGAGAATGGGTAAATTTTGCCCATATCACGCTTTAAGAAATTATAATAATGCCAAATATTAACGAAGCCTTAGTATCGATCCCTTTTCATTTCAGTATTTTGATTGACTTAGTACCACTTATTTGATTCCTATGATGGTAAAAGTTTGGTTTTTACCAGAATGCGAGGAATAAATTCTGATCGGATACGAAAGCACATCTTATTCTTAGTCAAAGTCACCCTCTCAAGTCTGCTTAGATTCGCGGATGTAATTAGGAAAATTAGGCAGCTACATTGTCACATGCTTTGTACACTTAAATCAGAAGCAAATAATGATAATTTTCTGTGGTTTCCTGTGCGCAGCATTGTACCGCCAAGACTGACTCACGAGACAAGGTAACGAAACAGTTGTATACATGTGGATAAATTGGATGATGAGTGCTGAAATTGCAGCATAATACTAATAAGAGTTTTAATTTTACTAAAAGTGATTCAATTGTTCATCATCAAGCCTAAAATTTATTGCTATTAAGGTCTATCAGAAAAACTGCCATGAAAAGTTTTTTTTTTTAATTTTTCGTAGTTCGAGGAAAAACTGGCGTGATGCACAATTTAAAATATTTTCTTAGTCACGAAATAAATCTTTCCGGCACATATCTTTAATGATATAAATCTTAAAAATCAACAAATAATGCTTAGAAGGTAACAACGCACTCTTAGAAGGTAACAACGCACCGCGGCCGGGATCCAGTAATATAACTAATTCGCCCGCGCGCCCGGGGAGGGGATTGGAATGATAAGGGAAAGGGATGGAGGCGCCGCCGCGATAGGAGCCCGACGACGACGCCTCCAGGGTAGGGATAGGAATGGGAGGGTGGGATAGGTAATACCCTCGCCGCTATGAAAGCGACCAGGGCCTAGTATTAGCGAAACAATAATTTACTGTGCCAACGATTTTGGAAGATTTTTCTATAAAAGGGAAAAATCCAAAGATCAAATCGTTGGATAAAAAACGACAGTGATCATGAAACCCTAAGGTGGGCTCACGGGGTTACTCTCCTGGGCCGAGGTCTGGAAGCGTTAGCTTATCACCTCTGCACCGCAGAAGGGGGAGGACAAGACAGGAAAAAGGAGGGAGGCGCCACCGCGATAGGAGCCCGACGACGCCTCCTGGGACAGGATATAGAAGGAAGGGAAGGGAAGAGTAATTCCGCGCAGTCACAGAGGCGGGCGGGTCCTACTAGTAGCGAGACCTGAAAAACCATTACTGTGCCAGCGATTTTAGAGGATTATCCTATGAGGAAGAATAATCAAAAGATCAAATCGCTAGAGATAAAAAACGACAATGGATTCGAAACCCTAGGGCGGGCTCGCCGGGTTACTCTCCTGGGCCGAGGTCTGAAGCGTTAGCTTCTCACCTCTGCACCGCAGAAGGGGGAGGACTGGAAGGAGAAAGGAAGGAGGCGCCGCCGCGATAGGAGCCCGACGACGCCTCCTGGGACAGGATAGGGAAGGAAGGGAAGGGACGAAAAATCCTGCACCGTCCAAAGGCAGGCGGGTCCTACCACTAGCGAAACCAGGTAAGCCATTGCCATGCCAGCAATTTTAGAGGATTATCCTATGAGGAAGAATAATCAAACGATCAAATCGCTAGATAGATAAAAAAACGACAAGCGGATTAAGGGCTCAAGGGGAGCCCTTCAGGGATACAACGCACCGGGGCCGGGAATCAAGTCAGAGACTTATACGCCCGATCACCCGGGGAGGGGCTGGAGAGGAAGGAAAAAGGAAAGAGGCGCCGCCGCCATTGGAGCCCGACGCCTATGGGGTAGGATAGGTTCGGAAGGTATAGGACGGAGAAAAACATCTCAACGCTTTAGAAGCGAAGAGGGCCCAAATAAATAGCGAAACCAGGCAAAGCCATTAATGTGCCAGCGATTTTAGAGGATTTTCCTATGAGGAAGAAAAATCCATCGATCAAATCGCTAGATAGATAAAAAACGACAACGTGTGAGGGCTCAGGGAGCCCTTCGAGGATACAACGCACCGGGGCCGGGAACCAAGCCAGTGGCTTATACGCCCGATCACCCGGGGAGGGGGAGGAATGGAAGGGAAAAGGAAAGAGTCGTCGCCGCGATAGAAGCCCGACGACGCCTCTGGGAGAGGAAAGGTGCGGAAGGAACGGGAGAGGGAAAAACACCCCAACGCTATAGAAGCGAAGAGGGTCCTACTAATTAGTCAAACCAGGCAAAGGCATTGATGTTCTAACGATCTTGGAGGAGTATTCTATAAGGAAGAATAATCCAACGATCAAATCGTTAGATAAAGATAAAAATCGACAATGGAAACGAAACCCTAGGGCGGGCTCGCGGGGATACACTCCTGGGGCAGGGACTGTAAGCGCTAGCTTTTCTCCTCTGCACCCAGAAGGGGAAGGACGGGAAGGAGCAAGGAAGGAGGCGCCGCCGCGATGAGAGCCCGACGACGCCTCCGGGGAGGGGATAGGGAAGGAAGGGAAGGGACAAGGAATCCCGCACCGTCACAAAGGCGGGCGGGCCCTACTAACAGCAAAACCAAGCGAAACGCAATTAATATACTACCAATCCTAGTGGATTTTCCTATGAGGAAGAAAAATCCATCGATCAAATCGGTAGATATAAAAAAAAAACGACAGTAGAGTGTCTTCTAAAAACGGTCACGATTATACCTATTTTCTTCCCCTGTTGCGGCATAAACATTGATATAATGCGTTCCCTCGGCCACGAGAGATATGATAGGTTCTGAAGGGTGACGTCCAGCGTATTGACAGGCGATGCTGTTGCAAAAAAAGATGATCACACCTAGATTAGAACGTTGGTCATTGAAAATGTCTGAATAGTTTGGTTCGGCCGGAGAAAATCAAACGTAATCTCCAGCAGTATAGCGATATCAGGCTTCAAATTTTGGATAAAAGACGTGATATATGGCATGTTATTTGGAGGAGGTGACCGACAGCAAAAAAGAGTCCTCCAATTTGTATCGCATCGACGATAAATATCGCAAGACAGCGAAGAAATTAGGTTATAAGAAATGTAAAATTAATGTAGCACTACATAAATTATATTTTATGCACAATTCACCTGTTAAAAGATTCACTTTCCAACGTCCGTCGAGCACGGTAATCCCCGTGGCCTGAAGCAAGCTCCGAACTGTGCCGCACGTCCTAAAAATCGATCTTAATTTCGGCGTCGCAGGTGGTCGCAATTTTCCTATTGGTATCATACTCTATAGGTTTTGTTGTATACGTGGTGTAATTATCTCGAGGTAACTCGGTGATCCTTTTTTTATAATCGTACATGAACACAAAATTTCGACAGAAAACAGGGTCCACCATTTTGTATCGTATCGACGACAAATATCGCAAGAAAGCGAAGAAATTAGGTTGTATGAAATGGAAATGAAATTTGGTACTAATATATTGTAGCTATTATATAATTAGTCTGCTTTAAAAGATTCAAGGTCCAACATCTGTCGAGCACGATATTCCCCGTGGCATACAGCGAGCTGCGAACTGTGCCGCACTTTCGAAAAATCGATCTATATTTCGGCGTCGCAGGTGGTCGCAAATCTTCTTTTTGATATCATACTCTATAGGTTTTGTTGTATACGTGGTGTAAATATCTCGAGGTAACTCGGTGATCCTTTTTTTTATAATCCTACAACCACAAAATTTCGACGAAAAACAGGGTCCGCCATTTTGTATCGTATCGGCCACAAATAATACAACTGAGTCGTGAAAGTTACCAAGAATTAACAACAATAAACTGGCTAATAATATTGTAAATTTTTGATTCTATTGCATTATTACAGAAAGTGTGGCATTAGATTTAACATGCTGGATTTCGAAAAAAATCAATGAGGGCAATTTTTGCAAAATTTGTTCAAATTTACCTATGAAAAACGGTTTGCGTAATAAAGGCACTGGTGTATAGATAAAAAAGCTAAGTTTCAATTTCCGCACTTAAAAAATCGATTTTGAGGTTTTGTCCAGCTTTTTTCGATTTCAGCCCACAGTGCGGCGTCGGCATTAGTCTACTCTTAACGAAAGGCGCCAAAGGCACCACGTCCCATCCGACGGACGGAGTGTTGCGCTTGAAATGTCCTCCGAAAAACATTCAAGTACGGATCGGGTAGTCTCTTATAATTCCTTGCCACCGCTGGGATTTCAACCCGAGCCCAAAGGGTCGGGAAGCCAACACGCTAGCCACCACACTAACCCGATCTTCGAAAAGACCAGAGGAGTTTTACATTCATCGGGCCTGAGACTCTTGAAATAATTAAAGACTGGTGGGTGTGAGGCCGGGTTGTCACTTCCTCTCTTTATTTCCTGATTTGTATCGTCCTGGCGTCGTGTTTTCCAGCGGCCTACTTCCCCTCTCTGATTTTCCGGGTCACCTGGGGTGCTTCCATGCGGACTTCTATCGTTTAAGCTACGCCTCCTTTTCGAGGGTCTCCTCTTCCACACTCCTATGCCATCTAAGAGATATAATAGGGTGGTTTCCTATTATTTTTTTATTGCCTGAATCGAAAGATTATTACTCCTGGAGTACGGATTTCACGCTTTTAGATTTTTAAATGACGATATCTATTTTTCGTGATTAAATGAAAAGTGAAAATTTTCAAGCGCCCGAAAACGCGACGGCTAAGTATGAATGATGGGAAAACCCCGTGTGACGTCGTTCTGGTTCCCGCTACCGCAAGTGAGGTAGCCTTGGGGCGAGGCTTTGAGCGCTGATACGACGCAGGATGCTAGCAGGTAGCAGAGTACCCTGCTAGCTGGTAGTGCTTGGCTTAATTATGGATTATTCCTACCTTATCAAACGAAGGAAACTTTCCGACCTTAAACAATTTTAATAAGTGATTATTAAGAGAAGTTTCCCTGAGCTCTGTGACTCATGCATGCATTGGTAATCTCAGACGATGTAAAACACCTATCTACTCGTATAGAAACTAGATCCCTGTGACGTCACGTGGAGTGGCATCGCATGGGCGCCAATCTGGCCTTTTTCAAATGAGGATAAAATTGACCGTTGCCATTCGTCTAAACCGGTATATATTTCTGAAACCAAATAATTTCTCTATTATGAATACACCAATGGTAGGTATCGAATCGCAATCAATGCCTTTCGTTTCCTTTGATGAAGGAAACTACCCTATTGTAGAAACTGCTTCGGGCGACGCTCGATCTCTGCTCAGACGAGGACAACAGGGAGGAGTCACAGTTCGTATACATGTGTGTTCGGTGGCCATTTTTTTCAGGGGTGGGGAATAAGAAAAAGGCTATTGCGGGATTTAAGAATACCGAGACTAGCCTCGGCGATAACTTTACGAAGACACCCGAGATGCACAAATTGTGCGAAAAATCCATAGAGAAAAAAAACGGGGCAGTCGTGGGACTGGCCGACAGAAGTGAAAACTGAAATAATTATTATCCATATATTTTTTATATAGATTTAATATTATTAAAGAACTAATTTTTCCAGTAATACTCATTTTTCAACAAAAGTTGAAATTATTTTTTTCAGCAAACTGTTTATTATTAAATATATATTAAAAATACGATGTGTATGAATAGAAAATAACATCATTTATATATTAAAATATAATATGCTTTAAATATTTTATTTAATATGCTTTAAACCTATAATCTTTCACTATGCACATAAAAGAAACTGCCTTAAATTGTACTGACCTATATTTTTATAGCGTGTACACTCTTCTGCACGTTCATGCACGAGCTCTTTATATTTAATGAACTTATAAAATATACACTATAGATTTTTATTTTCAATTTTAATATTTTTAAACAATAAGACTTTAACAGTCCACATATTAACAATATATTAACAAAGTATATATATTAATCTCTATTAACAGTCTACAAAATAATGCGCACTGTATAGAAAAAGTACATATGTACAGTATAGAACTAGAAGCAGACAGATGCCAGTATTCAGTATGTAAAAGTATAGCGGTGACCAAACCTATACCATTGTATACACTATACACACTATACATATGTATATCTCGCTCTAACGATCGCGGTGTCGGGATATATATAATACACGTACTATGGGGGAAAAAAGTATCCCAACAAAGTTTGTGCCGCCGCCATCGCTTCGCAGGAGAATGGGTTCCCTTTCTAACAGTATATAATCCTTGGAAAGAGACGAGGGAAATTCAAATACAGTCTTTTTCCAGCCACCAAGGTCCTGAAGGTGAATTTGCCTGCCTCGAACCGAGGCTCGAACGTATTTCGTACTCCTCTCTAGAATGTTGGCGCATTCGATATCCCTAGGAATAGTGCCTTACTTATACCCGCTATCTCACTCTAACCCTCATTTCCTTTCCTTCTTCGCTCCTACTCCGGCACTCGTAATGAAATTCACTGAAAGCCCATCTCCACTTCCTCATTTTATCGTCTCTGAAAATTTACGGGATAAATATTCGCTAGACGTAATCTGCAAGGCAGCAATGGCGAGGAGCGATTTTGAGCATCAGGAATTACCCTAAATACACTGGTCAACAAAAACTTTTTTCTAACCTAGAGATGTTGTTGGATGATCCTTGAGGTACTTTTCGTCCTGTTTCCAAATCTCGGCTCAGATATTTTCTATCACGTCTACTTTCTTTAGGACAACCGAACTAAATAAGGGTTCAAGAATATTTAAGCAAATAAATCGTGATTTTAAAAATGTGAAAAATGTGATTTTCTTATGTATTTAGCATCTGGTAAGTTCCTATTCAGTGTCAATCAGTAATCTGATAACATGTTGCTGAAATTTCCTTGGTTCTATTTTTCCAAATGTAAAATATCTTGTTCGAAACCCTCTCTTTGTTCATCTCTAAAAGCGCTTAGGTTTGGTGGAAAAAGGCAGGGTTTGAGTCGAGAAAATAGATTTTAAAATTCATATTGCAGCCCATATTTTGGTACGATTTTATTATATTAACATAGCCACCAGATCATGATAATTTTCTGCCATGATATTTCCTAAAAATATCCCGATACATTTTTAAATGCGTTCCACGCGCTTTTCTCCATTGATCTCACTTGCTATTGAAATTCTGTATCCTTCAATTCCTAATCTGTGGCCCAATACATATTCCTTATTTGATCTCACTTAATTGAACGACTTTTTGTTTCAAGTAAGTAAAACCAGCACCATTTTTGTCCATGGTTTCAACAAAATTAAAAAAAAGTCCTTATTTAATTGGAGGAGGAAAATGAATATTTTTTTGGATCAACCAAAGGCTGAAAAAGGACATTTTTGGACCCAGGGACGAGTTATTTACGCTCCGGACAAATTGTTTTCAAGCAACAATTTTTCTGTCCCTGATATCCCATTCGCAGGTGAAGCAAAAACATTTCGTATAGCCAAGCTGTAATCCTAGTAACATTGCAATTACTTTAAGTGGCCACAAATTTTCCATGTATATTTTTGGTAGTGATTTTTTTCTAAAAGTAACTTCATATTCTCGTAAGATTCTTTCATTTCAGTTTCATGAGTTAACAGTATTGATGGGAGCTCATTGCCATTATGTAAGAGATTAGCCTTTAAAATAACCTAGGAGGAATAAATGAGCAAACGCTAATCATTTGTGTTTAATTCGAAATTAAGATTATCCATAACAGAGAGAACATCATTGCAAAAAGCAAATCTGTTTTGGTGAAGAAACCAAATCAAATTCGTCATGGCGAGAGCGGGACATCAAAAGTTTCGAATTGGGATCCAAAAATTTTCAACCCTTAAATCGTGATCCTAATATTTTACCATGCTTCCAGGATAAAATTTAAATCGTGAAGTAGATCATTTAAATCCTCTTGCGTCATAAAATGAGGTACAGCAGATTTACTCGGTCCAAAATTTGGGTCCTTCGAGTTTCCGAATACTTCATTATCATGTTCTTGATTACTTTCTGAATATTTTCTAGGATTAACATACTCCATTGGTTTCGGCACTTGTAAATTTTCGGAGTGAGGGAACGGTAGTATCGCTGATTCAAAGTTGTCTGGATTTTTTACAGTGTGTTTTGACTTCGTTGTAATTACTTTCATTTTTTCAACAAAAATAACAGTCTGAACAATGATCTGCCAAATTATGGGGACGGCAAATTCCTTATGACGTTTTCCCTTCGACCAACCAGTAAGAAGCTCTACATTGGTGCCACACAACACATGGGGATCCCATTCTTTATCTTGGCCACCCAACAGGCAGTCAAAATAAAGTTTATAGCCCTGTCTGAAAAAGGGAGTAATTTTCCACCTTTGAGCCTTAAATGTAATTTCGCCGTATACGTAATAAAAGTCATTAGGATGGTTCACGCACAATCTACGCCTAAATTCTTATTAAAGCTAAGCCACTTCTCAGCGATTACGTTGTAATAAGCTGTAATTTCTTGCGAGCAACAAAAGTCTATCTTCTACTATCTTCAGAGAAATCAAACATCTTCTCGCTCCTACAGCTGGTCACATGCTGATGTGAAGTTGCAGCTGAGGCAGCATTGCTTTGAACAAAACGATAAGATAGTACAATTTTAAACATAGTTTGACAGAATAGGAACGCATGACATCGTAGGAGAACATGTTTTGGCAGGAAAGTTTTATTTATACTTTCTCATACACACTCACTTTCTCACGATACATAAATGAATTAAATTACTACTTTCGTAAAAGCAAAAACATACATTAAGCTGTCCTAACGAAACTAAATGTGATAGAAATAATCTAAGCACAGATTCGGAATCAGCGCGAAAAATACGCCTTAGACAATTATCACTTTAAAAGGTTTTAGTGCGTCAATTGCGATTGAAAATTTCCTCAATGATATGCACGTGATTGCTACAAATTTAATAGACACTCAATGTTTCGAGTTAAATTCCATAAATCGCAAAACAAAATTAACATATTATTTTTTCCTAGCCAGTGGCAAAAAAACTTTATTTTCTATAATTTTATACCTCACTTTCTTTTGAATGTATTGGGAAACCAATTTTGTAAAATTAAAACTGCATGCTATTTGGTGTCAAATTACTTTTGACAATAGATAAGAGTCAAATAAAATATCTAAATTAATGTGGACGAAAAATATACTCCAATGAATCCACACTTCACTTGGGACAATGTCTCTCCTTTTATTAAATTCGAAATCTCAGTAGCAGTTTGATGTATTATATGTCAGCATCAACATCTCCGGTAGTAAACCTAGGAGCTAGCCGGTCACTTCTCAGGTGGAGGTCTTCTCCGACGCGTTCTGGCTATGTGCACGGCAGTCCATCTGGAGAAGCTACAACTTCTTCAAAACCAACTGCATTCAAATGCGTGGCCCAACGAATATTCTCGTTGACTGCCTTGTTTACGTTAAGGGAAAGCTTGCTATGGCCCATAGTGATTTTTGTCGTTTCGATGAGATATGCGAAGGAAAAATCAGAGGAGCGTTTCCAATGCGCGCACATGATGCCGTCGAATGCGCCTCAAATTCTACGGAGTTCATCGCCAGTCATGCTCTGGGTTGCGGGAGACTCGGTAGTCGGTCGCGTATTTGGACGACGAAGATAAGAAATGGTTTGCCTTATTTGAATTTCCCTCACTGACCAAAGAATAACAACCCACTGGAAAGGAAACCCACTATCCCGCGGAGCGATAGTGGCGGCACAAACTTTGTCGGGATACTTTTTCCCCCATAGTACATTCTACGTACTTCTGCAGGTTCATGCACGAGCTCCTTATATTTAATGAACTTATACAATATACAGTATAGATTTTTATTTTCAATTTTAATATCTTTTAAACAAAAAGACTTTAACAGTCTATATATTAACAAAGTTTATTTACTATACCTAGTCAGCCTGCGTAGTTGAAATATCCATTGTAAAATTTTGTATTAGATTGATAAAAAATCCTCCCCGGCGGGGAATCGAACCCCGGTCTCCCGCGTGACAGGCGGGGATACTGACCACTATACTACCGAGGATGTGTTGTTAAGAGACGAATTTTAAGACCGAAATGTATATCTCGCTGTAGCGATCGCGGTGTCGGGTCGGTGACGCTCACGCGAATTCTATGCTTTTTCCCCATCCCGCAAAAGTGCTTAGCGCCGCTAAAGAAGTTTTCACTTCAAAAATCATTCGCCTTGATCGGGTATTTCCTAAATCTGGCTAAAACACTCGACTGGCTATTTCCGGTCGAATGCTTTAGTCAGTTAAGCCAAAGAGGTGTCATTCTCCTCTGTGGATATTTAATAACTATACCGGACAAGGTGGCATGGACTGCTAAGCATATGATGCGATAAGCAGTGCAAATCGTGAGCACAGCCCCACAGCCGGAGAGCAAAGTCTGAGCTTTGAACACATGGAGGTGTTCGCTCTTGACTAATTTAAGTAAACCGAGACTAGCCACGGTGATATAACTTTACGGAGTCACCCACAATGCACAAATTGTGCGAAAAATCCACCGAGAAAAAATAATGGTATCCTTCATCACCACACAAACCCGACCCTCCAAAAGACCAGAGGAGTTTTACATTCATCGGGCCTAAGACTCGGGAAATAATTAAAGACAGGCAGCGCCTGGTGGGTGTGAGGGTGTTATCACGCTTCGGCAGCTTAACTGAATATAGCACTCGACCGGAAATCGGGAGATGCGGGATCGAATCCCGGTGAAGGCGAATAATTTTTCTCTGTGGATTTTTTACACGATGTAGTGGAAGGTGCTAGTGGAAGTGGAAGAAGATGGTAATGTACTGTGGAAGGGAAAGGGTTTATATGGTCGGGATGGCGATGATTGAGGAAGGTGAAAAGAAAATGTTGATCTCCTAAACCTCAGGTATGGCTGTCTGAGTTTCGATGTCATTGGACACAGCGGATAGGCCGGCAACTTGCTCCTCCGTCTCCATTGTCTGGAAATAGTCCTCGCTGTTAAACGTTGCGCAGGGGGGTTTCGGGGGTGACATGCGCGCCATTATATTCCCTCTTAGCGACCTCTTCCCGTTCACATAGCCAGACCGACGAGGGAGGGGTGAGGGTGTAGTAGACAGCGGCTGGAGAGAGTGTCGAAGTCTGAGTGAAGTCCAGTGATGCATACTCTTTGCTTTTATTGCGTTGCTCTTATTTTTTCAGATTCGTGTTCTTGTTATTATGGTTCATTTTTTTGCTGTGACTTTTTTTTACTTATTAAGTTAAGAATACAAGAGTTGTGTTTGTATCAAATCTGGCTTGGTTCATAGCTACATTTGCCATTTTTTACTTTGGTTTCATGATTATGTTATGCTTAGTAATGTTATGAAATGGAAAAACATTATGAGTAGAAATTAAAAAAATAAAAGTTTATCATTATTGTAATAATCTATTTTGCAATTAATATGCCTGCAAACTGTACCACATTATTTTTCTTCTTAAGGATTTTTTTTCTGAACAATAAATATTTTTCTATCTATCTTTCTACTCAGAGCGAGCTTCATATGCCGGCCGATCCGATCTGGGGATCCCCGATCCGATTCGTACTGTTATGTCCAATGGGGTCTCATGGGAACAGGGGCGCAGCGAGGGGCGGTTTTAGGGGATAAAACCCCCCCAGAGCTCAGAGAAAAATTTAAGTTTAATCCATTTTAATTAATTGGATTAGGATCACTTATAGAGTAGTGTTAGGATTTATCAAATTTCCCTCAAAAAGCCGTAAAACTCGCCATTTTGAACGATTAATCTTAAAAAATTAAAGGAGGGCCCCCGCAAATCCCGCTTATCCTGGTGGGTATGCAATAACCCTACACCCCAAAGTATTAGTTGCTCCTAAACCCCCCCCCCCCAGCCTTAATTCTTAGCTGCGCCCCTGCATGGGAAGAACTGTAAACTCGTCTCTTGATGCGGCCTCTAGTGCAATAAGGCTTCGCACCATTGACCTTTCTTCTTTCAATGACCTTTCTTCCAGGAACTAGGCGAAGGAGAGAGGGCCAGCCAGGTAGGGGCAGGGGGTAATAAATTTAGCCGTTAAAAATATCAGTATTAACTTTTCTCGAGTCAACTGTATCTACTGTGATGGTATTCATGATCATTCTTTTGCAAAATGAAAAAAAGCATAATTTTGGAATCCATCACTCACAGAATTTCAGCGCGCCAACCACGCATGGAACAAACCTACTCGGCTACGGAGCCACGTGTTCGTATATCAGAAACGGTGAGTCGAAGTATGAATCTACAGAGACGAAAAAACTCGCAACGGAGCCCGAAACAAAACACTTTGACAGCCCAACCTATGCGTAAACGTGAGTTTCCTCAGTGCTTTCAGCCCGCTAGGGCTTTTACCGCTGGAGTTTGACTTCCATTTCGCTATCCCGGCGGCATCCGCATTCGACCCCGTCGGCTTTCGGTGACGGAAAGACGAAGGATGCAGCGGTATAACTCCTTCGATATCTTCTCATTTCTTATCTCGAAGAGGAAACCAATTATTCTCATTTGGACGCGTGTTCCGGCCTTATTATTAACTTCAAAACATACCATCAGCAACGCAACCGCGGAAGTGATATTATACTGCTCTGAGACAATAACCAGAATTTTCAAGCAATAATTCAGTTGCAATTAGAAATAAATATCACTTAAGAACGAAATGTAGAGTGCTTGCAAGATAGTAGCGTCCAATAGCCTCAACAAGATAAAAGCAAATGCTTTTTGATCCGTTTATCGTAGTTATTGTAAATATCAGCGTATCAAGTTTTTGGGATTATTCTGCTAATTTTATGAATTCAATTTCAAGCTTAGTTCAATTATTAGTACTGAAATTAATCTGCAATTCATATTTTTAAGATTATTTCTTTATTTTAATTCATTCGTATTCAAGCTTACATTTTAAAAAGCAAGTAGAAAATTATCAAAAAGTCAATAGCATATGTCCTCACCGGCATCAGAAAAATTCCTGGTTTCATTGAACTACTTATATGCCTGGTTTGAAAGTGGGATATTACTATTACTTTAACGATTTAAAAAAATCAAAATAATTTGCTAGCTCTCTTTGCATTTCGTGGTGGTAAAAAATATTCTATTTCCGTCTACTACCACCTTCATTGTATTAGTTACGATACATGCTATCTTCTCGTATCCTGATGGTATCTTCAGGTAGAAATATTAACTGTGAAAAAAAAGAAAGAAGGTTTAATTTCACCACAGAAAAACAAATATCAATTTATGAATACACGGAATAAGAAATGTCCTAATGTGTGGATAATATTGTCAATTTTATAAGGATATTATTTCGTTATATTGAGGAAAAAGTACCATGATATTAAAATTAAATATTCATTACTGAAATTTGCAAGTTTTGTTTTATTTCTATCTTTGATATACTTGTGAACTGTGATCACAATGCAAAAGGCTTCATGGAGTGTGAAGCTATAAGTAAATAGAAAACATAATGGAGGCGGGTTACACTCCTCGCCTGCCAATCTTAAGGTCGAGGGTTGGAGTCCCGTCTGAGAAGGCTACCCCTAACCAGGGAATGATTGTTTGTGATTGCCTTTTGTTAATTTTTGTAGTCCCCGTTTTAAAGGCCAAATAGAGCTGTTTCCGGGATGATGAATATAAATTAATAAAATAAATACGTAAAATGCAAATCATTGCTGGTAAAGACGAGTTATTACATACTCAATTTACTGGAAGAAACAATTGAAAATGATGTTAAAAGAATTGCTACCGCCGGAGAGCGAACCTATCACTTTCCGCGTGTAAGGCGGATGTGATACCCATAACACCATGGATACGTATATATATATTTAATTACAACAAATATATTTTTGACACTGACCCCGTTACGAACGTAATGATTTGATGGATCAGGTGATTTGCAACCCATGTATTTAAAAATTTTAAAAGAGCGACCTAACGCCCCTAAAGAAGCATTAACTTCAATATGGTAAGATATGCGATATCACTAGGAAACTAATCCTCGTAGAGCATTTAAGAAATATGCCCTCTTATCAAAGGTGTCATGTCAAAATTAGCAGTGCCGGAGCGCACTTTCCTTAACTATTTTTACAAGTGAAATATTACTCCGTGGTTTTTTTTTATTACAAGTTAATTCTGCATTTTTTTAAATAAATTTTGGTTTTGGTTACCAAAGTATATATCAGAAATTTTGAGGCTACAAAATTGATGACAGTGTTAATTGACTATTTTATATTTTCTTAACATGTGCCGGAATGCTCCATGACACTAGTGCCGTTTATACTGCTAGGTTAATATGTAGTGGTACTGAGTTGATACACAAGAGGAATAAGTATGGTCGGGGCCTCGCTATGAACACCACCCAATAAGGACACCGAAATTGGCTGAAGTTTCCACGAATTACGAAAGTAGGCGAATTCTATCCGAGGAAAAACCAGAGCAAACCTCTCCATTTTCGCTTACAACACAAGACGGAGTACTCAGATGCATTTCTCTAAAAAAACATCGTTCTCGAATTAGTACCACTGGACCACACAAGTGGCCGCGTGGTCATAAAAAAAGACCCATTTAGCGATGCCCACGGACGGAGAGCATCTGCTTAGCGGAGGCGCTCAACTTTATCCTCGTCATATAGGGTTAGCATTAACCCGAGGAAGCAGCTACGACCTCCCAAGGGCCAAAATATGTGGACGCATGAAACGCTTTTTTTTATAGAGGTTGGATTGCATCACAAGAGAGCGGGTGGTTTGTCTAAAAGTAGAAATGGTGAGCATGAGTACATAGCTAGTATAGTATTTGGAGGTGACAATTGACTGCAAAGTCATTTTCGCCGAAGGATGGGAAGGAAAGGTGGAGAGAAGCCTGGTGCTTCACGGTTGTGGTTTAGCGTCTCGCGTAAAAACTCATTAATGAAAGACTCAGATGATATTCTATATGTATCGTATAGTGTACATTAGTCACAAAAAGTTACTCTATTGCACATTTTAAATTCATTTAATTAATTATTATAATTTATTTATTACTAAGGTTGATATTTAATTAATCATCATAATTATTAATTATTATAATTGCTGATATAATTATCGATGTATCGTATGTATCTATATTGGCCGAAAAGTCACTATATTTTCAATTATTTACATTTTCACTTTATTATAGTGTTTGAAGTAACTGTTGCAGTCATCGGTGATTTTTTTGCCTCACTATGCTTGATTACACCTATGAGTGAGCCTTAGATATGTCGTCCTAATTTATAAGAGAATAAGTTCAACAGATTCAGGCTTCAATTGGTGGAAGTTAGACATATTTAAGTAAATGAAAGGTCGTAGCACTTTACCACAAGAATTTTTAATTCGTACAACGCGTTTCGGCTCACTGAGCCATCATCTGGTACAAGACGCTTGAACACATGTGAAAAGGGTATAAAAGGGATCTTCACATGTGTTCAAGCGTCTTGTACCAGATGATGGCTCAGTGAGCCGAAACGCGTTGTACGAATTAAAAATTCTTGTGGTAAAGTGCTACGACCTTTCATTTACTTATAAGAGAATGTCTAAAAATTGCATTTAAAATGAGGGTGTAAAATATAATAGTGCGAAAATTTGCGGGAAAATGTTATTTTACGTGTTCAGACATCGCTCTGAGCACTATTTTCAATCACGGCTGAGTACCTTTCTTCATTACTGTACAGAAGATGAAGGAGCCTTCAACACATGCCTCTGTGAAGAATTTCGGAAAGGAAAGGAAGACTTAAACCGCGGTTTTAATCAATTTATTCTATCATAACGTGCGGGAAATAATTTTGAACCTCTTCCTCATAAAACCAATTTCCCTAAATTTGTGATTATTATTCAATCCACTGCACTAAAAATCAAAGTGTTAAACACAAAACGAGACGCGACTGGTCAAGGACGAAGATGATCCGACAGCTGGCAAAAAAAGAACGTGGCCTAACTACATAATAATATACATTTATGTACCATCATATTAATTTTTCACTGATGCCTGTATTCCTTTATTTCCGTAGTGATAACCTTGTAAAGAGAGCCCTGGCCCAGAGGAGGAGGGGGCCGGATTGTGGCCTCATCTAGGCCGGGCAAAAGAAATAAATCAAATCCCCAAAATGCGCCTGTGTATGTGTCAATGCACGGCAGTGGCGAATATAGATAATACTTTGTGGGGGCAATACCAATTATAAGTTATTATTAATCACAATAAATGTTTTACGTTATTATTTGGTTGCTACATTCAAAAAGTAAATAAAAATAACTGATTAATAGGTTTATTCTTAAAATTCTATTGTTTTAATAAGGTATTAACTTTGTATCACTATTTTATCTCGTGCATCATGTTTGTATTTATTCAAATTAATTAATTTTTCCATTTCAAGGGGGGCAACCCGGGATCCCTGGGCCCCTCCCTTAAATTCGCCCCCTGTATACGGTGTCTTACACTTTGCGTGATATGGCGTAATATTACACCATGTGAAATCCTTCGACGTTTTGCTACAGGCGTAATATTACGCCATCCGTCTTTTGAAAAATCCTAGTTTGCCATTTTAAACTAAGTGATACTAACCTTTAAATAAACATGTGAAAAAACAAAAGCAAAATCCATTTTTCAAATTTGTACCAGACACCTATTCCTCGCATCAAATGTTGGTTGTTAAGAAATAACACAAAGTATTTGAAATGGCCTGCCCTGGGGTGGAGATCCACCGTACTAAGGTTAGCACGGTAAGTGATAATTTATTGCAATATTTTTCTAAAATATTTCTTGTTCAAGAGCATTCCCTATGAGACATACCTGAAACTAAATATAAGTGACAGACATATTAATATAACTATGCGAGTATCCACGAAAATTAAATGCTACAGGTGCAAATACAAATTTTATTTAAAAAGAAGAGCAAAAGTGACAGAAAACCACAGAAGCATATTAACATGCATTAATGCATTTTTATGTATGTCCCATCCATTTGTTTTTTTCTTTAGCTTAAATTTATGCTAATGATATTTTTTAAATAATTTGGCGAAATTCATTTTGTCAGTAATATGCAATAATTGTTGGAAAATATTTAAAAACAAATATATTAAAATAAGTATTATTCATGGAGGAAATCTGGACCATAGAAGTTCTGAGAATAGATTTTTAGTCCAATAAATAGCCTTATAGCCATTCATTGGTATTCTGACAGAATTTACCTCTGTGAATTGTACGACGGAGAGTTCCACATATTTGGTCGATCTGAAACGATTTATATTGTACTTGGTTCATTTATAGTTCCCCCTACCTTTGAATAATAATAATAATAAACGTCTTTATTGGGCGAGATTGGGACTAGAGAGTCCCATCTTCCCTCTAACCCCTCGTCAAACATGAAATATATGCAGTCAAATACATTGTCAAGTTGCTCATGAAATTACATGTAGAGAAATTACATAAAATAAATAGAAGTCCCATTATCAATAAACAAATAAAATAATAAGTTAACAAAGTTACTATTGACCAAGTGTAAAAAGATGTTAGTGAACGTTGGAAAAACCTAAGGATATTGACTGTCGTCCTTATTGGAAAAAACCCACTGCAGGAAAACGCCCACACAAGAAGGGGGGCGTGAAAAACCTGCGAAAACCTACTGAGAATAGGTACCTTACGACAGCTTAAGATGGGTGAAGCCAGTATGGTGATTGAAATTTTTATGAATATTCAGGAATGGGAGAGTGCCTCTTGAAATACTGGTTCTCCATGTGGGGTAAATCATTTTCATGGTATTTAATATCTGGAATTTTGTGGACAATATGCGAATTACGTTCATTGTTGAAGGCTGTAATAATATTATTACCACAAGCTCCAAGATGAATGCGTGAGGGGAAAAAAGGTGAATATCAGGCCGAGGATCATCGAGTGGTTTCAGGATATTGACAGCAAAATGTCGAGAGGAATCATTGAAAAAAATGGAGGCTGTAAGAGTGGATTTTTTGAAAATGAAGAACTCATGTTAGGCAAAATAGAGATTGCCGAAACCTAAAAAAAGTTAAATATCTTCGAGTTACGACAAGTTTTGATCTTACGTGGAGCAAATTTACGAGTCGTGTAAACAAAAATTAGGTTTTGTAAAGAGTGTACGTGGAAAGACTGAATATTAAATAAATTTTTTGACAGGAAGACTACGAGATGGGCTTATAATTTATTGCCAGGCCTCAAAAGCCGAACGCTGCCAGTATTTGGAATCCTAATGCCTTAGTTATGAACATAAATTTGCATTATTTTATTAGGTACATTATACAAGTTACAAATTGGCTATTTGCTAGGTGGTAATAGTCAGTATTTAATGAAAATGGAATAAATGAAAATACACCACCAAAATAAAACTAGACCGGTGAAATCGAAAACTTAAAATTAAAAATGAAATTAATTTTCCAAGATAAATATTTTGCATCTACTCTAGTAGTTACCGGGTAGAAAAATTAACGGCGAAGACCTGTGAGATATTTTAATGGACAAAATTATAATATCATTGGAGTAACGAATATTTTCAAACAGTTGGGATGGAAACCGCTGTCTGATCGCAGATTTGATCGATGGATTTTTCTTCCTCATAGGAAAACCCACTAAAATCGCTGGCACATTTATTGCGTATGCTTGGTTTCGCTTATAGTAGGGCCCTCTTCGCTTCTATAGCGTTGAGGTGTCTTTCCCTCGTCCCGTCTCTTCCTTCCCTTTCCTTTCCCAGAGGCGTCGACGGGCTCCTATCGCAGCGGCGCCTCTTTTCCTGTTTCCTTCCTCTCCAGCCCCTCCCCGGGTGATCGGGCGTATAAGACACGGGGTTGGTTCCCGGCCCCGGTGTTGTATCCTCGAAGGGCTCCCCTGAGCCCTCATGCATTGTCTGATCGCAGTTTAAGCTTGCAATGAATCTTTCAATCAGGTTGAAAGGCGAAATATTTGCAGACGACGTGGAAAAAATTGAGATATTCTACATTATGACAGGGCGTTAAATGAGCGGGAAAACGTGCATATAAATGATGCCGCCATACGCGAGGACCTATGGATTGGGACCAGAAATTTGTTTCCCCCATTTTGCGTGTTCCACGTGTGGATATCGCTGAGCAGAGCCATGCTGTTGTGGATGAAGGATGGAACACGGTGCTTCCAAATTTTCCACCCGGTTTGCAGCACTGCGAGTGTTCGACGCTCCTTGATTTTCAGCCACCCTTCACGGGCGTGAAGGGGGATCCAATGGTCCCAGGCGCCCGGGCAGAAGGCGTACACGCATGCAAGCGTTTTGCACCACTGGAAGCCTCTGTATCTATCTCCCACTGAGGTCCGAACAGGGAACTAGGCAATAGTCAATAATGGCCTGTTGTAGTCAGTGGCGCAGCGAGGGGGGTTTTGTGGGTTAAACCCCCCCCCCCCCCCCCAGAGCTCAGAGAAATATTTAAGTTTAATCCATTTTACTTAATTGGATTGATATTACTAACAGAATAGTGTCAAGATTAATAAAATATCCCTCAGTAAGCCGTAAAACTCACCATTTTGAACCGTTTATCTTAATATTCCGCAATTTAATAATCTCCATACCACCACACACCCCGGTATTAGTTCCACCTAAACCCCCCCCCCCCCCCAGCCTTAATTCCTGGCTGCGCCCCTGGTTGTAGTGACTTCACAAGGAGGGATTTTATTTTGTTGGGCGGGCTGAAGTGCATACCACGTAACCTTCGGAGTCCCCAATGTACACGTGATATTACCTTCTATACTTGTCTATTCCATGATAATCGGTGGTCAATCTGGATTCAATGGTATTTAATGTGGCCTTAATAAGCTAGTGGGGCACTGTTTATCAACATTTTTGGCATTGTGTTGAGAGAGATTTTATTAATAGAGGGACGGGGGACAGACGCTTAAAAATAAACAAGATTTTTTTAATACGGTTATCATTACGATCGTTTTGTTTTGTGTATTACGGAGCCTTAGTCATTTAATATCATTTTAATGACTTTCATATTAAAATAAAGAGAATATTTCGTACAGGTAATTGTTGTATCTTGTTTTTAATCTCAAGTATGAAGAGATCGTTTGCCTGTCAGACCCTTGTACTTCTCCCTCCCCAGAAAATAATCCTGGATCCGCCCTAGGACACGCAGCATATGTTGGATAGGTCATGGCTGGAGGAGTAGGCAACCGGTGTGACGCTAGGGGTGGTGGCTGGGTAGGAAAGACAAGTAGCTCGCGATTGGGTGCAATTTCGGCGCGGGGGTGAGGTTCAAATGTGACGTAAGAAGTGTGGGTACGGTAAGGTGACCTAACTTCTCGATGCACTCCAAAAACATGCTGAGTGTCACGTACACGACTACAGCAGCCGAGTACCCTGCCAAGCCCTTCCTAGAATCCGACCACAAAATCTATATCGACCCCGAAAACCCAGCAGATGCTCTCCGCGAGGAATTAAAAATGGACGCTCTGCAAGAGAGCGGGATGGGAAGGCTCCTCGTACGCCCTTATTTGACTCTGTGTAATGAGAAATTACACCCGCTGGCCTCCCCACAGCTTTGCGAGAAAATGAGAGGGAGGAGACTAAAGCCTCGCCCCGACTCGTTAGCCATTGGCAAGCATGGATTTGGGTGGCCAAATTTTGAGTAGCCAACCCAAAAGGAAGCATGAATTTGGACATCTTGACGCAGGTGTTGCCAGACGCTGGGCACGAGACAAATTTAAAAAACTCGAGAAATATGGAATGGTTTGAGCAGATGATGAACAAGACCCTTCGCATTCCACATTGTGTACAATATTTATGTTGCTATAGGTCTCGTACAACTGTGTGTCTAGTGCTAGATATTTTTAGGTTTGGATGACGGAGAAGAGCTTTTTCTAATACTTTTAGTATCATAGGCAACCTTTTTTTTTAGTAGTAGTAAAGTAGGGATATTTTTTAAAGTTCGTAGCTTTAGTTCAATATTCCAATATCAAGTTTCTTTGATATGTAGTAGCTCATTTTGTTTCGAATGTACAAAATACTTCGCCTCGTTGGAGCATTTTATACATTCGTATATAGTTAAAAAAAAAAATATTTCTTGTTCAAGAGCATTCTCCATGGACATCCGTAAAACTTACCGCAAGTAACAAATATGTCAATATAATTAAGCGAGCATTCGCACTAAAATAAAACTACTGGTGCAAAATTTAGGACGCTTACCTCGCTTTGAATTATGTGAAAAGGATGCACTCGTCGATGCCCTAATCTGGCGGCCATGTTGGGTGCTCAAATTCCCTCCCTTATACTACCTTACGAATTGGGACGTCTTTCCAAGATGGCGTCCTGCCCAAATCCCGGAATTGGGGTACCCAACTGGCATTGGGATACTTAGGGTCAGCCCACGCTCCGCATGGCCACCTCATCCCCTCGCCACCCAATTGCTAGTCCCTTCCCTTGCAGGCCCGGCTTCCACCCCCGAACCTCCCCCACCTCACTTCAAACCTTCGCGCCCATGCTATCTATACTGCTGACTGCGAAGCCCTTGACTCACTCACTACCCATTCTCTCACTTCCTGATTGGGTGGCGAGTCGAATTTTGGCATGGATACTCGTCTAGGGGTAAATAGACAGGCTTGAGAATGACGGGACAGGAAAGCAGTTTCCAATAGCCTTTTCCGCTGCGCCCACTTTGCTAGATGACGATGTGTATTTATTCCACTAGGCAGGTACAGAATGCATCTTTTAGCGATTTTTTTAACCTTACCTGGTGTGAAATGGATTACTCTGATTATAGTCTTATTTTGGTGTTAATTATCCTTTATAAGACAGTGATAAGCGCGCATTAGGCAAAATAATACCATAGTAGAATGTTTTATAGATTCAATCTTCACACTACCGTTGTGTATATGTGTTACTGCTGTTTTCTATCCCTTTCGTTTTTTTAATAACATTTATGTTTGCACCGTTCGCTTCTGTTAATCGTAAATGCTCGCATAATTATATTAATGCATCTGTCATTTGAGTTAGGCTTGATTAATAATTAAATTTTACAAAAACAATCCATTCTTTTATATTGAGCCACGTGAAGTTTCGGGTAAATGTGTCTTGCACAAAACTTATGATGGACGAATTTATTCGACTTATGAAACACGCAATAAAACTAATTTCATGGTCACTTTTTTGAGTCGAAAGCCATGGATTTCCGGTTGAAATATGCAGCGAGTAATCAAATTGTTTTGTTGAATTTTGTTGAATTCCTAGTGTTTCATTGAAATTTATTTTCATAGTTGTAAAAAGTCCATAAATTTAGTTGTCTTAAAATGACATTTTTCAGAAGTTAAAATCTGTTGTCATAAATCAGGGCCGGCCCTAGCAGGTGCGGGGCTAGGGGCGAACCTTCAGTGCGGGGCCCTTCACTTAAAATATTAAACTCTATACCCCATCTACAAACTCGAGCATTTTGAATCCCTACCACTCTCTGGCTAAGTATGTGTTCCCCTCCCAAATTCAGACTTCGTAATTACGCCGTTATGATACCATCACGCAGTTGAGTTCAAAATAGTATAATACAAATAAAATTTATAATTATATTTATTCATAAAATTATAACGTTAAATAAACATAAAAAGCGCGCTTTTTCAATAGGTATGTATTTGTATAAGTTAGATTATGAAAGTTAATTAGTTGTCAGCCTAAAGCAATTACTGTAAAATGAAAAAAGATAGTTTTAATTTCACATGCAGGCCAAAATGGTTATAAATTAATAAAAATAAACTTACCATTGCATTGAAGTTTAATCACTCTTATGTAGTGGGTTATAATAAAAACATGAAATAATGTAATAATCTTAGCACAGATTGAAATTCATTTCACTGTCTCTGACCCTGTCTTTTGTATGAAAAGTTCAGCAGCATATTTAAAAAAAAAAAATATTGTTAAAAAAGTTTGTTTGTGTTTCTTAGCAGCATTACAGAAAGTTTTGCTTCCTCGCTTTCTTCTGGGCAAAACCATTGATAAGTCCATCAAGGGCAAGACCATCCAAGTTAAGTTTTGCTGCAACATCATGTTCAATTGACAACATAGCAAGAGAGCTTAGACGTTCCTGTGAGATGCTACTTCTCAGATAAGTCTTGATGAGCTTCAAGCGTGAAAAACTTCTTTCAGCTGATGCCACAGTCACTGGTATAGTCAGTAAAATCTTATATGCAATGTAAATATTAGGGAATGGATTTCCGAGCTCACTTAGATACGTCAAAATACCTTTAGGAGTTTTGATATCATCGGGAATCATATCTTTGAACACTTCAATTTCTGTGAGTAGATGTGACGCAACAATGTCTTTTGAAAACCCTTCATTCAAACCTACACTAAGCTCAAGTTCAAGTTGTTCACATTTTGCTTTCAGTTCGTCATTATGGAGAGATTTCAAACTTTCTGGGGAAAACAATAAACCAAAAATCTCCGAATATTTGTATAGCTGTCCAAACCTTTCTTGAACACTGTTTAGCACTGTGTCAACAATTGGGTAGAAGAATTCGATTTTGAATTTTTCTTCTGGAGATTTGCGCACGCATTTGCGGAGAAATGGAGCACGGACTTAATAATACAGTAATAGTTGAAAATGCGTTTTCAAAACTATCGTATATTTTAATTTTTTTTCACAAACGCGGGCCCCCCAAAGCGCGGGGCCCGGGACGGTCGCCCCGGTCGCCCCGCCCTAAGGCCGGCCCTGTCATGAATACATAAGTTGCAATAAATATAAACCATTGCCGTTCAGAAAATAGGAGCTCACGCTCAATTTTATATACCATCTATTTACACTCATGACGCCAGCAATGGATGGTAGAAACATTTAAATACAATAAAAGCAGTACAGACGATCCCTTTCAGATGTGATGAGCATTGAATTTGAGTAAAGTGAAAAAAAGTTTATAGTCTGCATATGCGAATACGTTTAAGTGTCTAATCTTTAAATAGTCAGTATAATTTTATATTATGACGGGGCTGAAAACAAGTGTTTCATTCATGAAAAGGCTAAATGTCGCGCTTTTTAAAAATAATTATCAGCCCCTTTCCTTACTTCTTATGAGGGTTAGCATTCAACTTTTATTCCTGACCCAATCTTTATCTAACTTCACCGCTCTATCGAAACGGGAGGTAGAAGGATGAACTCATCTACTAATATCTTGTATTGCAATGTCTCATTTTAATAATATCATCTACTAATATTTATTTGCTTTTATGCTATCCCAATAAAATAAGGGAAAATACTTTTACAATATATTACCAATGATTACCAATTGCAATAATTATTTCAAAAACCTACTGGATTTATATATTTTTTTCAAAATAATTACAAAAAAGCGTTACAAGAAATAAAAACCACACATGTTTTTAACTGATACAATAATTCTTCCAAACAAAAAATTAGATTCACTTACAATGAATGAAAAATTCGCGGGTCATCATAACTCATGTTTCGTCATTACGAAATTTATCTGTCAGATAAATACATTTTATCTCACGATGAATCTAACTGTCACATACAACGTTGTGTTCCTCACACATTCTCGTAAGTGGTGAGTTACAGCAATATCTGGATTAAAAAAATGGAGGAAAGACGATATACTGGTGCCTTTGGTTTAATTGTGGAACGCAAAAATTTAATGTATGGAGGATATTCCTGAGATAATACATTTTAGGTTTAGATTCAAATAATTTAAATTACATCAATATCCTTACAGCTGCACAATGAAAATTTATTCACGGATAGTGGGGATGATGAGGATGTATCACTCCCACACTCCCTGTCTTTTTTCGATTGTTATAACTCATTCAATTTTTTAGTTTTATCATTTTTTAACAGGGATTTACTTTTGATTTTTTTACTTTATTATTGTATCGAGTGAGAGGTTTTGATGTTAAATTCTTCTAAGGAGGTCATCATTTTTTTATTTGACTGAATATCTTTCATGTTTATAGGGCTTGTATTATTTATTTATTGTATGAGACTTATGCCATCAACTTGATGTTTTCAGAATATGTTAAGTAGACACTTGTGTACAGTGGCGTAACTAGGAATATACTTTGGGGGATGGAGGAGTCTAGGGGGCGACCCCGGAAAATTTTTGAAATCTCTGCGACTCAAATGACTTACTACCATGGTATTAATAAATGATCTTAAACTCTAAGCAGATGTAGTTACTATGTGTCAAAACTAGACAATAGTTTTAAATATTTTTTCATATTTCTCTGAGGCTTTGGGGGGAGATCTATCCCCTCAACCCTCCCCCAAGGTTACACCACTGCTTGTGAACACTTGCCTCTCTCTGAAATATGACCTCTGTACTTTCTCATGCATAAAATTTTTATCTTCGAGACACCGAAAAATGCCGTAAAAGATGTTCGGAAATTTTGAGGGTGATAATGTAGGTTTCTGAAGAGTAACATGTCTTGAAAATAGACAAAATTTGACCGGTCCAAAAGGAGTGATTCGCCCTCTTAATGCGTTAGTTTTGAACACGTTGCACGGTGAGTCACCTGAGGTATGGTCGCACTTAACGGGCATCTTACTTGGCGATTCACTGCACTCAACGCATGCGATGAAATAGAGCAAACACTCCGTGAGCATGTCCTTACATATTTCCTTGATTAAATTGTCCAAGTCGTTCAAGGTCGTCCGTTTATTTCGCGAGCTGTGCCGGAAGGCTGGAGAGTGTGTGTTGCAACCGCCCACCAAAGCGCTTTGCGACACATGGAAGATAATGGATGACATTCAAAAGTTCCTGCACGGGACTTTTCGAATAGCTGGAGTGGGCGTGGAGTGTTTCCCGTTGTCGCCGCTGGCCGTGCCGCTGATAAGCCGAGCGAGGAAGAATTTTAATAACGTTCTTTGTGCGAGCTCCCTTCCACGGTCCGCGACTTCATAATCGCCCGGCTTCCTCCCATTCACGAACCAGGAGACGCAGCGAGCCAGACGGAAGGATGGATGCCAAAACTCGCTCACTTGCTATCCTCGTGCCTATATTTAAGAAAGTTACTTGCTCAATGAATCGTAAGTTATGCCTGGGGAAATTCTATCTCCGCGGACTCGTGCGACTTCTAATTTTTCTACTGAATAACTCGATGATTTTTTGCTCACCTGGGTATGATTCTGGCGCGAATATATTTTGAAATTTATCCATTGATTTCACAACCAAAACGGCACAAAGGCTTTTACATTGGCTGTTTTTAATAAAGAAATAATATCTTAAAGGTAACATAAGGTACGTAATGGGGAAACAAAAAAACCGAAAGTGTCAGTAAAATGCTGAAAGTACTGGGATGGGACCCACTAGGGCAGGAGAAGAAAAATAAATAGGCTTTGCGCACTCTTCCGCATACTTAAGGGGGAAAAGGCATGGGGGAACTACGGAAGAAGATTGAATACCCCAGCTATATTGGTAGGAATGATCACCAATACAAGATGAAATGCCGGCCACAAAGGACTAACGTAAAGAAATTCTCGTACCTCAACAGGACGATTACGGAATGGAATAGACTCCCTGCAGAACTGTTTAAGCCCTACCCTAACAACATAAGGATTTTCAAGAAGAGGAGTAAAAGATTTATATTGGAAAATTAATATCATAGCATTTTAAATATTCACTATCTAGTTTCATTTTGGTGATGTATTTTTCATTTACAATATTTTTGTTTTTTTTTATTTTGTATAAACTGTTACCACCTGGCAAATAGCCGACTTGTAACTTGTACAATATAATAATAATATATTAAAAACGAGCAGAAAACAAAACGTTTATACATAGGAAGGGGGATTGTGGGTTAGACCTAGGTGAATTGTTCAGGTGACATTTTAGGGAGGATTTGAAAAAAGTGGTGGAGGAAAGAAGGTCGAAATGACTGAAATAAAAGGTAGTTGCACTCTTTCACAATTTTTTTCATGCGTGCGACGCGTTTCGGCTCACAGAGGCACGTCCATGTGGCAGTGTGGCATGACCTTGGCGGGGGATGTACCCCCAATTCATGCCAAAAGATTATGGGTTTCCCCCGATATATTAGTGGGGCATTACCAAGATCGATCGTTGGTAAAATCTCGTATTTTCCGGTACGGTATTATCCATAATCGCGAAAAGAAGCAGGTACTTTCTGGTAAATAAGGCAACCAGAAAATTTTCTGCGTCTCATCTCGTACTTGATACACGCGACATGCATCGAGTAGTGATGCTGTGATAAGATTATAATGAATGTATGTTTATGTGAGTTTTATATTGTGGCCTCATATCAGCTCAATAATTACCTATGAGTAAAATAAGATAAAAAACTCTGAAAAAAATCATTTCTGGAATTCGCGATAGCTCAGCTGTAATGAAGGATATACAATGAAAATTGAAATGTTCCAGAAAGTTTTATTTAGTTTATAAATCATCATTGTCAGTTCTAAGAAAATTATTGAAGCTAAAAAACAAAATTCTTATATATGTGAACAAGAAATTGCTATGAATACACTCATAAATTTCTCTAAACCAAGTCAACAACGAGCAAGAAAGGTGATCATACTTACGATATTTTTTGATATTTATTTGCACATAAGTTAGCCTCTGTATTCGTCAAATATATGTAAATAGTTATCAAAATTTATACATGGATTTTAGGGAATGATAATCATAGTCATTGCTTACAATCCATACTCGCATTGAAAACGAGCAGTGTCATAAGCCTACATTTCCCTCCACCTTGAGAAGGAACTCTCTTGTTTCCATAATCTTAATGCTGCCTCGTGCTTGAATTAATCCCTTCGTTCGAGAAAGATTCATTGCACATATAAAAATGAAAATGGGATATACATATAAATTTTTTGTAGATGTTTAATGAAACAAATAGCTACCACCCATGCATTGTGTATGAGCATTGATCATAATTGTTATGACTGAGATTATTTATTTCCATAAAAGCAAAAAACGTTTTCCTCCATCATGGATAATAAATATTTGCTTTTCAGGCGAGTAAACATATTTAAGAGCCTCTATAAATGAAATCCTAACTTACAGTCAACAGAATGATCCCATGATAAATAGGATAAATATTCCTTCCAATCCTAGGAAGTACACGAAGAGAAGATTGTCAACGAAATGGGAGAGGAGTAAAAAAATAATGGGATTATCATCAGATACAGCACACTCATTACAAACATTCTGTTAGGGAAAAAGATGGGAAAGAAAGGAGAAGGTCGGCCTAAGAAGAAGTAATTAGCAGAAAAACGAAAAACTATAGGTGGTAGATACTACGTAGCTTTAAACAGAACAGCATCTAACAGATCAGTGTGGTAACATAGGAAGGGTATTAGCCTTTCGTAAATGCACTCTCACGTTGATTACCCTGTCGGATGCAAAGAGGGCTCATGACAACATAAAATTACAAGGCTCAGGTCACGTTGATTACCCCGTCGGATGCAAAGAGGGCTCATGACGACATAAAATTACAAGGCTCAGGTAAAAAAATATGACCTTGCATGGCATGACTTGCATGGCATGGCTTTGGTTGGGATTATTGAGCTAATATTTCGTGGAAATTTATTTATAGGAATCTGATGTCAAATTCTTGGGTGGAAGAAAATAACTGCACTCATTCATTGTTTTGGACTACCCCAGTGATCACGACTTCGAGGTCGAGCTCTTGTTTCCTATCTTAATGTGATGGAATAAATTTTTAAGCAGTGCAATGAACGGAACAGGAAAAAATCCCCAAGGAAATATATAACTTCTAAATTACAAAGAATGGTAATGAGTCACGATCAATGCAAACATAACTGCCCGCTGTGTACTAGTAACCAAAATAAATCGGAGTGTCCTCCCAAAATACGATAAATTGCCATTGGAAAGTAATGAGATATAAAATTAACTCAAGATATTGCAGTTTGCAGCAAGGGCATACCCAGGATCATAACTGGGGGGTAAGCCATGGTCTAGGGGAGGGCAAGCCATGGTCAAGGTGGGGCAAGCCATGGTCTAAGGGGGTAACATGCTAAGTTGTGACATTTTAGCATGGAAAAGGTGAATAAAAACCAACATTTTAGAAAATTATTACAGCGCTTTATTAGTTTATGAGATTATTTCCTTGAAAAAATAGTTTTATTTTAGTTACATATTTTATGCTAATACATATCATTTTTCGTGGGTTTAAAGAATTAAAAAAATACTTTCGTTTCAATTCAGTACTGATTTTGCTTAAAGACTTTTGCTGTTTTTGCTTCTAGGGCGGGGGCAGCTGCCCCCTCCTTCCCCTCGCTGGGTACGCCCATGGTGTGCGCGAATTGCCTATTGAAATTTCGGCCGCTCTGTGATCCTTCCCTTTTAGTCGTGATTTCTCTTGAAGTGCTGTACTCCGCGGCAGATAGGTAAGTCTCGGGTCAAATTTTTCAGCGAATCATTGTACAGAGAGAAATAAAATAGTTGAATTTATATTGAAGACTAAAAAGGAATCAAGTGTCCACTATTTAGAGCATCGAATGATATTATTGATTGATGGCACTATTATTCGTTTGGAGCAGCCAATTTCAAGCCATACATTTTAAATGGATAGCACAAACTCATAATTTTCCGTACGACCACGAATGCTTCGCGGCTTTTCAACAAACTCTCCCATCCTCAATATCTACGAGGTACGTTGCAAGCCACCACCAGGGTGTATGGCATGGAGTGATTCCACACCAGGTATGATGCAACCGAGCTTTAATCAGAAACGCGCTCGTTCGCCAGACACAGGTCAAGAACACAGGACGACACGCAGTTAGACCAGAAACTAGGAGAGTGGTAAGGACACGAACATGCTACCATACAAATAAAAATCATCATCATAATCAGTAGCCAACAATCATAAGATTGGTTTGACGCGGCTATCCACTCCTCTCTCCTATCCGCTAGCCTTTTCATAGCGTATTTCTCAATTCACATCCTTGATCAATCCTAAGTAACTCATTCGGGGTCGTCCCTTGCCCTTCTTCCCTTCCACCTGTCCTACGATTGTTTTCATCAGGCCATCATGTCTCATTATGTGGCCAACTAACTTTTCCCATATTCTCCTTAGAGTCTTTAGAAGAATTCTCTTTTCACCCACTCTTTTAAGCGCTTCCACATTTCGTACTTGGTCGATCCATTCTATCTTCATCATTCTTCGTAACGCCACATTTCAAATACTTCCACTCTTGACCTCTATGCGGCTGTCAACGTCCAAGCCTCGCTCCCATAGAGAAATATGCTTCACGTGCAGCATCTAATGAATTGTTTCCTTACTTCTATACTTTCATTTTCAGCTGTAAGAAGATACTTGTTTTTGTAGAAACCCCTCTTCGCCTGCGCTGCGCTACAGTATGAAAAATACAATTACGAAATTAAACTACAAGCTAGTAACAGGAAACCAAAAAATAAAAGCAGTAAGTGAATCATATATGCATTATAACGTGCCTAAAATCCATCCATGAAGATATGCAGTATTTACATATAAAATAAGTTATTAACTACATATGCAGTCTATTTTACCTCATCATCGCGAGTGTTTTATGGAAGGATATTGGAAAAAAGTTTTGTGAAAATTAGATAGCGTTGATGTAAGAGGGTTCTAACAAACCAGGTGCGAGGAGAACGCCAAGATGCCAAGAATATTTTTTCGTAACAACCGCGTGCATTCCGAGGGCTATGCGAGACCACGCCAACGAAAACAAGAAACGAAAACCAGCAGGCATAACGACCTCATCCTTGAATTACATCCTTCGCTCATTGTCCCGAAATGGGTGGTTTACTGCCTTAGTGAAAGGAACTATAGTGTAGGTGAAGGCTTGCTAGTTGTCATGTTTTCACTTTCGAGTTATTTCGGAGTAATTACGCTCTTCGACGTCAGTAAGTCCTACATATTTTCCAAGACCTAGCATTTATTTATTTATTAAATACCAGTCCAAAAACAGCCCCTGGTCTGTTATAAAGGACTCATAATAAAAAATAAAACAATTAGAAAATAGTAAATATTTATTTATTTAATCAGTAGCAAAACCCTTTTACAATTTTTATAAGATATTAATATAAATATGCATATTAAAATTACAATTGGTATATAGTAATTTTAAGAATAAATTAAAATAAAATAATTACAAGATAATCAAGATGAACAGATGTAAGTAGAAATCATCCAATATGCAAATTTTTGTAACAAGGAAAACATTTGAAGATAAGCATAAATATTTGATTATAATACAAAAGATGTAATAAGGATCACTTAAAAACGTATAAAATATACAATATAGTAGCAGGCAATTTAACTTTCTTTTAAGGATGGATTGTGAAACAGAAAAGAGGTCATTATGATTCGCATCATTGGTATCTCTTGACATGCGATTAATCGGTGAGTGGAAGGTGTAGTTTTGCTCATGGTAATTGATTTTGAAGAGAACAGTATTTCTTACATGATGTGATGGGGCTCTTAAGTTTATCAGACGAGCTCAGTGGTATCAATACATTCATTAAGTAGTTTGTGTAGAGATACAACGTATACCACAATGAACAAAATAATATTCAACAGTAATATCAAACTGCAAACAAAGAATAATAGCATTCATAGGGTAGTGAGAGGTGTTGGGGGAAAGTTACGATGGTGATGGCGCAAGATAGATGACGGATGACGTTTAGAATAGGAGGTAGAAAATGGAAGACGGGTGTCTGAATAGAGAAGAACGTTTAGAGATAGAAATGCGGAGGGTGAAACCGTGATGTGGGTCACTCGACCTTCTCATTAGACAACTTTTCCGCTACCGTGAGGATTTTACAGGAAACTCACCAAGTATTCGCATTAAATTTTCTAAAAATTATCAGTGGCACTCTAAATTTTTCGGCTACTTTTCGAATTCAAAGCCTTTCGAATTCATTTCCTACCGCTGACAGCATGTTAACTATTCACCCCGCATAGGTTGCAAACTTACGAACGATGGGTCTGGATAAATTCTCTGCGAAATTTTGTTGCTTTATTTCGTAATTCCGTCTTTAAACTGATATACGTAGTCGGGACAAAATCCTCGGGATAGAATCATACCTCTCCCTTAAACAACCTACTCTGTAGCTCGATCAGACACCTTCAGACACCTCGACCATTGTCGACCTCGGCCATTGTGTCGCAATGGCGTGTGGCAGGTGTTGTTAAAGTAAGCTCAGCTGTATTAATAAGTTCTGTATTCCAGCCGTTTATTACTTGGGAAGAGCAGAAGTGGTTTCGATAGAATAATTCTGCCAGGTACTCAATACGGCGGTAATACTCCTATCATGTTGACCACTTACCCCTAATAGGTTGCAAACTTACGACCGATGAGTTTGCGGAGAAACTCTCTGCGATGTCTAGTTGCTTTATTTTATTATGCCCCTTTTAATCCGATACACGTATCCTAAAAGTAAAAACCTATTACACTGTGTGTATTGTTAGATCTGCTAACATTAAGCCTTTGAAAACTGAGAAAATTTTCTTTCAGATCGGGTATTTTTAATTAAATGTGCTGATTTGCTTAGAATCATTGTATATATGTAATTATTTAATTTAAACTTTCCCCTCAGCCCCTCAAAAATGGACTTTTCTCTCCGTAATGAATACTTTAAATTCGTTTATATGTTTTTTTCATAGCAATTTCTGTCAAAAACTTTGAATGGAGGAATTTATGTATCGATAAGTAAGTGTGTGTAATAGGAACTCTTTTTATTCACCTAATTTCCTTAGAGCTTCAATTTTGGAAAAAAATTTGCTGTTTCAGCTTCAAATTTGTTACTGTTTCTCTAAAAAAATTAGAATTTCCTTATAAATCATCCTGGAAAATCATGAAAATAGCATTTCTTAGAATGGAAGCGAATAACATATCTACACGAGGTCCTTCGATAAGCATGCCAGGGCTCTATCAGATGCGGTACCACACCACTCGATCCAATATCCACAAAATAACATTTTTTTGTGTGTAAATACACAAATTCAAAAGTATTGAATAAATGTGAGCACCTTGGGTTAATACCATGGACATGTATCTCTGTTTTCCTGAGCTGCAAACAGCCTAAGTGAATGGGAGCAGTTCTCTCTTAGGAAAAGTAATGCACGTAAACAAAAACTAACGTGAGTTTCGTAGTGTGCGTTTCATTTATTACTCTGTGTCCCTGAATCACCCTCGTTTCCTCGTGCAAAAAAGTGAAAGAGAAGTGAAAGATGATACTTCACACTGGTCAGACTGAACTTCGAATATGCGGCAAGAATTTTGAATCCAGGACAGAAATATTAAATCCGTATACTAAAGGAAATGCAAAACCACGCGATTATTTAAAAGCTATTGCGAGTAAGCAAAGAGTGCTAGACCTTTTTCGTGGATTAGGTTGGAAATCACTCGAGAGTGGTAGGATAAGCGTCGGGCCTCGAATTTATTAGCGATTGTGAACTGAAATAATTTAAGGTGACACAAAACTATCACTATTTCCAAACTACTACATTCTACCTGCCCTGTAGAAACGATAAAATGTGATAGAAACATTTTCAAATTGGTTAGTATCGGATTTAGTGATGTTTACAGACAAGAAAGAGCCCAAATAAAAATTAGACCATCGTGAAAAATCTCAGCGCACAACTAAAATTTTAATGATTTAGATACTACGTGCTCCCTCACGGATTTTAGATTTAAGACTGGTGCCATGATGCCCCCCTGCCATTTTTAGGCGGCTATGGAGGTAGTCATAGATGGAGAAATCTAAGAATATTACCACTAGTTCAAAATGACTAATTGACTGAGGTTGTACATGCGCGCTGCGGCTTAAATCAGTTGCGCGGAAGGGGACGACGGGGGATCCTTATAGATGTTTGGTTGAGGTAACCAGCTGGAGAGGAGGAATGGGGTAGAATGGAAGCGCATGGAATTAGGTCGCGGTCATTTTTCAGAAGAGGACGGGGGAAGGGGGGAGAGTGATTGGCACAGACACGTGGGAATCCCGTCAAGGTCAAATACTAGCGGGGAGAATGGCTGGTCAACATCATGCTAGACAGTGATACTCTTTTATTTGCCCCACAATGCTATTTCTCCAAATACATATTTGGCCAAATCTTTATATAAATATATAAAGATTTGGCCAAATATGTATTTGGAGAAATTCCACATCGTATACGTATTTAGGTGTCATTTTGTTAATCTCATTCATCGTAGATAAAATAAGGAAAAGCTTTTTTGCTCTGCAAGTTATTTTTAACGATATCGGTACAGTAAAATATACCGTTCATTAAAATCGATCGTACTAAATAAACAGCATCTTTGCACAGAATATTTTCCTTATCTCTATCACTGCACTTGATTTGTTAAAAATAACTTGCATAGCAAAAAAGCTTTTCCTTATTTTATCTACGATGTATGAGATTCACCAACTGACACCTAAATACATATATGATGTGGAAATTCGTGCAGAATTTGTATTATATGTGTGTGAGTGTATATATGTATGTACACACTGGATTATATACATAAATATATAAAGATTTGGCCTGTGTGTACATATATATAAACACACACACGCACACACAGAATGTTATGGAAAAATGAGATGCACGTAGCACATAACAAAAATGTTTCAAGATACTATCACTAAAACATAGACGAATGAAAATAAAAACTGACACGGGAAAGTAAAACTTTCCCGTGTGAGTTATTATTTTTCTGTAAATCATGTATTTATGTATGTATGCCACGGGAAAGTAAAACGAGGAAGGTGGTAGTGCCACCGAAAATTGAGTCTTGTTAGTCTTCTATGTCTTTCATTGTGCTTTATACTTTGTTACCCAACCTGGGTTATATTTGTCTTAAATACCCCATCGAGGAATATCAAGAAGTATATAGGTTCGGCCTATTGTTCAGAGGAGTCGCGTGTGTCGGAATAAGCTGACAAAGAGTAAAATTCCCTCGAGTGTAAGGGATTAAGAAAGTGTCATTTCACCTTGGTATCCTGTTTCTATCTCCGTATCCCAGTTTTTAATTTTGGCTGTCTTATACTGGCACAAAATGTTCCACTTCCGCGGAGTGAAACGTTCTGCTTTCTGCCTGCAAGGTGATTCATGAAGAATCAAGTGCAGTGATAGAGATAAGGAAAATATTCTGTGCAAAGATGCTGTTTATTTAGTACGATCGATTTTAATGAACGGTATATTTTAATGTACCGATATCGTTGAAAATAACTTGCAGAGAAAAAAGGTTTTCCTTATTTTATCTACGATGTATGAGATTCACCAACTGACACCTAAATACATATATGATGTGGAAATTCGTGCAGGATTTTTCTAAAAAGCAGCACGTCATATGATTAGTTATGGCGTGCAAACAAATCATTTTTAAAGATGTTCTATTTATCAATTTCACGATAGCAAGTCTTATTTCCGATATAGGAATCGTTTTTACATTTTCTCCAAAAATTAGTTATGTGCTTTCCTCCATACCCTTTTCTATGATGATATTTATTATTAATAACGGAGATAATTACAATGAGGATGCCTTCTTCTTTGGATTTCATTATTATTATGTAAGATTTTTTTAATTTTTTAAATGTAGAAAGTGGAAAAATGTTGATTTTAGTTCGCATAAGTATGTTTGAATAATGTAATTGATTCATTAAATCCAACATGTCATATCAGGAATCATATGACTTACGGTAAGGTAATGCGCAGTTGTGATGGTGAAGTTTTAGTAAAAGTACTTCGATCCTCGCTCATGAAACCAGGGTCGCCAGAATTTTGCATAGGTTATTGCAGAGTCCCACAAAACATTTTAGAAATTATTTGGACTCAATGAGGTGGCATCCGAAGTCAGTTAAAGTTTCAAAACGTTTTTCATTATGAAATAATCACATTTATTGAGCCATTTTTTAAATCTTACGATTTGAATTCAACTCGTGATTCATTGAGGGGTGCTTTCTGTTTCTGTCTTAAGCCTGGCGAAGAAATGCTTTATCTTTAATAATTTTTTGATGCTTGTGTTTTTCAGACGATGGAGACTTCGTGACTCATGAACCTCAAGTGTCGACAAATATTGGCTGGTTGTATCCATATCATAAACTTTGTGAAATCTCGCTTATTATTTGCCTATATTTAGCCCTCTTAGGAAGTTTGGATCATGCTAAGTTTTCTCTGCCAATCCCTACCAAAATGTACTCGGATTTGGATTCCAGAATTGCACAGTGTGGTGAGTAACTTTTCATGAGCATTTTCAAATAAACCTTTATTCATTATTCATTTATTATTATTATAAGCATTCATTGTTGCATTGAACGTACAAATGTGATGAATATTGAATCACTCAAAGTGTCATTGGCTTAGAAAGACATCTCATTGATGATTGTTAAAAATTAAATTATATGTCTTTTCTAATGTGACGGGAGCATATGCCTGCTTAGTAAAAAGATCTTCTTCTCTGTCATTTGTTACTTTATATTTATTCTCCTCTTTGGACATCAGGGAATACGTACGACTATTTCTAGCTATTAAAAACATGTTCTAAAATTCATGAATCACTTTCTATAATTGACTGCAAGCTTGGCTATGGGGCTTGAAATGTGTTTGTGGAGAAATGAGAATTTGAGTACTTGATTTTAATTGTGCTCGTTTCTTTGCATTGAATGTTTTCAATTGAAATGATAGTTCATCCACTACCCTCTATTACGTATTCCATGGACATGCATAAGTTAGAAAATACTTTCCATCATGTATTATACTCAAGCTCAGGGTTTCTCTAAAAAATATTTGTTTCTCTATTCAAAAGTCAAAGAAAAAAATTTTTTAAGCTGTCCACCGGAGATCTACTGTATTTAAAATGGCAAGCAGAAAACTCATATATATTTGCCACAGTCAAAATTTCACAACTCTGAGATCCTGGAAGAATTTCCCAGAAATGTATTCGCATCGGAAGAATTTAGGACGTATTTGGCACCGCGGAATGTTCAAATCACACCTTAATGCTTCATTAGAGTACCAGCGCTAAATTTGGTATTGAATGTGAGCCAGAGATTGTTGATTTTACCCATACTTTGGCGGACTTCCGCCAGGTTCCCGAAAAAGTTTATACCCAAACGCCGGCGTCAGGCACTGCAGTGTAGCCAATTTCACGCCAGCTATCGAATGAGAAAATCATCTTTTTCCATCCCGTGCCACACTTTGGCAAGTCCACCGCGAACAAGAGTTACATATTATAGGCAGTTTGGTATTCGGGCCAGCCAGGTCATTACCTGCAAACAGCTAGAGGGACGGCGGAGAGGAGGAGGAGGAGGTGGGGCGGTGCGGAGGGTGGGGGAAGGTGGGTGCTGTCTAAAAGGGGAGCTTCCTTTCCAGAAAGGGCTAGCGCGGCATGCCTCCAGCGCCGCACCCCGACGCCTCCTCTATCCCACGCTCTGCCGCCGCCTCCCCACCCCTCCCCTGACCCCCCAGGCCGCTCAACCGCCCCACTACCGGCGAACCCTCCCCTCCCCACCCCAAGTCGAGGGGAAGGGTCCCTCCGCGACCCATCCCACTGAAGACCTGCCCTCCCGGTAGCTCCTCGGAGGACTAAAAGCGAGGGCGCGGACGCTGGAGCCGCGGTCGGCGTATAGTCGCTTGAGAGGCCACACCTATAAGAGGAATCGGCGGTACGAGGAGCAGGGCCGTGTAACGCCACCCGTCAGCACACCGGAGGATCTGCAGGCAGAGACCGGACGCCCGTCAAGATGGTGAGTCCCCGCGTGGAACGTTGTCGGAGGATTTTGCTGCTATTTCGGATTTAGCAGAAGTGTCGTGAGGGAAAAATACTTCATACGCGCGTCCATTGATGAATTGCTTTCACCGCGAATGCAACTTGTATTACGCTAGTTATCTGGAGTATCTCGCTGCGAGTTGGGACTTGGGGTGAAGTGTCCTGAGGGCGAAAAAGTTGAGCGAAAAATCCACAGAGGAAACATCATTCGCCTTGACCGGGATTCGAACCCGGATCCCTCGATTCCCGGACGAGTGCTTTAGCCAGTCAGGTAAACGAAGCGTCGTTCTCCCCTGTAGATATGTGTGCAATATAAAGCACTCGGCCCGAAATCGAGGGATCCGGGTTCGAATCCCGGCCAAGGCGAATGATTTTTCCTCTGTGGATTTTTCGCACAATTTGTGCATTGCGGGTGACTCCGTAAAAGTTATCACCGCGGCAAGTCCCGGCATACTTAAATAAGAAAAAGTTGATACGTGCGACCCTGGATGAATTACTTTCACGCTATTTCACCGCGAATGCAACTAGTATTACGCCAGTTGTCTGGAGTGTATCGCTTCGGGTTGAAGGGTAACAGAAGAGTTGATACGAGCAAAATTGGAAAAACGTGTATTTGAATATGTAAATTTAAAAAATAGTATCTTTTAAGTGCAGATTTGTAGTTTAATTGTATTAGCAACTCTAAGGGGAAAATTTCATTTTGAAAATAATTGATTTTACAGCCGATATACCCTGGAAATACCTCGCGATGTTTCGCATATTCTCTGTATGCCGGAGCAACAAGGTGGAATAATGTTAGGACCTTTTCGAATATATAAACGTAACTGAGAGGAAAATCTTGGTGTTTTGGAGTTGAGAAAAGGCAGGTATCCCAACACCTTTCTTAAAGCCATCCAAAGTGAATGTGTGTGGCAAAACCTATCTTTCGTTTTAGTTGCTTTGCGCCAAGTCAGGTGTCGGAACACTCTTTTTCCCAGACGAAAAAACTTAATTCACATCTATCACTTATGGTAAGGTATTTCAAAAGAGCTGGATTTGAATGCTTAAAAAATTAACAGTTTTATTTAAAATCCCTCATCTCATTAAGAAATTTCTTAAGGGCTGTGGTTAAATTAAAAAAATCGCGTGCAAAAGCAAGGTTATTCATATCTCATTTCACCTTTCACCCCCGGTTTTCCTTACTGGTGGTGGTGATGGCAGCATGCGGCAGTAGAAACAAATCATCAAGCCACACATTAGTCGGTCGCCGAATATCTGCGGACGACACCGTGAGGTACACAATGTGCCCGATGTACACAATGTACAGCAAATGGCTCGGCCAGCTCCTTCGAATCCGTGAGATTAATCTCTTGAATCTCACTAGTTAGTGTGCCATATACAGTAAATAAGATTGTCCAAGGTAATAGATGCACCTATCTCGAAGTGAGGATTAAAGATATTCATTTAGAAATGTAACCACCGCTAGGGATATAGAGCTTGAGTTGGCTAAGCATTTTTTAAGATGTAAATGAAAATAAGTAGTATCTATTACTGGGGGAATTTTTAGTTCAATTTTGTAAGAAATTCCATGGGGAAAAATTATTTATATAATAATTAATACTTCTTAGAAATCTGCAATGGCAATTTTCATTTACAATGAGTTATTTTTTTCGTTTTTCTCCACATTTTTTCAAACTTATTCAGTGACAGTAATAATAAAACCGTCAGGAAATGTTAAAATTATTTTATGCATCTCTTTAGAATATAAAAGCAATTTTCGAAGATTTACCAATGATCAATACTTAGTGCGTCTGTTACTTCAGGCTCATTACCTTTTTAAAACACCTGAAAGTAATTTGGTAATTTTAGTGCTCATTAAAGGAGACTTCGATAGTCATTAGTTTCGAAACCCGTCACTAGTAAATTAACAGTAAATTTTCAAAACGAATATTGCAAAATTGATATTGTTGATACTAACAATAACGGGGTTGAAAGCATAACTAGCCTCTAGATTGGCGGTATGAATCGTATTTGTGTATACTATAATATAAACCCTGTAGATGTAAATAAAAAAGTTCAAGTTGAGCACTTAAAATATTAGATCACCTTGCTGTATGAATTCTTAGCCGTTTTTGGTGTACACCCAAATATATTTCTAAAATCAAATTTAATTTACCATATGTCGTGCTTCTTACAGAAATATTCGTAGTATTATTTCCATTCTAGTCCCTTGGAAAGGCGCTACTTCCAAAGACGAATAAATATAATTTTTTATTCTTGATTTGTTGAAATGGCGTTTGATCATATAGGAAAATCGTAAGGTTGCAATTCGGTAGTTCTGTGCGTCATGTTTCAGGAATTTTGTATTCTGTGTGAATGTCATCCTACACGTATATAACGTGCTGTCATACAAAACAAATAATGATTACTCCCGAGAATCGGATTGCTTAGGACGTCAAAATAGCGTATTCAATGAAAAGGTACATGCGGAAATAACCTGGAATGTTTCTGGAGCGCGTTGGCCGTAGGAAATTCCGGTCTATTTAAAGATTGATTGAAATCCGCTGGAATTATTAGGATCGGTTTCGTTAAAGTGGCTGGAAACAATTTCTATTGTTGACCTATTTTTATTTCATGAAAATTTTACTAGAATTTTGTGCCTAACGACCCTCTGCACACTTTTTATTTTAAAAGCGAACAGCCAGAAATTGAGCGAAGAGAGAACAAATATCAAAATTATGGATTCATGATGTATTTGAAGAAAATACAGCTATAGAGCTAGAAATGATTACGCAAAGATATATCATTTTGTCTAGATTTGGATCCATATTTCTAACATATCTGAATGATATGATGTGAAAAGCACATCTTGACGAAATAATTCTGGTTGTGATACTACCGGTAATTCGATCGTATGTGACATTATAGTAACTAATTCAGAGAATTTATTCTTAACCTGTTCCTTATAAAAATGGCTCATCTTTTAGCGATGCTTAGTTTAAACGATTTGTGGATTGAATAATTATTTTTACCGAATTTTATGAGTATTTGTGGAATTCTCTTTCACGTAATATAACAAATAAGTAGTTGAGTCGCATAATAGAATATGAAAAGCGATAAATATATGACAGCAGGTTAAAAAAGAAACATATTTTAATGGTATTATGTAATATTTCGTACTTATATTTTTAATTGGGAGTTATTTGCTATTTTAATATCAAAATGCCAAAATGCTTAATTCATGTCGCAAAAGCGCATTATTTTCAAGAATTTACGTTGAAAGTATTCACGATTTGGATTCGAAAGAAAAAAATCTCGCTTCAAGTCCTCGTCTATCATAATAAAAATCACTCTTTCGTGACACAACTTACGACCTGGGATTCTTTCTGTTGTTAATTAGATTTCTTTCATAGTCGCTGATTTTTTTTATAAGCAAGTTTACTCTTCAGGGCCTGGCAAACCCATTTAATAATATAGATAATATGCCAAACAGAATACGATGCAAATATTCATGACACTATTAATAAGAATTCGGCTTACTTATTTTATCCTGCTCAATAATCCCACCAATTTTTTCATTTAAGTGTCCCCTCCAAGAGAGAGAGGGAAAACAATAAATAGTAGATTTCTTCTGCAGGCTAGCATTTCGATTACCGAGGATTGTGTTCTGGATATTTTACTTCCAATACCAGTCCTCTCCTCGGTTCTACAAATGTCACTAATTCGCCTGATGATGTAATTTAAGAGTATTAAAAAAGCGTTGTTTAAAATTATCTGCGTTGGGGATATTTTTTATCTTTTGCACTTCGAAGCATCTTTGTCGTCTCTATCATAATTCCAAGGCAAATATATACGAGTTTTCTTGGCTGAATGGCTGGAATCCCAAGTCTCGGAGAGTTAATGCTATTTTTTCACTTAAGACCTTGACCATATCGCGATAGCCACGATTCCATTCACGAGAGTTATAGGTGCTAATAAAAGTCGCGAGGCTAGGATGAAATTTCTGGAGGCGTCATCCTTTTGGCATTCAAACCGCCACGCAGCGTGTGGAGAAAAATAGAAAATAAAAAGCCCTGGAATGCCATGCTCTTCTTTCCAGGCCAAGTATTGTCTCTGAGGGTTTGGAGCGCTTTTTTGTGAGAGAAACGCGTTGACTCCCACGTCGTCTCGAGTAATTTGCCTCGCAGGTGTCGCTTGCGGAAACCAAAGGTTATATTGAGCACTGGGAAGTAGTTGACTGATTATTTACGGGCTAGAATGCACTATTAACTCCATGACTGGGACGTAGGAAGTGTTTTAATTACAGTGGTCCATTACAATTGTTTCCAAAATTTAGAATTGTGAATGCGCATTGGCTGAAATTTCATTTATAAAAAAGACAACAGAAAAGTTTTGATCGAGTAATATTTGTTTCCGCCGAATCAAATTTGTACTTTTCAAGTCAGCGTGAAGAAGACAGCACATGCAACTAGTGACAATGACATAAAATATTTCCGTTTGAAAATAAAAATTTCAGGGAGGTACTCCCATTGTTTTCCACGATTGTGGTTAACTGAGATAAAACAATCTTTGATAATAGAACTTATTATTTTCTATAATATCCCTAATTACGAATGAATTGATACATTTTTTTACTATCTTCAAGCATCTTAACCATAAAATTTCAATTAAAAAATGAAATTTCTTACGCCTTATATCTGTTGCCGTCTTCTTGGTAGATTCTAGAAATTTTTGAAACGCTAGTCTGCAGGCTCATGTATTATGCGATCAGCTAATTTTTTATGTGTTTCTTCATAAAATAAATCGCTAAATATAATGCATCCATCATTCCAACTTATAATATTTAACCTTTTGGCTGTGCTTGTTTTTTGAAAATTGTGCCGGTATATTTGCAGTCCTCCACACAATCGTGGACTCAATCATGTTTTAGCAATGGTTAATAAAAGGGAGAACCAGTTGTTTTGAGCATGCAGTGAGCCTGTTGCAACGTTTACCGATTGAGTCCCGACCGGTATGCCGTGTGAACTCGATTACTGTCATGCAAGACTTGTTCCGAAATTATTCGACATGTGTAGTGACGCACACAAACGCTCTATACGTAGAAAACAAATAATTTTGTGTGTCCGATCTATCTTTAGATAGTGAAGTTTGAGAATGCGGTTACGGAACGAGCAACTGGAGCGTAGAATCTTAATTTCTTAGCGGTGGGAGAATGGTCGGATTTTGATAGTCTTGAAAGAGACCGAAATAGCCGCGGGGATGGAGTTTTCACGCGTCCTTAGTGCTGGCACATTGAGAGTACAGATTGTTCAATTATGTCTACAACGTAAGCCGCCTCTTCATACACGAAGTGTCGCAATCAAAGCGGCAGTGCTGGAGCCAATGGGTGACGCTATGGGAGTTCGGTGGGGTGGGGAAGAATCACAGGGTGAATCTTGGTGTGAGTAGGGAAAACTTCCAACTGCTTCTCCGCGATAGCTCATCCGCGAGAGCGAAGGTTTAGGCTCATTCCGAGCACACTGGAAGCAGTCACTATACCTACATACTACATCGCAATCCTCCTAAAAGGCGTTTCGCTGGTGTTGTTAACTCACCAGCCGTTTACGAATAAAAAAGAAATTCTCAAGCGAAATTACGCCTAGTTTCGTAATCAAAGCAGCTTTTTTATTGCATTGCAGCATTTCTCGTTCAAAAGTTTTCTGTGACTTGTTCATAAATAAAATTGCATAAACTATGTATCCGGAATTATAAATTTTGGAAGCAATTGTAATGGATTACTCGAATTGGGCAGCATATTAAGTCCTTTATCGGGGGAAAAACAGATTCCCACACCTATTCGCACGGCGAAATATCTCTCTTATTTATCGTTTCTACTGAAGGATTAAGTTGCCACCATGATGGCGGAATTCCTTTGTCATTGTTTACAGGACATTCCCATTACATATTATCATTGCGTCAGAAAATTTAAATATTCAGGCCACATTTTGAAGAACTTCTTATTATTCATATATAATGGCATCGCACTGTCACTGTTAGGTCTGCACAACGAATTTCAGCACAGTGCGCCATAGTTTATATTTTACTGCAGGCTGAACTTTCCGTGATCTAATAAAATACATATTTTAATCGGTTCACTTTTAATGTATCCTAGCAACTTGCGTGTAATATTTTTGCCTGTTTTAATCTGTTGGTCCATATTGTATTACTAAGAAGGGGTAGAGAATTTAATTCCGCTTTATGATAGCTGGCTACAAATTTTGTAAGCTTCGAATGAATGGAAGCATTTTTTCTTTGGAAATATCCCGCTGTTAGTGACCGCTAGTCTGCCATTCACTGCCCGGTTTGAGAATAGAAACACTTGAACAATGTTCATACTTATTATTTGCCATTATTATTCCCTCAATTAGTGATTCAAGCTGAAGGGTGAAGGTGGAATATTTATGGGATGAAATGGAATGGAATCAATGCCATAAATAACTCTTAAAAAAGAATTTACCATTATCAAAGCAAGCTTTTTAGTCGGAAGCGGTGATATAAATAATACATTTTTTTATCCATTTATCTCTTCGAAAAAATCCGTTTTTCTCTTCTAATATTGCATTTCTATAAAGCTAGAGTCGGTACACTTTATTCATCTTATCGAAAATACGTAACCGTTAATTTTGAACTCATTGAAAAATGATCACATTTTTTAGGTAAAAATAAATAACTATTCCTACGACGGGTACGCCACTAAATTCTGGTCTCTCCTTGGGAGGGTTTAATAAATAAAATCTTAGGTCAGTGCGTTTGTCTATGCGTAGAAATTTGCTGACACAGTCATACCATCGTTAGTTTCAATTGTAAGTGGCCTAAAATGACTCAATATTGGTAAAATACCAAATTGCGAAATTAGACTATTGAAGGGAGAGCGGAGATATTCAAAGTGAAAAGAATTACCATAAATCAAGCATGAATAATTATAATAAACTTATGAAAGAAATTTCGGGAGAACTCTTTTTTTTCCTTTTGAGCGAGCGAGCAGTTTTCCTGCCAAAAATGATGTGCAAGCTCCTTGAGCAATATTCCTCTCTGTTGAGCACGAACTTATGGGATGGACTCAGACGTTGTAGCCCACTGTGTTCATAGTAGTTTGTCGGTTGAATAGTCGGTTTAGATCAATTGACTATTCACCAGAAGTAATGGGAGGATAATAATGTGCGAGCACTTACAAACCTTGTCCATTTATTACCATATCCAGATATTGAGCAGCGTTTCTTCCCTCACCATCTCTGATATTTTCTAGTGGTTAATTTTAACCGAATGTCCACGGTGCAAAAACTTGAAATGACCACAGGCTTTTGATTCAGTCACACTATCCATGGAACCCCCATTTTTGAAATATGCATGTCGACAATGGCGATAAATGCAGAAAATAATTTAGACTTTCCCTTCTCAAAGTAGTTATTATACAGCAGTTTCAACTCTTCCTTAACATAAATTTGGTCCCAAAATGTTATTCACGAGTAAAATCATGATAGATCCGATTATCCAAATGTAAAAGGATCCAGATCAAATTAGACATCTAGGAGTATTGAGAGAGTTCTCCGTGTCACTATAATATCCTCTTTCATGCCTTCGAAGTAAATTTAGTACTAATTACTTGTTTAGAATTGCAGTTCAGAGCACATCAAGATACATTATACAATATATACCGTAAATCCAAGGAAGGAATTGAACGGCGTAGATTAAAAAGTGATTACTTAACTCACCCACCTGGAAAACCCACAATTGAAACAACGTAAGAATAAAGTTTTTATTGTCTATCGCCATTGATACGAATGCATTGCAACATTTCTGAGGCATTCCTCTTTAAAATTTCTTCCCAACAATAAAGGATTCTTTTTTCTTGTAGCCGTCATCTTCCTTGATAAAGAGTTTGAGTTCATAAATAAAATATAAACCGTATTTCTTTTTAATTATTTGTCAATATATCTATGGGAAAAGAGTTGAAACTGTTGAGTGATAAATATATCGAGAATAAAGAGCCCAAATTATTCTCTATGGATATCATTTTCACGAATCTAATAAGTGGCATTACTATAGCAAAACATACAATTTATTCTACTCAAAAATGTTCTCCTGTTTCATGCTGTAATCCAAAAAAATAGTGCATTAAATTGGGGCGAGGAAAATGCTATAGTGATACATTTCCACTCTCCAAACCCTCTGCAATCTCAAGTCTTACGAAATGTTACAACGCCTACTCAAGTTCATAAATATCCCCTCAGCCTCCATCATCGTATTGATTCCGATAAAAATTCATTATTTATCTTGATTATCTTATTTTAAGCTATTTTCTATATTGAAGATAAAGTGCATCCAGGCATTAATGGCTGTTTTTTTCTTTATTTTTTCCAGGAGGACGATGACCAGAAAGTGCAAAGTAAGAAGTTTGAATTATTTTTCTACTGATGTAAAATAGCTAATTACATTGCATTACATTGATTAAATGAACTAGCTGACAGTTTATTCCGGTTCTATCTCTAGAAGAGGCTCATATTTGTGCAATATTCATTTACAGTCATGCGTAAAGCATTCCAGATGTTCGACACCTCAAAATCTGGTTTCATTGAGACCGTGAAAATTAGCACCATATTAAATACCATCGGACAAGCTTATGATGATGGAGAATTGAATGCACTCATTGAAGAACAAGATCCAGAAGGTACGTGGGATAAATTTCAATTTCAATTCTTAAAATTTTCCCTTTTGTCACTTTACCCGTAATATGTAACGTATTTAGCCACTTAGAATATTAATTTACTCAGGCCCGTTAAAATCGGACTACATTCTTTTTAGCTCTATTTCTGAATATTCCAGACTCTCAACTGTTGCTTTGAAGTATGAGCTAACGAGCTAACTACATGAGCAATCGAATCTCGTCTTTGAAGCACTTTGAGGTCAATTAATTTTCTCGATGGAGTGGCGCGCCGCGGCGGCGAGGCCAATTATTACATGAACCTGACTTTGTCTACTCCCAAAGGCAAAATAAGTTTTAGTATCGATATCATTGAAAGACCAATGAGATTTTCAATCCATCGAATAAATAAGCGAATGACTTTGCCATTTCTGCAGTCATATTTTGCCAAAAAAAACTTATAATTAACCGTTGAAATAATAAAAATACTCGCGTGACAGTTAGTGTATGCAATTTGCTGATGCATGAATACCCATTTTTCACCGGAACTATTTATTTCTCTATTTTGGCATACGATCTACCTCCCATCACTCCACTCATTAAACATGCGCATAAAAAGGCAATAGTTGGCATGGAACCAAATCTTGTCCAGGATAATAATTTATTTTACTCTTCATTTTGAGGAACTTCTTTTTGGATTTCATAATAAACAGGCATACTTCCTTCCCATCCTATCCATTGGTGCATACTTCTGTAAAAACAAATGCAATGACATTTATACCTAGTGATTGGTGAATGCTCATATTTTTTAGTAAAATTATATTTTTAATCATTGTTTGCTCTCACTAAAATCATGAGTTGCCCCTTTCCTCTATTTTAAACTGAACTTCAGATCACTAAAAAATCTAAGTTAGGGCTTATTTTCCTTATTTACAGTGGCTGTTGGGCCATATAAACAAATTTTAATGACATGTAAGCATAATATTTGCGATCAGGGGAGGAAATACGTTAGTGAAGTCTTTGTAATCTCCCACTTGATTTGATTTAGCGATAGAGTATATTAATATGAATGAACAATGGAATGTGATGAAAAATTTATTTTCCTGACTTTATACATCACTACGTAAGGGAATTGACTACTGATGAGAAATGGATTTTTCAATAAGTATATTTTTTTAATCAGTTTTAAGTATTTCGGTGGTCTGAAGCTCCATTACCCCCTGTTACCCTTGCACATTGCGTAATCCGAAACACATTTATGTTTCGTATCCGAATTCCAAAAACGAGGGCTAAAATAGCGATCGGTTCCACGGGAAGAAATATGGCAGTATTTTGGCTTCAATTCAAGTGAGCCGTCTGGATTAGGAACCACGGCTCCTTATCTGAAGTCATATTTTTATTAATGCTTCTAAAACGGGAAACGAGAAGGATCTCAGTTTAATCTCACCTTTTGACAGACAAATAAGCGATAGAAACTTCAAATAATTGTGTCATATTTAATCCTATCAACGCAGAAACATTTTTTACATTACTAATGATAGGCAATGGTTCTCTATCTTGTAAGTGATCATAGTTTTAGTATTATAGCTTTAATTACATAGAATTGCAAAGTAGGTTAGACTCAAACATTTCTGGCCCATCGTCACCTATCTTCGCATAGTATCAGGAATCGTTTTTAACTTTCATGCTAGCAGCCAACTCGATAAATTTCTTGTTAGCCTAAGTAATATATTGCCAAAATATGTAAATGCCTGCGGAACGAGTAATTTTTCGGACAGAGTTTATTTGATATCCATGCAAATGGGAATAGACAACTGTTCAAGTTGGATATTCTCCCTTCTACTTACTATTTTGATTTTTATTATTGGTATTTTATGGATATTGTTTTACAAATTTAATACGAGACCGTAAACCAATCAGAAAATAATGTAAACGTGAAGGCATGCAAATAATCTTGAAGCTTCAGCATGAAAATAATAACTGCTGCTCCTACTACTCATTGGTAATGTAGAATGTTAATCAAAAGGGGTAAAAATACTTCAAAATCGGATTCTTCTGCGTCAGGGCACTCCTTCAACCCTTTCTGATCCGATTAGGAGGGTGCCGTGTTTTCCTTCAGTTTTCCGTCCAGAATATTGGAATAGATTCCATAATTCGGCCTACTTAATTCTCTCACATCACTCAAACCCTAAACATTCTAGTTACTCGGATTTTAGGCCGCGGAGGTACGGAAAATTTTCAAAAGATTTGTTGCTCAATGGGGAACTTGCATGAATTTTTTTTATTTCACAGGCGGATAGAAAATTATTTTCTGAATAAAACAAAGAAAACCGCATGTATATCTGAGTTTTCCTTCGCGAGATATTTAATGATAAATATTACGAATTTTAAAGCGCGGGAAAAACTACCTCACCCCCCAAGCCACTGCCGACGAAGCCTCGATGACGTCAAAGGTGCCTAAACATCACGCGAAGCTATTGTTGTGATTGTTTATAATAGTTGCCAGCAGTTGTGAGAGCTTCGTTTGTTAGACGTGTTGATTATTTTATATTTAAAGATAAATATCCGACGATAGAGGCTTGGAAGCCCTCATATTTTGCATTATTTATAATATTAATATCTGAGTAAGGGCATAAAATATAAAACTGGAGCAGTTAAACCAAAAATTTTATAATACCTAAATAACATCGTTGCAGGAGTCTGAGCCACGGCCATTGGAAGGGGGATACGTTAATTGTAAGTTGATGTTATCGACGGCATATCATTCATTTAAGTATGTAATTAGAACGATTTTGATGTTTACTAATGTCCGCTTAGCTTTTATATACAATAACTTCATCCGTTTATTCGTAGGTACCGGAGAATTCGTCGTTTAGGACTGTCTGTGCTTGTATTATGAGGTGAATTCCAGTCAGTGCAACTTTTGCTCGCTGATTGGAGACATCTAGGAACATTTTTGTGCCAAAATAGTGTTATTTTCAACGTGACGTCTCCCGTTAAGCTACTGATAATAATCACAGTGCCAGTGGTTGTAATGCACAAAGTTTGACAAGGTTGAAAAATATCGGCCAAGAGTTATCAGTGTTCCATCGTGATTGAATTGTAAAAAGTGCTGTTACGCTATCGATAAATGTCTAACAGTAGTGTAAAAATTGTCAGTGACGTGCTAATCTCCGTTGTTCACCGTAGATATGACATTTCACGATCACGCTATTGAAATAAAAACTGTGTGTAAAGTTTGTTATTCCATTATTTCAACGAATAGTTGTGAGAAATGTCACCTGTGTCACTTGTGTGGGCTAATTTAAGGGTTTAAATCAGTGAATAAATAGTTGTATTCATCATAACGAGTTCTGTTATTGTAAGTTGTACGTGATGAATATAAGAATGTGACAGTGACATCCAGTTTTTGATAAGAGTATTTGCCTATTTCCCGCTATATTTTTATGGTATATGCTAGTATATTGTTTATGGATTTACCTATATTATTGAAGTAGGTTGTAGCTTGTGTGTGTGTTGGCAGCGGAACCGATCGCAATCTCACATGTGGATTGTGTGCAGACTGTTTTGCTGTGCATTCGTACCGTAGGACGGATAGGACTACCTTCTCCGCTAATCCGGCGTTGCCAAATTCAACAGCACAGCTTACTCTAATGTCAACAGCACAGCTTACGATCGTTATCCTCCAGTATTACAAGTTTCTTTTACAACTCGATTTGCCGCCAACATATAGCAATAATTTGTCTTAACAAATTCCATGAGGGTCATGGCATCAATTTTTGGTGTCCTAAAAAAAGGCTGGTGTCCTAACATCCTATGCCACACGCCTTATAGGTGGCTTGCGGGATATTATGTAGACGTAGATGAATTTCAGGTGTACTATTCGAACGAGTGGCAACGTTATCATCCATTTTTCTGATAACTAAAACACACGAAGTGAAACGCTTGTATCATCCCGATGCCGCATTATTAATATCCCAAGTAATAATCTAGGCACAAAAGCAATAGGAAAACTTGCCCAAGAATAACAGAACAAAATAAAGTGACGATTAGCGGCTAAATACTCCCTCAAAACAAATTTTACTCCAGGCGCTCAGCGTATTTCCCTACTCCCCACGGTTGTTTAGGCACCTATGACGTCACGCCTGGCCTCGGCAACGCTCGGGTGTCTTCGCGCAGTGGTCGGCTCAGAGAAATTTTTCTCGATTTTAAATGCAATTTTTTTATTTCTTTTGATGTTGAATGGAGAAACTGAAGGTATTTTTGCGAGCTAATGTATCCATTTGACTTATTCAAAATAGTTTTTAGAGCAATCTACGACCCATGCAAGTTCCTCATTAGGGAAAAAATTCTTCAAAGCATGAATAAATAAGGTAATTACACGTTTAACGCTGCTCGGTAGACGCTGATCGAAGCTCGTGAGATCTTTAAGTTTGGCCCCATTACTCTTACCTCGACTTGCTAATTTTTAATAAAATAAAACTCATTTCTTATTTATTTTTTTCTATCACTCACAAACCTGTATCGCTATGAATTTTTGAATCTCTAAAAGGATTCATTCAAGTTCACATCAAATTTGATTCGACCTTGGATTTCCGATGATACCTCAAAGAAGCAGCTGAGTTCGGGCGCAAAGTATTTTCGGCGAGGGAATATCAACGACCATACGGTTGTTAGGCATGAAATTACAACCCTTCTCGGGCCCATGCCAACACCTCTACCCAGGTGGACGATCCGAGATATGCTTGTTTTGGCAAGGAAATCCACGTGAATGTCAAATATGTCCCGATACCTGTCGGACAAAAACCTGCCAGTGACTGCTTATGGTATTATACGGACGGTATTTGTTTCAAAGCGGAGCAGTTTCTTTTCACGCTCACATTTTTGTCAGAGAGTGTTTCGTAGCGTTTCTCCACATTCATATGTGTCCTTGGTCCCAGATGTTGCCATGCACTATTTTCCGACACATTTTTATGCAATTTTACCTAAATTTTGATTTAAAATGGCACGAGTCCATTAAACCAATTTATGAAAAATAATTTTAAGGAAATGTTGGAAAAATTATTAAAATAATATCAATTACTCACAAAATATTCGTGAAGAAAAATTGTACCTTTTTTATAAAAGTAATATTTTTCCTCATCGTTCCACAAAATTGTTTAGATTAGAGCTTCATACCATAGACATGAGGAAACTGAAGATCGACGATTTTTGAGAGGGTAATATCAACCTCTTGGATATAACAAATTATTTGTTTGATATTTGTTTTATTCCTATCTGGATTTTCATTGAAAGTACAACATTGTCATTTCAAGCAACTCATGAGTTTAGTATAAGGTTGAATGTCTCACCTCTTAACTTGGGCTCGTGAGTTCGAGTCCTGTCAGGTATTTTCGGCCCCGGAGACATTGTAACACAGACAACCCGTTGACTTCCCAGTATCTCAGGGGTACAGAGACTGTCAAGAAGCAAAGAAAGGTTTCTAGTACGCCTTTCATGATTAGGCTAGTTCGTAAATTCGACATTAAAGGACTTACAAATGTACGTCACTCTATAAGTTTTTGAGACCACTTTTTACCAAATATCACGGATTAGATCAAGCATGGGAGGAAGCTATAATGGTTTCACCTCCCCTCGAAAATATCTCATGTTTCCCAAAAATATTTTGCCCGCTTATTTTATTTCAAGCACCCTCAAATATCTATAACATATAATTATTTGAAATAAAGCATATTTTTCATTGTAATTCCATATCTTAAAAAATGGCAACACTGGCGCTAAATTAGAATAAGGGCTTTGGGATCCGTTAACTTCAGACACTCAAAGGTAGTTCAGTTTTCTCAAAGAAACTCTGGATTCACTACTCAATAACCCCCACATCCATCATACATCTTTGAGCAATGAGTGATAGATTTTCTTATTAAAAGCTGATTTTATAATATGTATATGTAACGCATGGGATTTATTTCCCTTTATTTACATGAACTCATGCGTCATATTAATGTTTGGCACAAAAATTTATATGACGCATCTAATGTGATGCGCCTAAGATTCGTATTCTGAAAAGAATTTTTTAAATTCAATTCAATTAATGTTCAACTCCTCGCTATGGATGAAAAAACTATCGCCCCAAGTCCATAATTGACGTGGGTATTAAGAAAATAGCATAGAGTAAGTAACAGAGAAAAATAAAATTTACGATACGTATTCTAAATAATTGGAAAGTTATACAGAGCGCGATGTCCCCACTGACAGACTGATTTATTCACTCATTAACGGACGCTCAAACCATTCACGATATAGCCGAGAAATTTTCAGAATATGTCTCCCTTGCGATGTAAATGAGCACTGAGTATTGATATTAGTGATGAGTAGGCAATTTTGGGAATTTTTTGCCCCATAAAATTTTTAATTTTATCAACGTATAAAAGTTGGTATTGGTGAAAATATCATGAAATTTTCAGAATATACCCTCTGTGTGATGTATAAGATGGAATAAGTAAGGATTTTTCTGAGAAACAATTTTTGGGTAGGTTCTCAGAATTTTATTTAGCACTTATACTTCACTTATAAGATAATTTCCGCAAAGACAATAACGAAATTTTCAGGAAAATTTTCTAGTGTGATTTGCAGGCAAAATAAGATACGATATTTTGCCTAAAATAATATTTTGGGTTGTAATTATCAAATCTAAGTTAGCCACGACTGCCTTAAGAAAAGCATTATCCCGTGTTTTTTTTTCATTTTGTAGAATAAGAACACTATAAACACCGTGAAAATATTTTCTCTAATCCAAATGTAGATGATATTGCAAATAATGCATATCAAATGTTTTAATTTAATTCAATCATCTTATTCGCTTCGCTTTTTTAAATTGAGTTTTGATCTCCAAATTCAGTTTTCCTTTTTTCCCTAGAATATACTTCCTTGGCGTCTAGGCCGGAATTCCATGTAATAGGTTTCACTGAAATCTTCACAAATGTAGAATAAAAATGACAAGGTAAATTTTCTCATTAAATTCTTTGATGCCTTAATATTCGTTTCATCGCTGTCCGGAACGGTAACGTTTCACGATAAGTTCTTGAATTAGTAAAATATACAATTACCTAGACATACTACCTTGAAAGCCGCCTCAACAGGTGTAGGGCTGAGGATGCTATGCCATAAGCTGTTAACCTGGAAATGGTTTCGTAATGCTGACGTGAAAGGGTGATTATTTTATGGGCGCTTCAAAATAATGGTTTAATTGTTTCTATTTGAAAAAAAAGAATTTTTAAAGCAAAATTAAGAGGCTAGCAATTCCGTAAACAAATCTCTCGGTATTGAAAAAGAGCAAAACTGCTGACATAATAAAATTATTAGTCCTAGAGCATAGATACATTTAAAACGCAGAAAACTTACGAAGCTGACAAGAAGCTAAGATTTCATGGATCATTTCGTGCTATCTCAACGGAGCCAACATGAAAATGATCCTGTCGCCCAGGGTCCAACGTTTTCATGTAATCAGGATCACTCACCTCACCAGTCAAAGTAAATTTTATATTTACGAAAGTATCTACAGCCACATATCCATTGTCGACCAGCAAGAAGAAAAAGGGATTGCCCCCGACTGTTATGTAACTATAGAAACGCATGACATACGAGTTCTGCGTCATGCATATTGCTCCAGGATATAGAATTAAGAAAAAAATAAAATATTTTAAAAATACTTTCTTGATTTAAGATTGGAGCTTATCAGTCTAAGGAAGAACGACAGTTTACGTCGAGTTCGTGATTTATTATTTTTTCTCTCTATGTCTAACTATATCGGCTTGTTTCCCACGACGTAAAAATTTATATTTGTCTCGGTTGCCGTCGTTGCTACGGCAACGAATTACACTGTAACGGGAAACGAATGCTATCTTTAGAGAAAAATGGAATAAAAATATTATATTGTTAAAAACAAATTTTGGACTTCATAAAGGGAAACTCCATTACTTTAAGCCGGTATAAGATGGTTTTTCTAACAATTTACAGCACGAAATACCTCGTCCTAAAGAGAATCTTCACTCTGATCCTCTATTGTTTTGGAGAACAACTATCTCCTGTCTTCGAGGGTCAAGATGACTAGCATGATACTTTTTCCTTGAAGATAGGGAACAAATTGTTCTCTGATACGAGTGTTTAAAGAAATGGAGCCCTTAGCACAGCTAAAATGCCGAATAGCCTTCATTATCTCCTTACAATGTGACAATACATTTCATTGCTATATTTTTCATTTATTTAGGCACTGGAAAGGTCAACTTTGACTGTTTCTGCAACATTGCCTCACATTTCTTGGAAGAGGAAGACGCGGAAGCTATGCAAGAAGAGCTGAAAGAGGCTTTCCGTCTTTATGACCGAGAAGGTAAGAAAATATCGAACTCGGCTCAACTGCCAATACATACTAAGTGTTTATGCATATTAAATGAGCATGGGTGCGCGAAAACGCACATTTCGAGTCGAGTTGAAAAAAACTCAACTCGTAAATATTTTCAAAACTTGAGTCAAATTGGCTGTGGTTGATCAAAAAGCTTTTTAAATAATATGGCGTTTAAATACTAGTGAACATGCATTGCAGGGAAAATTATTAAATTTTACAGTTCAATTGCCATATTTTTTGACATAACATTTTCATATTTTCGAAGTAATTTTCATTCATTTGTTGATAGCTGGTGCCTATGTTCATGAAAATTGTTGCGATATATTGTATTGGCTACCTTTTGTTGTTTAATCTTCTTTTCAAAAAAGAATATTGACTTTTCCCCCTGATGCTGTACATATTACGTCAAATGCGTTGGCCTACTGTGGATGGCCACTGGGATGTTATGAAGCTATTCATAATCTTTTTTGTCGGTATTTTCTTTCATTTGTGATATTCATCCTTTCCTTTACAATCACTAACTGTTTGACAAATGATAAATAAACCTAGATAGATTTAATGACATTGGGCAGTGCACGGAACTATCAGGACAGTGCAATGTTCTATGATCGAGTAGTCAAAACATCCCCATTAAATCTGACGGGGTTTCTGAACGTAGAACAAGAGAGAGCAATCCAGGTTATGGAAGCTAGATATGTGATCAGGGGAACAACATCCCCTGTCCTCTATTTTGAATTTTGTAAACGTTAGGAGGTGAAGGTTTTTCAAATGTATATGATAAATATATGAAGAGGGAAGTTGGCGTAAGAATTTTGTTATTGTGTTTGAATTTGATTATTTCGGAAACGAATTAACTTTTTTATCGATTCTATGCAATTAGGTAATGGATACATCACCACAGCAACATTAAGAGAAATCCTGGCAGCACTAGATGACAAACTAGGCCCTGATGACTTGGATGGAATTATCGCAGAAATAGACACTGATGGATCTGGAACTGTAGATTTTGATGGTATGTGAATAGTGCTGGCTATAAAATTATTCTGAATAATACAATAAGTTCATCACTGTACACAGTATATCTGCAAGTGATTTTTCTCTATGGTTTTGAATTATTTATTCTACTTTAAGAGAGCAGACTACTTTTTTATTTCCAAAACTTTTGTTTTATTACAGAGTTCATGGAGATGATGACTGGAGAATGAACAAGAATTTGGAAAAATATGATCAATATCCTAGAAATAGGCCTCTTAAGTGTCTTGAGAATTAACACACACCTCAGACAACAACATTAAAACTTCTTAATGACTCATTCCTCAATGCAGCTAAAACATCACCATTAGCTTAAAGAATAACATGTAACACATTGGTCTTTGGTATCTAGTTGATCTGCAAACACTGTGTTAGGAATAATATAACTGATTAGAGAAAGATACAGTGAAACTGCGACAGCTAAATGACTTGTCATCATTTAAGTTCAAGATGTGATTCCTAAAAAATCAAAATTAAAGAGCAATGACATTATTTGCATACTAATGGTCATTTTAAAATGTATTTTTACTACCAATAAATAAAATGTCTACAGCTAAAATGCTGGAGATATTTTAAGAATGCCTAAGTTTTTTTGAAGTTACCCCAACGAACACCTAATGAGTGCTCTTATTAGTCAGCTTCAGTTATTTGTCATTTGATGGAATGGGTGATTCACCTATGACTACCTAATTCTGTCCATAAACACACCCCCGTTCTCCCTTTTTTACCTCATTTAAAACAACTTGTCCTTCCATTGAATGGGCTCAAAAATGCAGAGAAAGCATGGTGCCGAAACTAAAGCAAAAGTTACTAAGAAAACGATGATGGATAGATTATTTGCCTTTTTCGATTATCCATTTGGGCTTTCCCTTCCATTATTCCCTTTATACCATAGTAGTCCTAGGGTATTCAAAGCACTACCTTTGCATTCCTGTAAATTCTTGTATGCACTCTGGAAGTTTTGAAGGGCCTATTAGAATTATATGTAGGAATACTATTTGATCTTAGCATCAATTTCAATGACTCATGGATAGTTATCTCTCCCGTTCTCTAAGCCCATTGCATGGGGCAATGCATTTTCCATAGTAATTTTTACTGGATTCTCTTGCCATTGATTCATTTAAGCTGTATTATAACGATGGAAAATGTGAAACAATGGGATAAAAGGTGGCAATGCCTGAATGTTCAAAAAGGTGCAAAAGCAAAATATTGAAGTTTGTAAAAGTAAGTCGCAATAGGTGATGCTCTGCAATGGGGTGTACTATGTGTCTGCTAGTATGATTCTGTGCCGCAAATGCCGAAAGCATGCCTACAGAATGCGACTGAGGCACTGCTATGCATCTTTGTGAAGCCCTCCTTCCCGAATTTAAAAAGATTTTTTTATGCTGGTAATAAGACTCAAAAATCTGCATTGTTGGCTTTTTTTGAATGAGAACAAAGGTAACCTGAGAGCCTACGAAAGCGGAAGTTCAAATCATCATTAACCATCAGCAATGTGATTGTTTCAAAAGCACAAGTAATGCAAAATATTATGTCCCAATATATAAATTTTGACATGATTTGGGTAATAAAATATTTACTTCAAATTTAAAAATGAAATAGCTGACAAACATTATATGGTACAATTTTGATGAAATTTGGCACGCACATCAGGAAAGATTTATGCTCTCTTGAGCGCAAAAAAAAATGTACAACTTTGACCTTTGACCCCTTAATTTCGGTCCAAACACAAAATTAAATTTTGCCTTATGCGGTTTAAATGTTAAAGAATCAGTAGCGGATACAGAAGAAACTGAAGGGGGCGTAAAAATATCTTGAGCTACCTTTACTTTTGTTGTAACGACAAATAATTTAGTCACGTGCAAAGTTTAAGAAAGTATTATTTAAACTGATAATACCCATATACCAGACAATGTCATCCTATGATATAAAAAAGTTACAATTGTGGTTCTGCAATTTTCGGCAATGCGGACGGTCCCGCAAGGGCCCCCCCAATACGTATCCGCCACTGTACCCAGCCAGCACATTACAAGTCATTGAGATAAGGTGAAAGGAAGAAGTAAGGAAGGTGCTTATAAGTAAGCTTGTAGGCCTTTTCTTACGGGTCTCATACGGCCAGGCCGACAAACAGAGTAATTCAACATGGAGGCCAAACTTTCAGCACTTCCGTAGATGTTGTTATTATCCCATCGTTTTTGAGTATTTATTAAAGCATTTATGTATAAGAAAATGTTTTTTCTTGGCGCTTCTCTATTATGAGGGGAAATAACATCATACGACCATTATTTGAAAATTATTCACATTTATGAAATGATGGCGAAATCACGGTCGTAAGAAAAACATAATTTCGCATGAATAGCGACGTATAATGTAATAATGCCGGAAAGGAATCTCTACCATGTATATTTTATTCATCGGGTTATAAGACAGTGAATTAAAATTCATAAATGTTAGATTGTACGGATTTTGAATAATTTCAGTTTGTTTCATGCACGCAGCAGCTTAGGTTTTCTATATAATTGGGTTCAAAGTGGTACCTACGCCTAAAATTTTTAACAGATGCTGCGGTGAAATGGTCAGTATATGAAACTGCTGATCTAGGGATCACACGTACGATTCTCCTGGATGTTATTTTTTTTCTTTCCGCCGCAGAGAAAAAGTACGTGTACTTGTGCTTTGCATCTTCACCAGCCAGTCGCTAGTAGTTGTTAATTTCTTTCTATTTACGGGAAAGTCTATTATCAGTTTATCAGCTCTTATAAAGACTCGCTGAATTTCTGCTCTAGCGGAATTTCACCCGTAGGCTTCAAATTCATGTCGGGCTGAGGAGCGTTGCATGTGTAGTACGCTGATCTGCCGCCTTTGGCGCTCCAACAGAAGCGACTTACATTTATCTGTGGATATTTGACGGCATTATTTACTTATTCTTCCCTAAAACCTTATCCTTGCCTTATATAAGTCCCCTAAAATACGACAAGCTGCTTGTCATTTTTTTCCGTAAGATAACCATAAGAAACGGATAAATCTCTTACTTACAATTACTGCTATCTGGGATAAAGAATTCAAGATACAAAAAGTCTGAATTTCTTGATGAAATTATCATTTTCTAGGTTTTTAGGCACGGGAAAAATGATGGAACTACTTTTATTTGAAACAGTAGCCTTTGTAAGGTCACATGGGTGGTCAGCACCGAGGTCAAAGAGGTGTCAAAGGAGAAGTTTGGCAAACAAAGTATCTAGCACCATCATCTTGTTTTCCACCAGAGGTCATGTGAGGGTCAAATGTCACTTAGGTTTGTCTCATACTATAAGGATAACCAGCATGCCTAACTGCACGTTTTCAAGGTGGGCAAAGTCTTTGACGTGAACTGCGGATGCCTCTTGCCCACAATTTGACCTCCAACGACCATACGTGGGTATAAAAGGTCACTGAAGTGTGAGGCAAAGTATCAGGACCACCAGAGTGTCAAACCCAAGGCTTAGAAAGGTAACAAAGTCAATGATGATGTCTTTTGATCACCATTGGCCATTAATTGACCAACAGAGGTCGTGTGGGGGTCAATGTTCACTGAGGTGTGCATACGAATTTGCAGAAATGGTCAACCATTGGTTTTACAGGTTCCTATAGACAATGACGACATACCTTGATCTAAATTGCCCAAATTTTGACCTTCAAAGATGATGTGAGGTCAAAGGTCACTGTCGCATGAGCTATACCTTGGAGACAGCCAATGTGGTGTACCATGGGTTTCATGGGGTACTAAATTTATAGGTAAGGTCGGCCAATCGGTCTCCTATACTTGATGACCTCCAAGGGTTTCATGGAGGCAGAGGTCACTGAGGTATTTCCTCTGACATTGGGGTAATCAATGAAAAAATGAAAAGTTTAATGGCCCCTTATATGGGCCAAAAAGTGATCAAGGTATTAGCTTAGCTATGATGGCTGCAAAATCTTAAGAATATAGATATGAAAGGATGGAATATTCAATAACATGATTGTTAGATCTCTCATATCTTTGAGTGTTACGTTTAAGTTACAGACTAACAGGTATTAAATCATAACTACATTTTTTTCTTAGCATTAGTTTTTCAAGAATCCTAGTTTTTAACACGAAGTCCTAAATAGGGTGGTTTCCTATTATTTTTTTATAGCCTAAAAATAAAGATTATTACTCCTGGATTTCACGCTTTCACGCTTGTAGATTTTTTAACGACGATATCTATTTTTCGCGACTAAATGAAAAGTGAAAATTTTCAATCGCGCGAAAACGCGACGGCTAAGTATGAATGATGGGAAAACTCCGTGTGACGTCGTTCTGGTTCCCGCTGCCGCAAGTGAGGTGACCTTGGGGCGAGGCTTTGAGCGCTGATACGACGCAGGATGCTAGATGATAGATGAGTACCATGCTAGCTGGTAGCGCTTGGCTTAAATAAGGATTATTAATACCTTATCAAACGAAGAAAACTTTCCGACCTTAGCCAGTTTTAATAGGTGATTATTAAGACATGTTTCCCTGAGCTCTGTGCCTCATGCATGCATTGGTAATCTCAGACGACGTAAAACTCCTCTCCTCTCGTGTAGACACTAGGTCCCTGTGACGTCACGTGGAGTGGCATTGCATGGGCGCCAATCTGGCCTTTTTCAAATGAGGATAAAATTGACCATAGCCATTCGTCTAAACCGGTATTTCTAAAACCAAATAATTTTTATATTATGAATACACTAATGGTGGGTACCGAATCGCAACCAATGCATTTCGTTTTCTTTAATGAAGGAAACTACCCTATTCTATTTTTATTCATGGAAATGGTTGACAAGAGTATCGAAGAACTTTGTTTCTGACTTTGGTTTGCACATGAAAACAACAGTGATCATTATTACCACAAGGCTGAGGTAATGAATCCCTTACATCCTAATAAGTATCTACCTGGTATATTCAAAGTAGGTACTAAGATAGGACAACGTCATTACTTGCCTGTGCAAGGCAAAGCCAACAGATATATCCGGGGGTCCAGGGTAATGTTCTCTTTGGAGCTCTTCCCTTGATGGCCTCTACTTGAAAAGCTTTTTGCTTAGCCCTCCAAGACCCTCTTATTGTTAGAATAAGGTGCTCGCACCAACTGGCGCACACGTATCAACTGGGTGGTCCTGGAGCTGAGAACAAACATGGTAATCTATAATGATAATAATAATAGATTTTACATGGGTTTCCAGAATTTGATATTTTCATGCATCACTTCAAACCTCTTTCCAGAAGATGCAGAACAATTCTCAAGTTAACTTCAACAGCAGAATTTGATGTCCACTTCCATCACATCCATTGAAAACGCCATTCACTGCTATGATTTCATTCCTCCAGAGTTCACATCTTGCAAATTGAACTCTATAAAAATGCGGAAGCTGTCATATTAAAACCTTCAAAAACTATCAAGTCATATCATATCAGCAAGGTCAGGAATAATTCGCAATTTACGTCCGGAAAATGACATATTTCCTATATACCATATTCTATATATCCTCGTTTGGATTTAAATCCATTGTATCCGTGAGGGAAGCAATAGTCGTAAGTACAGCCAAAACATTCTTCTATTCTTATCTGTAAACAGTAAAAAAAAAACTAACCGATATTAAACAAGATTACATTGGAACATGAAAACCACTTTCGGTGCAGCTTATGAGAGCAAAGCCTCCCCAGATAACTCGATTAATGAGTTACGCGCCTTATCTACCATATTTATAAAATCTATTATATTATTTCATACGTCTAAAATATTTTCCAACGATATTATCTCCTCACTTCACGATCTTGCCATGTGTCACGAAAAGGAATGAGAAATTGCTACCATTTCTTTATGCGGACGTAAACTGAAAACGGCAGCAATTTCCTTTAATTTTAAGTAAAAATGCCATTAACATAACGAGAACAATAATTTTTATTAATATACATTTAAAAGCAAGCAACTTGCAATAAATTACTCTAAATCCCTAATAGTGAAAACTCTTACTTACTGACAGAGAAATTGCATTTTTAAGTAGCAAACCAATCTCCTTAACCTTCGAGGATGTAAAAGTTTGAGTATGAACGCTTTACTTAAATATTAATTGTTAAACTGTTGAATTTGTTCCATGAACGTTCATAACGTCAAAAGGCGGTACGGAAATTTCAGTTATCGATTGTTCTTCCTAGTTGTCTTCGCTGACGGGGTCAGGGATTATACGTTGGATAATCCGTTAAATGTACAAACAGTTTTTAAATAAATCCGCAGAAAACTACGTCTGTGGATCAATTAATATCACTCCCATTAGTGCAACAAGTATTTCGCAGCCTCCTATTGCCTCTTCCCTTTGTCCCAAGTGAACGAACGTTCGTACGGTACCGTGTTCCCGCCAAGAGCGGCTCATGTCGGTTATGAAATGCGTTCACGTATTCGCCGCAAGGTGGCAGGTTGAGAGAGTTACCTTCTACGCTAAATTTTCTGAGACCGTGGTTGTGGCGTCTGTGATCATCTGCGGTAGGAAAGGTTGGTACCTCGGGGGGCAGGGGTTGGCGACGAAAGTTCAATAAATTATTGCATACCTTGCGTACAACCTTTTCAGTGGGTAGAAATGATTTATAAGTGCGAGCGGGACAAGAAAAAGTTTCGCCGTAATGAGTGAAGTATTCCTTGTTTTTACGCTGGTATTACATATGCGAACGTCAATCGATTGTTATGTTCCGAAATACCTTCCGTGCTCGTTTAGCATCAGCTGTTTGTCATCAAACTCTTCATAGTCGCAAATTTTGACCTATTAATTATTCACTGTGGATTATTTAGCATGGATGATAGTTCCAGCTCTACTGAAGTTGAAGATTACGACTTCAAACCATCCGGAGAGAGATGGGCTCCATTGGGTGCCAACGATGCTGATGATGACCATACTTTTTGTTTCCCCAGTGATTTTGAAAGGTAAGTATTTTCTGTTTTTTCTTAATGTTAGTGAGCGTAGCGAAATGATTTCCATAAAATTGCGGAAGCTAGAGGACTCGTATACATACGACAAGGTCCTGTCAACAGAGCTCGATGAACAAGTTAATGTAATCATAATTCAAATGTGTCCTATTTGTTTCTTTTTAACAGCTATGGCGATGATGGAGGTAGGTTAAGAGAGCTAGAAGAGCAGCTGGAAACATTGAACTCATCACTTATTGCCTTAACCTCCCATTTTGCGCAGGTAAGTTCATTCTTACTCTTTTAATATTCTGATTTTGTTGCACTCTATAACTTATAAATTTCTCATTTGTTCCGTTTGGAAGTTTTCCATTTATTAATCTTTGCATGGTGTTTAAGGTCCAGTTTAGGCTAAAACAAATTGTGGATGCACCGTTAGATGAAAAGGAAAGGCTGCTAAAAGATCTTGAAGCTTACGCTTTCCGTGGGGTTCCAGAGCTGCAAACCCATGAGAAAAGACATGCCCTTTTTCCTCCAGTAAGTGCTGTTTCTTTGTCGCCAATCATGGCATAATTTATGGGTGCATGTCAGGTTTGGTATTATTTGTTGTGATTCTTTTCATTCCCCCTTTTTGTTAACCTTGAGCAGCTTATATCTATGACGAAAATAATATGATATGTAGTAAACATTGATGTATTTCCTGCTTGCAAGATTCTATTTTTTTTTTATTCAAACTAATTACCTGTGGGTAAAATCTGATGCCCAGTTAGTGTGTACGGTTTGGAGAAAATGACAGGAAGTGACGATAATGTATCACTAGTGGACTAAAATCAAATCGAACAAACTTTCTGGTTGTAATCTGAATGGGTGGGGCTGCTAAAATTCTCTCCTTTTGACACTGGTTATTGCCTTCATTGATATTTCTGTCTTTATAACTCTATTGGACAGTTGCTTCTTCAATCAATTTAGTTGACTGTACTGAACAGTTGAGTCAGGTCAGACATTCAAAAATATCAGACCTCTATAATTTTAACTTTAAGTGGCATCTGGGAGAAATCTCTTATTAATTCGAGTCTTGCCTAATGATATGTAAAAAAATCATTGCAAACATATTGCAACTCAATTTAATGTCCTCAAATTTCGTGGAGATATATTCCTTAATTTTGCAGTATGGCTTGTCTTTTGCAAAAGATCTCATATCAAAATATGACTGTTACTGCATAAATGTATGGAGTATAATGTTCATATCTGAGTGTATGGTTTAAGCCATGAAAAATGCTTTTGAACTAAGAAAATATATTGCATGGATTTTGGCTTGTAACTTTTATTCTCTCTCTCTCTCTCCTAAATTCTTATCTAACGTCATATGTATGGTGCCTTGCATTTAATTCATACCATCGGGGTTGGTCAAAATTAGGTGTTTATTGTTCTTATAATAGGGTGATTCATGGTACTAGATGCAATGGTTTCTGAAAAATATGTTATTTTGGTTAGTTTCTGGGCTGCTTTCCCTTATGGATCAGCTCCAGATGTAAGCATTCAATGAACCTTCCTACTTTTACTGCTTTTACCACTTGGTATTTCTCAATGCTGCATCCTCCTTAGTACAGCCCCAGCATTATTTTTACAAATTATTTATTTTGGGAACTTTATATTGCCACTGAGCATTTAATGGTGATGGCGATATATCTTGATGATGTGGACTGGAAACATATGTTTAGTGAATTAATTCTCATTTCTGTAATTCTGTTGTAGTCTTGATGAGTTTGTATCTGATTATTTTACTATCATGGCGGTAAGAAATGGAGCAAGGATTCACAAAAAGCTTCTTTGGAGAATTTTACCATTTATTATTAATATATTGCTGAAGCCAAACCCTGACCCTCTAATATCACTAAAATTTTGGCTGGAAGTTGGAGATTTAATAAATTCTTCCTTCAGCCATTTGCTGAAGCTTGAATTACATGGTCAATTTTTCCATCCCTTGTGATTAATCTCTCCAGCGATGGCTTCCATGATTGGTTCATTAAGTCATTTTCTGTTATGGCTCGAGGGAAGGAAACCCCATCCCATTTTTCATTACTCAGACGTCGCCAAAGTGATGCTCAGGATCTGGATACGGATGTTATTTTCTGAAACTATATAGGCAAGGTAGAAAAAGTGTCGCGGCTTTCTTCCACATAGGCCCAGGTTCGAGAGATACTCGCTTGAATAGACTTCGCTCAACATGACATCCCTTGAGTAATCGCCGTGGTAAGGCACAGTTCGGAGTTTCATTTAAAATCCATAAATTGATATTAAATTTAAAAAATCGCGAAGTAACTAAATAAAACGAATGGGGATAAAACGTAACAGTGATTTCAAAAATTAGAAGAGAGAAAAACACGGCCGTGGTTAAGAGGTAGAGATTACTCAAGGGATATCATACTGCACGAAATCTTAACAAGCGAGTATCTCTCGAACCCGGGCCTATGTGGAAGAAAGCCCTGACACTTTTTCTACCTTACCTATATAGTTTCAGAAAATAACATCCGCATGCAGATCCCGAACATTACATTGGCGATGTCTCCTTGTCAGCATGTCTCTTTTTCTGCTGCTTAATCGATTGCTGGCACTATCTTTCAGCCAATCAGAACACAGGTTCCTTGTGACACACTGATTTTAACACCAGGTTTGGCTTCTGCGGAAGAAGCAATGGAAAAAGGGAAGGTCGAATGATAATGTGATTCAGAAAATGATTAGTCGAGCGATCACTTTTTTGGTCCCTGAAAACCTATCCCTGGAGCTACCACTCGTAGGTATGGAAAATATGATTGTGTGAGTCAGGCTTAGCCAACTCTCACGTCTCTTTTCAAATGAAGAATGCGTACACATATTATTTATCTTTCATTATGGAAGCCCAAGGAAAACATGGAAAGGTAATGATTGGTGAAGTGAATGCCAATCACAATTTTCTAACATTCTTAAATGCATTACGACAAAATATCAGTGAAAATAATTGATCCAAGGAATTCGTTCCCCTTCCATGCATTAGATTGGCAATCATTACTTTCTCTTAGAAATTTGATGTAGCATTGTTGATTCCAATTAGTTAACATCCTTTTACTGTCTACGATTGATCTCTTTATTTGAAAGCCATTGCGTATTTTTGTTTTTAGAAAAAGAAATTAATAATTATTTAGGGGTTAAAAGAATTAGCATCTAGTCTTCTGCTGGAAATTCACAAGGTGTGTTATTGAATCATAGATAAAGCCTAACCTCCTCACACTGCCCAGACTGCCAAATCTGATTTATGTGCCACATGTATCATCTTGAAGGATTATTCATCATTAATAAAATTGTCCTCCTTAGCTTGAAGCTGTAAAATTATTCTTTATTGCTCTCTTTTGTAATTTCAGCAATTTCAGCATGATCCAACCCTGGAGGATAAGGTGATTGCTCAAAGAGCTAAGCAGAAAAAGCTAATATCTCAGTTGAAATCACAGCTGGAAGATCTTGAGCACTATGCATATGAAACAGGAGAGGCTGGCTTACCCCAAAGTGTTCTTATTGAGAGGCAGAAAGTGATTATTGGTAAGGAAGTAATATTTATGTAGCCCTTTAAGTAGCCTGAAAAATGTTTCTTATCATTCCTGTACACATAATAATAATAATAAGTTTATTAGTCCAGCGATCAAGTACATGTTATAGGTTAATTAACAAGATTACAAGAATGAGAAGAAAAAACACTAAAACAATATTATAATCGGTCATTAATGAGATCATCAACTGTGTAGTACATTTTATGTAGTAAAGTTTCCTTGATTCTGGTCTTAAATGTAGAAGAACTGTTAATGCATTTCAATTCATTGGGCAATGCATTGTACAGTTTAAGACCCATTAAGTTAGAGCCATATGATGCAGTTGCAGTGCGTACATATGGTACATGTAGGTCATTGGAGCTTCTGATAAAATGATTGTGTACAGCACTGTTTTTGTTAAATTGGTTCAAATTATTATGAGTGTACAATAACACATGTAAAATATAGACACAAGGAAAAGAGAGATTGGTGATCTCACAATACATTCCTTATGCCATTGCACATGAAAATCTAACTCCTGTGCTGCAAAAGAGTGGATTATGTATTTTCTCCAATGGGTTTCATTTATCTTTTGCTACCTATATTGGTATCATACTGAAATTAATGATGTCAATAAATAGTTTTTTTTCATACTAGCAATTTTTGCTGATGATTTCAAATTGTAAATTCACAATAGTGATTTCAGTTCAGCCTTTTGATATGTGAATAAATTACTGAAAAAAAAGGTTTTAGATTTCTTACTTAGGTGATTAGTAAATATTTTACACTACAATTATGCTATTTCCTTTCCAAAACTATTGATAAAATCAGGTCCATAACATGTATTCTAATTAGAGTCGTGCATAGTTTTGCCAATTAAAATAATGGAGGAGATATTGTAAAATTTTTGTCACTGTATGCCGAATTTAATGCAGGTCTTGCATTCAGGATTTTCAGTATTCAATATTGCCTTAACTACTTCTGCATTTCATGTGTAATGCTTTTTTTAAGCATTGAGCGATGTACTTATGTTTGGAGTACCTGATTGACTTGGATTTTATTCATTAATTTTTGCCGCAAAATTGCTTGGTGTCTAATTCAACCATGTCTTTTAATTCTAGACCAGCTTAAGGGAAGGCTAAATCTCAATGTTGACGATATGGATCGGCTCACTGAGGATGATCTCAAAACCCAAGTGGATTGTGCCATTAGTCAGGTACTTGTATTGCAAACTGAAGGTGAACTGGCTAGATTAAACAGCTATTTGATGTATCATGTGTTTATTGAGATTGAAATGTTGCAACTTACGAGACTTTCACTATCAAGCTTTTGTTTATAATATTATCAGAAATTGGAATGACCACATATGTTATCACTGGAGTGGGGAAACTAAAAATATCCCTTTAAACAAGAAATATCTTATCAGTAGGGACCCTGAAAAGTGGTAAATAAACTTGAGGGAAAGCGGTGTAAAAATCGCTAATTTCATGCTCCAGCAGTGGAAAAAATATTTATGTACATCTCAATTTAAGCAAACAAAGAATTGTATTAGAGACATAAATTGATTTTTCTAACTTATTCTTTATAATTTATTGATAGTTAGCAAAATATGCTGTAATATACGCAAAATACAGGCCATTACAAAGATGACTCAATGGCCACCCAGCCTGTGAGGATGGTGATGTGTGGGTTGCCTATGTCCAATTTCCTTGATACTGCTTCTTTGTGTATTCAAAGCGTAATGGTAGGGACAGTAGCTCCGATCTAACAATAAACATGTGGCGACACTATAGTCTGTTCACTTTATGCCTGTGGGTGAGCTTTCATGAGAGCCCGGACACTCACGGATGGCTTCGCTGATAGGGGAGGGGTAGTACCGAGGGAGAGAGGAGGAGCAAACATAACGTTGCCAAATGTACATAGCCGTCCTACTTCGTCGCTGAAAATGTGTGAGTCATAGGTGGCCACAGCTATTTTGGCCCCAGTGCCGAGACAATATCCCTACTCATTTAGAAGGCATTGGGGATAATCCTTTCACAGACACCCATGACATTGTTAGCTACCGTGCTGAATAAGGCACCGTTGGTGGAAGGCATACTTAGTCACATACAAGGAAAACGCGTGAGGTATGGCAACACTGCACCATGAGTAGATTCAAGATGTTCACTCGGCGGAAGTCTGAGAGTGACTCACTGAGGCCACGCCTACTGTTTGCTGATTGGCAAAGTCACATGTCAAGAAACTTTCCCTCCCCTCATCTCCACTTGCTTTGGCCACACCTGCTCACCCGCAGAGATAAAATGAACAGAGTATAGTTCATCCAGAGATTACTGTGAATCAGAAATATCTGCCTGCCCAGACTTGTTTTTTGTAGGTGCCTCCTCGCCGCGCTGGCGACACCGTGGCTTATTCATAATGACAATGCCGGCTTGCCTGACTTAAATTGTCTGAAATTCCTTTCAGGGCAAATAATGCACCACATCATACGGAAAGATTAGTACGTCCTTATCTCATACTTTCTACCGCCATGACGGCGGCGACTCTCCAGCCAGAGACCCACCGCCACGGGCACCAAATAAGTTCACTGCGGTGTGAGTGCTGTCATGCCGGAGTCGTATCATAAAGTCGGCAGCTTATACTCAACATCAATCAGTGAATTCGATAGTTAAGCCTTAAATAACTCTTTTTGTCCACCCGAGGAGTAATTACGACCCGTCAGTCACACCTTTGGTGGAGCGTTCTTTGAATAAAATGATTACGTGCAATGGACAACTTTATTTGTCTCTTCACTCAACCGCTAAGACATTTGAGATACTCTTGCCTAGCCAAGTTATTGGTCCCATGAATGCTATGTGCAGACGATATGAAATCATCTTTCATAAGCACAATTACTTGAATGGCAACTTTTCTGAAGAATCTTGCGGCATAAATACTACACAAGTCCTATTTCGGCGGCGTGACGAAAACGTTGCGCCCCAACCCCGTCGCCATAAATGCGATCTAGGGAGGCATCATCAGACTGATGATAGTGGTGTGGTCATGTAAGTAATAATTTCACACCATAATTAGCCTGGAAGGTCCTAAAAGAAACTGCTAAATAAAACCAGAGAAGTCTGTGGAGTGCAAATAGTGAAGATGAAGGTCAAGAGAACGAAATGATTGGAATGGTCATTTCAAAGGAAAAATCAAGGAAAAAAAGGTTGCTTGGGAATCATGGATCAGAGATAAAACAGATGAGGCTTGGCAAGATTATGTACAGAAGAGAAACGAGTCAAAGCAAGCAGTGAGACAATCTAAGGAAAAATGCTGGGAAGAATTTGGAAATGACGTAGAGGAAAATTACCAGCAAAATCCCCAAAAGTTTTGGCAAATAGTGAAAAGCTTAAAAGGAAAGTTTGGAAAGAGAGTAAAAAGTGTCGCAGATGAAACAGGGAAGATTGTAATGGACGGAAAAAATGTGCTAAAAGTATGGCGTAACCACTTTACTGCAACTTTTGGACGCCACAAATTAGTGGAAAGAACAGTAGTTGATGCAAACCCACAAATAGGAGGGAATGGAGAAAAGAAATAACACCCACAAATAGGAAGGAATGGAGGAGAAATAACACGCGACGAAGTGGAAGATGCAGTAAAAAGGATTAAGCTCAGTAAAGCAGCAGGTGCGGATAGTCTGGCACCTGAAATGATCAAGTTTGGAGGAAATGCAGTCATTGATTGGATGTGGGAGATATGTAAAATAGCATGGGAAATGAAAAAGACCTCTGTGGATTGGGAGCTGAATATTTTCACACCAATTCATAAGGAGGGAAGTACCACCGAATGCAAAAATTATAGGCCCATATGCTTGTCATCTGTTGCCCTGAAGGTGTACACCAGAACCTTAGAAATAAGGCTAAGAAATGAGGTCGAAGATAAATTAGAAGAGTAACAATGTGCCTTAGAAATCACCGCCAAACACAGGATCACATTTTTAGAGTAAGCCAATTCATGGACAAGTATATTAATAGAAATGGAACAGTCTACCTGGCTTTCTTAGATCTACAGGCAGCTTTTGACACTGTCTCAAGATGCTGACTATGGGAGGTACTGCAAAAAAATGGGGGTATCTACCGACTTAACCAAAAGAATCAAAAGCCTGTATGTAAATGTGAAAGGAGCAGTGAGAATAGCAGGGAAAACTTCAACAGAGTTTGATATGAGGAAAGGTGTCAAGCAGGGAGACAGCTTTAGCCCTCTATTATTCATCATTTTGATGGACCAAATACACAAGCAATGCAAAAGAAAAACATCGAGGTTCAAAGTAGGAAACAGCAGTGGAAGATTGGGCAAATACAATTAGAGACCATGGAATGAGAATGAATGTGGAGAAAAGCAAAGTTATGGCCTTGTCAAAGAATGAGGTACAAGAAAGGTTGAATATATCATGGGAAGGGTAAGAATTGGAACAGGTTGATAATTTTGAATACCTGGGGACACAATTTACTTGTGATGGAAGACCAGACTCTGAAGTGAGACACAGAGTCCATAAAGCAAACCAGGTACATATATCATCAACTAAGCAGATCAATTGTAGGCAAGAGAGAAATATCGGAGAAGGCAAAGATGAGGGTGTACAGAACTATTTTCCAGCCAGTATTGATGTATGGAATGGAGAGCCTTACCCTACTAGATAAACACAGGAGTAGATTCCAAAGCTGCGAGATGTGATATCTCAGTCGTGCAGCAGGATGCACTAGAAGAGATCGAGAACAAAATACAGCCATCAGAGCCCAATTCCAGCAAGACTCAATCACAGAAGAAATGGAAAGGAAAGCACTAGGATGGTATGGACATATGGTTAGGATGAAGGAGGATAGGAAACCAAGAGAGGTGATGGAAGCAAGACCGGAGGGACAGCAAGGAAGAGGACGGCCAAGGCTGGAGTGGGAAGGTTATGTGGAGAGACTGGCAGCCCAGCGCGGGCTGAGTATAAATGATGTGAAGCTGCTCACTCAGAATAAGAGGGAGTTTAGAAAGTGGCTGGTGGAACCCGACGCCTAATAGTAAAAGGGGATGAGAGAAAGAAGAAGAGTTTGCAAACATTTTTCCACCAAATGGGACGACTTTCCTAACGCGTATTTACAGACATCAAAATAAAACTTAAAGGATGTCATGTTTTTTTCACAAAATGTCGTACAATAGGTTTAAAAATGTGAAATTTTCGCATTAATAGCCAAATACTTCAATTTCAAGAATAAAAAGTTATTCACGAAATTTCTGTGAGTTTTGCTAACGTTAAAATGTCAATTTTTAACTTATTAGGGCTTTAAACATCAAAATAACAACTTTTAGGCTCTTAAAAAACAATTAGTGAAAAAACCTTTTTGCAAAATTTCAGGGTCCCTAGTTATCAGTGAAATCTCTGGTCTCAAAGTTGAATTTCTTTTCTGTTCTGTTATTTTTAGTAACAATAATATTGTGGTAACGTATTTTTAATTTCATTTTATTGCTACCATAGTGATCGTTATTATGTCTATCTAAATGTTTAATTTTTTATATCTGAATTGTAGCTTGTCAATCCATTGAAGATGAAGGAGCAACTTGTTACACAGCTGAAAACACAGATATCTGATTTGGAGAGGTTTATCGAATTTCTGCAAGGTGTGTACCTCTATATCTTTCAATGTAGGAAATATTTTGAAATATGCGTGAAATATTTTTATATATGTGTGATCTCTGTCAACTTTGCAGGGGAGAGTGAAGGTGATGCTGAAGCTCAAGAGTGTACGTGTAAATGTCCTGTTCATGGCCAAAATGCCTCCTCATCAACCAAGCATAGTCACTGCCATGGATCTTTTAGTGATCACTCCAAAATTAACATGAGTAGTGAGGAAGAGGTAAGTTCCATTTGGAGGTGTCTGTTCATTTATTGCGCTGGGGAGCAGCCATTTTTGTCTTAGATCTGTGATTTGTTTTTCTCTCAGACCGTAAACAATTTGTGCAGGTAAACCTCAACCTCAATTCAAATGCTCGTTCTTTCAGATCTGATGTGGCCTCAACCAATTGTGGTGTACCACAAGGCTCTATATTAGGACCTCTTTTATTCATCATTTTCATTAATGATCTACATAATAACTTTCCAAACAATGAAGTTATATTATATGCTGATGATACATCCACACTGAACATAAGTGACAATTTCCTAGATGCTAGCAGTGCTGCCCGTCAAACCTTAACAACTATGTCCAAATGGTGCCGGTCAAACAACCTACTTCTTAATGAAAACAAAACATGCTTCGTTCATTTTCATAATAAAACAAACCCACCAATTCAAAGCCCTCTTCTCAGAACAGACTCAAATATCACTATACTTCACTGTGACACCACTAAATTTCTCGGTTTATATCTCAATATGAACCTTGACTGGCAGCCTCACATAACCAAATTAATCAATAAAATGAATACTGGGATCTATATGATCAGGAAACTTGCCCAAACCACCTCAACTCAGATTCTAAGTCTCATCTACTTCGCCAAAATCCATTCTTTTTTAGTTTATGGAATTGTATTCTGGGGTAATAGTAGTGCTGCAATAAAGGCATTTTCAATACAAAAGAGGGCTATTAAGAGTATGCTAAGGGTCTCAATTAGGACCCCAGGAAGACCCCTATTCAAAGAACTTAAAATACTTACTCTCCCCTGTATTTATATCTTGAATTGCTGTACTTTTGTGAGAAACAATAGGCACCTGTTTATGCCCAACTCGTCAATCCATAACCACGGGACACGTAGTAAAGACAATGTCCATCTGAACAATCAGCCTTATAATGTAAGCAGAAAAGGTCCTCACCACTCAGCCTCTATGGTTTACAATAAAGTTCCAAATGCAATAAAATGTGCAGTGAGTAATAATACTTTTAAAAATAAGCTAAAAGAACTGCTACTTAAGAAATGCTATTATAGCATTGATGAGTATCTAAATGACAAATTAATATAATTATGTATGTATTTAACTGCTTATCATTTATTGTAATTTCTATGTAACTTTTGTATAAACTTTTCTTCTTTTTTGACTAAATCCTATGTTATACTTGTATAGCCAACAGGAAATTAAATATTATTATTATTATTATTATTATTATTATTATTAACTAACTTTTGGCCTCTGAGTGAGAAAATTACCACAGTTTTTGTCTATCACATCAACTTTTTAAACTACGGCATACCCTGTTTTTGTCTCATGCGTCATAAGAAAATTGCAAATGAAGGAATGTAAAGGGAAATCTTACCTTATATAATGTCCATGCAGGAAATTTGTAGGTAATCTATTAAAAGTTATGGTTTACCCATGTGGGTGAATTATAAAAAAAAAATAATAATACATAATAACAACAACAGCAACCGTGTATGCAACCCGCACAACACCAAAGCTCCCCCAAGAAACAAGTCTCATGATAGTATCTCCTGCATATCTAGACTGCTATGTATCTGTCACTGGTCTGCTACGATGTCAGCCGCCCAGCACCAGTCTGATAAGGCTTATGTCAGCCAATTGGAGAGCAATAATGCCTCCTGTGATCAATGCTCAATCTGGCTGTGAGTGGTCGCAATCACACAAGGTGCAGTGAAATAAACTTGACATGACTGAATATAGGCAAAAATTGCCAGACTGACATACAGCAACTTCACAAAAAAAAATTTGAGAACCATTGTGTGCAGTAAAAAAGGAAACTACATCAAGTTTTAATTTTCAGCTGTAAGCGAAAGTAATATCTCAGTAATTGTGATAGGAAAAATGTTTTCCTGTGATATTGGGTAATTGTGGAAACTGATTTGCTGATAAAAAATTTAAATGTCGTATAAGAGTTGTCAAAAGAAAGATCTGTTCCTTTTGCAAATCAAATTATGCATACTTTCTTTCATCCTTTTTATTTCCTTAAAAACGGAAGCTAAATACTAATACTTCATTTAAATATCTAGTTTTCTAGTTTATACAAAACATGAACAGATATCCAGGGAACCAATGGGCAGAAACGAATGTAATCAAATATGTCCTATGTGAGATAGTTGCCAACTTACATCAGGGGCTCGCATCAGAAATTTCTCAAAATCGGACATTATTAATCACTGCCACTTGGGCCCCAAAGTTAAAGATTTTGCGAACATTCAGGCTGAATTTAGATAAGAGGCCCTTGGATATAAGATTTAGAGAGTAAACCATTGCTAATAAGCCTGTTTCGGTAATTAACAGTGATAAATAAAACATTCAAGGTTATATTTACAAATTTCAAAGTTTATCTATAGAATTTTATGCTTTTACGACGAGTGAGAATGATCACCAAAAGTTGAGAGTATGCAACCCGCGTGTCAATCAATGTGTCTGATTGGGGTGGTGCGTGCGATATCTCGGGAACCAAAGGGCAGAAATGAAAGTAATTTGAGGTGATACTCTGCAAATGTCTAACGAGTCGTTTTAGAAGACAAAAAAGTGATAGAATAATCCGAGAGTGACATTATCTTCAATTATGTCCGAAGAGAACCCAAAAATACCAAAATTTCTAAACTTTAAGTGCGATGCGTCACGTTTTCCCGGTATCCGATTACATGAATAATTTTCACGATTTATTTTCTTACCAAATGGAACAAAACTGGGAGGCGTCCCAAAAGAAATTCGAAAACTTTAAAAATAAGGACCACCCTACAATTATACATACTTAGAAGTAGGTCAAATAGTAGTTAACTATTTTTCAATACTTAATTTTAATTGTACTTTTTTTAAAGGCAATACTGCCTGTATCTTGTGACGTAGACAAGAGTAAAACTCTGCTGTTTCAATTTTGTTTTAATTACTATTAATCATTATTCTAATGTTCTTCTTTGTGGGTGCTTCTTCCTCCATTGTTTTTAATGTTATTTTCTGATTTAATTTCCATAGATACGTGCTAAAACCTTTAATATCATAAAGAAGATAGCGGAATTATTGCACATGTTTACTGTGGCTCAGTTTGGCTGTGGAAGTGATCATTTCAGAAAGAACACTTTGAAGAAAACTATGAAAGCTAATCATTGGGGGTAAGTTATATTAATTAATTTTATTCTATAAGTCATACCTTCGTTTCCTTAAGATTTCTCTTTGACTTCATGTATTCTTATCGCTTGAAGTGACCTCCGAGCAAATCTGGAACTTGCAGTTGATTACGTAATGCAGCTAGCCAGCAGTCAGAATACTCCCGTTGATAGTGACTATACATCAGACTCGGAAGATACTCCAGCCATCTTATGCAATGAAAAGCTGACCACAGCTGTCCGCAAAAATTTAGCTTTGAGCATACGAGACCTCGTCCAGCATGGATTAATGCCAGTAAGTAGTTAAATTTCTCTTTAACAGCTTGATTTCTCATTGAAAAATTAATATACCTTTTTTGCATGTGAGTGTGTTTTATGGTAACTCTTTTGATTCTGCCATTTACTGTTTATTAAACGAACTGACCCTCTCACGCATCGGCACAACCCGGTGGGACTGTCTAATTCAGTTACAGTAATGGAATTGTCCAAAGAGTTGTGATTATGCGATGAATCTAGAAACTATCCTAGCATATTAGCTTGGGTTGGGGTCCAAATAGTATGTGATATACATGTACTTCAAGGATGAAATTCACACCTCAAAAAACCAGTTTGCATATTAGCGTACAAAATCACTTGTTCACGCACTGCTTAAGATATGCTCTTGAGAATTAATGGAAGAGAGGGAAAGTTTCATTGCTTGATACTTTTCTTTTTCTTTTGCTATAACGTGATGTAATTAATTTATAACCTAGGGTTTTTAATTGATGTGAAGTTAAATCTCTGTAAGGGTTTAATTTATGCCAGCAAATTGACCTTGTGTATTCTTATCTCTGAAAGTGACCTGCAAGCAAATCTGGAACTTGTATATCTTACAGTTTAGCAAAGTGAGAGCATAAAAACTTCAATACTTCATCAACATTTCAAATTCTCTTATAATTATCTAGGCATTAACTCAGGGAATAGACCTGCAAATATGTACACCATCTAGCCAATAAAGCCTCAGAGCTTGGCATAACATCAGGACCCCCAAAATGACCATGTCCCCAGCTGTTTCAAAAGCTGTTTTTTGCACTCGCAAAATTTCGACCGCATAGAGAATTTCCATGTCAAAAATAAAGCTGTATGCTCTTAGCCCTCAGGTTTTTTTCTCTTTGGAAAGATTTGTCTTCCTCTGTTACCTCTCTTTATTTTTTTCAAAAGATCAGTAAATTCTGTTATTACAAATGTAAGAAGTTGTAAGTTTTCACATTTCCCAATATTATTTTCAAACGTAGGTGGCCCTCTGTCTGGAGTTTGGTTGTACATATGCAAAAAGTTAATTATTTTAGAATATACCTTGTTCATTCCATATCATGTTGTACATATGTATCTAAATTTGCGGTGTTGGGACTAGTTTTTAATATATTCATCGTCAAGTTTTTATAGTGGAGGTGAGTCTAATCCATCAAGTGGCATTGTGTATTTCCATCTTATTTTTCTAGTAATAATTATTTCCCTTTCTGGGTATGTTGTGATGATTGTTAATTTGACTCATGCTATCCATTGTCAAATGTAGTCAAAACTACTTATGCTAGATATAAATCACTAATTTTTCTGTGCGGGGTTGTCTTTCAATTTTCTTGAGTTTCAAGCTTAAAGTAAATAACCCTTTTCACATCTAATAATAGGTGCTTTTCATATGAATGTTTTCAGGTTGGTCAAAGTTCAAGTTTAGTACCATTCATTGGCTGCTTTCCTACTCGAAGTAACGCTGTGAATACTAACATGCATGCTTGGGAACTAATTCTAAAATATTATGCCATGAAAAATGGGGAAAAGTACAATTCCACTCCTGCCCGAAAGTTATCATTGAGTTTTAACCTGGATATCGTTGGAGGGACTGCCATCTCAAATAAACAGGTTGGAATGGTTGTTACTTTGAATGTTGGTCACTTATTCATTTTTAATATCTATTCTCTATTGATATTTTTTTCCATTTTGTCCTTCAATAAATATTCTCTTTCAGAATTTACTTAGTACGATTGGCAACATTCTGCATTCCCATTCTAAATATAAAAGAAGCTATGATTCTCACTTCAAAGCATTTGTGTGTGCTGGATTAAAGTAAGTTATCTTTTCAACGAGTCATTTTAATACTTTGCTTTATCTTATTTTGAAGCATGAATGGTTATGATTAGTTATTTAACCATCTCTTTGCTTTTTGTATTTTTTTAGCGTTACTCGTAATTATTCCACTTATTACTTGTCTTTATTACACTTATCCTGGTGCTTGCAGATTTATGAAAAATGAAATTTGACTTGTTGAAGTCAGTATTTTTATTATTCCATCATATTTTTTCCTATTATCAAGTACTTCAAATCAGTGGCGGGTCTATGGGGGAGGCTAAACCCCCCCCCCCTTGGGTATCAAAGTTGCACTAGATAGAATGGTACTTTTGTTCAGATCCCCACTACTGCTGGCAGTTTACCTCCCTCTTAGGGCCCCCCCTTGTCTCTATCTTGGATCCCCCACTGCTTCTAATGGTATCTGGTATCCTCTTCCTGGGGTAAATGTATGTGTACGTCTAGTATTTGTGTGTAAGAATTTATTCTGGCTCACATACGAACTACTTTTCACATTGTGAAGGGAATAATTTGACTGGCTAATGCAGGAGACATTTTTTTATATCAGTTTTGAATTAGTATTTAGATTTCCTTAGCATTTTTATTACTCTGTTTCATTAACTTTAAAGTATTCCATGTGCAGTAACGCCATGGGAAAATTAGCACTGCTAGAACGCACTTTCCTGAACTTTTTTTAGAAGTGAAATATTACTCTGTGTTTTTATTGCAAGTTATTCTTAAATTTTATTATAAATTTTTTTGTTACGAGTGTATACATTAGAAATTTTGAGGCAAAAAAAGTGATAATAGTGTTATTTGACTATTATATCTATGTTAAGTGTTATAGTACTATTATGTCTTTTATTAACCAGTGCCGGAACGGCTTTCTGGCACCATGATGTGATACAAATTATCAGTGGTTGAGACAATGAACAATGATAATAGGAATTTTGTTATATAATTGACTGTAAGTAAAATTAGATGGCATGATATTTTTGTGGGATTAGGATGAAATATTTCTGTGCATATTATATATGGCATAAATCTAATCTCAATCCAATAATGATTCTGTTGCTAATTGAAAAATCCTGCCGTTCATCGTGAATTAAGTGGGTAAGACATGGCTATTGCTTTTTTCCGGGCATAAAAATTGATTGATTTCTCTTTTTTGTGTAATTTTATTCCTGTTTGTTTAATAAGGTGAAAAACTTAATTTGCTGTACTGAAAGTTTAGTAGAAGGAATGTTTTAGCTGTCAATATGTTTATTTCAGCCTTATTAGGTCACATGAATTGCCTTGCTTTGATTTTATCAACCTCTTCAAATCACTTTATCTTCTTCCTTCATACTTTGGACTAAATGTAAATCCCAAAATTAATGGAATTGCTTTTGTTTATAGTTCCAAAAAGCTTGTGCCTTGGATGAGACTAATTTTCCGTTGCCAGCCACTCATTGAGCAGTATTATCAGTCTTGGAGTTATGTATCAAGAACGGGTATGTAAATTCTTTCTTGTCAAATTTTCTATATTGTGTTTTGTACCATTTAATTTCGTGTAAGAATACTTGTATGCATCCATATGTGTGTGTGTTCCCTTTCATGAAGTAATGAATCTGGGGTGATTACATTTTGTAAAAAAACTCAGATATTTGTAATAGCACAATAGATTGTTCAAATGTTATTCTCTAAAATTATTTGATTACATCACTAAATCATAAAATTCATGAAGTATATTAGAAAAATTCAGGTAAAAATCTTATGTCTGAAAAAATTTGAGTTCAGTCAGTTATAATTTTTATCTCTTAGATGCTAGTGATTTTTATGTCACCCTCAATTACAGTTGTCTAATTAAAGATTTGCTGCATTTCTTCAATGTCTTTATGTTTTACACCTTATTAATTTGTAAAGTTCTATTATAAAACTAATCTCAATCATTATTATATTCTAGCCTTTTAATTCCTCCCATTAGTTGCGCTTGTTATAATTTTTAAGGCTTTACTTAGACCAAGGGGTTCAAAAAATCTGTTCATTGTTATACCTGTGAAACTTTGCTATGGGCTAATTGAATTTGGATATCATTCCATTTGGATATTGTCTTCAAAATTGTATTTATCACAGTGATTCAAGATCTGTGAAGTGGCTCACTTTAATCCGTCTTCTCAATGATAATTATTATGAATAGGGCTCTTTAATATTTGAATACGCACTAAATAATCCAATATGATGAATTGTTGTTAATTTGCTGAAAAGGTCAATCAGAGCCAGATGCATGAAAAATCCTGAATCCTAGTGATGAACAAAGTTCTGAACCAGATTTTCAGATGGTATGAGGTATTCAAGGGTTTTATATCTAATCAAAAAGTTTTTTTTTCATTGTCCAACTTTTTTATTGTTGATACGGAAGCAAAATGACTTTTAACTATTGTTTTAAATTATACAAACAGCTGAGTGACATTTTTTCAGTTCAGTATGATTCAATTCCAAAAAAAGTTGAGGTTTAAGCTTCCAATTAATTATTTATTTTCAAATTTTAGGATTTGAAGATAGTTTCCAATCCCTGGACAAATTGACGCAGTTCAACTTTGACTTACCTGTTGACCTTGCTGTACGTCAGTTTCAGAATATTAAGGATGCATTTTAGTTCATTATTCATGTATGTTATTCTTTGACAGAGTTCCTTTTCATCATTTGTTACCTTGTTGAGATATTTTAAAAATTGGTTTCCTGTCAGACTGTTACATTTATGAAAATATAGGATTGCATATGAGAGAAGTGATATTAGAGAATTTATAAAGGAGATAATGATTGATCTCATAGTTATGTTCTTTGGTAAATTTGTTATGACTGATCTGACCTTGGTTGGCTTGTTTTGCCATCTACAAGTTGTCAAATATTATCGGAAACAATTTCATTATTGTGTTACTTAAAGAAGTGGTTACACTTTTCCATTTAAGTGTACTTATTTCCTTCAGAAACTTATGGAGACACTTTTTAGTGTGTTATGGTTCTCTTACCTCTATTTGGAAATAGAATCTGAAAGCCTTTCATTGTGATATAATGTTTGATAATTCATCATTGACCTTCATATTTGTCAGTCGTATTGTGATGTTTACCAGTAAATACCTGGTGTTAATGAATCTATAAATGTGATTTATGGCTTAAGGATATGGGAAAAATCTCGTCAAGCTGTGGAGAGTGACTTGTTTATGCTTTCTGATGCATGTTGACGAAGTACGGTGATCTCACTGCGTGTCATTGCAGCAACCTAACATTCCTCAATTCTTGTACGTCCTTGAGCAGTCAACAGATTTGAGGGCATTTTAAATCCTAGTCAAAGTCAAGTCAAACCAGAAAAATGTTATAAGTTAAATATCGATTTTTTGTTGAAATGCATTGTGTTACTTCCCCACCAGTACCTATGCATAAAATTTACATTTATTTTGTCATGCATAATATTATCATCAAAACTGTGCCATTTTGTTTATGGAAAGAAATAAAGATGCTTTGAGAACATATATTTTTGTCTTCTGTTCAATTTATGTGCTGGATGTTAGCACTGAACTTTCTAAGTATTAAACTCTCCCTCCTCTGGGTTCCACCTGTACTCCACCATTGTCTACCTGCAGTGGCAGCTGGTGGTAATTTATCCAGGGTGTGCATTAGAGCAGATACAGGATGATTAATTTATATCATGTTAATTACAATCCATGAACATCATATTTCGTAGTAATAGAATACATAGCAAGGAAGACATACCACTGGTACATTCTACCCTTAAAACTGCATGAACGGAAATATGTAATATAAGCATGCTAATCAAAACAATTATTCTAAACACACCTTCACAAATGACGGTAGGTGAAATTCATTCTCCTTTCCTTCTTCCGAGCAAACTTCTCTATCATCTTGTCATTGAAACCTTCGATACCATCCTGGAACTTTTTTTCAATTGATAATATCGCCAAAGCAGTGACTCTGTCCTCGTCCATCTGGCTACGTAAGAATTTTTAATGACATTTAAGGGTTGAAAAAATCCTCTCTGCTTCACTAGTTGTTATCTGAATTGTCGCAAGAATTTTCAGTTGTTTAGTTGTTTCACTGAATGTGTTTTGAATGTTATTGTCAATGATGAATCCTAGCAGGGCAATGACACTGGAGACTTTCCGGAAGTCCTCGTGCATGTTAATTATTTCAAGTTCAGTTTTCAAGCTCAATTTTCAATTGACCCATTGGTTTCGAAGTTAGCAGAGATTTGCATTGTGTGAAACAAATCCGCCAATTTTTGTGGTATAAACAATTTGTTTTCTAAAAACTGTTAATAATAGATCTGGCTTTCATGTATCAAAATTCCAAGTTATTGAAACAAAAACTAATTCATTCAAGTGCTCAAAGCTGGGCAACCTGATTTTACGTGCAAAAAACTGGTATTTTTTTGGAAAAAATGAAGTACAGGAAATACTGTGGCACAAAAAATTTAAGTTAATGATCCAACGTAGAAATAAATTCTCTTTCATATGCTTTTTGTTGCATTAAAATTGATTGCCTTGTTTGGACGATAGAGCTCCTCAAACTCAGGTGTCTTGCTTTTTTTTACAGACAGTAGGATCCTGGCGCAGGTAGTGTAGGTGGCAGCTACACTACCTGTGAGTCACTACTCACCAAGCATTCCCCCCGCTTACCTCGTCCTGCCCGAGCACCCTCAAGCGATCGCATAGACCGAATTTGCGCCCGGCATGATGCTACGGGATCGCAAACTTGCAGAGCCGTTAATTCGCCAAGGAGATAGCTGTAGCGTTCGGAGCTTCATATCACATCCATAAATAGACAGGGTTTTTACCCTTCTCGTAGTGACGTGATAAATCTTTCATAATTCATTCATCTTCGGGTGTGCACTTGCTAACATGTATATATGCACATGCCACCACTGTCTGCCTATATCATCCTATGGTTCTGGCATCAAACTTCTATTAATTTCTATCCTATCAAACTGGTGTGCAGAATATGAGTTGAGCAAATCTATGTGAGTATGAATCTGAACAGATTGATAAGCTCTGCTTGCTTGCATCACATAGCTGAATAGAGCACTCTTAAGGGATAGTGTAAGTTGCAGCCCTGTCAACTTATATTTCAGCAGATATGGACCAGTGGCGGATATATATGGGGGCAGAGGGGGCTGCCTGTATTGTCAAACATGGCAGAACCACAATTGTAACTTTTTTCTATCATAAGATGGCATTGTCTTGTGTATGAGTATATTCACTTCCATTGAAACTTTCTTAAACTTTTCATGTGACATGATTATTTTTTTATGATGATAAAAGCAAAGGTAACTTAAGATATCTTTTGCTTGAGTTTTTTCTGCATCCGCTACCTATGTGGACTAAATATGTAGTTATATGCAGATAGTTCTTTGGCACATTTTTAACCCAAGCTATGCTTCCATCAGGTTCTGCTGAAATGTGTGTCTAGAGAAAAGAATTGCCTTTATCTTTGATGGGGTCAATGGCTCTGATCCAAAATCACAATTTATTGATTGAATTCAGGACATGCAAGGAAATGTGCATAACTGCAAAGAATATCTTCCCCACTGAACCATTCTGTCGTAATTTAAAGCAAGAAAAGGCAAATGTAGACCCCAACTTTTCATAAGCTGCTTAAATCACCCACATAGCACAAGATATCTTCTAGATATCTACAAAATATCTAGAACCTCTTCAGCTAATGTCTAGAAAATATCTAGTAATATCTTCTAGATATTTTGTAGATATCTGAATGTCTGCTTTTCTGATAACTACAAGATATCTTTGAGAAGACATTCTCTAGACATTCATATTCAAATTGGATATATTGGGAAAATTCAGGATAATTGACTAAAATATAACAATTTTCGGTATAACAGGAGTTTATTTTCAACTGACAACTTAACAGTTGCAGGTGGAGCAGATGGTAGATGCCTCCTGGGGATTCTTCCTGAATATTGGATCCTCTCTTGCATTCACTTCTTTCTAATGGAATGGAGGCTTCCTCCTCTGATTCCAAATTTGAAGTTACCGAAGCAGCTTACAATTTCCTTTTAGATTTCTCAAAGGAGTCTGCAACATTATCAATAAATGTTGATTCAGTGTCTTGCAATATAGGTCTTGAAGAATTTTTAATGCAAGTTTTGCCAACATATTTAAACACCTCCATAAGGGCTATGAATGAATGATATTTATTAGGGATGAGCGAGTACTCGAAAATTTGAGTCGAGTCAATCAGGTGGTACTCGACTCGAGTGTTTCGAGTAGTATTATGAATGTCGAGTCGAGTAGTTTCGGTTACAGAGCAGTCGAGGCCAGTAAGATCAGAAAACTGTAGACAGAATGCGCTATCATGGAACTCATGTAGTAATATCGTTTATAAAGTCGTTCTAATGCCTTGGCTTTGTATACGTAGCAGTCAGCCACTGTAGTAGTCGAAGTGGGCACTGAATGCCTTTTCGTCAGCTGCGGCGTCCGGCCGTCTTCCGCCCCAGTGGTGTAATCGGAGTGGACCATAGCATTGCTCATACTTTCTAATGCGATAATTTTATACCCTACCATACTTTCTGTGCTCAAATGCTGAGGGAATATGTAGCCTTGCAGAGATAGCCTTGCCAGGTGGTCCTGAAGAGGCACTTGCTGAGTCAGCCCTTGTCTATCATCATTGGATGATAGACTTCCCTCTTACTCAATCTTAGCCCGGCCCTTGGCCACTTCTAAGGCAAATTTTAAAAACCTAGTGGAGGAGAGCTGTTGAGAACTTTGTTAGTCACAAAAGAATTAAATAAAGTAAATTTATCTGCTAATGCTCAAAAATTTCATCCACTTTGTTGTTTTTTCTCAGCATCGAAAAGTAACCTAGGTACATATTTACCCTATCCATCCATATATTTATTCAGCCTAAGAACGTCAGCTTCCGCCTTATTTTTTGCTCTCTTGGTATCCCAATATTCTGAAACTCCATGGTAAGTCCCCTGTTTGCAGAAATAGCTCCACAAATACAAGGTGATTAGGGTTTCTTCCATTTGGATGCTAGCATTAAAATATCTTGAAAAAAATCTAGGAAAATATGTCATCAGTATAAATTGGTTTGTAGAAGGGAAAGTATTTCTTGTTTTCTTTTCCCAACCAGTTTTATTTTTTCCAAGTACCATATGTACCCTGTGACACTTTCAAAAATCATTCGAACTAATATAATAATTATAATCCAAATTTTACCATTTTGCCAGGGCTCTGTCTCGAGACAGAAGGATCCTTAGTATCAATCTTCCTCTGCAAGTGATTACTCCATCAAGAGAGAGTTCAGGACTCAGTGAGGACTATGTCTTGTATATGTTCACAAAATATGCAGCTGTACAGCTACGTCAGTCTGATTTTATGTTATCTTTCTCCAGTGTTAGAAATGGATTTATTGCTGCGAAAATGCCAGAAATTCTGAGTTTGTTTAATTATGTTCTTCCGCCACAATTTTCCAAAAATTGATGTTCCAACAGGAAATTAATTAGTATTCATATTTTGCAAACATTTTGCATTTAGAGGATTTGATTAGAAGAGATAAGGATTTACATTATAAGGATGACATTTATTGTTAGACATAGCTTGTTCCTAATTGCATTTTTCAGATAGAGCATGCTTATAGTTATTTCTATTATTACAATTTCCATGTGCATAAAATTTTTATATAAATCTCCAACTTTTCCAATTGCTACATCAACAGCCTGCGATAGCTTCCTAATCTATTTGTATTTTCTTGTCAAATAATATTGCACGTCAGAAAAAGTATCAGAAATCTTGCTTGATTTTGAATATATAATTGAATAAAATTTTCTCATGAATACCGAGCACTGCGGAAAGTTCTTTGGCGCTTGCATGTGAGAGCAATATGATTCAAGTAACATCAATAGTATTCAGTTTACTTCACACCTCGTTGTCGAATGAATTTTCGCCAATGAAAACATATTTATGCTTTATATAACTGAGAAAGCAATAAATATAAAAACACTATTATTCATGTCTTTCACAAGGCTATGAATTGAGCTTGAAAAACTGGATTAAGCAAAATAAAAGAAAGGATTTTGATTCTACCACCAGTCGCTATTCGAAGCGATAGCTCGATAACCGAATCGACTCTGTCGATATAATCGATAGTATCGCGAAAAGTCGGATTTCGTCGATGGGTCGATTGAAATCGGAAAAAGAACAACGGGTCAAAACGTCGGCGTTTGTAAGCAAGTTTATTTCAGTGATAGTATCGCTATCAAAATGTCGTAGTTGCCCATAAATATAATCAGTGAAATAATTTCTACCGCCTGAGAAAATATAATCCCAAGGAATTGTGAGGTTTCTAGTTTGTAACTCTTTAAAATTACCTCGGATTTGGCCCGTAATTTGATATTCACTCCTGTTGATTGTTGATGAAATTAATTATTGTTTACATTCAGCTATTCTTAAATTAGAAAAGGCGATATAGTGTGGCTGTATATGTGAATATGACTATGAAGTACAGCTCTCGTTATGCCTATGGTTAATCTCTTGTGACATCACCTTCAGTCGTTTACATCATGTTGTGGCAGACAAAAATTACTTATTGCTAGTCTTGATTTGCATGCAAAGTTTCGCTCGCGTCATAATTTCGCCATCCTTCAAGCGAGGGAGGCTTGTTAGCTGCTATTCTCTGTATCATATAATTCAAGCACAATGTTATTAATCATAGCTCTTTTTTCGCTTATCGCCACCATTGACCATCATATGGGACTGAGTAACAACGTACATTATAGCTCGTATTTCAAGTTATTGTTATCCCGATTGTTTTCAGGTACTAAAAATTCGATGGTAACGAGGCGTCAACATGTCTTCGTCTGCTGTATATATCCTCGATGTGAAGGGAAAGGTTTGTCACAATCGATGGTCTATTATTCTACTATTTTTGAAAGCCTTTGTAATTTAACCTCATGACTGTATATGAAATTTTCAGGTTTTAATATCAAGAAACTATCGTGGTGATATAGATTTGGGTATAATCGAAAAATTTATGCCTCTCTTGATGGAGAAAGAGGAGGATGGCATGCTTACACCTATCTTACAAACCACCGAATGTACATTTTCGTACATCAAATATAATAATTTATACATAGTTTCTACTACCAAGAAGAATGCTAATGTTGCGTTAGTTTTCGTGTTTCTCCACAAAATTGTCCAGGTTAGTATTTATAAACTCTGGTGAAGACCTGATATTGCTGTCAAAATGTACAGCGTCTCGCCTGCACGCACATATATTCATATCAATCGTTTTTATAATTTGTTATTTTTAGGTCATGATAGAGTATTTCAAGGAATTGGAGGAGGAGAGCATACGAGACAACTTTGTTGTAATTTATGAATTGTTGGACGAGCTGATTGATTTTGGGTATCCACAGACAACCGACAGTAAAATATTGCAAGAGTAAGTATGGCAGTAGCAATTGGAATGATATCTAGTCAATTGTGTTAGTAACTACAGTTCACTTCACAATTTGACCTATGGTAGGTCTATGTTTTGATTAATGAAGGAATTCTACAAGAGAAGAGTGAAATTACCAAGTATGTAATTACTTATTCATTTCTTCTTATAAGATCATTAACGGGATCCTTATCTCTTATTTGGGTTTAAAACCTAAGAAATTATGAAGAATTGAGCGAACTCATTTAGCTGAACTTGGAATGATAGTGAACATGCATGGGGGGTATGCATATGGTATGGGTACCTCCGTTGCAACATATTTTTAGCGACCTCATGTTGGAACTTGCTCTGTAAAAAAATTTGAAAAACAAATGTTCTTAAATAAAATTAAACAAAAACTAGCATAGTGCAAGTATTTATATGGATGTTCTACAACAATTGCATGGTTATGTGAAAATTTTTATAGCTTTCGTCAATTTGTTGTGCATTGAACCGTAACCGAGTGTTAAGGATTTTTTAAGAGGATGCATCCATTATACATGGGTATAAAATGGTTCTCTCAGTCCACCTAAATTAGTTTATTGTCCATCCAAAAGACCACCAGCAGACCAAGGAATGCTATAGGATTACACTCTCTGCACTTTGATATCTGAACATGGTTGTGGTTAAGGAGGTATAGGACTGAGAGATCAGTTGGCTCTCCTAATAATGGATACTATGGATGAGTTTCTTTTGAAATCAGCAGAACTGAGCCTGACTCTTGGATTCATGTTTGGTTTTGCGGGTGACTGATGCAAATCCTTGTTATAGCTTAAAAAAATTAAAAGCAGCATCTAATTTTTTTTGTTGATTTATGTTACTCTGGGCGATGGAGATTTGGCAGAGGGGAGCATGTAAGAGATATCTGGCAATCATATGCTGTGTATAAAAGGAAAGTTTGATTTGACTTACTTTTACTGATTTTGACGATCGAAAGCAGGCAGTGTAAATTCTTTCTCTGAGCAAAGGCTTTCATCTGTATTGTCCAAGCACTTGGCCCACCTGTGCAGTAGACTTCCAAGAGTTGATGAATTTATTTGGAATTAACTACACTCATTGGTTATCTGAAATCATCCAATTTACTTCTTACATATATTTAATGTCTAGCAATGAATTCTCATGTGATTTACTAATTACTGGATTGCCTTCAAAATATTCAACAATAAGGTAACAACATATTGGTGAATTGATATAGTTTTAAGTCAAATAGGTTGATTTTCTGATCAGAATTTTGAAATGTCTATCCTGTTATATCAAGTGATATATGACGACCTAATATCATAAGTAACTGTGCTAGTTTGGTTCCTGGGTTTATTTTGGTTGTACTGGATCACTTTACATGGAAACTTTAACTGGAACATGGGCATTTGGTCTCCCTAACTGGATCATGAACTATTAAAGGTGTGATGGAAAGTGTTCCTTAAAATCAAGAGGTTTATGCGTGGCTGTGTAATAACATAAATTATTCCACTGATAATAGACTTCTGATCGCTGAATGGACTGATGATTTCATAAGTTTCTTAATGTCTGTCCCAAATTTCATGACTGGAAAGTGGTCATTTTATGTAGTAATGTCATTTGATTTGTTTTAAGGTTAACATTTAACTGTACATGACCACGATTTTATCTCCTGAAAAGATGAATATTTTGTAGAATCAGTTCTATCAAATAGTCTGGAAAATCTTAGCATTAGTCGGAAATGCCATGGAATTTCATTTCGATACATAAGTTGTCACCCTAGAAATGACCTCATTTGGTTCTAAGATTATTGAACCTGCATATGGAAACATCACAGTATTGATCCTAGTTCTTCATACCATCTGTATAATGGTATTTTTAATATCCCACCAGGTATTCTACTTTTTACTTACTCTGAAGAAGCAGAAGCATCTGTATTTTGGACCATGATTTGATTTTATTCCATAATAAGCCCCTTTTCTTTTCTTGCTTACAAGAAACTCTAGTGTGTAACCTTGTATCGCTGACGAAATGATAATAATCCTTCTCTGTGATTTATTATCCATCCAGGTACATCACTCAAGAAGGCCACAAACTTGAAATCCAGCCCAGACCTCCTATGGCTGTTACAAATGCTGTGTCCTGGAGGTCTGAAGGTATTAAATATAGGAAAAATGAAGTATTTTTGGACGTCATTGAGTCTGTGAATCTGTTGGTAAGTGGTTTCTGTAAAATAAACTTGATCTATTTGAGGCCATACCGTATACTCGGGTCATTTCATCTGCCTATGTACTTACTGAGGTTATGAAACTGAGTTCATATATGGCATATTAGTTTGCTAATCAATGAAAATGGTAATACTTTTTGTAATATTGTAGAAATTGTTCACATGAGCCAAGCTATTTTACCTTAACAATTAACTACATATTTCCTATTTTAATGTTGTATAAACAGGAGCTAATCACTACACAGTCCCTAGCATGTATTAGATTTACTTTGGCTGTAAATACTGATATTCACACTAATCTGCCAAAGTATGTTATACATTCATTCATATGAAAAATATGTATGCACCCATGCCTTGCATAGAGCAATTTCGATTGGCGCAATTTCTATATAGCGCAAATTCGTTCCTCGGGGAAACATCGCAATGCAGTGTTGCCTAATCAAAAAACTTAAATGCTCTCATGATAAAATGTGAACTTGCATTAAGTACACATGAAATTACTATCATTTTATGCATATCAATAGTATTGCTTGCCTCAAATCTTTTTTTGTTTATGTATGAATTTAAATCCATTGCTGTGTAATGGCCAAAGGCCCTTCAGGCAGTCCAGATAGCTGGCCTACCAAAGTAAATTATCTTGACTCCATGTCAGAATGACATTAGTGCATTTAGATCATTGATTAAGCGTGGAGCTAATGGAAATGTGATTTTTGAAAGCAATACTGTTTGAGACATAATTTTTGCCGTCATAAGTCAGGCGATTGACTTCCAGGTAGAGGGTCTACACCTCAATCCTTCAAGATCATTGGTATTCATGGGGGAGAAATGGAGTGGTGGCCGAGTTGCGTTTGAATAGCATCAACACATAAAAGGGTCCGCTATAGAGTCTTAAACACAATGGCTTCATTCCCTCCCAGCAGCCGTTGGCCCTTTGCATCTCAGAAATACAGTGCAGCAGTAGAAGGTGATTTCGATAGAGCCATACAGAGTAAAAACTAAGAGAACAATGGAAAAAAATAGGAATGCGGGTAGAAAAATCAAGAAGTTATCAAGAAAAACCATAAACCTAGAAGAGAAATTGAAAGATGTCAATTGCTTTAAAAATGGAGAGCGTCAAAGCAATATTGCGTGGAAGTTTAAACTCACGATGCCTTATTCTGAATAAAGACGAAGTTAAAACATCAGTGACCTCAGCCGCACCAACTTCAACCAAGCGGTCAAAGCATGTGGAAAGTTCATTGTGAATCTGTACAAAAATACGAGGGTAGTAATCGCTCCGAGACATTTAGTGAAACCTCCGGTTGATTCCAGAATTTTAAGCGGCTAGCAGGTATTTTCAGTGTGGCGATATCAGGTGAATCAGCAAGTGTTGATAGCGCAGTCACTGCAACATTTTCTGATGAACTCCAAGCTGTGATTGAAAGTGGCTCCTTTCCCTCTCAACTAGTGTTTAGTGTTGACGAGACGATATTGTTTTGGAAAAGAATGCAATCTCGTTCATTCATTTTCAGGGAAGGAAAACCTGAGTCAGGTTTCAAGGCATTTAAAGACTTTCACGTAGCTGCTAATGCCTTGGAGGAATTCAAATTAAAATGATTTATCATTCATAAACTCCACTATCTACGAAATGGCATTCAAAGTAGCATTTACCTGTCATTTCGATGAGCGACAAAAGGTCCTGGGTGACACAATAATTGTTTTTAGACTGGTTTGAAAAATCGTCAGCTGCCGGCAATGGATTACGGACACACCACCCGCACGACAGGAGGGAATTTCAAAAGCACGTACGAATTTTTTTAACGTGAATAAAAGTCTTTGAATGCGTGCCTACCATCTTTAAAGATATTTTAAAATATAAAAATTTGTATAAATAAGGTTTTCTAAGGCTATTTATGGGAATATATTTGGTTTAGAGGAAATTCGATACCAAACACCTGTGCTACCAGGAACGCATCCCTATCTTCCCAATGTTAAAATGCTCTCTTTCGTGTAAAGCAAATTCGTGTAGTGCAAAGATCCCAAGGAACGCATCCCTTGTGCTATACGAGGCATGGGAGTACTTAAACTATCGTGGATTTTCCATCTCCATCAGCCATAAGTAGGTAAAGAAGTTAAATACAACCAGTTTTATATCATATTACCACCAAATGCACTTCTTTGCACATAATAAGTTTTCTACTTTCATTTACATTTATGACTAGCTATTCAAAAAAGGATTTTTGGGGGTGTTCTGTTTTTTTTTTCTTTTGCTAGTTTGAGTGGTATTACATACTTTCTTGCTTATTTATTAGTTTCCTTCTTTTTGTGACTCCTTTGCCCATACTAGTTGATTGGAACCAGCTTTAGCCTTTTACCTTACATTGCACTTCATTAATGGTATTAATTCTATATTAAAGTGTGGAAACACGTAAAATGGGTGATCAAGTTGTTTTATTAGGTAGCATTACGATAAAGCATCCAATGTATTGATTTTCTAATGGGATTATATCACTCTAGCCATTGTCATTTTTTAAATCTTCACATTCATGTTCCCTGTTACCATTATCCTGTAGTTGCTATGAAAGTTTTCTGCCAGGTTACACAGTGCATTTTCGTGTCCATTCATACATTTAGACATTGACTCGTACGGGTTAATGCACTGTGTAAATAGGCCTTTAGAAAGGTTCATGCTAAGATGCTGGAAAAATGCACCTTCCTTCTGAAACCTATATTAAATAGCTTTCTTCATTTTAGAAAATTCTATTTGCATTTGTGTAATCATGTTTGGTTTCTCTACTTGATAGTTCCTTTTTCCTTGTTTATTTACGAAAGTATTTTATGTTTCAGGCAAATGCAAATGGGAATGTACTCCGTAGTGAAATTGTAGGTGCCATCAAAATGCGAGTTTACCTCTCAGGAATGCCAGAGTTAAGACTAGGGTTGAATGATAAGGTGCTATTTGAAAGTACAGGAAGAGGGAAGTCTAAGTCTGTTGAATTAGAAGATGTGAAATTCCATCAGTGTGTGAGGCTGTCAAGGTAAACTCTGTTTTATTTCATTAGGATCATTCATTTCTATTTACCTTTGAACTCCTGCATGTCCCCTACAAGAATGCTAAGTGTTCTTTGATTTCATTAATGGCCTTCTCAATGTAAACATTGAAAATTACAGGTGACAAAACACAGTCTTGTCTCGAACCTCTCCAAATTCATGGTTCTTCACAGATGGGCCATGATTTTACAACCACTATGTACTTGGTTTTTGTATAAAATGCGGATGATTCTACTTTCATTTTTCAGATTTTTTATGTGATAAAATTTGTTTTTACATTTTAAGTTCTAGAGGCATGGATTGGTGACTAAGGTTATTTATTTTATACGGCTTAGTTTAATTGTTCTATTTTCAGGTTCGAAAATGATCGCACCATATCATTCATCCCCCCTGATGGTGAATTTGAGTTGATGTCCTATCGTTTGAATACACATGTGAGTTGTATTTTTAAAAAACATTTTTGTGTGTGATAAGGTTAGTTGTTGTATGTTACCCTGATCAACTGGCCAATGATTGAGATGGAGGCAAGCGAAAGAGTTGCTTTGCAAGTTACTATGCTATGCTAGCAAGTAGGTGTTGGCTTCCATTTTGCATTTCAATGTCAACAACTTCTCTTGTTCTTGGATTGAAAAAGTTGGTAATCAATTGTTAACTACAGCTAATTTTTTGAAAGTATGAACTTCAATTACCATCTGTGATGATGCATTTAATTCATAATTTTCTTTTAAACACTTTTCAGCTTAGAATTCTAAATCATGGTTAAACTGTGGATATGTATCGGAACAAATTTACTCTATTAAATTCATTTTTACAGGTGAAGCCATTGATATGGATTGAATCTGTGATTGAGCGGCATGTCCATAGCCGTGTTGAATATATGATAAAAGCTAAGTCTCAGTTTAAGCGACGTTCCACTGCGAACAATGTTGAAATTGTCATTCCTGTCCCAGCTGACGCAGATTCTCCAAAGTTCAAGACTACCATTGGGAGTGTGAAGTATGCACCTGAGCAAAATGCCATCATTTGGACTATGAAATCCTTCCCTGTGAGTTGATTGTCATGGTGAACATGCCTTCTTAAGTTTAATCGAGCCCATCAATGTGACAATATGTTATTATAATTACAGGGTGGAAAAGAGTACCTAATGAGAGCTCACTTTGGGTTGCCTAGTGTTGAAGGAGAGGACTCTGAGGGTAAACCTCCTATTCAAGTGAAATTTGAGATCCCATATTTCACAACATCAGGAATCCAGGTGTGTGCAATCATATGTTGTTTTCTGCTATTTGTTAGGAAGTATGGAACCAATGAGAGGGATTTCGTGAAAGAAGCTTAATTTTTTTCCTTTGATACCTAGACGAACTATTTTTTTCCACGTCATTCTGGTCTGTAGTTACACTTAACCTTTAGCACTTTAGCTACCAACGTTGGAATTATTTGGCAGGACCTTTCTTGACCCAGGAGACGAATGCCGAAAATTTCCATTTGAGATTTTCCTACGTAGGCGAACAAATGCCGAAAATATCAAAGTTAAGGCTGTAATTAAATGTGAGACAAACTTCTCATTGTACATTCCACACTTATGCTTATTATATCATGGTTTGATTTTATGAATTTACTTATCATAGTATATTTTATGCAAAAAATGTATACATATTTATCGTAATAATAACAGTTCTGCTTTCCATGGAAAATTATTGATCTCCTATTTCCAATCATTGTCCAAGTATAACTTCTATCACTGCCTATTTATTTTCATGCAAAATACTCTTTTTTTAATCCACATTGGATTATTCTATTCATTAAGATGATTTATGAAAGTCATAATGCCACTTCTACTCCTGAATCACTTAATTAATAGAGGCTGGAAGTGATTGTGCAATTTTCTTAGAAGAACTTCAACTCAGTGTATGTTTTTCATCTCTTAGTTCCATTCTGATAGTCAATTCTTCCCTCAACCTTCCCTGCTTGCCCAACTTCCTCTCATCTATCTGAGACAGCACCCTCTTGCACTTCAGTATCTGCTCCAACTGTGTAAAGGCTGTTGAAGTATAATCTTGATTAAAACCACCCCTGAAAACCTTCCCCTGTGTTCATATACGTAGAGGAAATATCCCTTTGATGTCTTGTGAAAAGATGATCGATGGTTATTGAGCTTTTTAAGTCAATCATGGAATTATAAAAGGAACGTTTTTGCCTTTCTCTTATTTCATCCTTACTACATAATGGGGGGTCCTTTCAAGAATTTTTTTCGTTCATTTTGATAATTTTCCCATAAGGTATACTCAAAAACGAATATATAGAAGGTCACTTTTTCTCTTCTTTAATGTAATTTTATCAATCTCAAGAGCCTCTATTTTAACGAAGCCATTGTGGCTCTAATCTTTTTGTAAGTGTATGGGACTGAAAAGACCTGAATGCTTTGCCTTCGTTGTGAGTAATAAGTTTACCAGTTATAAATTGATTTATTTTTGTTTCAAATTTTATTGGTGTGTTATGGCGAAGTCATTTGCTGATTATAATTCAGTTGTTCCATCATTCTCTCCAGGTCCGTTATTTGAAAATTATAGAGAAGAGTGGCTATCAAGCTTTACCCTGGGTTCGCTACATAACTCAGAATGGAGACTATCAGCTCCGCACCAACTAATGCATTCCATCTCTTATTTTGTGAAGTGATTGTCTTTTATTGAAAGAGTTGTTTGATTTTAAACAGTGGATAATTTAAATAATACTTTGAATAGGAAAATTACATGGCGGTATTGTTCAGTGATATTGTTAAAAAACCTTTTGAAAAATATGAAGTTCTGGAAAAATAAGAAATAATGATATTGTTTTATTTTACGTGTTTTTTGTTTGCTGAAATATATTTAACTTCTAATGGATTGTAAATAATTACTGTGCAAATCCATTGAATTTTTAATAAATGATTCCTCATAAAAATATTGATTGGAACCTTATTGATCCTATTAGTTGAATAAGACAGCAATTTCTGCTGAATTTGACACAATCTGTTGAAACCTGGGTCGGTTGTTGAGATTTGGAATTAAAAAGTGTGGATATTACCATTTTTGTTCTTTCATCATGGATGTATCGAACTTCCACCAAATCAAGCCAGAAACGATTTTATAAATAAACGATAGGTTTGGGGCATAAAGGCTGCAACACGCCTTATCCATTGTGCACTGTACATTATTAAGTTAACAATTTGTGTCTGGAGCAGTTAGATTGTTTAAAATTTTATTAAAGTTGAGGATATAACACTAATATACCTATACACTATTTCCAATACATACATATATATCTTTTTGGGTCACTTAATTGTCTTTGTAATGCTATTCCATTCATTTCTTAAATTTTAGTGACAGCAATGCTACTGACAAATCGATATCCCACCCGTTAGTAGGAATAAGAATCAATGGAATTGGAATCAGATTCGAGAAAAAAGTAGAATTGACTCATCCCTAGTTGTTGCAATAACATTTTCATGTGCATCTTGGGCAGCCAAGTTCTTCCTTAAATACATCCCACTGCTGAAGGATAGTAAGAGGGTGTGGGAAAGCGGGAATATTGATTGCTGTGAGAGAAAGGGTTGTTTTTCATGGTTTCGATAGAGGAATGGGGGAGTACAGTTCCGGGGTAAGGGTACCACTTGCATCTTCACTGTCATCTTGAATTTTGAGATAGGTAGTGTGGATTACTCAATCTGGATATTCTTCTTTTTCTGGGTGTTGACCTTGTATCTGTCCCCCATTGGTTTCCATGCTAATTCAACACTCGCGAACCTTTATGTGGAACAAAATTATGAAGGTTTAACAACCAAATTTTTAAACTTCTAAGGAGATTTCCATGAATAATGTGAGGTAATTTTTTGACCCCCCCTTAGTGAGAATTGGCTTGACCTACCCCCTCCATCTAATCTCACATGAGATTGTTCTAACTGCATATTTTCATTGCTAATATGTTAAAATGCAGAATAGCCCAGGCAAAGAGAGCATTCCACCAAAAGAGAGACCTGCTTACAGCGGGAAACTTAAATACGGAAGTAAAGAAACAATTTATAAGAACCTACATTTGGAGTATGCTCCTATACGGAAGTGAGGCATGGACAATGACTGCAGCGGAGAAAGCAAGGACAGAGGCTTTCGAAATGTGGTGCTACAGAAGAATGATGAAAATCAAATGGATCGACCGAGTTAGTAACGAGGAAGTCCTAAGAAGAGTGGGAGAGAAGAGAAGCCTCATAAAAACCTTAACCAGAAGACGGAACAACCTTATAGGCCACATCTTGAGGCATGATGGCCTGATGAAGACAATCGTCGAAGGACAAGTGGAAGGCAAGAACGGAAAAGGAAGGCCTCGAACAAAATATATGGAACAAGTGAAGAAGGATGTGAAAGAGAAGAAATACGTAGGAGTGAAAAGATTAGCTGATAGGAGAACTGAGTGGAGAGCTGCGTCAAACCAACCCTAGGATTGTTGACCAGTGATGATGATGATGAATATGTTAATTTATGCTTCGTTGTATTGGATTTATTAAATATAACCATTCCTTTAATTATTTTATTATGATTAGGTATATTGGGTTTTATTAGGATAAGGTATATTTAATTAAGATTAGGTACATTCAGTAGATAAAATTCTCATCATAGTTGCCCAGAGTCCCCGTTATTGTAATTCTATAGATACTGTATGCAGTCTTAAGACAGTATTATTCCAATCTCTGGCATCCTTCGATGAGGTTTCCATGGGTACCCTTGCCAGTCACATTTTACCTTCAAATAAACCTTCCTTTAATATTTGAAGTAGCAATTTTTCTTGATCCATTTACAGATCATCAACCAATTCTTCAGTATCTTAGTTTTAGCTATTCGTGAAGCTCTATCGCTGGCAAATGATGGCATTTTATATAGCCAGTTCCTAGATTTTGTATTCTTGAAGATTTCATTTCATTTAGGCCTAGATTACATTAATTTATTTTTAATAGCCATAGTTATTATTACATTAGATAAGATTTATTTAATAGCCATAATTATTAATTTTCAGTACCACTGGAAAGGTACTGCCGAGTTAAGTTAACCTATCCTTTACTCCCCACCAACATGGGCATATTACACCTTAATCATTAACGGTACAGTTCATAAAATAAACCAGCGTACCTCTTGAGTGTTGCATTCACTCAATAAAAAGATATAGTTGTTTATTTTATTGCCATTTAGAAATGTGTTCTCCATATGGTATAAAAGGTAAGTACCTGTATATCATGGATGATGCCATCACAAGGGGTAAATGTGGTATGTTTGCATACAAAGCAAATAAATATGTTCTAGGGAAGTAACTGATATTCTTGAAGATGAATAGCCTAGACTAGTTGCATCTCCTAAACATTATATTGTTGTCTGCATCCGCTGCCGGGAAGCTGCACAAGTTTTGCTATTATTTCTAAACCTCTATTTTACCACGATATATGTAGTCCATCTGATATCTCCCAATTACCTCTGGACTCATAAAATTGTACTGCCACCCCTTAAACTGCCTGAACCATGCTTTTGTGATGAATAATCTTCTCCTCTTCCAAAATTTTTCTGCTCTATCCTCTTCATCGTTTCTTGTTTGGAATTCAAATTTTTACTTTTTCCTTCCCATTCATGACCGAAGCACTCCAATACCATCATTACTACGTTTTTCTTACCCAAAATTTCCCTAATTATTTCCTCAAGCTGTCAATGTACCCCATCTACTTACTTTTACAAGTTACAATTGTATTACTGTACCTGGTGTTATAAGGCTTTTAGTTGGTCAAACAACTGTGCATGACCAATGCATTGTGTATAACAGGGCTCCCACTCAACTGTGAAAACCTTAAAACCATGAAAAAATCTGAAAATTTCATCATAAAAATCCCTCAAAATTGATTGTAGAACTAGGATTAACAGATCAACCAAAAAATTCATATGTCGATTATGTTACAAGGTCAGTCAGGCGCAGACACCTTCCACGCACTTATCTGCTCCCGTACATATTCGAACCACAGTTATTGGTCCGTGTGCCATGATGACCTTAACCCTTAACTACTGGTGCGGGGTGATGGTAGATCCCCTCGGACTCATGACCTTCAGTTTGGTAGGTGAATACTGTGCTCATACACCAAGGGCAGCAAAAAATTTTTGGTGACTCACAGCCAGCCAGTGCAGGTCATGTGGCTTGCCCACGGCAAATTTTTTAAATTCCAATTTATTGGCTCATAAGGTATGAAGGCTACTTAATTTTTTCTAAAGTGAACATATCAGTCAAATACATGAACAGAATCTACAAACAAACTTTTGACTGAATCAGGGTGCTGCACTTGGTGGTATATATTCCTTATTAGCATCGAGAGAGAAGAAAATATCTAAATTAAAGGTAGTCAGGAATGATTAACTTACTCAGGCAGAGCACTGATGGAAACTAAGGCCTATCTATGAACATAATGAGAAGGGAATAGAATTGGCTATGTAGGAAAGATTGGTGACCAGCATTGTGTGTAAGATGCAACAATTGCATTTAAATATGGTTAAAGGGCTCATATAAAGGTCTCAGGCAGATGTAACATGTATGTATTCATAATTTTGGATGCATGCTCATCTTTTCTCCAAATATGTATTACAAGCACCCCCATGATTTCATATTGATATATTTTAGTAACAACGTGAGCTTGGACTAGGCAGCTGTGAGACATTGAAGAATCAGTTAATAAAACCCTTATAGGTCTGTAATTCAACTTTTGATCACTTGAGAGAATAGTTGCTCATATGCTTTCAGTGCTAGCACAACTAAGCAAATAATATTAGCAGCTAGATGTAAAAATGTGGTATTGCAAAAAATATATGCCGGCTAAATGGAATTAAGTGGTGCAAGGTACCACACAAAACAAACAACATTGAACTATTGGGAAAATAAAACATTTTGCCAATAGTTTAGTTCTCCCAGTTTTTAGGGAGAGACTGTTTCATCATAGCAATAGAATTTCACAATTGGAACCTACAGAATATCTTTCACTTAGAATTAGGAAAAGCTCACTGAACTTGTAAAAAACGGATTTAAAAGCAGAAACATCTTCCCACAGCCCTTGCAGATCTAATTTTGACCTCTGGAAGTGCTGCTTGGAGGGCTTCCCACACGAGTAAGTTTCCTGAAATCAGTATTGGAGAATAAGGTGGGCAGACATCATTCATACTAATCTTTCAACCAGCATTTCCTAGCTATCTTCGAGAAGGAGACTTTGATAAATTAAGCATATATTATTTACTTTGATATTGAATGGCATAGAAAAAAAATTTCAAAACTAATGAGTGAATATGGAATGTCACAAATAGAGAGGGGAATAGAATGATTATAATATTAATTACTGGACAATCCCTTATCTTAAGTATTCAACTATGCCATAGGGAGATTCTGCTTGCGTATTCTAATGACCGCTAGAGCATCCCTGGCAGGAGCCACATGAAAGGCAATCCACTTTAAGTTACATTAGAAACACAATTGAAATGAATGTGGGAAACCTGACAACTACCTCTTCCTTGGAAACATGGATCAATGAAATGAGCCCAGCAAACTCATTCAGTGGTACTCTTTCAGGAGGGTGCGCTTCAAGGATGCAAAGTCCTAAAGGTCTCTCTCATGCCAAATCCTGGTAAGTACTTCACACCTTCGTCCAAGAAGAAAAGATTGGAAAGGGGCAAATATGGAGGGATATAGAATATTAGGACAATGGTAAGAGAGGGCAAGCTAAACATTTTTGAAGGAAATTAATTAAGAGAGAAAAAATTTGTAAGACGGGCTTGATGAGGTGAGATAGGAGGAGAGTATTAACTACTGCAATGACAGGTACAGGAGAATCGAAGGTCGAAAGTGAGGACGAAAGTCAGAGAGGGCTGACTTTAATATTAAATGAGACCTGGGTGAAAGAGCAGTATGTATAATACAGCCAATACTTGCTCGATGATTATCCATAAAAGCCATGATTCAAATAAACCGACACAGGCTGCCGTCATGAGCACCTATACCTTGTTCGCAATACCCAAACCTCTGAAATTCCTCTAACTTTCGAACAGCGTACATTTCGTCATTTTAACAACATCTCTACGTAATAGTGACAGAAATTGTGGTGGTATCATGAATATTACACAAGAACATCGCTTATAAACGGGTCAAGTCGCCTAAGTATCACATAATTAGCAATCCCAAAAAAAAACTAAAATTCATTTTAGTATAACACAGAGCCAATTTTAATGCACAACATTAACACATACAATATATCATTTAGGCCACTGGAAATATTTTAGCTTCGTTTACTGAAAATATAAAGTGCGTCCAGGGATCAGCAATATACACATAAATATGATTACTAATATTCAATGATGACAACTGTGATAAATATATTGCTAACGGAAATACATGGTAATCCACAAACGTAAACACTAAATACTATTAATACAAACAAATATCCACAAAATTCGAAGTAAAGGTGGTAAATGCTACATCAAGAACCAAGGGACCATTCATATTCCAAGGGTACAAAGAGCAGTCGTTATTCCATGAAGGTAGATTGCTGTTGCCTCTTCGGCCGCATTTTAATCGGCTTTCAAAAATGTTCGCAGCGTGGTGATGAGTAAAATGCGATCCACTCTTTTCCAAAATTTTGCTGTATGGTGTTTCAAAATGCAAGGAACAGCATTGAAGAGTTACGAATTTGGTAAATAACATAATCATGAGTGTAAATTGCTGATGATACTTCTAATTATAACTTATTTCCCCGTGAAACTCGGATCAATTTGTTCGTCAGCGACAAGAGTGACGAACTCTATAAATTGGGACACACGTCTGAGACCGACGTGAGGATCCTCCATTAATCGTGTACAGTTCAATCTCCTTGTGTGTTTAGTTACAAATATCGTCGTCATGGCGTTGCCATCGCTGGCAGCAAACGCCGTAGTTTGCTATTCATTTGCCTTTAGGCCGCTTGGGGGCGTCATCCCAGTTTTGCATCAATATGTTTTCAAAGTCCCATTCTCAAATATACATAATTTATGTTAAATCAATTTTAAGCTACCGCGACAATGAAGTGATCGCAAGTACTAGCACATATGTGTTCTATATACTACGTATAATAGTTAAATTAAAGGATGTTACGACACCGTTTGAATTTTTCCAGCAATGGGTCCTATACTTTTATCAGCTGGTGAACCAGGTGGAGGCTACTACCAACTTAACTCATATTTCGATATCCCTTCGAACGCTTAAAACTTCATCCTTCAAACGGATGACATTTAATCAATCTTACCTCCAAAAATATATAATTTCATTTGTCCTAAATAGCTATCACTCCTACGAATTCATTATACACCTTATGTGCAACTAAATATCATGCAACATTTTCTAAGATTCCTTGCTTAATTTGCTCCCAAATTCTTTCAAGATTTGATTTTCGATTGTATATGTAATCATGAAATTTATGCTTATAAGAGAAAACCCCACGCAGTTTACTGAAGATATTCCAATACTTACCCCGTTGGCTACACTGCGGTACAGTTTCGCTCGTCATTTGATGCTCAGGGCGTAGGAGGGGGTCGGGGAGTTGTGTGAGGTGGTGGTTTTGTGTTGTTGTTTTTAAAGGATCTGAGAGAGTAATGTTGTGGGGTGTTGTTTGGTTAAGGATGCTGGTGGATACTCTGTGTCTGGATTTTAGTGAAAGAAAAACCACGCGTGAAATACTCAGAGCTCAAAACAGTTCATTGTTATGATTTCATACGTGCTACCTTAGTTTGCCTAGATACTAGAGAACTGAGGCAAGCAGCTGTACCTTAGTTATGCCGTTAGGTAAGTTATTCTTTGTTAAATTATTTGAATAGGAATTAATTTTTATTTTGTATGTCTGATGAACGAAATTCAGGTGTCTTTGTTTTGATGTCTGCTATTATAATGTGTTGAGTGTGAATATATATGTTTTATTGCCTCTGAAGTCCTCTACGGATGCGATAACATTTCTCGAGAATGATGATCAAACTGCGAGCTGAGAGGTGTAATTATTGTTAGGTTATTTTCGAGTGACTTAAATTATTTTGGCGTAAAATACTGCATTGTACCTAAGTAAAATTAACTAGTGAAATATGTTTTTGTGTAATCGTTTTCGAAGAAGCCTGACGATTTCAGATTTATTATTGGGATTTTCGTGGCTCTCCTTTGCTTACGTGTAGGAACTTTTAATTTCAAGGTTGTAGGAGGTAATAAATTATTTTCCTCGGTTTGTGTTGTGGATTTATGACGCATAGACAGCGAATCCAGCTTAATTTGACCAACATATTGTTAGCGCTTCGTTGTTGCTTCGCCACGCAACACAGTAACTGTATCCGCGGAATAGAGCTTTCTTTTCCCTATAACCTTTGGCTCAGAAGACGGCCTTGCTGCTGATGTTATTTTCTCTTGCCTTGTCAATTTTACCCCCGTCACGATTCCTACTCGTAAGTCATACATCATTCTAAATCCCGCGCCATTTCTTAACAGCTTTTTCCCATCTTTGCGGAGATGTGCGGATGTGCTGAAATTTCGTTCAGTTGAAACCACAGCGCTAGCTTCGGCAGAAACGTAGAAGGTTTTTACTTGAGCCATGTCATGACTCATGCTCGATGTAGGTAAATAATCACGGCTAAGCGTTGATTTCTATTCTAGTTAATGTAGGTCGAACACGCCTGAGTGAAACTACTATTGATACTTTAATGCAGAATTTGTAATCGTGCCACAATCAAGTAATTTTAAGACGTGTTAAGGTGGTCCGGATTGAGCGTCCCTCTTGTGATAGCCTAAAAATTTCCCTATATTCATTTTTACCATGATATTGGCAACGTTTCCTTTAATTCCTGCGCGATAGCAGGTAGTGAGGCTAGCGGTTTACGTGTCCCCTGTCAACGTTTTGTCTGCTTGAGTGAATGCGGAGTACTTCAAGCTGTGGCCACCCCGGAACCCCGAGAACGAATTTATTGTACGAAATGGCATAGTTTCCTATCGGAATTCTGTCATTGGGTTCTATCAAAATCCTTATATTTTTACCTCTTTTCGTTTAAATGTAAACAAAATAAAATTTGCACCATCGCGATCTTTACGGTATCGTATCAGGTGTGGCAATTGTGATTATTCGTCCGTTTTCATGGGCGAGGCTTGGTATGGGCCGTAGGGCGGGATTGACCATCCTCTTGAACTGGATATGGTGGAATTATTCGATATGACATGGTGTGGAAGGCCATAAAGTTTGTAACCTACCCTCAGACCCTGAATGAAGATTCTATCTCTAAAAAAATTCTGGGGAAGAATTGGACCCATAGATCACCCTACGGGTTCTACCGTCCCTCAACGTAGGCTTGCCCTTTTTTGGCACCGCGAATGCGTCAGAATATTATATTGTGTGCGCCGTACTTCATCACTAAAAGAGCATATAGAATGAAACGCCTTAAGGTGGTTTGAGCGAGATAGTTCCGAAGTCAAAAAAGCGATTAAATTTTAATAAAATTTACAATTATAAACAGTTATTAAGGCGTTTGACACAATTTCACAATATTTTATGCGGAAAATCTTCGTTTGCGTTACTTATTTTTCTCAGTTATGAACGAACTTTACGTAATTTAAACTTAATCTTGACTTATTTTCAAAGGTACCAACGGTAAATTTAGTAATATCTTACTAAGTTTTCCTAGTATAGTTTTGCCTTAACTCCGACTTGGGGTACGGATTACTGGAATTTTAAATGTTAAAACATAAAGATGTAATGATTACTCATATTAGAAAACAATTTCGAAGCATTTTATCGAAAGAAATTACATATGCCCAAGAGACGCTCGACTTGGCAACAACGTGAAATTTCTTAGGTTGGTGACACCAGTGACACTTTCAACTAGCCTGGGAACCCGGGAATTCAGAAAAACACGTGACTAGCTGGAAGTAGCTTGAATCGTAGGAAGGGTGCAGAGATTTCGGTGTTGAAATATTTTTGAGAGTCGAGTATTTCTCTAATTTTTTAGTGAGATACGCAAGTATTTCAGCCTTCTCTGCTTTTACGATGAAGCCATCCAGGAGTAAAGACGGAAGGTTTGTGCGGAAGAAGGAGTTTGAGAAGAGGCAGAAAGCTTCTTCCCGGGCGAAGGTGAAGAGGGAATCGTCGCCCAAAATTGAAGCGAATCCACGTTTCACGTTGGAGGGTCGGCGAATCGTGGACGTAAATCTGTTGGCTAAGCAGATGAACTGCGATTCCTGCCTAAAACCTCTTTCCTTTGCAAATATTGAAGGCGAGTTGCGGCGTGGATTAGCTTCCATTTGGACGGTGCGCTGCTCTTTTTGTGAGCAATTGAAAAAAGTTGCTACATCTACGGCAGTGCATTGTGCAAAGTCCTCGTACGCTCAGTACGCAGTGAATTGTAAGGCCGCCATAGGTAAGTGCTCGAATAAATACCTTAATTCATATTTGGGAATAGAAGAAGTTGATTAGCTGAAAATATATTTTTGTTCCATTTTCAGCTTGCGTCGTGTCAGGTGTTGGGCACGAGCAAATGAATAGGGTTTTGGCAACCCTAAATATTCCGCCTGTCGCCAATTCCACTTGGAAAAGGTACGAGCGATCTGTGGGGCCTGCGGTTGAAGAGACGGCGCGAGAGTCGTGCCAGAAGGCTGTGGAGGAGGAGAAGCTTCTCACTTTGACCTCAACACCGTAAGTTTCATCGTATCAGTTTATTTATGATTATGCTGTTCATATTAGTGTTTTTAGCCCAGCGAAACCAAAATAGAATGTTCATTTTTCAAAAATGTGCCTCTTGTGGTCGCATTTGGTTCTGTCATAGTACTTGGGAATATTTCGGCGGTGTGATTTTTATTTCAATGTACATTACCTTCCAAGAACATTACCAGTAGTGGTCACGTCCAATATATGAACTACAATTGAGGAACTTCAGTGGCTTCTTTTATGATTACTATGTTCAAGTGTAATTTTACCTTTGCTTCACATTATTATTATCACTGTCCTTCGGTATTACTTGTTATCGGTTACTAAGGATGAGGCCATAGTTGAATAAGTGGCTGTTGACTGGAGGGGCTTTTCATTTCAAATCAGGCAGATAGTGCAAAAATCATGTCAGGTGACCATCACTGATTTTCCTAAAAGTTATGTGTGTGAAAGCAGTATCCTTATGATGAAAAATGATCACTTTCTAAGATCTGAACTGAACCATTATAAAGTTATTAACCTTTGAACAATGCAGGGTCAGGCCTCAGGGTAATAAATAAAGAAATACATACCTGCTGAATACAAAGGAACCATGGTTAATGAAATCGTGGTAAATCTTTAATTTTAAATAAAATGCATTCATGCACATTCTGGCATAACTTACAAGTGCCACTGCTTGATTTATCATGGTGATATGCTATCAGGTGATTTGGTTAGAAGTCTATATAACATACATTTTCAATTATAGTATCCATGTCTTAAGCATTTCAGCAATTAAAGACAAACTAATTTCTTCCTGCTTATTATTCCTTAGTCATTGTTCGTTAAAGAGGTCAAAGTAATCAGCACAGCCAATTTACTGGTATGGAACATTGGGTACTTTCAACTGGAAACCTAGGTTAGTTTCCTCTAATGCTCATGCTCAGTGTCTCAACTATTGTTCTATGTAATACTTATTCATTCAAGACTTTCAATGCTTTTAGCGGATCAAAAACTTTCTTGATTACTTAAAGGCATTAACTGACTCCTCCAACAGCTGGGATGGAAAACAGCAGAAAAGGAATGTTTTTCCTATTGTCAATTTTTTTAAAGTCAAGGCTGGATATCCCAAGCACAAACCCTTCTTCATTTCAAATTCCTTATTAAACATTATTGCAAGAAAATGTTCCTATTTGTCGGCATCATCTCCCTGTTGTTCTTGATGCTGCAGTCCTGATTGTGATTGCTTTCTTGAATTTATTATAATTACAACCTGTTTCACTATGGTGATTAATGCTTTTGTTAGACTAACGAGTTCCAAAGTAGCAGAATGTATTTTGGTGTTATATTAACCAATGATAGAGTATAAAAGTCTTACACATAACCAATATTCCTTTCTAATGTTGAATCAGTAACATCATAAGTGAAGTGGTAGATTACCTTCATTGTCATTATACTATTTCCATTCCTTAGTAACAATTCTACCCAGTCACAGAATTCTGAATGTAGTTCTTTGGCTAATATGTGGCATCTCATTCAGTCTACATAATTTATTTCAGTGCCACGACTCTGAGTGAAGAGTCTCCTATGCATGGCAGTGATGGGGCTGAGGTAGATATCATTGCCTCTTATGACTATGGGTGGCAGAAGAGAGGCAATGGGCGGTCATATGACAGTAAATCTGGTTGGTTTCATTATATTTTCTGAGAAATAAATTATGTATTATTTGTCCCTCTATATTAACGATTAAAATTTCTTTTTGCATTTGCAGGGCATGGATCTGTCATTGGATACCGCTCCAAAAAAGTTCTTGCATTTGACGTGTGTACCACTACCTGTGCAATGTGTAGTCAGGGGCATGACAAGAACGATCACTTAGTTTCTTCCACAGGTTAAATTTTTTTCTATTTTATTACCAGTTTCATCTATAATATCATTATCAAATACTAATGGTGTAGTAGCTGAAACCGGTAATAAAATAGAAAAAAGATTTTTATTAGCCTGTTGAAGAAACAAAGTATCTTTCATTATTAAATATTATTTTTTTCTGTTTCTTGACCTTATTTAATATATAATATGGTTTTTCCTGGAGTATAGGTCATATATACAAAAGTTAGCAGCCAACGTTTCGATTTATTTTCTTAAATCATCTTCAGGGCTATGTTAGAAAAATTGTGAAACAGTATAAAATACAGAGAGTAAGACTAATAAGACTTATTCTCTGTATTTTATACTGTTTCACAATTTTTCTAACATAGCCCTGAAGATGATTTAAGAAAATAAATCGAAACGTTGTTGGCTGCTAACTTTTGTATAAATGACCTATACTCCAGGAAAAATCATATTTCATTATTAATCACATGCTAGCTTGAATAATAAAATTGTTGAAAAATATCTCATGGAGAGAAGCAAAGTATGTAGTAGCCAATTTAATGTATCTTGTGAGCCCTGGCTATCCTATCTTATGTTCTTGGCCAACACTTTGTGAAAATGAAATGTATATTGCTAAATTTATGTGACATTGTATGTAGAGTGGTTTTCTAAAAAATATTTTGTAATTTTTGTTATGTAATAATAATGAATATGTATACCAAGAGTGTAGTCATATTTCACTTTCTGTCTACTTTCTTCCTACGCACCCAAAATTGGTAACTAAGTGCATACATTTCCAAAATAGGGCCTTGAGATGAAAAGCAGAACGTTGAAATCGTATCCAGTTTAACTAAAGGTAAGGGGGCACTACAATAGGCATAGAGATGAATGGCAAGCTTAATTTAGAATAGTTTTATGATCATGGTGGATATTTTAGCTTTGACTTAGTATTTTTGTAATGATGTAAGCAAAAGTATATTTGGTGTGAAGTTCTTGTTCCTAAGGGATTGTTGTAAGGAAATTGCAAGATGAACATCCTTTGAGACCCCATAATACTATTAATGGTAGATTAATTTATACGTCGGTTATGCGTTATCTAAAGATTGGATTCATTGAATTGTTGGTAGTGAATTCAGCATTCATGACGTGAAAGTCTACAGTTATTGGAGCAAGAACTTCCCATCGGGGCAAGTCTTGTGATTTTGCACTACGTGGAAGGAAAGTTATTTAAAGTCGATGCCAAGCAATGCTAATATTTCGGAGGGCTGGTTATACATTAATTTTTTAGAAAGGTTCCTCAATTTCGGTTAAGGCAACAAGTTTAGTAGGTTTTATGCATTGTAAGATGAATTCTGATTTCCCTGGGGGAGATGATTCAAAAACATTTTTCCGTATACGTAATGTGCTGTTGTTTAACTTGCGTGTAAACGCATGACTACATTCGTATCTCGCTAATAATTATGTCCGTTCATTTTCATGTAAGGTTCGGACTGCGTTGGCTTAAATATATGAAAATTACCTGAAGATAACAACCTGCTCACGGTGTTCAATAGGTTTCCCGCACGGCTCATACCTGTAAGATGGTTTGAACCACTCGCTTTCGTCACAGATGGCAAGTTCATTAATGCGGATGGAGAATCTTACTTTGACAATTAAATACGCAGAAAACTGAAGTGTGCGTCAAATCGGTTACATCCTTCCACCAAATCATATTTATATACACATAAGAAATCTCTTCACTCGAAGTTTACAGCAACCCAAATAGTATCAGGAATCGCGAATCTCATGATTCACTTCCAAATGTCCACCACGAAGTAGTTTTTGTACATGGAATTTACTGCGACAATATGGAAAATCAGTAAACTAAACTCGTACGCAATCAATTATCTCCATTTATGTTTATTTCTGGTATGCTGTCGTCTGCGATCATGTTTGCTTACATTTAATCTTATGCGGCGTTGCCAAACCGAATCTTTCGGCATCCGGTCGTCTGCAGGAAATGCCTGTTCGACGAAAAGTTTTTTTCAAATATTTTAATTATACTACCGGTGACCTATGAATTTAATGTGACCAAAAATTCATAAATGAAGTTAACTACACTCAGTTAGTTTTTTGTCGATTTCTATGTACGAGAAATAATTCTATTTAAATAAATTCTGCCGTCGAAGCGCATGCCTCCCATCTATGCCATGTAAATCAGCTTCTCTTTACTCACAAATATCTCTGAATTTAGCCCGGTAAGGGGTGTATATTATGATATCATTGGAAAGAGCAAGACTTTTTCTTTGCATTGAGATAGAAATCTCAGAATTCTATAATGATTGATTTTTCGCTCAAACTACCTTAAAGCCTGTTTGCACCGTACATTAGCTTTAACAAGTTTATGTCTGAATTTAGGAACGCGAGAATTAACGCCAAAATGCACCGTGTAACTAACCAACGTGTGCACCACCCGACGTGTGTGTCTGTGGATTTCTATGTAGACATACTTGGGAGTGCTTGGCCGTCCTGCGTTGCTGAATCAGGACCTGTCGAGCAGATTCGGACGGTAAAGCGTCTGCAACAATTGATTTTTCGGGGAACATCCGCCCCTCCATACATACGCCCGTACATCCCAGGGGGGATTTTAAAATTCACCCCAGGAACGAGTTATGCGAACTTCATACCCGTTGCTGCGGAATATAAGTCCACCGACATCGTGGGTTTACTCTCCAGTGACCTATCGGTATACCAGTCCGACATTTCGTCACGATGTCTCCTCAAGACAGTTGGAGCTGACAAGTGTTGACACATCGCCGCGATGAGTACAGCGACAGGCGATGTCCAAAAATCCACGCCTCACGCCTATTGAGACAGCTTACGGGGTATTTTTGTGGATGCAGACGACGTCAATGGACTGGAAAATGGGTGGAAAGCCTAAGGTCAGGCGCGCACTAGCGCGATCGCTGTCGCACACCTTCCGACCAGAGCACGACCACACTCACGGTAGCAAAACACATTCACCGTCCACTTGCTCAGCTCGTGTGGTCGGGTCGGAGTGAAGTCGGAGCCAGTGCGCGGCACGCCATAAGAATGCGTGTAATTTATGGCCGCAACGACCGCTTAGTCGGGGACGATCAAATTCAAAAATTTTGGTCGGACGACTCGGGTCCGACCAACGAGTCGCACTTGGCCTAGTGCGCGTCGCTCCATTAGTTGCAATGCTAAAATTGGTCGTGTGCCGCAGGTCGTGGTCGCCCAAGTGCGCGCCTGCCCTAAGGATGGAAGAATCTCGCGCCGTCATTAAGGCGACGCAGGTTACCGCTAGCGAAACCAGGTTTTCCGTTTATCGGGAAAGGGAAGGTCTCACTATAAAAGAGATTGCCCAGAATGTTCTCTCTATATGACCAATGGCGGGGAAAGGGGATGGTGTACCCTCAGCGCTCTTCTCCGGAAGGAGGAAATTCGACTGCAAACGACTTGTACCTCCTGGAGAAACACCCGCGGTATCTACGTCCCTCGAGGCAAGACGCTCTTGGTGCTTCACAATGCTGGATTGATGTTTTAGGGTCGCATGGTTGGAGTCCATCGTCATTGTATTTCTGCGAAAAATACTGCACCTTTCCTGTAAACCTAAGTTATCCAAGAGATGTATTAGCTTTATACATATACCTTTAAAATTGCTGCGTTTACACACCCAACTTCCGCGAATGGATGAGCTCGATCGTATGACCCAATAAAATACTGTACTGTATGTGTTCTATTACATATTTGCTCTTGCGTCAACCCGCACATGCAGCGTGTAAACACGGCATGAGGAATAATGCATGTGAGGGTAGACGCCAAGGTTCACGAGCGAAAAAAATGGTGTGAAAGCCCCCGAATAAAAATGATGCATCGTAGCATCTTTGCTCTATAATATATGGCAGCAGTGTCCTGTTTGGCTACCGAGGCCAGATCCCCTTCTTTCCCATCGATTGCCAGTAGGGTCACGGAGATAACACGCACAATCACAGGAGAGTCTGGAATTGGAGTTGCACACCATTGACATTTGAGGCTATGAAAATCCCGTGCCACGGCTTTGCGATTTTAACTAGATATTGATTTTGATAGTTGGCAACTGAGGTCGATTAGGGAAGGAAGACAGCTCAGCCGGAGCAGCTGGAATCCTGAAGCCCGTGGGTAGAAATGTTTTTGTACCATGCGCGAGTCCATATCCGCCAACGGCTACATACTTTTTTGTTCCACAGTTTTTTTTTAAATCCCACCTTCATCCTCTCTCGTTTCATGCGGGCATGCTACACTCCACTGGCAACTTCGCTCGTATCTGTGCTAACCAGTATGAATGTATAGTGGCTGGGCGCTACGAAATTCCTTTCTTTTCCGTTAATCAGTCTAGGTTGGTAGCTCTGGGCGTCGGCAACGCTGCTTACCATTCATTTCCTATCTCAGAACCGTCCGAAGGAAGTGGATTTCCCCCCTCCCCATAGTTTCCTTCCTCTGTTCACCTTCGCGTTCACAATCGGCTGTTCCACGCATCCAGGTGCCATGAGCAACCGAATGGACTCGGATAGGTGCTATTGTCGCGTAGTTACACTGTGTTCTAATGTATCGTTTCGATTGCGAAAACTTTTGTTGGGGTATCCCAGTTAGTTTTCCAAGCGATTGGAGCACGAATAGTCTCCGGCTTCTCGACGTTGCCGCATACATGATCCCGTAACGTTCACTTAAAAGCGTTACGTGATTAGTTACAGATAGGTGGACTTAGTGGAAAGTTGTATTGCAGTTGGATGAAGTCTGTAAGTTCGTTCCCATCACTTGGCCGTGCTTCTGTTTAAAGATCCGTCGCCCGATGGGCTAGAATCGAAAAAAGCTGGGCAAAAACTCAAAAACGATTTTTTTTGGGCTAGCGAGTTAAAACTTCGCATGCATATTCTCAAATAAATGGTGCATAACTTGCCAGATTATTTACTTCCTGTGCCTTCACGTTAACAATATATTTTAAGTCAAATTTGAACTAATTTAGCTAAAAACGACCACCCTCGATTTTTTCTGATAATTGCCAACTTTATCCTCGTGCAGTGGTCTCATGAATAGTTTTAGTGACAAAAACATTATACCATCTTAATAAACACTTCTTTTTCTTCCATTTGGAGGGTTTCCAAAGATTTTTGTTTCATCATTAACCATAGATATATAACAAAATGGCGGAGCCTGTTTTCAGCCCATTTTTTTTACATAAACGTAGAGAAAAAGTAGGTACTTCCGCCGGCTTCCTCCAAGTGACTTATACCACGTCGTTCTATGAAGCTTCTGTATTGTGAATCTAAAGTAAAATCTTGCACCAACTTGCAACTCCGAATTTTAAACAGTTTTTTTGGGCGCGCGCCCGACTCCGGTTCTGGCCGGCGCACAGTGGGCTGAATTCGAAAAAAAGCTGGATAAAACCTCAAAATCGATTTTTTTTTGAGTGCGGAAATTGAAATTTTGCTCAGTTGTTGCCAATATATTAGTACATTTTTCGACGAAATCCGTTTTTCATAAGTAATTTTTTCAAACTAATTACTTGGCCTCAAAGTTGAACAAATTTCGCAAAAATTGCCCTTATTGAATTTTTTTCGATATTCAGCATGTTAAAACTAATGCCATACCTTCTGTAGTAATTCAATAGAAATAAAAATTTACAATATTATTATGCGGTTAATTATCGTTAATTCTTGGCAACTTTCACGACTCAGTTGTAAAATTTGTGGCCGATACGATACAAAATGGCGGAACCTGTTTTTCGTCGAAATTTTGTGGTCGTGTAGGATTATAAAAAAGGATCACCGAGTTACCTAGAGATATTTACGCCACATATGCGACAAAACCTATAGAGTATGATACCAAAAGGAGAACTGCGGCCACCTGCGACGCCGAAATTAAGATCGATTTTTCGAACGTGCATCACAGTTCGGAGCTTGCTGCAGGCCACGGGGATTATCGTGCTCGACGGACGTTGGAAAGTGAATCTTTTCGTAAGTGAATTGTGTATAAGATGTAATTTATTTAGGGCCACATTAATTTTACATTTCTTATAACCTAATTTCTTCGCTGTCTTGCGATATATATCGTCGATACGATATAAATTGGAGGACTCCATCCAAAAAATCAACTTCGACCGCTAGCATCGAGCAAAATAAAAATCGATGTTATTGACGCGCGCGCTGTCCGCGGAAGCTCCCCGATGGTATGGAATGCCGTGACGCGGCGTAATTTACAATTGACATGTATGTATAGTCGTATAGGCTATTTTTGCGTGTATCGTTAGTCTTATTATTTCCTTAATAGGATACACATATTTTAGCCTTTTTTCTGTCTATCCATTTAAATAAAGTATTAGCGCTGTATAGGTTGATAGCTGTTGGACATACCGCGCATGTAATTGCATGACTTGGATTCGGTAGAAGAACTGTTCCTTCCACTTCCATGCTGCAGAATATCGTACCAAACGTCTAATAATAAGAGTTAATTCATCAGTACAATCGGCAAGCCTCGGGAGTTCTTTGTAATTATCTGTGCGGTGTTCGATATTAATAGAATCGAAAGTGCTGGTAGAAGTTCGAAGGTGCTGGCGAAATAGGTCTTCATAGATATGGTATGTTTTCTCGAGTGGTTTATGATGACGCTTTCCATTTAATTTGCAATAAAATGAAAAATATCGCTTTAGAATATAACTGAGACCCTTGGTGTCTTAAATGTTCCCTTGTGAGTCAATGTTTCCGTCACATAATTCGCATAAAATCAATCGCATCAAAATAATCACATCTTACGACGATCTTTTGACTTCCGGATTTAACAGTCTTTATAAAGCATTAGATGGGTAACCTCGAGACCAGGTATTTTAATGCTTTCCCCAAACACTTTAGTTTCATTTTTTCAAATCAGCTCTGGTTCCATATCAGCGAATGAGTGACCAATAACACAAAATATACGTCGAAATTAAAGAAAGGGTCACTATGAGAAGTGTCCGTGTTAGCTAAAAAGAAAGAAATTCCCAGCTCCACGTATATATAACAAGTGAAATTATTAAGAACTCCAAATGAAAATCTCTTACCAAGTTGGACAGTAGATATCTCTGGTGAGTGACTGATGCCACAAAGGCAGCTGGAGGAAAATCGCTATCAGATTCTCAGGAGTTCTGGATAACCAAAATGCGTGTATCCGAGTATATCCAAAAATTACCGGAGCACAACATACCTCTTCTAGTGAATGTACGAAGTTAAATTCAAACATCTGTCTGGAAGTGGAATTTTCGAAAATAGCTCAGAGGGAACGCACCCAACGAACACGGGGTCATAAAAAGGACCTTTTTGCAAAAACCTTGGCGGGGTGGACGGGGAAATACCCTCCGGAAGTAGGCTGGCCGGAAAGTTTTAAACACGATTCCATCTTTGAGGTTAAAAGTAGCCTAAATCTAAAACCCAAAACACCTAAAAAAAAGAGGTGTTACCCACACAAAGGGTTAAAATGTGCATACAAAATTGTCAGATTTTGATTTCAGGTGGTTCGGAAATTAATATAAAAGTGTTGCCTAGTCCGTAACTATGGGCTGAGAAGGAAATTCATTGCCCTATAGTGACATAAATCCCGTGTGAAATTAAATGGTTACATGTAATTAAGTCTAAATAAATCCGAATGAAAGACTATGAGATTGTACGAAGCTAATTGTAAAGTACGCCGCGTCACGGCATTCCATACCATCGGATAGCTGCCGCAAGCTGCGCGTGCAGCAATAACATTGATTGATTTCGCTTGATGCGAACGGTCGTAGTTTATTTTTATGGATGGACACTCCGAAAAGGTTTATGTAATTTAACGTAAATATCTCGAGGTAACTCGGTGATCCTTTTTTATAATCTTACATGAACACAAAATTTCGACGAAAAACAGAGTCCAACGTCCACGCAGAGTCGCGGATAGAAGAACTGCAGGCCGCTCCCTTCCCCTCCCCGCTCGCCTATCCCCCTCCACTATCGCCGTCCACGCCCCTGCTAGGAAGGCGGTCATCTTTGATAATATAAATCGGCAGATGGTAGAAGGTAAAAAAGAATGCGTAGTGAGTCGACTTGTCCCTGTTTTGGCGTCTCGTCGGCATTAAACAAATCGACGTATCCAGCTTTTAGAGAAGTGAGGAAATATTTTTATATTGTTCGCGATATTTTTAGACCTGAGAACGTAGGCAAGAATCCTACGGTCTTTGAAGAGTCCTCTCTAGTGACTAGAAAGGTTTGCGAGCTTAGGAGACGCGCTTCTATTCCATAACGTCTAAACGTATTTTGGATGGAGGCCACTTGCGTCCCCTCCCCGCTTGCTTTTCCCCTCTCCCGCGCCCCAAATTCGCGTCAAGTGCGTCTTTCTTTGTTTAACTAATACAGTGGAGCCCCGATCTATCGTTCCCGCATTCATCGTTCGCCGTTCCTGGTCCCAAATAAAGTTCCATATAGACGATGTAATTTTTCCCCGCATCTATCGTTCCCGGAAGTATCGTTTTCCTGCACTGATCGTTTGAAATTCGCTGTCCCGACGTATAATTTTTCCGCATCCATCGTTTGACGAAAGTGAGACGAAATATGTACGTTTCATTTATGAACTAACGTAGGGAGAAGCTCAGAGCCGTGGGATAGTGTAATACCAGCGCATTTTCCAACATCCGTTATCCCCCTCCATTCAGAACTCGCCTACCCCCTTTGACGCTTTCCTCTTCTCCAAAATCAAACTAAAGTTCCCAGCTCACGCAAGGATCGCATTACGAAGACCTTAGCTTTGAAAGAAAATATCAACTTAAACGAGATCAACAGAAACGTGTTTCAACCATTCTCGCCCGCTGAACTTTTTCTGCCTACCTGCTTCAAAGTTCCCCGTTTCTGGAGGCCAACTGCTGCATTGATCACCTATTAGCCCAAAAGGTGTCTAACAATGAATTTCGGCAGAGGGTAGTTTCCTTCATCAAATAAAACGCATCGTCTGAGATTACCAATGCATGCATGAGGCACAGAGCTCAGGGAAACATCTCTTATAATCACCTATTAAAACTGCCTATGGTAGGAAAGTTTCCTTCGTTTGATAAGGTATTAATAAGCCTTATTTAAGCCAATACCTGCCAGTAGTATTGCCGCGAGACTCGAGACTTTCTCGTCTCGTCTCGTTTTCGAGACGAGACTCGAGACGAGACCACTTTTTTACGAGACGAGACGATACCCCATCCACGAGACTCTCGAAAGTCTCGAAATACAGATATATGTCCTTAATTGGTATTTGGTATATCTTTGTCCATAAAACTGTCCTTCTTGTTAGACGAAGAAACGTTAACGTTTACATTAAGAATTAAATTTGAAATATAATTCGACAGTAACTTTTCGGTAAATTACCTAACTATAAAAAAGATTTTTTACTGAAAGATCAATTTCTGAATGAGCGTGACTTCTGAGCCACGTTAGGGAGTGTTAATGGCTGACTACTTTTCCTTGAATCCCGCGATAATAACCTTGGAAAATTTATCCTGCAGAAATTGAATTATTTTCTAAAAAGGAAACTTTCAGTGCTTACTCCCACGACCAAAATATCTTGGATAATACTCGCATGTTTTTAAAGTATCGTTCAGCGGCACTTGCAATCTTTCTTATAGTTTGCTTGCTAGGGGAAAATGATGGCCCATTTCGAATTGCGCAGAGCAAATTACCTCCGCAGAAATACGGATTATGATTGAAATAACTATGTACCTCTTCCTGCATGACATTTTCCGAGGTTAGTGAGGGTATTCAGAATAATGTCGCTAAATTGTGTTGAGGATGTTACTATTAAGAAGTATAAATACAATTGACTTTCCTTTGACTTATTTTGCTTGCCAAAATTCCATTTAATCAAAAAGTCCATGCTGAATTATCCGATCGGCATTTATTCATCTGCCATTCATTCTAACTTCATTCATCATATTTTATCCTGAAACACCAGTTAGCGGAGGGAAATCTTTTTTCAGCAGCATGCAGTCCATTCTAAAAGGGGCCAGAAACTTCTAGAAATATCTATTAGCGTATTACGGAAATTTTTTAGAGGAAAAATCATTCGCCATGACCGGGATTTGAATTAAGATCCCTCGATTTGCGGCCAAGTTACTAATTACTCTGCTTTTGGAAGAAACTTTTATTTCATTCCAATGAATAATCACAGTGATTTTATGCCTTCAGATTTTTTTCAATGTTTCAATGATATTCCGTTTTAAACCAGCGAGTTGACGAATTTAGTCTTAAAAATGAACCTCTTTCTTCAACTGTACTATCTTGAAAACTGCTACCTATTCTGCTTGTGAGACGTTGGGCGCTGGGTCGCAGATCGCGTCTTTTCTCCCTCTCCTGTCCCACGCTTAGTCCAAATACGACGACTAGTTCGTGTGAATCACCCTCGTGAGATGAGACCACGGTGGCAAACTCAAGTGCATATGTCAGTATATTTTGGGGCCACGACGGATCATGTGACATTCCATTTTTTACCCTAGTCCGCTCTTCCCAAGGACTCCAGATCCGTAGCGAAACCCGATATCCCCGCAGGTATTTCTGGGCGGTCGATGTCCCAATTCATTCATCGAGAAAAAAATATCATATTACAATGTCTGAGTATAGTTACACATCTCTCTTGCTTGATTTTTTTGACAAAGGGTACCGTGGGAGTTATGCCAAGTAGTTCCCCCACGACTGGAAGTAGGGAAGGGAGATTTGTTGGAGTGGGGAAGCTGCGCGCGCACACAAATATTCTCTATTTTTCCTCACACAGATCGCGAAATCCTTATTACACCTTAGTAGTTCAGTGAATGCTGATTTCGTTAGTGAGAGTTTCATCCTCTTTGAAGAGTTAATTTGAAACGTGTTTACAGAAGCGGTGCGCAGAATAGGAGTGAGAAGAAGAAAAAAACTCTTTTATGTAAATAATATCTCAAAAAACTTCAGTCCTTGGCTGAACAAGAACAGTGGTTCCTGTATCGATTTACTACACAATGAGAGTTTAAATACAGATGCAGGTGCGTTGGAATATTCGTATTTCATTTTAATAGTTTACAATACCGTCTTGTGACGCGCATCGATTGAACTTTCCGTGCGGTTCTTTCTGCTCTCCATAATTGCGTTTACTTTTTTTTAGTTCGTTTTGTACGTGTATTAAATTTTTTGTGCGCTTAGTTTCTATTTTCAATATACGTATTGCGCCAAACGCAAACAAAGGAAAGAGACGATCTACTATTTCACAACCTATAATGATACGCCTGGTACAAAAGGTGGATGTAACTTTGGACCAAAGGGCGGGTGACCAGGGGTCTGGGGAATTCCCCCCTGCTTATTTGGGATTCTTAAGACTCAAAAACGGCAGTTTTTGGCAAATTATTTGATAAATAAAGACACTACTGTGCACATTTTGTAGGCCCTTTTTTCAGTAAAAGTTTTACGGTGGTCATCTACACCTGCATGCTACCCCGCAAGCTGTCTCAAAAGGCGTGTGGCGGGGGATGTCAGGACACCCGCAGTATTCATATATAAATGAAATGTTCTTACGAAATTACCCCTTAGCATTTATTGAAGTTCTTTGTCGTGCATGGGAGATGACGAGTTCCCGCACCTATCCGTTCGCCTAAATATCTCAAATAAAAATTATTAAAATCGTTTTTGTCGTGCCTGGAAATTTAGTGGGGTCCTAATATGATCTCCATGTCGCTGTTGAAGATATCCATACTCAATTTCTCAAGCTATCTAAGCCTAACGCGCCTAAGTTAGGAAATTGGTCTCCTGAACCAATTTTATGGATTTTCTGCGGGCGCGTTGCTTCTGTTTCTTTGACGTATGCATGTTCTCTGTGTTGATATTACAAACCCCAGCTCATTTGCCACTTGAAGGGAGTAATGGGATAGACTGCTAAATTCAAGTTTGGCTTCGCGTCAAATATCAGCATTACTTAAAAAACTTCAATTGTTTACAGTTAACCTTAATTGCTATTTTGTATTTGCTACCTTAAGTGTGTAGAAGTTGGTGAACTTGGTTGGTGACTTAAGAGGGAAAGCACAAAAAATAATGGAATTATTTTACGGGTCCATTAATATTTGACAGTTACTGATAAAGATACTTTTTAACATCACATCATTTTTTCAATAATAAATATCAATATCAAAATAAGTTAAAATATTATAAATTTATCCTAATATGTTATCTGTTGTTTTTTTCTCTACCCGACAGTTTTAATTGGCCAGTTGAATTACATAGACGAAAGAAATCGTTAAACATTATCATTAAAAAAATAGTTTGAGATATGTTTGTTAATTCAGGCTTAAAATTTTCTACAAAATATGTAAATCAATTTTTTCACAAGTTTTTATCTACAATTTAAAACAATAGCCAACGAGTATGGATAAAAGCGACATACTTGTGATTACATCTATATGCCATGAAAAAATTAATTAGACATAGTTAACGCATAACAACCAAAAGTCTTTATATAGCCCCAATATGTGCTTCATAATATTTTACATTTTTACTTTGGTCTTTAAAAGAGTTATTCGAAAAGGTTATTTTAGAGGTTCTTTAATTTCTGGGCATTTTCAAGGAGCAAATTCAGTAAATGGATAATAGAGCCATAAAACATAATTAAATTTTATATTAAGCTGTGAAGTTCCTACTTTTCATTATATTTTTTCTTATAAAATTTTATCTTGTTTTGAGAGCCAGAATAGCGCTAAAATCCATTACCGGGCATACAAAATCCTATAATATTCCGGAGGGGAGGGGGGCGGGTGAATCCTCCGCTGAGGAGGGGGGGCCATCATGTGCGCAAGTCGAAGGCCCCATCATGAGCGCCAGCCGAGGGCCCCCAATCACCCCAGACCGCCCCTGCCTGTCATTACATTCGTACCCAATGGAAAGACAACGCCATAATAAGTATTGAATGAAGTTATTTAGCAGACTATTGAATTCAGCTATCCTAAATTCTTATGTTATTCATGTTGGAAAACACGAATAAAAAATTGGCCCTAATATCACTTCGCGTGTAGCTGGTTGAGGTAATATTTTTTAAATATGCAACTCCATACGGACAGTTTGGATATGGCCGTCACTCCTTTGACAATTTAGTATCAAGACTCACCGAATGACATTTCCTAAGGAGAGCTGCTGCTGTGAAGAAACCCCCCAAAGGAGGTTTGCAGTTTGTGCCAATCATAGGAAAATAAGAGACAGCGTGTACTGGTGTGAACAATGTGCAGTGAGCTTATGCATGAATTTATTCCAATCATGTCATACAAAGCAGAATTACTTAGGTAAAGTCATTTGAAAATTTCCACATTGACGTTTGAAACAACAGAACGTAAGTACCTATATGAAATATTCGGATATAATAGAACAAAGTCAAAGAAATGGACGAATTTATGAATTTTCAAGTAGGCGAAATAGGTAATCCTATCGAAAATATTTAATTGTTATGAAATTTTCAACCCCAAATCACTAAACTACATCATATAATAATAAAAAATGCATGGAATGTTAGAGATCTCGCAGCTAAATCTTAACTAAATTTAAATGTTTGAAAACTGAACATTTATTTATTAGTTTATAGAACTAGATACATAAAACAATACACATTTATTAAAATGACTTGAAAAATTATCACCGAGTAGTGCATTATTTTACGCATTTTTATAAAAGTTTTCAACGATGCTGATCATAGGTCCTGAAAATTATAAACTATTGAAAGATAGCATGCCAAAAAGGCAAATTCATCTAAATCTCATCCGGCCGCTGGGATTGGATTTAATTAAATAACCGCTGCGCTTGAGGGGTTAACACTTTTTTACGTTTATTTTACAATTGTATTTTTCTGTGGATTTCTCTGCAGTATATTTGTGTCTACATTCCCATTTTAGAAATTTTTGTTTTATGCTAAAAGTTTATTCATTGAGTATCAATAAAATCAATAATTTTACTAACATTGACGTGATTTGTGTCCTCATCAATATATTTTTAAATTTTATATTAATGGCTTTCCTATTTCGTGGTACCGATTTAGCGATTAAGTACGCAAAGGAAACGGCTCTTTATGTTGCTAAATTTATTTTTTTTAAACGAGACGAGACAAGAGTCTCGTCCGAGATTCGAGACCGAGACGAGACTGGGGCCCACGAGACGAGACTCGTGACGATACCCGAGTGCGGAAAACGAGACTGGCACAAGCCTCGTCTCGTCTCGCGGCAACAGTACCTGCTAGCAGGGTACTCTGCTACCTGCTAGTAGCCTGCATCGTAGCGGCGCTCATAGCCTCGCACCAAGGTGGCCTCACAAGGCTGCAGTAGCCGGAACCAGAGTGACGTCACACGGGCTTTTACCAGCTTTCATACTTAATCGTCGCGTTTTCTCACGCTTGAAAATTTTCACTTTTCATTTAATCGCAAAAAATAGATATCGTCATTTAAAAATATAAAAGCGTGAAATTCTTACCCCAGGAGTGAGACTCTTTCGATATAGGCAATAAAAATAAAAGGAAACCACCCTATTGGTATTATATTTTAGTTAGATTGAAATATTAGTAATGTGCACGTAATTCAAAAAAGAATGAGACCAAATACGACGTATTTCTAATGTTATTTAAGCAAGGAAATAGATGTAAAAATAAAATGGTGATATCTGGCGAAACTCGATATCCTCGCAGCTGAGCTTCTCGGCAGTTGATGCGGCATTTTTTCCGAAAATAGGATACCAGATTATTATCAGTTATCAATTTACGAGTTGTACTATCAGTTTCACTTGTCGGAGTTACTGACGCAGGGATATCTTCTCAGGGTATTTATTTCTCCCTAATAGCAATCCGAATTCGACTGCTCATCTAACGCTACGCTACTTAGAAATGAGTGGGTAAGTTGCCGTCTCTTTAGGACAAAAAACTGCATAGCGCTGTCATATGGTCATGCTTCACCCTCTGCAATATGCTCCGCGTACTCGGTACGCGATAGCATCAGCTCCCAACTTCACCTCGTGCAAGTGGTTCCGTATTTTCCAGGGTGGGTTGACTTCAAACTAGCGAGTGTTTTCCGTGTGAGTTTAATAAAGTCAGGTTTCGTTTTTATTAGTTTTATTTTTATTCGTCTTCGGACCAAGGCCCTTCCGAAGAAACATGTGAGAACTTTAAAAGATGGACTGAAAATAATTGAAGATGAAGGATAGAATCCTGGCTAGAAGCGCGTGAATATTGCAGAACGCCTTGGGTTTTCCGCTAGCACATGGCGGTAGGGGTGGAGGTAGAGCGAGCTACCTGGTGAGAACAAGTAAGGAGATGAAGCCGATGATATGGTGGGCGTGCCGCTGACGATTAACACAACATTGTTCACGATGTACACATTGCCTTAATTACATCAAAAATATATTTATTAGAGAGGAGCATTTCAAATAATAATACTATCTTTGGCCTTTGTGATCCATCTCACAACCAATCACTGCGCCGGCGAAAGCAGTTGTTTTAGGTATAACATGCACATTGCTCTCGTGAATACGTGTGCTTGAAATTGCGTTTGATGAATTAGAATTTTTCACACCAGACAGAAATCCATAATAGCAGTGCCGAGTGGAGCGCAAACATTTTTTTAGCGTTGTGGCGTGTTTCTTTAGGATATTTGAAAGAGATATTAGTCAAATCGACAATATGACCTAAGTGTTTATACAAAGTACTATTATTCCTGTAATTAGCTAAAATCTTCTTTGAATCCTTTCATGGATATCATAATTACTCGCCAAAATCCTGCGTTTCCTGAGACATAGGCAACACAACCAAACATTCCCGCTTTCATCGGTTTTTTGTTCGTGTATCCCCCTGAAAAACGATAGATCGAGGTTCCACTGTACTTGATGTTTCAGCATCGTCTATGGAGGAGCAATCACGAAAGAATTACTCAATTATCTACTTTCCAATATTTTCTGTATTTCCTTCGTTAGTGTCGTTCCTCGTCTTTCGCTGCTGTTAATAAAGTTTGGGTGACCTCATTCACGAATCTTTGGACCGCATGGGTAATACAAGGAATATTTAACTTCAGAGTTGAACGTTGTACTAAGGATTTTTTAATTTCCACAACGGTTAGGTCAGATATAACTGGAGGTACCGTGGTCTCTCCCCAATTTATCATCAGCGGGTAGTCCTTTACGTTGATATTAAAATCTATCAATTAAAAATATCTCGAGTTGGTCACCAAACGCATGTTTTTGCGTGCCTCTAACATTTTTTCCGCCTCTCCCTTCTCACTTCCTCGTGCTCACCAGTTATTACAGCAAGCAGTATATTGCCAGGGAGACTGAAAAATCCGTTCCATTGAGTAACCGGATATATGACTGCTTTCAGCTCTTCCGAGTTCTCTACCAGATGATGAGCATCCATTAATGTACAGCACTATCGTGCATGAAATGATCCTGCTGTACTAAAAATAATACAGACGTATAAACATTTTGAATGAAAGTTATTATACGTAGTTAATTGGCGCTTGGATTTCTGGTGGACACGTAGTCTCAGCAGCCCAATAAATAACCGTTGTAAGTCAGCGGGAAAGGGCCACTTTTCCCGGTGTTTTTCCCCAATTTTCGGATTAAATTCCGTTGAATTTTTACATAAGCTACTGCTGATCAGTGCTCAGCGTGTTTAAGTCAATTTCGAAGGCAATTTTGATGGTATAAACCTTAAAACATCATGGTCGTGTCATTTCTGAAGCTATGTGCATATAGGCCATCAAAATCAAATTTGGAACCCTAGATCGCCCTTTCTATTTTTATGTCACCATACTAAGTCCATTTAGTGCTATAACAAATATTCCACTGCAAGGGACATTGGAATTGTGCTTGTTGCAAAGGGATGAGGCTTTCTTTCTTCACGGTGTTCACTTGGCACCATCATATCCAATTCCTTTTGAATTTGGTGTTTCCACTTTTTCTTTCGCAAATTAATCTAGAATCACAGATTTTATAGCTTTTACTTAGTCTCCAACGGAGGAGGCAAACCCCAAAAAGTAGGACCCCGGTTCTTCAACTAACACATGTTCTGCTCAAAACGTGGATTGATGAGTTCTCTTGCCCTTCTCATCAGTATAAGAGTATAGTCTTTCATTCCATCAAAATGGAGCCCTTTGATGACACTCTTTGCTACCTCTCTTTTTGCTTTTTTTGCAGGAATTAGTATATTTTTCTGTCGACGTAAGTAATTCCGGTTCACTACTTTGGATGTGTCTTACGAAGTTATAATTTTTGTGTCAGCTTAAGGTGCGGGGACGATCATTGCTGTTGCTGGGAGCTGCACGCCGGTTCTTGCACATACCTCTACCTAAGTGTGCAGAAAGATTTTCCTCGCAGAAGGTACAGGTTGATTTTAGTCCTTAATGTTCATTTAATGAGGAACGTAGGGATACAAATCGGATGATTTTTCATCTGCTTAATTTTCTTCGGATGAATTGATGACGAAAAGTTTTAATGCTATTTTCCCCATCAAGAACTGATAATGTTGACTCAACGGTCTCCGACGATTCCCATTTTAGTTTTTTTTCTTAATTGTCGGGTTTCTTTAGGATTCAATCCAGCAGCCATCATATTTCGTTTCGTCCGCTGGTCTCTCAAAATGCTTCTTCATTAGGGGGACCTTTATGCTCCTTCTCGCACTTAACGAACAAATATTGCATAATTGCAAGTGTTCCTTTAAAAGTGTTTGACTTTTGTATTTCAATAAAACCTACTTTTGGCCTATTCGCATTTTTCTGTAAGTTTTATTACTTCCTATGCTACCGAAAATCCATTTACACACTAGTCATCAACTCGGCAAAATCTGTAGGGAATGACCATTAATTATTATTTTTTTATATTTTACCCTCCCGCCCTAAATGGCGTTTGAGCCAGGGGAAGCCAGGGAGCCAGTTCAGGTGTTCACGTATTGGTCTAAAATATTTTGGGCCTTATTTTTCAGTGCCACAACTTTTTTTCATTGGGCCAAATGGATTTGGAAAAAAATCGATTTTTCCGATCCGCCCTAATACGTATTGTCCTGAGGGACATCCTAGAGGTCAAACGAACCCAGCAAACAACCCAACATGTTCAGTGCTGATGGTGCTGACCGATTCGAGCGGTTTTGCCATTCCAAAAGGAGGAGGTAGGCGTGGGAATCTCAGCTTACAACAATTAGAACTTGCGATGTTAGGAAAGCCGTTCGATGGAGGCACAAATATTACAAAAGAGAATCCTAAATTCGGCCTCTGAATGTGTTGTCACCCACCGCTCATTTAAATGAGTTTACAAAAGCCGCCACTCGCGTCGCTAAGGGCAAATTAATCCGAGTTTCACTTGGAAATAAGGTATAATTAAGGGTGTTAACCGAAATTTATAGTCATGATGATGTGATCTATCAAATTCATAACTTTCCAGTGATATTCCTCGCAATTTCGAGCGTTATAATGCAAAATATTAGGAAAAAAGTGGATCGCATTGCACACATCACAGCGCCGCGGACATTTTTGAAAACTGATTAAAATGCGACCGAAGTGGCAACAGAAATCATCCTTCTAAGGGATGGAAGTGGCCGCCTCTATGCAGTCCCCTTGGACACGAACATGCTTACAAGTCGGTGCAACCGCGGTACAACAGGGTACATATAGGCTTTGCTGATTCCATTTAAAAACTATTAATGACACAACGCGTTTCGACGTCTTTGCATAATAGGGTAGCTTCCTTCATCAAAGAAAACGAAAGGCATTGATTGTGATTCGTTACCCACCATTAGTGTATTCATAATATACTAGTTATTTGGCTTTAGAATTACCGGTTTAGACGAATGGCAAGGGTCAATTTTATCCTCATTTGAAAAAGGCCAGATTGGCGCCCATGCGATGCCACTCCACGTGACGTCACAGGGACCTAGTTTCTACACGAGAGGATAGGAGTTTTACATCGTCTGAGATTACCAATGCATGCATGAGGCACAGAGCTCAGGGAAACATGTCTTAATAATCACCTATTAAAACTGGCTAAGGTCGGAAAGTTTTCTTCGTTTGATAAGGTATTAATAATTCTTATTTAAGCCAAGCGCTACCAGCTAGCATGGTACTCATCTATCTTCTAGCATCCTGCGTCGTATCAGCGCTCAGAGCCTCGCCCCAAGGTCACCTCACTCGCGCCAGCGGGAACCAGAAGGACGTCACGCGGAGTTTTTCCCGGCATTCATACTTAGCCGTCGCGTTTTCGCGTGCTTGAAAATTTTCACTTTTCATTGAATCACGAAAAATAGATATCGTCATTTAAAAATCTAAAAGCGTGAAATACGTACTCCAGGAGTAATAGTCTTTCGATTTAGGCAATAAAAAAATAATAGGAAACCACCCTATTGTCAAAAGGAATTTTCATGTATGATGGAACGGTTACACCTCTACTCACTTGAAACAACCACTTTTATTCAGCCACGTGGGAAGTTACACACGTCATCCCTCGCAATTACAAGCATTATACCGTAAACTATTGAAAAAAAAGTGGTTCGCATTGCACTCATCATAGCGCTGCGGACATTTTTGGTAGCCGATTGAAATGCGACCGACATGGCATCAGAAATTAGCCTTCTTGGGGGGGGATTGGACCTCCTCTATGCTGTCCCCGTCGATGGAGGATTTCAGGTGTGAATTTCGAAAAAAAATCCATACTCAGCGCCTTTACCGACTAGCACTCTACATTTACATTCTTTCTGCCCCTCTCTGTCCTCAATCCGTCCTCATTATTCTGCCAGCTGATGGCTGGAATCGCATGATACTTATGCTGGCGACAACTCGTAGGTAATATCATTGAGTAAGTATATTCTAGAGGGCTCACGGCATAGGCGGAAATGGTATCGAGAGTTTTAATTCTCAAGGAGCAGATAGATGGCCCCGGAGTGGCGAGCAAGAGGTGAGAGAGACAGCGTTCAAGATCGTTTCCTGTCCCTCGTCTCTCCCCTTTCCTTCCCGTCCTCCCCTCTTCCTAACTCTCCGTCAGTCTCCCAAGCATCGAAGAAATAAGACGATGATTGCCACATATTACATATATAGAAGGGTTTTGCAGAATGGTATGAATTATGCAAGTCGTTCAAGTTCTCTGCCGTTTCTATTCATCTCTGAAGATGGCATGTATTGCAGGCATTCCAGTCTGCTTCTTCAGGTCGGAAGTCAAGTTTCAAATGAAAAGAATGTCAACTAAATTAAAAAATCAGCTTGAGTGGACATAAATAAAATAGATAGGTGCCTATTCAACAACACCATAAGTGGGGGAACCTGAAATTTTGGAGAGGTGTTTCAAATTTGATGAATCTCAACGCTTAAAGAGCATTCTTTTAAAAGATGGAACATCTAAATTAAGTCATAATTTAGGAGTTGGGACACAATGCCATAGAACCTCTGGTGAAAAATACATGCTTATGATTATAGGCCTATTTGAGGTGAGTAGTATTATTATTAGTTCACAAGACTTATAAGCTACAACCAGATTATGAACGCCTATATTGTTTCTCCGTTGGTGCATTTTTATTGAAGAGAAAATAAGTCCCACACGGACTTAATGGATTAACTATTACATTATGTAATGAAGATGATCAAATCTCTTGAGTGATTCATTTATTAGCCTAATTATTAGCTGGACTAAGTGGCCACACCCCATTTGTGAATATTCAACTCACCAAATCATAAAATAAATGATTGACAATGCCAAGCAAAATGTGGTATAGAAAATAACTTAAGTCATAATAAATAATTGAGTGCAAAATAGCATTTCAAATGATCACCGATTGATTGAAACATAAGTACATATTTCTGAATATTTCCCTTGAGAAACTGTTACACCTAAAACTTTGCAAGACTCCCTTGAAGTAAATTTAAATTTAACATGTTCCACTCCGACTGTAAAGTTCAGTTCATCACTGTTACCTTACTCAGACTAGATCATATGTTGTGCTCAGTAAAACTGGAATTTGCATAAAAAGCCCGCAACATGACCGAATTCCCAACTCTCCAGCTCCATTAGGACAGCCACAAGTTCGACGGAAACAACTCAAGCAGATTGATCCAGAAACTCAGATTCTACAACTCAAGCAGATTTATCAGCCAGTTTTTTCAAGCATAAGAACCCTTATTCCATAACGCGACTGATATAAATATTGTAATTTGCTAGATATTTAGTATCAGAACCAGTTATGAGTGTACTACTTTATAACAAAATTAAAATTACGATTTTTCAACAGTAAAGGGCTCCCATTAGTTCAGAACTTGAAAAAAATCGGAAAAAGCCTGCAACTCCTTAGTGGCGTGGGGAAGTTTTTTATACCTAGATTTTATCGGGTTCTGGCTGTACTTCGTTTGCTCCTTATACTATGCCTCCAATACTTGACTATCCTGTGAGCAAACAACTACCTTTCAGACTTCAAAGTAAGTTTGGCTACCCTCAGTTTTTCCATTACAGTTTTCATTCTTATGGCCTGCTCTTAGATGCCGAAACTAAACATGATTACGTCATCTGGATAAAAAAGGCTTGCGCGGGTTTGAGGCCCCTTAACCACGCAGCCATTTCTGAGATCTAATGGCATTTTTTATACTCGTAGTGTACCCTATCAACTTTAAACCCGGTCTTGGCCGGAGAATTTGGGCGCATTTTTGTTTAATGGTAGCCTGAGGGGAGGTCTGTAAAGGTAAATTAATTTGAACCCACGTAGATAATCAAGGCTTTTGATTACATTCGGAATCGGATTAATTTCTGGGGTGGTTTGGACGTTCAACACTTGAAACTCAACTCAAAATCTTAAATTTTACTTCCCATTCTCCGAGTTCATAGGTACCACAACCACAGGGATACCCAGGGGCTCTCCATGGAACAATAATTCCATCTAACAGCTTTTTGAGTAATTTGTGTGAGTGGCCTTTTGATGAAGTAGGGTTATATTCGGCCGCTTGTCAATAAGAGGATGGTTTCCAGTTGGATTGTGATGGGGTGTGATATCGGTGGAGGTTGGCATACTTTATTTCGAAAACTAGTCTCAAAGGAATTACAGTACGTATATAAGCGTGTCCTTGTTGTTGTCATTCAAATGTTTTAACTTATCAGAAAAATGTCTTTGTAAATTCATGATAAAATATTCGTACCTTTTCACAAAACTCGATATATGTACTACATGTTTCTCCACTAATCGGTGTCATCAGGTAGATGCGCATTACAGAATTCCAGTTTGTCTAATTTTAAAGCCGATATAACAGTCCCCACCTTTACATCCCCCTATACGGATATCGAATTTTCTTCCTCCTTGTGGAACTCCTTTACGACGGCTAACACGGCGCCCTTACTCAGCGTTAGTTCACCATTACCGATATCTGCGACTCGCGGCAATATTTTTTCACCCTCAAGCATCTAGAAAACTACCCGTGGGCGGAGGACGCGGGTATCGCCCTATCAAGAGAAGCAGCGTCTATTAGTCTTTCACAACGTGTTTCTCCTACCCGTAGTTGAAATAGGCCGCTTTCCTCGGTGGTTGGAAGACCCGCCGCTTCATCGGCAGCCATTCCTTGGAGCTTTTCTCACCTTCTTTCACCCGCGTAGCGTGTTGGATTTGGATGGTCGAAAGTTCGGCGCTAAGAGACGGCACTGCTTTCCCAGCTCATCTGGAAGGGCGCGAAGGTGTAGCCCTCGTTGGTTTGCTCCGAAACGAATGGCATCAATTTTGTCGACCGTTTCGCTCGTCTTATGTGTCTGTGCATTGGTCTGCCTAATACGATCGGCGTGCGTCTCGATATATTCCTTTGGCAGCATGTGGATATTCATGAGAAACTCCCTTTAAAACCGAGCGCTTTTCTTGCGGCCTTACCGTTGGGGTAGAAGCTCTTCTAATTCTTCCTATCGGGTGACGTTCAGACTCTAATCTATGCTCACAATCTATTCTGCCGCATTCTCACTCAAACAAAGAACGGAAACATTAACTTTCTCCGCCAATGCGAGAACCGCTGACTCCTCTGCTTTTACAGAGAATACTTCCAAGCCACCAAGTGCTGGAAAGGTTTTAACTGGGCCCCTCTCCGCTCCCGATGCCCCGCTGCTATCCGGGTCTCGTTCTCCTAGCCAAGTTCTCGTGTCTTGGAATACATCTGCTCTAAAGCCTGTTGCAGGTCCATCTCCTTCCCTTCGATGCACACTCTGCCGGCTATCTTCTTCAAATTTTCCAGTCCTAAGACCCTTTGTTGGACAGCCGTTCGATCGATCATTTCTGGCAGGTATCTGGGAAGGATAACTCCATGGTTATTTTCAAGGACTTCTCAGCGATCTTAAGGACTAGGTCGGTACTTATCCATTCCTTCTGCCCCTCTCCGTCACCTGCTGGCTGGAGTCTACTGACCCATCTGCTGGCGAAAACTCGTGGGTAAAATCCAGCGTTTGCGGAAATAGAATGGAGGAAGGAGGTTATGGGTGGGACTGATGGCATGGGGAAAACTGATGTAGGGGCAATGAGATGAATGGATTTGGTGGTCATAAAAGTGGCAGGCTTGCAAATAGGAATATTGTCCGTTAATATGATGTGGTTCAAACGGAGTGACGAGGAATGTGCCCAGCCACGTAGGCCATTAGCTTATAGCGCGCTATGTATGAGGAGAAGGCTCCAGTGACGACTGGTCAAGTGACGTGAGGGTACGAGGCCGAACAGGGATGGACGCAAGGCGTTGCTTGTGAAGTCAGTCTTTCGACTGGAACGGCTAAGCTTTTTATTTTTATGTTTTATAAGCATTGTTTTGACTGCATGAGCGCAACCAATGATAATCGAAACTAATAGTAGGCTTCCAAGTAGTAGTTAATCATCCCGGTAGTCTCGAAACGGTTAGCACAGCAGATAGGTGACTTTCTATTTACAGCTTACTCCCGATTATCCGGGTAAGGCCTATCCGTGTTGGGGATTATCCGTGCATGAGTTCATACTCCTTTGATGTTTTTCGCGAACTTTATAAAAACATCGAACGCAAAATCAGCAGGATCTTTGCATTTGAATACATGGCTACACCGGCACCATTATTTTCATTAGAATTCCTGTCCAGAAATGGAATTATTTTATTTACTTGCCGACAAGGAATGTTTCAAGGTTACTTGGACGTCTGATCAAGCATTGCAGACGACGATCAGCGGCGGAGAAAAAACTAAGAGTATTTTTCGAAGATTCTTGTGTAAATGTAAACATATCGTAATTGACGAAAAATTTTAATCTACGGTCATTATATGTATATTTCATATCGCAAACGCGCATTGATCGCCCTGGAATCGCATACGGTTGAATAGGACACAAGGGAACTGGAGATTCGTCGCACTCGAGCGTGTTTACACCGTGACCAGTCAAGGTCAGTCTGGAAAGGAAGGGAATAGTAGAAGTGAAAGCAGCGAGGGAAGTGGAAGTAAAGATAGCATGAGTCATAGACAGGCACTTGCTTGCGCAGACAGTTTTCCATAAGCCCTGGTTTCCTATAACCATATCTGGGCGATAGGGTGATCGCGTGCCAGTTGCTATCACGGGAGTTCCGTGTTCCTCTTTTCCAAGCACCGCGGTGCGCGATCGCGCTCAGTTCGCGCACGGATCTGCGTCCTGGGCAACTTGTACGAGACGCGACGTGGTGCCTGACGCTGTAGCTTCCGACGTCGCGCAGTGCTTTTGAAGCATCCGTGCGAACCACGTTCCTGAAGCGGTGATCTCACAGCCACGGATTCGCGGTTTTCGAAAATTAGGTATTATCCGGAGCGTTAAGAATGCGAGTGCAATCACGTTATCGCCGCTAAAAAGATCGCAGTCGGAAAAAAGCTGCTAATGATTATGGAAAGCAATTTTTAAAAACATAAAAGGTGCATAATTAATTGTAGATTGATTGATTTACGCATATGATGAAAATCACAAGAAATAAAGTTGAAACTTTGGAATTCGTGTTTTCCGATTATTCGTGCCGCCTCTCCCCATCATTAGCCCGGATAATCAGGACTACGCTGTATATATATTAACATATATAATTCGATTCCCGGTTCGGGTGAAATATTTTCATGGGTTTTCGGCCTTCATTCCATCTCCACGCCACGCTGTGTCTTCGTCATGTTTTTATGTGTCTGTTAGTTTCAATTTTTATCTGTAATTACGTTTGTGTATTCGCCTGTGGAGACTTGTGCGAATGTGAATTTGAAATGATGTCCCCATGGTTCTGGGTTTCACCGCGTGGATTTTCTTTGCGACGACAGTTTCTTTGGTATTCCAAACGGCGTCTTCAGGTCGATTCGATCGACCTTAAGACGCCAATAGACTCATCTAGACAACGCCGCGGAAAACTACGCGTGAATTTGAAATGTTTGTAACCTCTCTGGTTGGTTTCTTCTTGTTGGGATCTGCGTTCCCCGAAACGCATGTGCTATGTGTATCGTACTGTTTGTGTGAGTGTGGCAATCTTTAATTCCATTTCTTCTTCTGTGAGTGTGGCAATCTTTAATTCCATTTCTTCTTCTGTGTGTGTTGATTTCTTCCTTGGTGGCGGGACCTATGCCGAGCTTGGCCAACACATTGGGGTACATCTGGGGGGAATTGGTTGCATAAACCCCCTGCCAAAAACACTGGAGATAAGAGTAGCCTGGATAGCTCAGTGGTCTGAGCATCTACCCGCAAAGTAGATTGTCCGTGGTTCAATTCCAGGTCAAGGTGAAATTTTTCCATGTGTTTTCGGCCATCATTCCATCTCCATTCCATGCTTCGTCATCGTAATTTGTTTATGTGTCTACATCCTTGTTTCAGCAGAGTTACTGTCATCCTACGATTCTTTGTCGACCTGCCCTCACCGTAGCCTGTCCTCTAATCAGGAATTCTAATGAATCATGGTCATGGTCCCTCCTCTCGCAACAGCTGCATTTCATATTAGCATTCCATCGAGAGGACAAAGCTATCGACACACCCATTCACTTGTCGTCTCTAACTTACAACCGGTTATGCGATGGTAGGGTGAACGTAAGGGGCTGACGAGAGAGTCTCGGTTTTTTTCGCTTACAAACGGATGTTATTTCACACTTTCATGTTGCATTGGAGCTCTATTCACCATGAAAAACCTCATTATAAAATATGATGTTTGCAGTTTCAACATTTGCCGTAGCTTACCTAGGGCAAAGGCATAAGACTGCATTATGTGCCATTAAGTGCTGAAAAGTTATTATTGCTGATGGTGGCAACTGTTCATTTGAGTGTTAGATTGAACTTGCCATTGATGAATGAGTGGGAAATATGTTTTCCCATTGCTTCCAAAAACTGTGAAAATAATCTATTGTCTGTCCCTTGTAGCTCCACTTCTTCCTTCCAGGGGTGAACTATATTACCTCTCCGTCAATCATTGATCAATTTTGTTCTTGTAGTTAAAATTTTGCCACGAATTTTTGTTTTGATTGCTTTTCTAAGGCATGTACACATAGTAAGGAACTGCGATTATTTGAATGATTCTCATAATATCTACATTCAGCTGCCTTGGTGTGTGTCATGATTGTTGTCTTAGAAAGTGATTAAATTAATGAGGTTGAACTGATTTGCAAGAAGTGCGGAAAGCTAGACATATGGCAGTTACAGGGTTTTAGTATTACTCAGTATTAGTAATGACTTTGTTGACGGGCAGGATACATGAACTGTCCCATTGTGACAGCGATGCTATTTTGAGTAAATTCGTTTCCTGTCTAAGGTTTGCAGTAATTACTTTCCCCAATTTCTTAACTTAGCTAATGCTTAACCCACTTCATGTTTTCTCAGAATCCTTTAATGCTATGTTTCCTTTCCACAGTAGTCCCTAATTATTTTTTACGTGTTCTTTTGCCTTATCCAATTCCTCCGGCCAGATTTTGCCCTTAAACTTATGTTTCTGGACAACAAGAATTTAATTTTGTGTGTTTTTATCTCCAGGCCAACTCCATCCCCAGCAGGATAACTGCCATCACGTTTCACCCAAGTGTTTTCAAAGTCGTTGCTTTACTCGTTGATGGATGGAGAGATCAATAACCTTCTAATAATCAGTGAGTGTGTCCAGCATTGCCAGAAGGTGGAATGTACCCAAGATAAATCTGGAGTATGTTAGAGCGAAGACTTTCTCAAGGAGAGATCTGCCGCGAAGGAGTTCCGGGTCTTACCTTCGAGATGGATGTGGACGCTTCTGGGCAGCGTAAGTATGTATTAGCAATGGTCAACCTACCACATCGAATAGTGTGGGATAAATATATTAATGAAGGATCCCTGCCTATTTATCTTATTATCTTAATAAGATTAAAAGAATTATCCTCTAATGTATGTACCTATACTCAGATGTAATATGTATTTGAAATGCTACCCTGTAACTTTTTAAATCTATGTATTACTTTTCTTGTAATTTTCTGACTTATTATTTTGTAAATAGGGTTTACTCCCGTGAAATAAATATTACTCTTATTTAAAAAAATATATATTTTCACAGCATTTTTGCTGATGCGTAGTTAGGAACTACGCCAATCATCACAGCAATCAAGACTAAAAATCATTTGCTAAATTTCACATATTCCATCCATCACTAGAACGTTACAACTTCCCACACATTTTCGTGCCAAGATGGCTGGTGCCAAGACGTTCCGCGGCAAGGTAGCCGCGCCAGCGGGCGGTGCCAAAACGGCCACACCAAGATGTCCCATTCACTTGTAATGCATGAATGATGACAATAATTGATTTAAATTACCTTATGGGAACATTTTTTTGAAGGAATATCTTTCCAAGTGAATTTTATCTTTTCAATTGAGTTTGATTTTAATTGTGCATTCTATGCCCGTGGAATAAGTCCTTCGGAACAACCGTCTGGGGATTGTAATACTGGTGGCTGAGGTGAAGTTTTTACACGAAAAAATTTTTTAATACATATTTTTATCATGGGTGATGAGTCAAAACTACAAAATTCAATTTTATTTCGCTGTAAGAAAACGAATCAGGTGCGCGCACATTTTCGCGCCAAGGTGGCTGGCACCAATACGTCCCCGGCAACCCACGTCAAGGTGGCTGTCGCTGAAACGGCCGCGCTAGGTCCCTTTCCCGTGTAATGCAATGGTGATGAGAATGATTCATTAAGGTTACCTTATGGGAACATTTTTCTGGTGGAATATCATTCCTAGTGAACTTTATCTTAACAATTCAGTGTAGTTTAATTGTGCATATTACGTGCCTGGAATAACTCCTTTGGAACTGCCGTCTGGAGATTGTATTGGTGGCTAAGGTGAAGTTTTATATCGTCGTGTGATTAGTTATTTTTGAATGGATGTGGTAAGAACTGAGAGAAGTTAATCATCACTATTGGTGATTTTTGTGGGAGAATTTTAATTTAATAGTGTTTAGTTTTACTCGTGTAACTTCTATTTATACTTCTGCAAAAAAATTCTCAGGCTTCACATTAGGTGCAAAATCGCTGTAAATGTTTTTTTCCTTAAATTCCCTGGAAAAATCTTTAATAATTCTCTAATTCTGTTAAAATAATTGCATGGCTAATCTTGAGCAATCCTTGCATTTCATCGTGTCAGTTTTGCTACTTGTGTCTTGATGTCTTAGTTAAGTAAATTTTTGATTTTTTTCCTCTAAGGTAATGATTCACAATTTGGGGAGCCTAAATATGTTCTTACTCTACCTTCACAGATCTTAATATATATTTTTGATTTTGTACTTTATCTGTATCTGCATATATATTTCATTCCATGTGAGAACTTCCAGGGGCGGATCCAGGATTTTTTTCTGGGAGGGGCACAAACAAGGCCGTATCCAGGATTTTGTTCTGGGTGGGGCACAAGGATACCTCGTAATATAAAACGAACGCAATGATAATGGGATCGTATTAAAAATCTTGCATATTTTTTAGGGTCTGGGGGGGGCACGTGCCCCCGTGCCCCCCCCCTGGATCCGCCTATGAGAACTTCCCATATTGCTTTTGCATTATTTTAATGCCTCCAAATTTTCTTTTTTAGGAAATCAACTCCAGGCTCCAGAAACTGTAGCTGCAATCACCGAAAATGAATATGAATCTGGATGTAAAATTGCAGTTGTCACCAATTGTTGTCCTACATAAATTACCAGAAGAAGAACTTTTGTCTGAGAAGATAACGCGTGAAGCCCCTTCTGAAGAGGAAAAAATAAATTTCCTTAGTTATTTTGGCTTAGTTAGAAAGAGCTGGGATGCTAGTTTGCCCTCGACTTCAAAAGAGTCCGAGCAGATTCATTCAAGGAGAAAAAGATTTTGCTGTGCAGGGTTTGCAAAAACTCAGAGGCGTAAATCAAATCATCAAATATCAGAGATGTGCATGTTATCTCATCCAATAATGAGATTAAACCCGCGCGTATGCGTGAAGAAGTGGCTGGGGGGTGAAAATATAAAGGTCTCGAAACATAAATACCGTGAACTGGAAGAATCCTTGATCCCCAAGACACACAACCATTATTCCTGCAAGGAGACGCCTAAAAAACCCCTGCCCTCGAATACTAATTCTGAACCTGTGTATGTGGAAGTAAGTGTTGTGGAGGAAAATCCATGTCTTGCCGTGCCACACAACGAAGATGAGAAAAGCAAAGAAAATTGGAACAGCCATTGCTCTCGGGAAGTTAATTGTCATGTACTTAGGAGTGGGGAAAATATTTTCTCTCCTTATCAGATACCTTCCACAAATTTGCCAGTTCGTTATTCAACAAGCAAAGATCAGCACTTTCACCAGAAACCATTGGAAAAAAAAAATGGAATTGGTACCATTCTCAAGGAGGTGAGAGTTTGTCTGGAAAGGTGGGAAGGGGAGGGGTGCATTGTGTTGCCCAAAAAAATGAATGGCATGGAAAATTATTGTGCCAGGCCCAAAGGAAATAGAAAATGCTGTCAGTCTAGATGATTAAGGAAAGATAGCTCGTGTGCAATGGTTGCAGTAAATAGTTAGTTACCTCAAGTAAACAAAGCAGAATATCAGAAGAATGATATTGTGTCACTGTGTTCAATTTCATTAAGTACTTTTAGCAGAGATGTGCGTATAAAATACCAAAGTGAGACCAAAACTGGACCCTTATCGTATTGAAGAGCAATACACTTTTTATAAATGTTAGAGTGAAGTGGGTGTGTTTAACTACATTCAACTCAGCTATCTACCAATAAAGTAATTGGTGGTATATTTTTATAACCTAGAAGAATAGGTACTTTTAATTATCAACAAAGCTGTGAGCTCTACCTCAAATCGGGTGACCAAGGTGATTGTAGACTCCACTAAGGCTGTGCAATGTGTACCTGCCATGGGCTGGATCAAAGGGCTGGATGTCTGCCCTGTCATGAATTTTCTTCTGGCTGCTACTTTTTCTGACTGATAGAAAAGGTAAGAAAATATGTATTGTGGGTTTAAAGTTTGCTGTTTGATGTAATCACTTTTTGGGGAAACTAAATACGTAGTTGAAATAATGTTAATTGCCCTTTCTTTTGTATGTTTGTTAAAAATACTGCTCCGTAACATTTAATTCCTAAGCTTGCCCTCATGAGCATGTTTGCGGTACATATTGATAAAAATGTACTGCAAATGGCCATTGTAAATTACACTTTCTTAATAGCCAGCAGCAGTGGCAGATCTATGAGGGGGCTAAGGGGGCTAAAGCCTTGGGTATCCAATGTACGCTAGGTAGAATGGTAATTTTTTTTCCAACCCCCACTACTGCTGCAATTTTATCCTCCACCATGTCTTGATGGTTTGTAGGAAGGAGGAACTTCTTTGTGAAAGTTTCTATGAATTAACAGCTCAGTCACTTAACCCTTAGACTGCGGGAATGTTTATAAATGTTTAGTTTTTCTGGAATGGTCAGGGAGAGTTAAGCTGCATTAGCAATCCCCACAGTGAGGGAAATTGCACTTGCCTGGGTAGCAATAAAAATTTTTGGAAACTGAAGGAGGTAGTCGAGCAATGGTTAAACGTTTAAAAACGTTTTTCCGCAGTCAGCGTACAAAATGTATGTACACCTTCCAGCAGTCTAAGGGTTAAATATGTTTTCTTGTGAAAAAGTGCAAAATGTTACCGTTTGCATTAGAAGCTCATTTTAGTGAGTGTGTCATGCAAAGGAAATCATGTCATGACTAGTGTTTGTCATACATAGTCAAAAGGGTTAAGCTTTACATGTAAAAACATGATATATATTTATCAAAAATGTTTGTCTTCATTCCTGTGTAAAGTGGAAAGAGTCGCAGTTATATACCTCATTCTCTCTCCTTATTTAATATTTCTGTTCAAAGAATTATAAAAAAGGAAATTTTCTTCATGGCATCCCCAAACCTCAATTTTTTGAGCAGCTGATCTGTAATTTCAGTATCTTTTTAAAGAGTAAAAATAAAATCTTCTAAAGTTAGATAATGTAAAGCTTGGAAAAAAGTATGGCAATTTTATCTGATATGTACTTGAGATGGTTTCAATTGCATAAAACTTGTTTTTGAAGACTACTTAGCACTAATTATTATTTCTCTCGCCCAAAAGTGGATCTGCTGCCAGTGATGTTTTTGTTGGGAGCTCGCTAAATACCATACTGGCTCAGTTCATTCACCATGTGCTCAACTCTAGAATGACCGGGGCATTCAATTGACCTGATGCATTTTTCTTTTGCGCACCATTTTGTCATTTTCCAATCAATATCGCTGAGATTTTTTTACTTAATATTTTCAAACAAATAACCTGAAAATTAAATTGTTTTTGGGGGAAAAATTCATGTTCAGAGAAATGTCAGCTTTTACCTAGAATGACCGCGAGTGGTCAATTCACCGTTTTTGTATTTTATACTGTCATTTAGCTCTCTTTGCCGATCCTTGGTGTCAATTTCATCAAATATCATAGCATGCACTGTACCACACACAAATACTACCCAAGTTTGACTCTCGTGTCTTTAAAACAGTTTTTACGTGCGATTTTACAGTTTACGTGAAGGAGAGACACATGAACAAACCCAAGATATGTTGCATCGTAAAGAGTCGTTACTAAGCCTACTAAGCTTTCTATGGGCAATGAAGAACATTCATTTAGCTGAAATTTATTGTTGAGTCCGTGCGTAGCTGCTGCCATCCAAGCCAGGGACCGCCCCACCTCCTCTTCTCCTGTTGCCTGTGGGGCTGCCCGTGAGCGCCCGGGAAATACCCTTTTGGCAGCATGTTGCAACTTGCATGCCGGTCACTGTCTCGTCATAGATGCTGCAGTCACCCATTCCCATAGTTCAGTCCATCTGGTCAGGTCATCCAGTTCACCAGAACTAGTGGTATTACTGTAGATCCTCCAATATAAACTATACCTTTTGAACAAATTCGGTGAAAACTTTTTTTTGCTCAGTGGATTGGAAGAATGAAATTTATTTCAAATGAGTCAAAGCATAAACAATTTTTATGTATTATAGCTATTGAAATTTTCACCGATAGAGGCACAAAGTTGTGTGTTGTTTTATCTTCCCAGAAATCGATGCGGTCTGTTGCTCAGAGGCATTTCTGGTGATCGTTACCAGTGTCATATTTCCAACCACATCCTCCTCAACGCGTTCGCTTTCTCACAGTCTCTTTTTCACGTGATCGTCACTTCTTCTGATGGTTCCCTTCAATATTCCTCCGTTCAGCACGTTCCATAGATATTTTCTACAACACACTCATTGAACGTGTTTGAATATATTTCTGGGTCGATCGGCACTTCTAATGTCAGTCTCTTTATCCTGTTGTGCTTGGTCTATAGAAGATGTTTAAGATGCTAAAGTTTAATCACAGACTCAGAGGATCGATAAAATGAAATACATAACGGCACATTCTTAAAGCATTTATTTCTATCTCCTTGAGATTCAAATATGCCTGTCATTCCACAATTTCGGTCACTTTATCTTAGTGCTGTCTCTTTTGCTGTCTCGTAGTTTACGAGAGTAAAGAAATAAATACATTGAGACTGAATTTGTAGTGCTTCATTTTAATGTTGTCTTTTTTTATTTTTTTATTTCTTATATGTTTTTAACCAAGAAAACTACTGCGAAGAGTATGTTTTGAAGTGCTACATATTTGTGTTTCAAAACACATAATGCATTATTTTTTAACTATGCAAGGGAGACACATTTTTATTTTACAATAAAATTTTTTTGTGTAATTAATATTTTTTTACTCAAACATACCGGGACTAGGCACAGTGATAACTTTTACGGAGTCACCTGCAATGCACAAATTGTGCAAAAAATCCACAGAGGAAAAATCACAACAAATTTCCTGCCACATCCCAACAAATTTCCCATCCCAACCCAACCATCCCAAATCCCAACAAATTTCCACAGGGGAAAATGATGCCTCGGTAGCTTAACTGGCTAAAGCAAATCGAGGGATCCGGGTTCGAATCCCGGTCAAGGTGAATGATTTTTCCTCTGTGGATTTTTCGCACAATATTTTTTTTGTAAAGTTCAATTTTTTTCTAACACTACATCTAATCGTTAAATATAAGCAGAACACTTCTACACTCATTAGGTAAAAATATGGAAGGGAAATGAATCAATGATTGCAAGAATAGGGCGAGCGGTTAATTGACCGCTGGTGGCCATTATAGGTACGTACATTTGATTTATAGCACAACTCATAAATTGCAACTTGGTATATGATTTCGGAAAAAAATACCGCATCAACTTCCGAGAAGCTCTGCTGCTCATATCGAGTCTCGCCAGAATGCTAAGTCTCCTTTGTATTTTGACATTAATTTCCTCGCGTAAAATGCTTAAATAAAGTCAGAAATGCGTCGTATTTGGTCTTATTCATTTTAAATTATGCGCACATTATTAATATTTCAATCCAATAAAGGTGTAATATCAACTGCCGAAAGTCATTGTTAGACACCTTTTGGGCTAATAGGTGATTCATGCGGCAGTTGACCTCCGGAAATTGGGAACTTTGAAGCAGGTAGCCAGAAAAAGGTCAGTGGGTGAGAAAAGGGGGGAGGGCATGAAACACGTTTTTATTGTTCTCGTGTAACTTGATATTTTTTCCGAAGCTAAGGTCTTCGTAATACGATCCCTGCGCGAGCTGGGACCTTTTGTTTTATTTTGGAGAAGGGGAAAGGGTCAGAGTGGGTGAGGCAAGTGCTGAATGTAGGGGGATAGCGGATCATGGGAAATGCCCTAATGTTTCTATCCCATGGCACTGAGGTTCTCCTGGTGGGGAAACTTTCAGATTTTTTCACCCAATCATTTTCAGTTCCCCACGTCAAACCCTTTTCACCGCTCTAATCCGCGAATTTGATGTAGTTCGTCAACTTGCCTATAACGGCGCTGCATGCACTAAACGACTAGAGTTCTTAACAATTTTTCGAGTCAACTACCCATGACAGTGTGCAACAGTGTACGGCACGAAATTCAAAGTATTCGAAGTATTCGTGAGTGTACCTTTGGCATAATTATTCGAGACCTCGAAAATCGAATACTTTCTAGTATTCGAGGTTTTCGAGTATTCGCGGATACTATTCGCACATCTCTACTTTTTAATTTGTCTTATTACATTTTATTCTTTATTTTCAGCAAAGGAAGGAGCAAACTTCTGTTTCTTGGAAGAAGACCCATGGTGGGATACAGAAATCACAATTAGTCTGTTTTTTTAAATATATATTTATAAAATGGTAATTGTGTTTGATAGATTGATTTACTAATTTAAGGCTGACTTATAAAATAAGATTTGAAAATGATATATTAATGTCAATGGAATATTTAGTTTCTTAGCCATGTATGTGTAATGCTTCACTTTGTGGAAGTATAATGCATATGTTTATGGCTGAAATATTCTAGTAGTCTTCTACAAATGTATTTTATTTTTCCCAATCATTTTTGCCATCTTGTAGCATTATTGTGTTCAAGGGATGTGTATTCAATGAACCCCTTTTCATCATCAGGTACAAATGTTATCTGGTATGTACATTTGTAGTCAATGAAAATTAAATGTTTGCAGGTGAGATTTGAAACAACTTCTTCGTGAAAATTAAAACAAAAGTCTTTATCCATGGTAAGATTACCCAAAGCTGGGTTAAGAGGTGGAATTGAAAAATCATGGTGTTTTCTGGCTGTAGGTTGATCATTCAAGGTTGAAATGCCATGTTCCTATGTTTTATGGGCACTCTTCCACCACCAAAGGGCATTATATTGTGCTTTCAACCATTGTAGAGGAATGGGGCAGGCTGTTTTAGTGTAAGAAGATTGGCATCCAAGGTTACAGGTCAACACGTTGGGTACTTCTTGCTGAAGCTATTTAGGGGATTGATGTATTTTTTATGCTTTCCTCATTTATAGGTATTTTATTGACTATATTTTCAAGTATAACTTCTGGCATTAAATGCAAATCATTATGAAATAAAATACCTAAAGGATGTAGTATATGTCCACTTTATTGGTCACTCGTACAACTAGTTTTGATGCATTCATGCCTCATATGAATACATATGTTTCATCCTTTACATATTTCATTTCACATCATTATGCCCCACAATTTCTCGCCTCACACCATTCTTTTCATTCAAATCATTAGTTAATTCAGTTAGTTTCTATGTCATATATCCCACGAAAGCGTAATATGCATTAAAATTATTTTTTTGCTTTTTCTAAATCTAATAGCTGAGGTAAATTAAGAAAAAATCTCAAAACAATTCAATAAACCTTTGTACAGAACTTCCGGCAAGGAAATGCCCCAAAAACCCATAGTGTGTTACACTTGTCCATTTTGCACAGATGCAGGTTTTTCTGCTATTCCTTTCCGTGTTTATTCTGTTGATATCCTGGTGGGAAAACCGGTTAGTCTTCCAAGAAATCCCTTAGTTTACCCACCAACAGAAATCTTCAAGCAGTTGATCAGTGTTACTTCGTGAAGTTATTTGGAATCAGTGGCAGTGAGATTTTGGTTTTTCATGACCTAGGGCTGTATCTGATGGTGTTTCAAGATTCTTAAATACACAGGGAATAACAATAAATATTTGTAGAGGACTTCTTTGTTTTCTTACCAATGAAAAAAGTCATTCATTCACAATTTACTTGGAAGGACGCAGAAGTGAAGAGAATATATCAATTAATGTGGCAAAAATGTTCATATTTTAGTTAAACTAAAAAATTCTTCTTATAATATGTGATCATACAGGGTCTATGATAAAAGTTTGATAAAATAACTTTTTGACTTTTGGACTGAGTAAGTGGCTTGTTTTTTTGTGGCTATTATATCTCCTTTATTTATGTAGAAAAATGATCTTTGACTGTGATAGTGGCTTGTTTCTTTGTACCTATGTATCTCCTTTATTCACGAAGAACAATGATCCTTGTTATAAGCTTTCAGTCAATTTATTCTAAGAGTCCTGTCAGTTTCTCTAATTAAAATAGCTCATAGTGTGTCATCTTAGATCTAATACTTCATTTTCAATCTTACCCAAAAAATGTGCTGGTTATTACTTAGCTTCAAACAAAAAACTGCTGTGTGCATAATAGTTAAAATACACACTTGCTTTTTCCTAATTTTACAGGAAATATGAGAAAATTAAATTTTACTTCTTAAGCTAATTTAAAATGACTGTTCTATGAACAGGATGTCAATTACTTCTTGGTCGTTTGAAATCTGCTGCCTAGAATCATTGATATCAACAGGCAACCATTGGTAGAAATTCATTTTTTATCACACAGATCAAATCTTGGGGTCATAGTGTACACATATATCTGATTTATTTTCTGTTGCAAACAATGCTTCTTCACTTTTTTTTATTAATCCTGGTTAATGTGCTTATGATGTTCTTTGGGCTCTTGGAGAAATACATTTTGTAAGTTCCCAAGACTTCATTTTTTTATCAGTCCTTAATTCATTGGTTGCGCTGACATTAGCTTGGAGAGAGTTGTCCTTTCAACTTCTTATTAGAGGTGAAGTATGCATTCAAAGATTCTATTAAATTTTCTTGAATCTATTGATTCAAGATTTGACCCATCAGTAAGGCTGATTGATTTCATTTAATTCTGTGAGATTGGGAGGGGTGCGTGCATTATCTGTGATTTGTGGGACTTCCATTCAAATTGTTTTCTACTGGCAAAATATTGTGATAATATGTATTAATTCACTGCCAAATATATGCCTTGGTGTCATTGGTTAGAAGAGAAAATATAATCTTCTTGGGCTTGGCTTGAATTACGACCTTCTGTTGGCAGTATTTCAACAAGTGAGTGATTCATTAAAACATTTGCCATCCACTGCAGAACCTAAATAAATTTGACTCACATCATTTACTGTTTAAGCTTGTGATTGGTTAAAGAAAGTTTATTTTTTCTTCAAACTTAATGTCATAATGGATAGAAAACTTAAAAATGTATTTGAATATCCTGCCAAATATTCTACTGTGTGTAAGCAATCAATTTGGTAATATATAATCTGCTAGCATGGAGTAATACACTCATGTTCTTTGGCCTAAAGTAATTGGTAGTAGCCAAAGCAGCACATATAGTCTATTTAAAGATATCTTCTTGTTATTATTATTTGAATGTCGTTTTTTAGAGCTGGTACATTACCACATGTATTTGGTACATTGCTATTTTTGGAACTTCACGCCCCCATCATGCAAAATTTTTCTAACTGAAGCATAACTGTGGTAATCTCATTGTGTTTTACAATGTATGTATTATGTTCTATGAACCCATGGTCATAGAATATACATTGGAGTACATTCTGGTGAAGAACTGTATGGTGAGAAGTTGAGAATGTGAATTATAAAAAATAATAAAAGATCATGTTCAGATTGAAACATTGTCATTTGATAGTATTTTCATTGCCAGCTTAGGTATATTATTGATGGCCGAGATTTTTAAAATGGTGTCCAAATTATAGAAGATAATTCCAAGGTTAAAATCGTTTGCATTGGTAATTCTGGAAAGATGAATATACTGCCCCTTTGAGACTGTTTTATCCCTTATGTACAAAATATTGCATCTCATATCTCTTTGCATATTGTCAAACTTTTGCTACAAGATAGGGTGTTCCTTATGCATAGGTACTCTATTTATTGGAATCTCAAATGTTCCAATGATTCCATGTGTGCAACCAGCAAAGGATTTTTTTGTATTCATTTGTACTTCACATGTAAAAAATTAACTATTTATACTGGCACATTTTTATGTATCCTCATAAGATGATATTTACATTGCCTAAAAAGGTTTGTTTTTTTTAATAAAAAATAGTTATAAATTATGAGCAGTAACTTTTTATTTAATATTTATCTTTATTTCCAACATGATTATTTAAAATTATCACATAATATGTAGGCTCCCTCATGTTCAGTTTCATTGCATGATTTTCTACATATTGTTAAATACTAGTTAAAATTTATTATCTCCTCCAGTGGTGCAACTAGGAAAGTGCTTGGGGGGATGGAAGGGCTTGAGGGGTGGCCCCTCCTCCCAGGCAACGGGCGTTGGTTAGTCACCGGTTGGTGTACGGTGATTTGTGTCACTGCTATGATATTAATGAATGATCTTTAATTTCAAGCAGATGCAGTTATTATACGTCAAAACCAGAAAATAGTTTTAAATATTTTTTTTATTTCTCTAAGGCTTTGGGGGGGATCCCATTGTTACGCCACTCATCTCCTCCATTTACGCAATTGCATTGCTATACCCAAATGATCCTCACTAAATCAGAGCAAAATACCTTATTTTTAAGACAGTGAGCCCATGTTGTGCCAAGAGAAATAATAGAAATATCCAATATATAGTGTCTAGAATGTTGTATCTCATTATCATTTAGGGAAAGCATGTTTTTACTGCATTTTAATAATAATTAAGGCACTAACAGTCTCTTATTTAAAATCACTTTTTTTCAAAGCACATAATTGTATGCTGTGTGATGGCATAATGACACGGTTACTATGCCAGTACATTTTATTTTTTGCTTTTGCCTTTATATTAGTCATATTGAACAAATTGATGTATGATTTATGACAATATGCTTCAGAACCAGTTACTTCATGTTTCATTCTGCTAGATGTTGCTGGAAATGAGTTATTCTGCGAATGCCCCTAAATTTCAGCAGATTATTTAATGTATTCTGAAATATTAGTGGAACTTATAATGATTTCTCAATCATAAAATGTATGCCTCTGGGATTTAACAGTTAAGGTACAAGCTATGGAGTTGAACTTTTAAAAAGTCACATGTAAATACACTTGATGTGCAAGGTTATCACATGAATAATAATTTTCCCTGACCAGGATTCAAATTGTAGCTTTTTTGCACTAGTAGGTTACTCTATGAAGGTACACTATCGGCTAGTCAATATAGTTCTTTCCACGGACAATGCCTATAGTGAATCTCCTAACATTGCGTATTCTGGCTTTTGCATAGAGACTTGAGTGTTGTGCTCACAAATGTGCTGTAATGTGTGCTAGCACCCACAACCTTGTCCTCTTAAAACTAGCCAAAGTCCACAAGGAAAATATACCTTGGTAGCTTAACCCTTTTAGTGTGTCGGGTCGAGATATTGGCTCATACATGGTACATTATTTAATAGGGTGGTTTCCTATTATTTTTTTATTGCCTAAATCGAAAGATTATTACTCCTGGAGTATGTATTTCACGCTTTTAGATTTTTAAATGACGATATCTATTTTTCGCGATTAAATGAAAAGTGAAAAATTTCAAGCGCGCGAAAACACGACACGTAAGTAGGAATGATGGGAAAAAGTCCTTGCGACGCATTTCTGGTTCCCCCTCCCACCTTGTGAGGTGACCTTGATCGAGGCTCTGAGCGCTGATAGGACGCAGGATGCTAGCGGGTAGCTGAGTACCTTGCTGGCTGGTAGCGCTTGGCTTAAAAAAGGTTTATTAATACCTTATCAAACGAAGAAAACTTTCCGACCTTAGCCAGTTTTAGTAGGTGATTATTAAGACATCTTTCCCTGAGCTCTGTGCCTCATGCATGAATTGGTAACCTCAGACGATGTATAACTCCTATCATCTCGTGTAGAAACCAGGTCCCTGTGACGTCACGTGGAGTGGAATCGCATGGGCGCCAATCTGGCCTTTTTCAAATGAGGATAAAATTTGACCCTTGCCATTCGTCTAAACCGGTATTTCAAAAACCAAATAATTTGTGTATTATGAATACACTAATGGTGGGTAACGAATCGCAATCAATGCCTTTCGTTTTCTTTGATGAAGGAAACTACCCTATTTGCTATAACTTATTGCATTGATATATTTTATTTCAGTAAATGTAAAAATATTTTGTCAATATTAAACACTTTAACTTAATAATTAAAAAAACACTTATGGATTTGTAATAAAATAGCTGTGTGTTGTTGTTTTTCCTAGTTGCTATATTTTATGAAAATACCCCCTGCATTTCTCACCAGTACCCTAGGAAGAAGAATAGCACTAAGATGGTAAAGTGGTGGAGCACCTAGGGCTGGTTCTAGACATTTTTCTTATTTAAACGAACAATATTCTGGACGGCCCCCTCAAAAATAACCTGAGAGGTAGTAGAATTAGTACTGAACATTGGGCTGAGAGGTGCCCCCTTTTGCTTAGCAGCCGTGTGCTTTGCTGGGGATCCAGTTTCCAATCCTGCGTACGGAAAATGCTTTTCCTCTGCAGTATTTTTCCAGTGTTTGCACTTGGCTAGTCTGCTGTCCTTCCCTTCATTGAACATAATTTGCTGCTAATTCAATTTAATCTCCCCTTAAGGGAAAGGAAAAATTCCAGGATTATGCAATGATTAATGGATACAATATTGTTTCCATTAATCATTCTTCTACGATCTCGGTCAGATACAATAAACTTTAAAGTTTATTGTATCTGACCGAGATCGTAGAAGGGAATGCAAGCGGTCATATTTTGATTCAATTAAATCACATTTATCGAGTCTGCTGGTATGTAAATAGTACAGCCCACATAGCACAAAATATCTTCTAGATATCTAGAAAATATAATCAATGTCTTTGATATTTTGAATATCTTCTAGATGAATAGAAAATATCCTCAATGTCTGGGATATTTTAAACCCACATAGCACAAAATATCTAGCACCTCTTCAGTTTATGTCTAGAAAATATCTTGTAGTATCTTCGAGATATTTTGTAGCTATCTGAATGTCTGCTTTTCTGATATCTACAGGATATCTTTGAGAAGAAATTTTCTAGACGTTCATATTCAAATTGAATCCATTGGAAAATTCAGGATAAATGACTAAAATATAACATTTTTCTGTATAACAAGAGTTTATTTTCAACTGACAGGCCCTGGTGGAGCAGAAGGTGATGGTTGGGTGCCTTCTGGGGATTCTTCCTGATCATTGGTACATCTCTGGCTTTCACTTCTTTCTAATGGGGGCTTCCTCCTCCATTCCAAATTTGAAGTTATCAAAGCAGCTTACAATTTCCTCTCAAAGGAGTCTACAACATTATCAATCAATGTTGATTCAGTGTCTTGCAATATAGGTCTTAAAGAATTTTAGATGCAAGTTTTTGCCAATGTATTTAAACACCTTCATTATGAATGAGTACGTACTCATACATATGTACATAACTGTAATACGTTAAAGGTTATGCCAATATTTGTTATGATAGTAAAAAAGTTGAAAATTTATGTATTATAAAATATCCAAGACATTGAAGATATTTTTTAGATATCTAGAAGATATTTTATCCCACATAGCACAAGATATCTAGAAGATATTTTGTGCTACGTGGGACTGTACATGCTTACCTGAGGAGCCCAATTATGACTTGCAGTGAGTTGTTCAGTGTATTCCAGTCCAGGTATAGAGGTGTGGGGCATCATAAAGCGTGTAATGCAAATGGTTATGAAAAAGCTATACTCATTAAAACGTTTTCATGTTGGGACTGCTACTTTGCTAGTTGAGCATATACTGTTCATGATCGAACTCAAGGGACTGCATAAAGGAGGCTCAATTCCACCCCATAAAGACTAATTTCTGTTGCCACTTCGGTCACATTTTAATCGGTTTCCAAAAATGTCTGTGGCGCAGTGATGAGTGCAATAATAAAATGGTTTATTAACGGGCATAGAAGCCCAATACAAAATTACAATACATTAAAAAATAAACCAATACAATAATATAAAAGAAAAGATCTTTTCTTTTATATTATTGTATCGATATACATTACTTTATAATATTATGCAATCAAAACTCAATAAGAAAGACTATTACAAAGAGAAGACATGATGTGAATACAAATTCACCTAGGCTTACACAAAGTAATTTTGAAGAAAGCCATAATAGGGAAATTGCATACTTTTTATAAACAGTATGCTGATATACTACAGTAAACACTTAGTACCGTAATATACTTTTTTCCGCTTAAAATACAGTTTATACGCTAGAAAATGACTCCCAAAAGTCTCCCGAGTTTCGCGGGCTAAAAAATACCACCCCCACTAATCTTAGGCCGTGACGTCATAGTTCAGTAGGAGTCCAAGATCCAAGCCCAGTAACTGCAGGTTTGGAAGAGCCACGTTGCGTTTAAAGGAGAACATGGGTGAAATAAGGTAAAATTACAAGTGGTGCATAAAATTATCACACATTAACCTGTTTCCACATTTAACTGTTGACTTAACAATGTTTTTGAAAGTATTTAATGTTGTATTGAAAAAGTCAAAGTTACTGTTAGCATTGCTATCTCTCATTGCACGAAAAAGAGTGAAGAAAAAAGAATAGTTACTTCTTAAAAAAGGAATTGAGAACAGTGAGGTACTTCTAGATGGGGCTATTGGAACTCTTAAGGGATACAAGAGAACGGAAAGTTGAAGATTTGACATGGTTGGGCATATGAATTCACAGAAGAGTGTGGCAATAGGTTGCGGATATCTTGGATATGATAACCTCTTTGGTCACTCAAGAACATGGTACTAATATATATTAGTATCATGCTCAAGAACATGTCGGTGGGTAATCTATGTGACCTGCGAAGATTGTTTACGTGACTCCAAAAGTACTTCGTATTAGAGTTATCTTGAGTGGAATTAATGTAATTCAAATAATATTTTTGGTAATCTGCTTACAAATTCTTCGAAGGTTACACAATTTAATATAATACTCAAGATCTCCAGTTGATTTATAAGACTCATGAGCTATTTAAAAAAAAAATATTAATGCAATTACTCAATTCAAATGCAAACCATTTGGGAATTTGATCCACTTTTTTCCAATATTTTGCAGTAAAATGTTAGTAATATCGAGAAATAGCTTTGAGCTTCCATTAATTTGATAGTTACCATGATACTAATATATCTGATATATTAGTACCATGATAGTTACCATCATCATGGATCAATTTGTCCGTCAGCGATCCAAGTGGCGTTTTTTGTAAACTCATTTAAATGCGCGGTGGGTGACAACACAAGTAGAGGACGAACAAGGATCCTCTTTTGTAATATTCGTGGTCGAACTCATAGCAACAGACGAAAATCGTGAAGCGGAAATTTAAGAATCGAATGTGTATTTTGAAGATTTGCGGGTAAACTAATTTTAATCATTGGATTAGATAAATATTCAATCAACGACCTGCTAAAACAATGGAATCAGTGTTAGGGTGTACGAATCTGAATTCTTCTTGGTAGTTTCAAGTTATCCATGATTTGTTTGATGCTAATTTATTGAGTATTGGATTATTGGTGCTGGATGCACACCTGAAGCGGTACTTTCTTCGGCGTGTGGGTTTTCACGCTCCTTTACATACTTCCAACGTTTGTTCGCAACGTCTCTGCGAGAATCGCCTAATGATCTTTAGTGACCGAACTAATTCTGCATCATGTTTCTATCAAAATAATGTTACCTACTTTGAATGTAAGTTACATTTCTGTAGCGTAAAAATTGGCTACTAATGATCTATTACTCTTTTGTCCTTTTGAATTTTTGATAATACAATTTGGGCTGCGTATTTCGGCACGTGTAACCTTGAATACTTTTTATCCTGTGATTTTTTTATGAGCAAGCGGCCGAACTTTCCTGGATGACATTCATGTTTATTCATTGGATCTTGAGTTGATAAAACAGTTAAAATGTCGACCTTGTTGTGCGAAGATCCCAACCGTCCATTGAAAGAAGCACTTTTAGACGCTTTGGAGTGTATTTTATCTCCCGATCAAGAAGTTAGGAAGGCAGCTGAGAAAAGGGTCAAAGTCTTAGAGGTTACGGAAGGTAAGGAAGCCAAGCATGTCTTACTACGATAGACTTTTACATAAGGTAGCTGTAACTTCCTTTAGTCTACTTGGAGCATCAAATTCACTTTTGCGTGATGGGAGTGTGGAAGAGATTGGCCTGTTGAAAGATTAAGATATTTTTGCTCTTTTTGGCTTTTGAGTTATGTTATTCATTATAATTTTTTTTCTATATCTTTGAAATTAATGGACTTAAATGGATGACATGTCATTTCCCTCATGTTTTGCGCAGATTATGGAATTCAACTCTTGGAGGTGATGATAGATCCTGAGTATGATGTTGCTGTGAGACAATTGGCATCTGTATTATTTAATCAGTATGTGGAGTGCCACTGGACCCCATCATCTGCTTCGTTTGAAGACCCAGAGATACCTGGAAGTTTGAAAGAGGACATAAAACATATTCTCCCCCTGGGATTGAAAGAGCCAGTTAGTAAGGTAAAACAAGTGGTATCATTTCAACTTGTTAAGGACCGAACCCAAAATTCACGTGCTTTCCCTTTTTACAAGTATTGAACTGATGTGCATGTCCCAGCCTCGAGCACTCTTTCGGTCTGAAAGTGTTTTCTCGATATGGTACCTGATGTGGTAAAAATATTTGTGCTATGGTGATGAAGGTGTTTACCAGAGGTTAGGGGTGGGAGGGATTTTGGGATTCAGACTATCTCCTTAAGATATCAATTAGAGGGTAAAAAGGACACACATTTTGAATGTGAATACGCCATGTACTAATGGAAGGAAGCTGAATAATGGTACATGACTACCCCTGTTTATGAAGAAATGGACACCAAATAAAAGGAATTTTATATAGAAGCATGATCATTCACTCGTAGTGTATGATAGTAGTCTGGTATGACTCGTAGTAGTCTGGTTACGCAGTACATTAACTTGTATGAGTTAATGTCTAAAGGCCGTTTTACATGGGGCATGTACTGGCACAATCTGACATGTGTAGGAAGGCGCAGTCAAAATTGCATCGTGTAAAGCGGTGGTGAATTGCTAGAATACATGCGTGAATGCGTGGACGTGAGATGGCAAAATAGCCCCTGTTCTAATTTCGTTCCCACCATTCACGCAATTCCACGCCATTTTAGAAATCAATGCAGCTCTAACCTGTGCAATTCCGTGCCCCGTGTAAAGCGGCCTTAATAGCATGGACATGTGAATGAACACAAAAATGCAGTGTGCAACCACCCAACTTGTGTGAACACATGAACAGAAAATAGAACCTGTTCTAATTTGGTTCATGCATTTGTAAATGTTCCGTTCTGGTCCACCAAAATCATTCGTGCATTCACACATCAACTCATACGTGTTTATGTACCATGTTAGCAGGTCTCTACGGTGGTTTTTCATGCTTATGACTCGTGCATAGAGGCCTGTAAGTGTTCAAGGGTTTTCCTGTGTGCTGATTCTGCAGGAGAAAGTGACAATTATCTAATCTAAAGGTGGTGTCAGTTTCACAATCATTACAGCCGGTATCTTGCTGGTTTGTGTGTGTATATGTTTAAATAGGGTGACCATAAATGTTTTGGCTTAGACCGGGACATCTTAGTACCAGGTGAGGGGAAGAGAGGAGGGGTCCCTTGTGAAGTCTTGTTGCTTTAATCCATGGAAATGGGTTTGTAAAAGCAAAACTAAGATTTTTATCATCATTATTATTATACGGTGGGATGCGCAGAGGGGAGGTGAGTAGTAGGGAGGGGAGGGCGAGCTGCTTCTATTGCTGCTGCTCCAAGCTGACGGTGTCCTATGATAATGTTGCCATTGGGTTATTGTAAGTTGAAGTTGCTAAGATAATTTTTTATTCCAACCTCTTATAGCCATATTGTGTTATGTTTTCTGTTATAAACTGTATGTATGAATATAATTTCCATATTTTTGTGCAAAACCGGGACCTAGCATATAAGCCAAATATATAGCAAAATAACTGAATTTTTGATGAATGGAGAATCATAAAAATCTCATTTAAATCAAAAAAATCAACAAAAATGATTTTTTTGAAAAAAATCATGATTTTTATCAACCCTGGCTATGAATATATGCATTGATACTCATTAGGAATTCTCATTTATTTATTGCAAGCTAATATAAATGTATTGATGACTATGTTTTCCTATGAGTTAATGTTTTGGACTTAATACTTTTTCAGATCAGAAACTCAGTGGCTCATACCATATTCACAGTTGCGTGGTATGATTGGCCCGAGCAGTGGCATAATCTTATCGAGTCGTTATTGGCTCATCTGTCAAACGGTGATGAGTGGGCAGTTCATGGCTCAATTCGTGTCATTAGAGAGATGTGCAACACCATGGACCGCAAAATTTGCAGTGCTGCCCCGGTTATTTTAAGTGAAATGAATGAAATTGTTAGAAATGATCAGGTAAGATAGTTGAATCTGTATACGTAGTGGTGATTTAACAATGTGGAAACCAAACAGAGCTCTGATTATATGATTTCCCATCAATTAGTGATTGTGTATCCATTCCTCTGGTTAGTTCTAGAAAATAAAATATAATTCAAATATTTGTGATTTTCCTATTGGTATAGCCTCATTATACTCAAAAGAAATGCATTATAGTGGAACCTTTTATCAATAAAGTCAAAGGGACCAAAATTTTCTATCTTAGTGAAGAAGAGGGTTTGTGAATGGGAGGTGGCTTTTATGTGTTGTGAGTTGCATGCATTAGACTCTAGGTAGACGTAACTACAACAAAAGAAATCATCCCACCAACTTTTTATAGCCACTATTTGAGTACAAATGGACAAAATTGAAACATAAATGGCTAGCATATGCATTATCCAATGACATATATTTTCTAGAAGTTAGGAATTGAGCATACGTGTGGTTGAAGGTTTAACTATTGATCTGAGCAATGGTCTAGGCATTCATGATGCAGCTGATTCGAATACAAGGCAACAAAGACCCTTTGATGCTAAATTAATTGAATGTCGAATTATCACCAATAGATGATCAACCTGATCTCATCTCTTGCAGCCAAGGAGGTTGTAAATATCTGGAGGGGGCACTACTGGTTTCAAGCGTGAAGCGAAGTGTGGCCGGAATGGAAGTGCTTGTGTAGAACCAAATATTGAAAATCCTATAAAGGTCCATGCTTACTATTTGGTGAAATTTTTGGCCTTAACTTGTTGATAAGTTAAAATAAACTATGGAATGCACAATTTAAACCTTTTTTTCTTACTTCATTGGTAGGTTTTGCTAAGTTATGACTCAACATCTTTTACAAAGGAAAAATTATTATCAATCGCCACGGTTACGTTCTACAACCAGCTCAGCTGAAAATAAAATTTTACGAGATTAAACTAGCCATTTCCCTGCACTTAAACTAATATTTAATTTATTATAGGCAATGGAAATCCAACAATTACAGATTTAAGTCCAAAAATTGTTAAACCAAGATGGCGGAATTTTGACTGCGCTAAAAACTGGGGAAACAGCGCCTCCAGATATTTACAACCTTCTTGCTTGCAGTGGAAACATGAATTGTGTACCTGACATCGTGCCTCAGGTCTTGTGATAGCCCCTACCACTAAGTGTCTGAAATTCTGATATGAGACCCCTACTCCCATGCTTCTCCTGTGAAATTTTTTCATTAGGTAAATTCCTTCTGGAAATGTCATCAGTTCAAAATGCCAAAATCTTCATAAAAGAAGGGGAGGGTAGAGTCAGGTTTTTTGGAGAACTAGACGTACGAGTTTGGGGAATACTCTGGCATTGTCCTCATTGCTATTTGTAAAAGAAAAATGCATCTGTGGCCCTATATCTTTCAATATTGTCTTTATCTATATGGTTACACATCTATATATATTTTTTTTTTTTTTTTTTTTTTTTATTTATCACATCCCCCGTAAACAGCACATAACGGCCTTTTACAACGAGGGTTTCCAATATTAACAAAGTACAACACTAACATCCAAGCCCTGGATAGGGATCACCTACCCAGGCGGGATTCGAACCCACGACCTACGGTTTGGCAGGCGAGGACTTTACCCCACCGCCACCGAGGCCGGCTATCTATATGTCTATATGGTTATCTAAGGACCGTGACTTTGTCACTTAGGTTTCAATTGGGTTGGTGAGGTGGCTAGAATGTTAGCTTCCCACCCAGGTGGTCTGGGTTCAAATCTTGTCGGTGGCAAAGATTTTTCATAGACTGCCCAATCTCTGCTTGAGTGCTCAGTGGAGGGCACTTCTTGTTCAGCTATCCATCCGTCAGATGGGACTTCAAGCCATGATCCCCTCGGTGCCTTTATTAGGAGCAGCATAATGCTGATGCCGGGTTTCTCTCCACCCTTCATTCCCTGCCCTTCCGTCATGGTGCAAGTGACCTCAGCTTTCAGTGGCCTCCTCCAAATAACATACCATTGCTTAGAGAAATGGCGGAGTAAGCATGGGTCCAGAAGCTCCTGTATTGTCATAAAACTTCTATTGCCTTGCAGAGATTTTGTGCATCTGAGATGAGTAGTAATTAATCAGTGTTCCTCAAATTGATAGAACGAATGAAATGCATGTAATTTGCAGTAATCATAGTGGAAAGTAGAGGAGTAAACTTTGTAAGGTGCTCTAATACATGTATTTTAAAAAGCATGACCTGGTTTTCATAACATATGTGGTTACATATTCAAGTCCATGTCATCAAGTATCAGTTTTAATAGTCATTATATTTTGTTACAATTTACTAATGTGTAAATAAAGTTCAAGAGTAATTTATCAATGAGCAAAATGGTTCTGAAATGTGTGTACTTAAATACAGTTATAATTTACTCATGGAAGAAAACCATTGAAACCAAGATCAAAACTTAGGTGTGGTAGTAGGTGTGATGGGAAAAGCTTATGAATGTTTTCCATCTTTTTCAATCATTCTTCATCATTTGCCCTTCCTGTTCATTTCATTCTTTATGGTTCTTAAAACTAAATCAAGGTTTAATTTTATTTAACCAAATAACTACTTTCTAATGCATGAACCCATTCATTGGCCATTGTATTAGATTTTCCTTTTTATTTATAGTTAATTTTATCGTTTGCACTCTGACTTATTGAAACTATTTTCCCTTGCAGAGATTTTCTTCAAAGATTAGAAGCAGAGCAATTGAAGTTTTTGTGTCTTGTGCCACTGCATTCACATATGAAGTTAAAATACAGAAGCAGTTATTACCACTAAAAGGTGTTGTTGATCAACTATTGCCCAATTTTTATGAAACATTGGTAAAAATCCTGTTGGTGCCTGATTGTGCACACGTAGACATGCGGATGAAGACGCAAGTTATAAAAGGTAAACAATTTTTCTTATTTGTTTAAAATAAAGGGTATCTCTGAATGTCATCAGTAAATGATTTATCAATGTTGTCATATTACACTTTCAATAATTTCCTTAGGTAAAATTGTATCCTCTGGGGTCTGTGCTTGCCTCCTTTTATTTTTAACTCTTATTTCTTTGATGTACTGTGAATAGGGGTGCCTTCACTCCTTGCGGCAGTTTGTGGTTGCACAGCAAAAATGATATTGTGTGCACAAAATGCTGGAAGTTTCAGATTTAATGTGGTTGCTATTAGTTATAGAAATAAGATTACGCTATGGTACCGAATTGTTATTTTGGCTTATGTTTTGCTGTGAATTTATCATGGGTGGATGAGGAGTATCATTTTTGTTTGCATTGAAAGTTTATTTTGTGGGTGAGATCACATTATTATTTCAGTATGAGTATATTGGAGATTTGTAAGTGAACTGAACTGAGGCCTAAAATATTAACACTTTGGTATTTTGGCCTGGAATGGAGATTTATGCAGTGTGAGAATAAAGAGATAAAATTGGCTTTTGAGGCAGAAGTATAGAATTTGGAATTAAGTTTTTATATATAGCTTACCTCTTTATAATGATCTGAAAATTTTATTGTTCCCATAACTGTACATACCTAATTGTGCCTCCTTTGATAAAAATAACCCTGAATACTCCAAAAAATAGTTCTCTTCATAATCACGCAACCAGAATTACTAATGACGTTCACCTGAAAGGCTACCCTACCAATTTTTGCATAAAAGGACCCCTATTCTCCTTATCCAAAATCTACATCAAAGTACCGCATAATATAAAATGTCTTCCACCTTTACCATTTAAGAATGCTCTGAAGAAGTATTAACATTTGGTAACTATTCCTATGCCTCATTTATTGTAATTATTATTATTTATCTTTTTGAAAACTACCATTGTCACATGTACATGTGATCTCTAGGAATAATAAAATAATTATTATTATTGTTGGCGGTAAATGAAACATTTCATCCGAGTAGATACAGCACGTTGAGGGTGGCCTGTTTTAAAGGGGTGCCTTCACTCCTTGCAACTTCTTCGCCATATCTCAATAATTTCAAAAATCTGTCTATTATGATCTACTGATGTCATTGGGTTGATTTTTACTTGACCTTAATTTTTATTCTTCTTCTTTTACAAGGTAGGAAGGTATAGAATTAAATCATTTGAATGGTTTGAAATTAAATCTTTTTTACCTGGGCAGTAAAAATTTAATGTATTTAATTTTATCTCTTTTTAATGGTGGGAAATGTAATATTACATCTCTCACCATGGTAGTGAAATTGTGTATAGTTTTAATATTACACTTTTGACCCCTGGGTGAAAAGTTTGCGGTACGAGGTCAAAAAATTAAGCTAAACGCAAATACCTTTTCATTGTTTCTTTTTTGTGCCCAAAATTTTCTCCATTGTGAAATCATCTGAAAAATCTTCTGGGAGTGGGCAATTCTTAACTTTTGCATTATTTGAACATTGCTATGCTCAACAAAGAGAAAATTTTATCTAAAGATTGCTGGATAGTAATTGTCGAATGAATATTTGGTGTGTGTTACTGGTAAGAGCTGGTGAGTGCATTGTATTCTTTCTAATATCAACATCATCCTAACTTGAATACACAGTACACATCTTTCTCTATAGAATCTTATTTTGATTTCCTATCAGCGTCATTTAGTGGCGAAATTTTGATGAATCTGTTTTCCATTACGGTGGGAGTATGGAGTGGGGCAGTAAAAGTTTTTGACTTTGAGAACTTGCCTCGTCTTCATTTGCTGTTCTTTCATACTGGTTTTATTTAGACAAAATTTTGAAATAGCTTAGTCAAATATTTAAGTTTTTGCAGCAATTGGTGCATGATTTGTTGATCAGGGAATCTGTTATTCCAGCAAATATAAGTGGAATTCGAAAAAAGATTTTTTTTAAATTTGTGGCAATTTGTCAGTCACTTATCCTATATTTCCGGTAATGAATGCTACTAATGTAGTTTAATTATTAATTATATTAATAATATACTAAATGACATTAATATTTTCTAAATTTTCTAAGGAACTAATCTTAGTAATATTCCTGATGAGAAAAAGTGTGGCAGATAATTTAATGCTTTGATTTTTGGGTTGAGGAATAATTGCTGAAAGAGATCTCTTGTTGATGAAGAAATTGTATCAAACATGATTGCAGAAATTTTCAAAGTTCTTTGAATCTTTTTACAATCAAGCCTTTTTGAGGCTGCTTTTTAGGTATTTAATTTTTTTTTGCTGTACTCTTTCAATGAGCCAAGCCTTGTGTTTTTTTTCACAATACTCAGCCACATGCCCAGAGATATTTTCTTCTTCCGATTTAATATTTGTATCTAAAATAAGCTGAATAACATAATTTTTCCTCTGTTCCTTCTTGCTAGCATTAACTTCATTGATGAGAGAATCGGAGAAGAAAGCTATTGACTGGCTTCCCCAGCTACTTCGTGCTGTATGGCAAACTCTAACAGTTTCAGCTATGGAATATTCAACGACTGTGATTGTATGTATCGAAGAAGACTGCCAATCCATTGACTCAGACGGTAAGGAGGTGTTGTTAGAGATAAGTACTGTGGAACCTCGTTAAAGCGAGTACAGGCTATAGCGAGACCCCCGCTATTACGAGAGATAGCCGATGCACCGTCGATTGACCCTATAATAAGAATGTTAAAAATTCGTTTTAACGAGGCCCTTTTGGTGTTGACTCTCGCCGTAGCGAGGGTTTCACCGCCTGAAAAACTTACACCAAGATTCCTTAATCTCTGTAATTGCTAGCGATCTGTTAGAAATGAAGTTAATGGAGTGCTCAAATATATGTGGGAAACTGCAGAAACAAATGCAATACGTTATTTCACTTCACTGCCGCTTAACCTACAGGAACAATAAACATACACCAATGGAAACATTTGAGGCATTAAATAACCACGATACAGTTTTATCAGTTAATTTTTGAATTTTCAATGGAAAATACCAAAATTATGGAATGATTACGTAAATGTGCTAATTAAGTGCATAGAAAAATGGCTTCGTCGGTTGTGCATTGGCATAATGATTGACGAAACAATGCTTTGCATGATTTTTATTCAGTGTGGCGCTTATAAATTGTTTGAACTTATAAATTTAGTGATGCAAAAAAACATCGCCTTTCGTCTGGATTTATGTTATGTTTATCGGATAGAAATTTATCTGTCGCCGCACCACTCCTGTTCCTGTATAACTGTTCGCAAAAGGTATTTTGGCTATTATTTGCCCCACCTCCGGTAAAGCGAAAATTTGCTATAGCGAGTGTTTATTGGTGCACCGTGGGGTCTCGTTTTATCGAGGTTGCACTGTAGTATGCCACAGGCTCTTACTTCTATGTCTCATATATATAATATGTATATATACAGTACACTTCCGATTATCTGGGCTAATGATGGGGAGAGATGGCACGAATAATTGGAAAATACGGATAATCCACACTTTCACTTCCATGTCTTGTAATGTTCATAATTTACGTAAAACAAACTATATATTACTATTTATGCAGTTATTCTGTTATTTAAGAGTGCTTCCTGGTCTCATTGAGAGCTTTCTTCGCCAGTTCACGATCTTTTTAGCGGCGATAACATGGTTGTAATTGTATTATCAATGCTATATGTAAGGCCTAGTTTCGAAAACCACACATCTGTGTGATCACGAATATTGAAAAGTGGAAGATAATGGAAGATGCTTCTCCAGCTTTTCTCCTTGGGAACCCCTCTCCAGTCGGTATTAAAGAAGAGTACATAAACATGGCACCTTTAAACATGGCCTTGATGAAGAATAAAAAGTCTTCCATTTTAACGTCCACAAAGATGATGGAGCACGGCAGCGGGAAAAGAATTTACTTCAAATATTCGCCGGTAGAAAATCATATCCTACATAATTTATGATTTTATCTGAATCTTAATGAAAATAACTAATTAAAAAGATTGCACATTCACCTGAAAATATGGAAGGAACTACAAATATTAGCTTATGAAGATTATTTTGGAAACGGGCTATGACCCTTGTTTTCTTTTTTTTTCTTGTCACTGAGCAAAAGAGGGCATCACAAATGGGGATTAGGCGGGCTGCCATAAATATTTCGCAGGCGTTGGAAACAAGTATCAATCTTATGCGTAGATAATAGTTGCTATTCCCGACTGACCACAAAATTCTTAGATTTATTTCATATAAAAAAATTTTGAAAATATAATTTAATTAGGTTTTCTAAAATGGACGAGAATTTCTTTAGTGCTAAGATTGTTGACGATTAACAATATAAATGGAAGTTTAGGATCCTGTGATTTTGATCATTCTTTCAAAGCTTAAAATCCATGAGAAAGAGCATTTTTTAAAATCCTTTCTTAAATAGCCATCGAAAACGTTAAACAAAGCCACTAAAGACAGAAAAAGGGCGGTGGGAACCAAAGCAAACATTTTTTTCGCGACTTATAGAAAAGGTTTGAAATTATGAAACTCGATATTACGAAGTGCCTATTTTCCGGTCCCGCTGACTTTGTATAAACGAGAGTGTACTGTAATCATTTTGCGAAAACCTTCATGGATTGGTGAAGGTTTTTCCATTCCCTTTTATAAGTTTGCTGTTAACTTTAAATTGATAACTTTAAACTAAAGCATTATAACTTTAACACTGGTATTTTAACTTTTAAAGAGATTTATTTGTAAAATTAACTCCCTTTACAAGTAAAATTTACAATAAATAGCTATTAAAATGTATTAATATAATGTTAATTATCATGTTTCATAATGACCTGACATAGGGCTTGCAAGGATTTTTGTAAAATAACTTGAGGGCCATTCCAATTTACATTATATCATCATAAGTAGAGAAGAATGTGCTGAAAATAGTGAAATTATCAGCTGATAAGACAGTAAAATCAATTGGAAAAAATTAGAGATGGGTCGAATAGCAGATTTCTCAAACTCTAATATCGAATTCGAATATTAAATCATTGCTCGAATATTTGAATACCTCGAATTTCGAATACTTCGAATACTAGAATTGCACAAAGGATATTAAACGTACATTTTTTCTTCTATTTCCCTTGATGAATGTATAAATAAAAAGGTATTCAGTGGAACCTCGATCTATAGTTTTTCAGGGGGGTCGTAAAAAAACGATGAATGCGGGAATGTTTGACTAAGTTGCCTATGCAGCAGGAAACCCAGGATTTTTTAGAGTAATTGAGATTTCCTTTGAAGGATTCAAACCGGAATTTAGCTGATTAATGGAATATTTTAATTCGATGGAAACAATTTGGGCTTATAGTTGATTCAACTAACATCTCTTTCAAATATCCTAAGGGGACACACCACCTCGCAAAAAATGATTGAATGTCATCTCGGCTTTTACACTGCTGCGATGGATTTCTGTCTGATGTATATATTCTTATCTACCAAACGCCATTTCAGCGGCACGCCGATTTGATACTCGGCTTCATCCAACTCCTTATTTTCAACAGGTAGCTTGCTTTACCCCCACTCCTGCTGTCAAGTGCTAGCAGACAATACGAGGCGTTTTGCAAAATACACGCGCTTCTCCACCGGATTTTCTTCAATTATTTTCAGTCAATCTTTGGAAGTTCTCACGAGATAAGCAGATGAATTTGAGTTGCTAGCAGGGAGAAACCAAATATCTTGAGAAAATATCCCTTCGTCTGTACCTGTGACAATAGAGATTTATAGCATAACTCATAAATTGTAACTTGATATATGGTTTCGGGAAAAAATACCGCATCAACTTCCGAGAAGCTCAGTTTTGAGGATATCGAGTTTTGCCGCCGAGTCTCTGTCGTATTTTGACATTTATTTCCTGCGTAAAATGCTTAAATAAAGTCAAAAATACGTCGTGTTTGGTCTTATTCTTTTTGAAATTACGCGGACATTACTAATATTTCAATCCAATAAAGGTGTAATATCAATTTATGAAAGTTATTGTTAGACACCTTTTGTGCTAATAGATGACTCATGCAGCGGTTGACCTCCAGAAATGGGGAACTTCGAAGCAGGTTGGCAGAAAAAGGTCAGTGGGGGAGAAAGAGGGAAGGGTGAAACACGATTCTATTACTCTCCTGTAACTTGATATTTTCTTTTGAAGTTTTTTATTTATGGTCTCTGAATACGAACCCTGTGCGAGCTTGGGCCTTCTGTTTGATTTCGGAGAGGAGGAAAGCCGGAGGAGGGGCTGATGGATGGAGGGGGTAGCAGATTTTGGGAATTGTGCTACGTAGTTACTATCCCACGGCACTGAGGTTCTCCTGGTGGGGGGAATCGGGGATCGAACTCTTTTCACCGCTGTAATCCTCTAATTTGATGTAATTCGTCAACTTACCTAAGTACGGCGCTGCATGCACTAAACGACTGCAGTTCTTTACAGTTCTCTACAGTTTTTCCAAGTCAACTACCAACGACATGCGTGCGACAGTGTATGACGCAAAATTCAAAGTGTTCGAGGTATTCGAGCGGTACGTTTAGCATAACTATTCGAGACCTTGAAAAGCGAATACTTTCTAGTATTCGAGGTATTCGAGTATTCGCGAATACTGATCTCACATCTCTAGTAAAAATATGAAAAATGATAAAGTGAATTTTATCTCATTGTGGCCCACACTCCCCTACTCATTGCACTTGAAAATATTTGTTGTAGTTGTGGACATAAACATTTGTTTTGCATAGTTAACTTTGAGAAGTGGTGCAGCATCTTTATAAATCTAAGGTGTACTACTCAGATGTTTTTTTTTGGGGCTGCAATGTTTTGCAATGGATTTTTAAAGCTCTGAATTAATACCAACAGAATAAAAATAATATAAGACTCAATTTATATCCTAGGCTCTACTGCAATTCTTCGCTTATTTTTGTCATTCTAAAATATTAATGTGTGTTTTTAAATTTCAAATGATTGAAGAATTAATCTTTTCTGGGCAGAATTTAACATTCATGTACATTAGATTCTGTGTGTAATGTAACAATTTTTTAATTGGAAATTTCTAATTCAATGAAATTATGCTTTCAGGTGAAGTCATTGGAATAGAAACTCTTATTTTTAGTATTTTCGACTTTGTAAACTGCCTAATTGAGTCTCCAAAGTTGAAGAAAACTGTTGCACCTGGTTTGCCCGATTTGCTGTATTATGTGATATTTTATTCCCAAATAACTTCAGATCAGGTAAGTTATATTTTGCCATTCTCAATTACCTTGTTTAATTAAAGTTTGTGTCATAAGGGACTAAGTTTTGCATTTAGACAGTGTTAGATGACTGCCTCATTTTGCCTTCATTTCCTAATTGTAGTGACATTATCATTACTAGGTCTTGTAGTATACCATAGCACCAATATTTTCCAGTAACCTCTTGAAAGGCTAATTCATAAAAATGCCAGTTTAATGCATTTATGTTATTTTTGTCGAAAATATTGTCATTGTCTACTCATTCTTGAGCCTTTTTATTGTTTTTAAATGTTTACCTCTAATTTGAATCATTAGCAGTCATCTGTTTTAAGGATATTATTTGCTACTTTGCTACTAAATTTTTTCCTATTCCCAATAAGTTTGTCTTAAAAAGGTTTGACTGTATTTGAATCTTCACCTCCCAATTTCAGGTCAATTATTGTAAAGGCCGTTTTACACGGTACACGGAATTGCACAGGTTAGAGCTGCATTAATTTCTAAAATGGCGTGGAATTGCGCGAATGCATGAACGAAATTAGAACAGGGGCTATTTTGCCGTCTCGCATCCACGCATTCTCGCATGTGTTCTAGCAATTCACCGCTTTACACGACGCAATTTTGATTGCGCCTTCACACGTACGTCAGACTGCGCAATTTCGTGTACCATGTAAAACGGCCTTAACAGTTACATTCGTCATTGTGACTGGTAGCATACCTGAAAAGCAATCAGGAAATCTGGGTTTGAATTCTGGTCTAGCTAAGTGAATTTCCCGCTGCTAAATTTATCCTTCCTTTTTTATGGACTTGCATCTGTCCATGTGGCTGCTTACGAATTCATGCTGTACTCATTCAGAGCTTCCACTCATTCCTTTGTTTTTTACGTAGTATTTGAATGATCTTTTCTGATTTCTCACACTCTGCCACTCTACTTTCAGTCCAGTACCTGGAGCAATGATCCGAACCAGTTCATCGGAGATGAGTCCAGTGAGTCGTATAAGTATACTGTTAGGTTGTCTGCTCAGGATTTGATGGCTGTGAGTAATTTTTAAATTTTTTTACGCTCGCTGTTTTATTTACGTGTGCTAGAAATTAAATGCCTCTGAACATATGTTGCAGTCTCTCTGCGATAGCTTCAAGCTTAGCTGTGTGGAAGCCTTAACACAAGCAATTTCTAAGCATTTGCAAGAAGCATCATCGAAGAAGCTGTCCGGAGATCCCAATTGGTGGCGTATACACGAGGCATGCATGCTGACTCTGGGGGGTATCAATAATGTTGTCGCAAATGCCTCTGGAACACCTCTTTGTGATGTACAGTGGTTTATCCAGAATGTTGTCATACCAGATATGACTGCTGAAGGTGGGTTAATTTGTTGAATGGCTTTGATGATAGATGCTCCACTAGTTAAGCTAAGATGTAAAAAAATTTAATCTACTTTCCTTCTTTTGCTGATTGTCCGAGTTCGAAAAATATTCATAAATTTTGCATCTTTTTGTCTTGTGTGAAAAATCCACAGAGAAAAATTCATTCGCCTTGACCGGGATTTGAACCTGGATCCCTCGATTTCCGGCCGAGTGCTTTTGCAGTTAAGCTACCGAGACGTCATTCTCCCTGGTTTGGGGAATAAGGAAAAGGATGTTGTGGGATTTAAGTGTACCGGGACTAGCCGCGGTGATAACTTTACAAAGTCACCCGCAATGCACAAATTGTGCAAAATAACACAGAGGAAAAAATCGTTTGCCTTGATCGGGTATTTTCTAAAGCTGGCTAAAGATGACATTTTCCTCTGTGGATATTTGGTAACTATACTGGACAAGGTGGCATTAACTGCTGAGCATATGATGCGACAAGCAGTCCAAATCGTGTGCATGGCACCACAGCCGGAGAGCAAAGCCCTAACTTTGAACGCGAAGAGGTGTTCACTCTAGACGAATTGAAGTATACTGGGACTAGCCACGGCAAATGATTTTTTCTCTGTGGATTTTTTGCACAATTTGTGCATTGTTGGTGACTGTAGAGTTATCACCATGGCTAGTCATGGTATACTTAAATTCTTTTTGTCTTATTATGCTTTCTGTAGATGTTGTCTGAGCTATCCATGAAATTGGAGAGGTTATGCACTATAGTTTGAATCAGTGGTGAATACAGATTACATCTCCATAGGTGGTGGATTGGGAGAGGCAAGATGAATGTAAAGTTTAGTGAACTAATATTAAATAAGAGCACCCCATGGTTTATAAGTTTCCTAATTTTGGGGGGACCCAAGCCCCCTGAGCCCTCTTTATAAACGATCCTGGTTTGAATGGGTGTGCTGTGTTGTGTCCATGATGCATACTTGTAAAGCTATGTTTTACCATGCCTGATGATCTTATTGCAGTAAAATGTAGCGTTTGTGTGCAACTAATTAGGAAAATTTAGGCATATTCTACTGCTTATACTAAATTAATTAATCTAGAAGTATTAAAACAGGATTTCATATTCCATGAATGTGCAAAATGCTAGAGTACATTTGCAGAAATTTAATGACTTTATGTACTAAAAACTCTTTTAAGTTTCATTTAATTCTTGAAACTCTCCCTAGTCTAAGATGTAAATTTTTTGTCATGAATACATTTTTTGATTCATGTTCCTCAAATGCAAGGTGTAATCAATTTGCATAATGCTTTATCTGTTGTTATCTTTATGACATTAGCAAAGTCAAGCATGTTTAATTGTAGTTGTAGTAGTAAATTAGCTCGAATCATTTTTCAGGTTATCCATTTTTGCTGGCCAAGTGCCTTTGGTTTGGAAGCAAATACACAAGTTTACTCTCCCCTGAAATGAACCTACATTTCATTCAAGCTGCAGTTAGTGCTTTGCAGCAAGGTCAGCATCCTTGTGTACGGATTTCTGCTGTCAGGTAATGTCAGGCATGAAACTTTCCTAATTTTTCCATTTTTAAATGACAGATCCCACATAGCACAAAATATCTTCTAGATATCTACAAAATATCTAGAACGTCCTCAGCTAATGTCTAGAAAATATCTTGTAATATCTTCTGGACATCTAGATATTTTGTAGATATCTGAATGTCCGCTTTTCTGATATCTACGAGATATCTTTGAGAAGATATTTTCTAGACATTCATATTCAAATTGGATCCATTGGGAAAATTCAGGATATATGACTAAAATGTAATATTTTTCGATATAACAAGAGTTTATTTTCAACTGAAAGCCTAATGGTGGAGCAGGAGGTTTTGGAAGGGTGCCTTATGGGGATTCTTCCTGAATATTGCAACCTCTCTAGCATTCACTTCTTTCTAATTCTAATTCTTCCTCCACCGATTCCAAATTTGAAGTTACCAAAGCAGCTTACAATTTCCTTTTAGATTTCTTAAAGGAGTCTGCAACATTATCAATGAATGTTGATTCAGTGTCTTGCAATATAGGTCTTGAAGAATTTTTAATGCAAGTTTTTGCCAACGTATTTAAACATCATCAGGGCTATGGATGAATGATATTTATATGAATGAGTACATAACTGTGATATGTTAAAGGTTATGATAATATTTGTTGCAATAGTGAAAAAAATAGTTGTAAATTAATTACAAAAAGCAGAGACTAGAAGACATATGCTAGACATCTAGAAGATTTTTTTAATAGCTACGACATTGAAGGCATTTTATAGTCTTCTAGTAGATATTTAAAGTATCCAAGACATTGAAGATATTTTCTAAACATCTAGATGATATTTAAGATACCCAAGACATTGCAGATGTATTGTAGATATCTAGAATATAATAATATCTAGAATCCGAAAATATCCACAGGGAAGAATGACGCCTCGGTAGCTTAACTGGCTAAAGCACTCGACCGGAAATCGGGGGATCCGGGTTCGAATCCCGGTCAAGGCGAATGATTTTTTTCTCTGTGGATCTTTCGCACGATTGTGCATTGCGGGTGACTCCCGTAAAAGTTATCACCGTGGCTAGTCCCGGTATACTTTAAACTATCTAGAATATATTTTGTGCTATGTGGGATTATGTTACACATATTTTCAAGTAGATGAACTCATGTCAGTTTCTACAAGAATGACTTTCCTTTTCCTTTATTTTTAAATATTGATTTATCTGTCAATAGCATTAAGATGTACAGTGGATTCTCGTCATTACAAAGTTCACGGGACCGAAAAACCAGAGGTTTGTAATAGTGAACTTCGTAAGAGCGTTTCTTTTAGGAATCATCGGAAAAAAATAATCCTAGCCAAAATTCCTTGTCTCTTCAATCTCCCGTACTTTAATTCACGCTGCAGAATAGCTTCAGAGTCATGTGTATGACATAAGCGATTAAATTATGAACAAATGCAGTAAATCCTTGATATACGAACAAGATGGGTTCCGAGACTGTTTGTAAGTTGATAAACTTATGCAAGGCATCGAAAAGTGTGGTTATCCTGCTGAATTACAATTTTGTGTTTACTTACGATTGTGACAAACTGATTTAGCTGCGCGTGGGATGCGGCTGGTGCTGAAAAAATTTGCTGTCCGCGGGAAGAAAGAATGCAAAATGCTGTATATTTGTTGACTTCATGATGGATTAATTTATATTTTGTTCAGACTGTGCCCATAGTGCGAGTTCCTCTACTTCACACCGTGTCGCATTGGCAACTCCACAGGTGCTAAATTTGAAATTTCTGGTATGTTTGATTTTTTTCGAATGTTTGTCAGTAGAGGACGTATCATACAGCCAATTTACGATCACTAATGAGTGGGTGATCACAAAGATTCCATTGGAATGCTTATTATATGATGTTGCATGGATACTGAAGTATCTCCTACTGAAGGCAGAACCATAATAAAGTTCTTGGTCACTGTGCACGAGGAGAACTTAAGCATAGCACTTATGATTATGACATGGTGTAGTGTGTATCCACCTAAATGCCGTTGCTTACCCATGGAACTTTGTAATAAAGTTCATTTTGTAACTGCCGCGGCGTGCCGGGATATGGGCTGAGGTTTGTAATTTCATAGTTCAGTTTCTTTTTCTATAGATTGGATTCACCTTTTCGTCGGGATCAACAATTTACTTTGTAAAAACGGGAACTTCATAATAACATTGTTCGTATTGTAACCGTATGGGCGCCTTCCCTCCGGTACAATGAAATACAAAACTAATGTGCCAGGCTAGCGTCGTTGGCAGTGGGCCGTGAAATAGGTTCTCTATGAAACACGTGGCAAGTATAGGGGCGAACGTACAGAGACTCTAAGTTTGTAACATATCATTTATTGGTCTAATAAATACCACACGTAAAAAAAAAACAATGCCACAAAGAATCCATTCATTACACAAAACCAACCAAATCATGGGCTGAGCTCGGTTGCGGGTAGATTACGAGAGCTAAAGCACGGAAGCATAAGCAAAAGTGCCGTTGCGACCCAACAAAAACTAAAAGGACGGGAAACCCATGCTTCACCCAGCCCACCCCCAATTCTGCAATCAATTTTTAATGATCTCGTGCGAGAGAGTTTACCAGCGTAGGATGACCACCGGGAAGTTGATGATTGGTCAGGTGGTATTGGCTGAAGTTTGGAGGCGCCAGGAAGTCGATTGCAGGTAAGGTGGCCCAGGCCGAGCTCTCTGGAGGCACCGGGAAGTTGGCTACCGGTACTGCGCTGTCGTCTTGCAGCAACTGTGTGGCCACCGGCATAGCATTCCACCAACTTCCTCACTCCTTGGCAGTCAGCGATCGAGAGAGAGCTCGCCTGTTTCCTCCTTGCGGCCACCGCTCTCCCCTCATTCCCCTCTTCTCCTGTGCCTTCATCAGCTGACTTCCTCTCCGCCGCCCCACTCCTCTCCCTTCCCCTCTCTCCACCGGTCGCTCTCTCACGCCGGTCTGGGCCTGGTAAACTCTATCGCGCATGGGTTCCGTCTTAAACAAACCCTTAACCGCTCATGCCCTTGCTCTCGCAACCACCCAGCGACCTTGCGTTGTTACAGTATGAATGAGAGTCTACTGTATTATATGTGGCTGTAGCTTCATGGTAGCTTCTATGGTTCTTCGTGTTTCTTCTCTGTGCTTTGTTCTTTAGACTAAATAGAGGAACAAGGATTATTTTAGCCTATAAGGACAATGTAAATGTGGCAAAACTTGTATTTTCTACTTGTCTGTAATGTTTTCCCTCCAATTAGATCCTAGTCGGTATCTCATAAGTACTATGTTCCTCTTTTAACTCTTTCATCAGTCTGTTGAATGAAAAGAAATTGTATAGTGTCAGAATAATGGTGTGTAACATAGGTAATTTGTGTGCAAGATACTGTAGACCTAGAATCCATCAATGATACTGGTGATAATCTCTCAGAAAAGTCAGTGTACCTCAACTATTGTGAGACTCTCTCTACTAGATCTTACTCAAGTCCTTTTCTCACTATATTTTACTAATAAGAAAAAGGCCAAAGCTTGGTGTCCTCTTTTTTGTAGCATAAATTTAATTTGCGGCAATGAAAAAGTTTTAGCCATTTTACTTGATGATTGCCTTACTAATTATAATATCGTATTTTATACATTCATTTATAGAGCTCTTGCTGGGTTCTGTCAGCATTTCACGAAAATGAAGAACACACAAATGTTGCTGCCATTTTTTCCATCAATCACAGAACCTTTGTTGAATCTTGCAACCATGTTTTCATATCCTGTGATGAGGTTGGTGTTTGAGTCAATGGTGGTCATTCTTTCGGTAAGTTTCTCTGCAATCGGATGAAAAGTAAGAAGACTGTTTGAAAGTTTCTTGTATTGCTTAATATTTTTTACCCAATATATTTTTATTTTCTTGCAGATTGACCAAAATTTTGCTGCTTCCATTGAGTCAAAAGTGACCCCTTTTACAATAGCTGTATTTTTGAAGTTCAACAATGGTGAGAAAAATTTACGTTGGGCATGAGTGTTGAAAAATATGAAAATCACACCCTTGACTTAATGAGAAAAACATCAGGCTGAAGCTTTTGCTCTGTACAAATAGAGTAAGAGGTAACCATAGTATTAAGATAGAGGTTGAATGTAACCACTTTAAGTTGAGGGATGGGCATTTTTTAAGGTTCCTAGGGATGGAATTTTCCTGATTCCATCAAAACCCAGTACAACTGGAATATTCTATTGATAATACAGTAGAAGATCGATGATCCAGAATGCTTGGGAACAGATGAATTCCAGACTAATGATATTCCCGGCGAATAGATCTGTTGTCTGGATTTAGGCAGCAATTCAATGCAGAAATATACTTTTACATAACATGCGTTGACGTCAGTAGAAATGATGCATTATTGCTTTTTAGGTCAATTAATGAGAAAAACTCAGTCAAACTCATAACATTTGTGATAATAGACTTAATTAAAAGAGATTCAAAACATTTTTAAAAGTTTGTTTGTAAATCACTATGATTCATAAGTTGTGAAAATAACCTTGATGAGACCACCTGTAAATGGAAGGAAAATGGCACAAAATTTTTACAATCTGACTGAAATGTCAATAATTTGCCCCTCCATATTTTACCATGTTCACCTGTCTCAAATTCCATGCCATTGTCATGACTTCTAAAATAAACTTATCGGTAATTATAAAACCATCCATTCGGAGGTAATCCCACTTCAAATACATTACTGTTAATAATAACAGATTATGAAATTGAAATATCAAATTTAATATTAGTAGTCGCAGCTAATCTTACATTTGTGCAAATAACACTAGTATACTGAAAAACTACTTGGCATTAACTTCAGAAAAAATCTTGTACTTGTTTGCATGACTCCGATAGAAGGAGGCTTGACAGGTTGCGGGCTTCACGGCAGGCGTTGTCCACCTAACGATCAACTCAAGAATGTAATGCTGGGTGGCCTTTTACTCCTCTGCTTTTTTCAATCCCAAATTTCAAACATTAGGAAGGGTTAAAATGTTTTGAGAAAGTCTATTTGTGATAATGGATTGGCATATCTGATGTAAAAACTAATGGAAGGCTCCCATGTTTGACGCAACTGGCTATTTCACTTGTAGATTAAAAAAAAAGATCTGATCAGAAGAGTGTGCTTCCACCTGGGAAAATGGCACCTGAAGAAATGTGTTTTAAACAAAATATTGCTGCAAAATGAGTGCATGTAGTTAAAGACATCAGTAGAATTCATCTTCATTATGATTGGAGCTCAATGAACGAAAAAGTAGGCAATCGTATTTCAAGGAGGAAAATAAACAATAATCATTCTTGTGCCGCATATTTTTCATAAAATTGCCGAACTCCTTGGAGAGATTTTATATATTTTAAGCAGCACTCACAGTGTAAACTTCAAATCACTTCCATTTCTCCTCTTATTAAGTCAGTAAAGTTCAAGGAATATACATCCTATGTAGATGTCGTGAATTCTGTTGGATGAAATCACCACATCTAGGTATCACAAGTAGTGTAATGAAATATTTTGCTGAAGGAAATGGTAAATTAGGTTGTTGGCTAGGCCTCAGGGAATTAGGATTGCAACAGCCAGGCTCTGAGAGGGCAATTAAACCTCTAATGGCTGTATTTTGTAGCTGTATTTTTGGCGATGTAACTTTAAAAACTAGAAATTTTGAAAAACTTGCAAAAACCTTCTAATGTTTAGATCATTCCGCTATTTAGATTTCTGGATTTTTGATCTTCTTAAGTTTTTAAATTCCTTTACCTTGCAGTTCTTTCCTTGATTATGCTTAGTATTAAATAAATCTATATCAGCAGTTATTTTCTATGAAATTGTTTGCTTACACATTGCCTTATGGCTCCTCAAGGATGAGGTATGGTCTACATGCTAAAGGCATTTGTTAGAATTCTGCCAAAAGTAATCTCACAGTCACTGGAAATAGACAAGTTATTGTTATCATAGGGAGTAAAATGTGAAAGATGTTTGCCATCTTGCACACTTCTAGTTATTAAGTTAAAGGTTTTTAAGTAAACCTTTTTCATGCCCCTTCAAAAGTACATAATGTTTATTTCCTCATCTTGAATTAATGCCTTGTGGTGATGTAGTGTAAGTTTATCCATAATTTAGTCATATTTTTTTTCTGCAGATCCAATTGTCACAATGCTTGTGCAAGATGTCTTCAAGACCCTGTGCACAAATCCTCAGAGCATTGGGCCTTTGCAGCAGCGGCTGATACCTATATTAGTCAGCATATTAAACTCTCCAGATGATAAAGTCTCACTGAGTACGTATGACATCATTTATATTAAGCTCTCTTTGGTGTTTTATTTCTTTAAGTGATGGTACTTCAAATACTTAGTGGGGTTGTATGACCTTGACGATACGATGACCTTGAAGGTTGGACGAGTGGACCCTGTATGTGGTAGTCAATTCGCCCGATAGCCTATGACAGCAAAAATGAGGTCTCAAACTGTATGGCTCTCAAAAACTCATTTGCACTGGCTGCAAACTTAATCAATGATCTAAATTAATTGATATTATTCAGTTAAGGAGACGAGATAAATTACTCCAGTAGGTCAGCTGTCTGGATGCATGATGAGTAATTTTTTTGGCCATAGCGTAGCAATGGATTTCGACTAATATAGAAACAGAATAAATTATGAGGCAAGCAATACTATTGATATGTGCAAAATGAGTGTAATTTTGTGTGGACTTAGCGCTACATATTTCACATTTTATCAAGAGAGTGTGAAAGGTTATTTGATTAGGCTAAGCAGCGTTGGGATGTTTCCCTGAGGAACGAATTTGGGCAATATCGAAATTGCGCCAGTCAAAATTGTGCTAAGCGAGGCATGGGTGTATTATAAAAATTATCTGTTGGCATCAGAAGGGAAAACACATATGCTAATTTTTATAGCTACATGTTCTTTTAGGTGAATTGACTTCCATTCCCTTTTGATTTATAAATATAATGCCTCTTCAATGTGTCATGGCATATAAAACAACAATGGCATTTTGGGAGTTGAAAAAAATTTAACACCATGAGAATTTCACATGCACAACTTACAGTACAATGTGAGAGTTCCAAAGTTAGTGTCCTCCCAGAATCATTAGCCTGTCAAAATCAGTGGTAATGTATACATGTTAATTTCTGTTTCGCTAAAAATTTTGTGTACAATTTTTCTGGTGTTGGGTTCTATGCTTTATATCAATCATGCTCCCTTATTCCTTCACGGGTATATGAAATCATCTAAAGACATAAAAATGAGACTGAAAAAACATATGAATTGAATTTCAACTCATTTAAATCATATTTTTGTGCCACCGATTATGGAATTCAAAATCTAATAGTGATCTGTTATTGGCAATTTTCAGGCTTGCTGTCTGTAACCCTTGATGTTTTACAGACAGTAGTACGGTACTCACAACCACCCCTCAGTAGCTGCCTTATCAATAATGCTTTTCCTGCAGTGATTAACCGTGTTTTGCACACTGAAGAAAGTGCAGTTTTACAGGTGAGATATTAAGTATTGGTAACTTTATGTCTATTTTCCTGTTTATGGGGACATTTTATATACATATGTACGGTGGAGGCCTTGTTGAATGAGCAAAAACTGCTACTGGCCGATATATTGTCCCCAATATTTTTGCAGTAATAAAAGTTGTTGTTACTTTTTCCTCAAGAAAATTGTATTTTACTTCATAAATTCCTCCATGGTTTTAAGCCCCAAGCATATCTTCTCCTTTGGGAAAAAATCTAGCTGTGTTAAATAAAATTAAGATGGAGAAATAATAAAAAATCAAAAATCATGCAAACTTCAGGAAAACTGCCTCTTCGGTTTTGGCACACCCCACTCGAAATGGGTCGGCAGTCTAAGTGGAAAACTTTCATTTTAAATCGTAACAAATAATTACGAGTGTCACTCTGTTAAGGACTTCAGTTTTATCAGTTTTAATGTTTCCTTGTGTTGAAAAGGAAATAGTAAATTCCAACTACCGTATAAGTGTGTGTAAGAGGCGCACCCCTATTTTGAGCATCGAAGCTACAAAGAAAAATAATTTTGCGGCATTTTTTTTATCCTATCGTGCGGTGTTGCAGACGTATGCCTGGAATTTCGACAGTTATCGAAATGTGTTCTTTCAATACTAATTGAAAGGGGAAATTTTGATAACTGCGGCGGTAATAGCGGCATGAGAGGGAGTAGAAAGAGTTCCGATGCTCTCTTTGCATACGCCGTTGCTCTACGATGCTTGTCCTACTTGCAAACAATTTTGTCTAAAAGCTCTCGCAGGAGTATTGCAATAGAATTGCAGCCATGGAAAATTTAAAGGCAAAACACGACAGGCAGATAGCATGAACCTTCCCATGAGATTGGACAACAATCGGGTCAATCTCAGCACCGTGGGATAATAACCACGTCGTAGATTTAACAGAACCACTCTCGGCCCTTCATCAGCCAATGCCTCTGCCATTTTTTTCCTTTCTGAGACCCCACAGGAAAATAGGAAAATATCAAGTTACAGGGGAACAATGGAAAGGTGTTTCATCCCTACCCCATCTCACCAACTGACCTTGTTCGGTCTACCAGGTTCAATTCTCCCAGTTTCTGGAGGCCAAATGCTAGTTGAGTCACCTACTGAGCTTGAAGATATCTCGATATCTTTCAGCAATTGTATGACACGCACGAGTTTCTAAAAAGAATGAGACCTAATGTGACGTATATCTGACAGCATTTAAATTTTTTTAAGCTCAAATTGATTGACACAAAGATTTATAGTTAAAACAAGGCTACTAATATTCAACATAGTCCTAACAGCACAATTTCGGAAGAAACAAGCATAGCATAAACGCATTCAAACAAGATGAGATGGACTGGAAACTTCAGGCAATACAAACTGCGTATATCACATTTTTGCGCCTTCCCCCTTCGCTTTGAAGGCAACGACATCACATGCAAGATCGGACATGTTCTTCCCTTGCTCCTTCGCACATAGCCTCGTTGCTTGAAATATGGAGGGAAGGGAGCGTGCTCCTTCCCCTCGACCTCACCTTCAGCGCTCTTCACTTATTAGCATTTCTGATTTCTTCTATCCACCATTTAGTCCAACAATGTACACACTCGTTCAAATTTTTTAAACCGCGGGTTTTGACACCAATATAATTTTCAGTTGCAATAACCCTCATATTAGCATCTGAAGATGACTTTTGAAAAATCAGGTCCTTAGCGTAATGGAAATTGCTCAGCAAGACTGATGTTGACTATTAACCTGGTATGTCCTTCAAAACTATGCGTTTATATTAAGCGATTACTATATGCAGTATAAATGCCGCGGGATGCCCACTTGTGGCAGTAAATTTAGCGTGCCCTCTGGAGCGAAAAACCTCACGTGATCTTTTCCATGTTCACCTCTGGGGTATCCGACGTGACGGCGCGATGCTTACAAGAAAAGCAAACAGGAGCATTTTAAAAATATGCCACTTAGGGAGAAATTCCCCTGCCTGCTGCTTGTTTTTGACCTAGGGTTTCAGATGACTGACTCACGCTGAAAACCAAGGCCGCTCAGTTCCCCTTGGACTTGTGACCAGGGAAGGGGAGGGGGGGAAGATAAGAAGTTTGTGTAAGAGGCGCACCCTCATTCTCGGCTGCAATTTCTGGGAAAAAAAGGTGCGCCTCTTACACGCACTTATACAGTATTTCATTGGCTTTTGGAAATTATGACGTCAGACTTGTATTGTAGCCCTAAGTATTTCACTTCTATTATTGGAAGCACCATGAAGAGAGAATTTTAGAGCTTCTCCTCCATATTATAACGGACATTTATGTATGTTTGATTAGCTTTTCTTATTTAGGCTTAAATTTCAAGTACAGCAGTAAAAAATTTTGTGCTCAACCCTGTTAATATGCATGACAACCCATTTAATTATGTGGCTGTAGTGCAGAAATTTTCTTCCATCTCCCCAAGAACTGTGTAATTTTGTCCTGATTCAGAATATTGGGGATTTATTATACAGTGCATTTTATTTTATTTTACTTTTCAGAGTGGAGGTGAATGTTTAAGGGCATACATTTCTGTAAGTCCGGACCAGGTTTTCAATTTTCAGGACAATGAAGGCTTAGGAGGATTGTCTCTTGTGTTTCAAGTTTTGGGACAGCTCTTGAATCCGTTTGCATCAGACAATTCTGCATTATATGTTGGTAGACTGGCAATCACTTTGGTGAATAAAGCAGGAACATATCTGGGAGAAAATTTGGACCATCTTCTCAAAGCAGTGCTCAGCAAAATGCAGTGTACTCAAACCAACTGTGTCATTCAGGTCAGTCTTCTTTAAATCAAAGTTTATCGTACACATATTTGTGATTTTACTCTTAATATTAATTTTTATCACCTTGTTTAAATTTTACCTATCGTAATTCCTTTTGATATCTGCCTCACGCATGTAATTGGCCCTCCCAGTAACGAACCCAATATTGAAATGAGGCAATAAACATAGAAAAAAACTTAATTTTCTCTCAGTAAGGCATCATATTGTATTTTAATTTGGAATTACTTAAAATTCAGTGAGGGATGACAAATTCAGTCTCTGACATGAAGGCAGGATTTGCTAAAAGAAAAACACTCCAAGGGTAGACTGAAATGCTCCTTCAGCATTTACTGTGTGACTTAGAAATTTTAGACTCATTTGAAATTTCCCGATTTAATTGTTGCCTGGCTGGTCATAGTAAGTGCCCATGTGGGCTGTGAACCTTTTGAAATGCCTTCCGTCAATTTTCCCAATGAGGTTTGCATTAATGTTGGTGGTGGTTTTCGGGAATTGCGGCGTAGGTATGGGCGTTATCCCATTCTCTTGATAACGCTCCCAGTAGGAGGAGTGAAACGTTGAGTGTGAAAATGTTGCCTACACAGCAATAGGGTAGTTTCCTTCATCAAAGAAATGGAAAGGCATTGATTGCGATTCGTTACCCACCATTAGTGTATTGATAATATACTAATTATTTTGTGGCGGCCGCACCTCCTGCCTCGCCGCCACACCGCTTGCCCGGAGGCAAGTTAAAGCGCGCTCCGTCATCGCTTCCTTCCAACAGTCCAGATAGCCCAGCGGTAGCGCGGTCGCCTCCCAAGCGGGCGGCCCGGGTTCAATTCTCCGTGCCGGAAAGTTTTATTACTTAATTTTTCTGGCCTTCTAGAATTCCCTTCTAGAAGTTTCTTTAATGTTCAAGAACAGTAAGATAGAACATACTGGAAGTTGGCAAACTGAATAAATACTGCGGTCTTTCGGCCGGCAGTTCAGTGTGGAATTGTACACAATTCAATAAACATCGTCCAAACCATTCCATCGAATCTTCATTGTTAGCAGCCTACATCGACTCCTGCTACAATTTTGTTTTAGAAATACCAGTTTAGACGAATGGCAATGGTCCATTTTTATCCTAATTTGAACAGGGCCAGATTGGCACCCATGCGATGCCACTCCACGTGATGTCACAGGGACCTAGTTTCTATACGAGAAGATAGGAGTTATACATCGTCTGAGGTTACCAATGCATGCATGAGGCGCAGAGTTCAGGGAAACATGTCTTAATAATCACTTATTAAAACTGGCTAAGGTCGGAAAGTTTTCTTTGTTTGATAAGGTATTAATAATCCTTATTGAAGCCAAGCGCTACCAGCCAGCAGGGTACTCAGCTACCCACTAGCAGCCTGCGTCGAATCAGCGCTAAGCCTCGCCTCAAGGTCACCTCACAGGGCGGCAGCGGGAACCAGAAATACGTTACACGGAGAAATTTCCCGGCATTCATACTTACGCGTCGTGTTTTCGCGCGCTTGAAAATTTTCACTTTTCATTTAATCGCGAAAAATAGATATCGTCATTTAAAAATTTAAAAGCGTGAAATACGTACTCCAGGAGTAATAATCTTTCGATTTAGGCAATAAAAAAATAATAGGAAACCACCCTATTCCCTAAAACCTTCACCAACATTGATAAAAGAAGCTGTGAAAATCTTCATACGAGGTTAGCATTATTTTCTCCATTACTGTGAATGGAAGATTTCTTCAGGGTTTTTGGCTGTTGGTTGCATAGTTTGTTATCTAAAGATGCCCTCAGGGCCTCTGCTAGCTAAGTGACAGAGCTCCCACTCAGCCATGAAGACCTTAAAACCGTGAATAAGCTGTGTAAAAAGTCTAATACGAAAAAGAAAATGGAAAAAAGCTGTTAATTTTGTCATAAAACCTCTAAAATCTCTCAACTTGATTATAGAACTACAATTTATGCAGAAATATTGATATGTAGATCATGTTTCAAGGTCAGGCACATGCAGACTCTTAGTCTGCAGATTTATCTATACTCGTATATTTGAAGCATAGTAATTGTTCTGTGCGCCGTGATCGAAGGAAGGATTGGCCTGGAGTCTGTGATTGGAAGGCCAGTAACCATAACAACCTGCTATGCACTGTGGACACAGCGCACCTTGTGTGGGCAGGTAAAAATAAAATAAGAAAGGAAGGAATTGGGAAGATAAGAGAATGTCGAAGTGAAAAAAAATCGGCACTACACTTGTGACATTGATGAGTCATCCATACCTGTGTTGTTCTTTTGGCATGTTTTCTAATAGACTGCTGAGAAAGATAGGGTGGGGGAAATTTGGTAACTGTGTCCTCATAACAACATGTGCAAAAAACAATCTCTAGGCGAGGAGTATGGAAGGTCTTCAGGATATTCGGCATCCAGGCAAGCGGCCGAATGGGTTGGGCCTTTAGCTGGCTGTGAATTTTGTTATCGATGGGTGACATCATAACAGTTAGCACTATTGCTGCATTTGCATTCACGACCTCTGTCGGGTACATTATTTTTAGTTAATATTCAGGTGGTGATTGTTACATGATCAATATTTCTGCCTAAAATGGCTTATCAACAGACTGTGAATTTGGTGACATTTAGACCTTGAAAACGTGGAAAAAAATGTAAATTTCATTTCTTTGTTAGACTGGAAACCGTGAGTGAAATTCGAAAAGTGTGAAGACTGATATGCTGTATTAATTTGGATCCAAACTTGCCTGGAATATTTCCATCTTATTGTATTTTTTGATTATCTGTGTATGCATTTATTCCCTTAACCTCAAGTACTTACCTACCATTATTATCTTGTCATATTTTTACAGAGCCTTGTACTTGTGTACGCTTACTTGGTGCACACGCAACTGGATGCGGTCCTTAATTTTTTGTCTACTGTCCCTGGCCCCACTGGAGAGTCTGCTCTCCAGTTTGTCCTCACAGAATGGTGCTCACACCAGCATTTATTTGGTGTTTGCTATGAGGGGAAAATTTGGTGAGTGATATCTATCTATTTCTCCGTCACGAATGATTCCATTGTAGAGGCTTTGCTTGCTGGATGTAGATGTGCCTGTAAGCATTGCATGCATAGGATGCCAGAGTTATGAAAAAGACAAAATTGCACAACCCTGTGGGAGGCTTGGAAATTATTTTGTAAGTAATATTTGTTTTAAGTTAGCTTCAAATTTTTTGCTAGTTTTTCTTAACCTAATATCTATATATCTCTTCTTGGTGTTTGTATTTTCTTTTGACCAGATAACAGTCTTTTTCAGAGGCGTCTACAGCAGTTGTGTATGCCATATGAATTTAGATGTGCAATTGGTATTTCTCAGTTTTGAAAAATAACGGGAAAAAATGCTAAAAACGTATTGGAATGAAAGAGATCCAGTTCTAAAGTAAGGCCCTTTCCATCAATTTCCATTGTGAGAATGTTAGCATGTGCTATTTGCATGTGATATTTAAAATTTTATTATATTTAAAGAATAAAGTGGCGGCTCGTTGTTGTCGAAACCTGTACATATGAAGGAAATGTTGCTTATTAATGTGCACTTGAAACTATAATACAGGGTGTTTCAAAAAGGACTTTACAACTTTGAAAATTCATATAAATTTTATTAAACAAGGTACAGAGCTGGTTTTGGTGTTATTTTAAAGGAAAAAACTTCAAGATTTTTTTACCTTAAACTAAAGATGTTCTATGTGGCTCCCATTGGTTATTCTACAGACATCCCATCGGTAGACGATTTCTTCCCAGACTCTCACTAGCATTTCAGGTGTAACTTGCTCAGCAGCAGCGTAAATTCTTGCTCAAAGTTCAGCTAGAGTGGCCGGCAAAGGAGGTACGTACACCATATCTTTTATGAAACCCCAGAAGAAAAAATCGAGTGATGTCAGGTCTGGGGAACGGGGGGCCATGCAATTGGCGCATCACGGCCAATCCATTGACCTGGGAAGCGGTCATTTAGAAAATCCCGGACGTCAGTCAGATAGTGTGGTGGTGTGCCATCTTGCATAATGAAAACATTTCGTTCTCGGTCATCCTCATCAATCTGTGGTATTAAAAATTGTTGCCATAATACAGTTGTAAAGTCCTTTTTGAAACACCCTGTATATTTTAAATTATGCTTATGATTATTGCATGGCATATATTTTTGGGCTGGTTTTGGTTAGAAAGGTCTGACCTATGGACCTAGCATCTAAGATTGAGAATCTTACTCTCATTAACGGTGTAGTGTCATTGAGGGCATTACTGGTGATATGCATCATTATTTTAAAAAATCATTAATTCTCAAAGTTTTGTTATTGGTTATTGGTTACACCATCTTGCCACCAACTGATGCTTGCAGCAATTTGTTCAGTTTACTGTTTCGTCTCAGTGTAGTTCAAATGCGTCTGAAAAATGAAAAAGCATCATCTTAGTTTAAGTGTTTAGCCGCATAATCTTTACACTGTGAGTGTACTTGTCAGAATAATTAAGGAATACCCTATGTAGTATTGGCCAGGTAATAAAATCATGCTAATTTGCCAATGTGTCAGTAAATACAGTCAAATTACTGGTTGCTGTCAATGTGCCAAATGTGACGTCAGAGTGTCATTTTCATGATTTACAAATTTTTCGGAAAGGTTATTTTCCTGATAATTTGCTACACATGAATGTGTTGTAACATATTTGTACAGTTTGGGAAAGTATAGCCCAGTTGTTAAAATGTTACTTATAGTAAAATCTTTGTCGTATTATATACATATGTACATACTTAGAATGTTTACACGATGAGAAGGTACATAAATATGGCTATTGTTGAAAGAATTGAAATTAATTTAATGAGGTATGATGTTGGGACAAAATCTGCCTCGTGTTATCAATAGGGTGTTGGTCTTTTCTGTGAAATTGATTCGAATGTTTTCATTTAATTTGGGAAGTAATTTTTGATCCAATGATATAAGGGGTAAGTCCCAATGACGAGAAGAAAATGTTAGACAGGAAAATTCAATTATTAAATGGTTAAAAAATTCTAATACATAATGGTTACATTGTATTACTGCTTATACATATTTAGTAAACTGGAGTTTGTAGTCATTTGAATCCCATAAAATATGTTGGATTATACCAATCAAACAGAAATTTCTTCCAATGGCTTCATGAGCTGAACTATGTCTGGGTATTATTTGTGTTCATAAATTTCTATACACCTAGGATGGAGTTTTCCATGAAAAAATATTTGGCATAGCCAGGATTTGAACCTGGATATCCTGATTGCTAGCCAGGCGTGCTAGCCAATTAAACCAACAGGTCATCTTCTCAGAGTGAACATCAGGCATGGTGGTGTGATTGGCTAGCATGCCTGACTGGCCAGTGGGAGATCCAGGTTTGAATTGTGGCTAAGCCAAATTTTTTTCATAGCAAACTTTATCCTTGGTATATATAACTTTGTACCCATGTACGCAAATGCGTACAAAGTCATATGTTTCATGCAGTGCTTTCCACAAATTTTTGTTTCATCCGCTTAGACAGAGTTGTCCGTGGAGGTTCATGTTATTTTTCCCTGCCTATTGGAATATGGATGACTCACCTGAGGTATACTGAGTGTTCATGGTTTTCAAAGTATGAAGGTAATTTTTCTGCCTCTTCCATTCCTGTGTGAAATGAAGATTTGTCGTGTGGACAGTGGTTGGTGATGAATGGGAGAGTTTTGAGGAACCAATTGGTCTGTTACTACTTTTCAGTGTAATGATATCTAAGGCTTGTGCGTATGCACTATGGATGAACAGGCTCCATTGGGTTGTCCGCAGATGATGTCCACATAAATATGTACTCATGTTTGCAACCATGTTCTTGAATTTGCAGGATCAGTGCATGAATCATTTCAGTGGATGAAGTCCTGAAGTCCATAAAGAATTATTATCACTGGTCTTTGAAGCATAAGAACAAAAACCTTTTTAGTAGATATATTTTTTACGCATCTATAATTGTGTTTATTGTCAATGTATTAAACTGGTGTTGTTTAAATTTTGTCTGCTTTTTTTCAGTATTACTGCCTTGTGCAAACTGCTTCATTATGGCATTTCATCTCAAGATTCCAGACTAAGTGATATTCGTGTCTCTGGTGATGCCATAGGTAATCCAGATCCTACTAAGGTCTTCCCAGATCTATCCAGAACTGTTATCAAGAATGGTAAAGGCTCACCAGACCAGTGGACAATCATTCCACTTTTTGTCAAGATTTTTAAATTGCTGTTGTCTGCACTTAATACTTGCATTTCATCGACAAAGTTAAAGAAAGAGGTGAGGTACTTAGGTGTTTTTAATTTATTTTACTCAAGTTTTATTCCACTTTTTTAATTCCCATACGTGACTTTTTGATAAGCCTAGCCATTTACGATTACCTGAATTTTTTTTTTTTATACTTGTGAGTAATAAATGCATAGTTTTAAATTTATCAAAGTAGCTAGCTTAATCTTTTGAAAGGTCATTGATGTCATAATTGAAATTCACAGCTGGGAGAAGAGAAAGATGATTTTGCAGGAAGTGATGAGAATGCTTGTGACCCAAATAGCGATGACGATTCCTCATCCGAAGTTTCCTCTACCGACTCTGACGTTGGAGTGGCAGATTTACTGGGTGAGTTTGTGGTTACTTTTGTTTTGATATAACTCAGTCTTTTCAGATTTAATTTTCAATTAATTATGCCTAGAATGAAAAGTTAATTACTTGGTAATTTTCGCTACTTTTTTAGTGGTTTGATTGAAAAGGCAGTGTTATTGGGGAAACCTTTTTTGCAGGAAAATTAGTCCAAATGTATGTAAAAAGTACAAAGTAATTCTCTTATCTGTTGGCATAATTATGTTCATAGTCCTATAAGTTAACTATTATTAGCTGTGGTATTTATGTGTAGGTACTCCGGGAGTTTCCAAAAATTCCATGTTCCCGAGATATTGCAGGTGTCTACACTTATGCATTCTAGCTCATCAAAAGATATTTTGACTTGGGCCCATGAGTTCCACCTCTGTAGGCCCCCATGGCACTGTTGTAGTTCAGTCAGTCCATTATAGTGTTAAATGATGGTGATATTGATGTAGATTAAACATGCACATGGATTGTGGAACCCATACCCTTACTTCTCTTACCATTCCCTCTGCCTTACCACAAAGATGAGGGTTAAAAATTATTCTTAGGCTTGCTTTGGCTGTACATTACTTGTTCTTCAGTGTAGTGTTCTATAAACAGGATCGTGATCCGTGAAAGTTAATTGGCGATACAAGTTCAAGTTCAATTTTCATTTTCTTGTTCAAAATTCTTGAAGTAACAATATTTCTCATAATGTAGTTTGAATGTTTGTTTTAATTGCTCATTGTGACATAATTATACCAGTTGATAATGCCATCATTCCACATATACTTTATTCTTAGTCGTTTGAAATCATTTTGTCTTTTTGAAATAAGTTGGCTCTTGATGAAGAAAATAATATTTGCCACAAAAGTATAATTTTTTAGATCATGTAAAACCATAATACAATGAATGTCATGGTCTCCTTATTCTTACATATGTCAACTTTCTTAATTATTTTGCACTATGTTTTGCGTTGAGAAATTAGCTGGTAATAATGGGTGAGAAGATTTTTTTCCTGTATTTAGGGATGAACTTCAATGCAGTAGTTTATTTGCAGACCAATATTTTGCTTTTGTCTATGGTTAAAATTTTGATTGGAAGTCTGAAGATGCAAATATCTAAAGTTTAAGGATATGTTCTAACGTTAACGTTTAGGAAGAAGTGGTTAGTTCAGGAAATGTGGATTTAAAATTTGAAATTTACAGAGGTCATGACATCTTGTTATAATTCCTCGATTGTGAAAGTATATAATTGCTAGTGAGTCTTTGGCTATTTTTTAATATTTCTGGATGACTTGTTGACAATGTATGAATTATTTCAGGAAGCGACACTCAACTTCTGGATGAAGATTATCCTGATGCTCTGGATGACCCCATTTACCATATCGACTTGTACAAGTATTTGACAGATTTTTGTCTTTCCCTAAGACAGCAACCATGCTTTGATTTTTTTGTTAATCATTTGACTCCTAAAGAGTGCAATACTTTATGTAAAATTGGAATCAATGTAAAAATGGACGTGTCTGTGTCATCATGATTACTTGAATTTTCTATCAATTGTAAATAAGGAAATCTTTTTTAAAAGAAATATTTTGTAATTTGGTTCCTCTATCTCTATAATGAGTACTCCAAAGCATAATGTGGAGTGAAAGCAGTTTTGCTTTTTAATGACATTAATCATGAGATGCCCCCAAAAATGTATGTAGTATACCCATATATTTTTTTCCTCATTTACTGGAGTAGTTCTAGATCGGTTTTAGTTCAATGAATTAGGTTTTGTGCTCTCAGTTATCAAAATATTCTTTACTGAGTTTATATATCTAGTTTTATCAAGAGAAGTAACTTGTTTTATTTTTTTATGCATTTAAGGAGGATTGCCTAATCATGTTCATTTATAAAAAATCTGTGTAGAAACAGTGCCTTACAGGTTTTGTGTTTTTGAAATGTTGCCAGGTCTTTTGTTATTTATTATTGGAGAGCCTGTGTGTCTAGCTTCCTCCAGATCCTAGCGGTTTAAATCATAATTTTTATTTTGACTTCTCTTAGGCTTTTAAAGCTTAGGAAGGTAACCAATGTTTTTTTCATTGTTATAAATATTTAATTATGTATATTAAAGCTCTTTGTATTTATCATATTTTTTACTCATATACAAACAATGATTTTCTTTACTGATTTAGTTTAATTCATTTTGGTTTTATGCTTCTTTAGAAACTATGTATCAATCTATCAATGGTCAGGAATTGTAACTAGAGGTCGGAGAGTGTCCCTCATAGTTGTTTACTGCAAAATATTTTCATGTCTTTGAGGGTAAGTATGAGTATCCTTGATGGCAGAGACAGGTTCTTGGAGTTGTATGCAAAGGTTACTTGGATGCTGCATCGGTGGGTGTTGCATATTTATTGGTCAGGACTGCATGTACTCCATTCAAACAACATTGACTTGCAATCTCTTCACAATTTAGTCCATACTGACCCGTAAGATGATTTAAGAGGAGACTTAAGTTTGTGGCTACTGAAAACCTCTCCCTAGGAAAATCCTCCGATGGAAAATGGGTGACAATAAAAATAATATGGTGCGCTATTGTGGCCACTGTAGTGTGGATCATACATATTTAATTAATGTGTGGGAATGCTGTTATTGCAAATAATTTATATGTACATATAATGGTGCATGGTAGCTTGATTATTTACAATGAGAAATTGCTTGTGCACAGTTATTGTAGGTAAAGTTTGCAAAGTCTGTCCTATGGTCAGAAAATTTCCTTCATTTGATAAGGTATTAATAATCCTTATTTAAGCCAAGCGCTGCCTGCTAGCAGGGTACTCTGCTACCTGCTAGCAGCCTGCATTGCTGTGGCGCACACATCCTCGTCCCAAAGTCACCTCACTTTGTGGCAGCGGGAACCAGAATGACGTCACACAGGTTTTTCCCAGCATTCATACTTAGCCGTCGCATTTTCGCGCGCTTGAAAATTTTCACTTTTCATTTAATTGCAAAAAATAGATACAGTGGAGCTCCGCTAATCCGAAATAATTGGTACCAGACCCATTTCGGATTAGCGAATATTTCGGATTAAGCGGACTGTTATTAATTTAACGATAAATTATTAAATACAACGTGCAACTACATAAATTAATCGCCGAAACGCCGTTTCACGTCCATACGGTATGAGAAACAACAAACTTCGTTATGTATGGCAACGTTCTGCACGGCTACCGCTTGAGTTCGTAGTTGCAAAGAAATCCAATAGGTAGCAGCACAACCTACGTTGTAGAAGAAAAATGTTACGGACTTTTTTAAACCAATGTAGTTCTGTTCTGTGACACTATTTTATTTTGTTTATTACATTTTCCAACCTAAAAACATACTGTAATTTTCAAAAATAAATTTTACCATATTTTTTCTAGATTTTATAGTTTTGTTTTTTCCTGATTTTGATTTCGGATTAGCGGGGCTCCACTGTATCGTTATTTAAAAATCTAAAAGTGTGAAATTCTTACTCCAGGAGTAATAATCTTTTGATTTGGGCAATAAAAAATAATAGGAAACCACCCAATTGATGCCCAATTGGCAATGCTGCTGAACCAAACCCTCACATGACAGAGCAAGGAATACTTAGCTGGGGACAGATGACAGACTTCTTTCTGTAGAGAGGGTGGCCCATGGTTTGTGGTAGGAAGGTTAAATTTTTATTTTAAAGGATAGCATATACAGCATAATTAGCTATTCCACATCTGTTCTTATTCTTTGCTAGTCGCATGTAGCCTTCCTCACCCCATGATTTTCCCCACCAGTTCTTCAGTATCCATGCATCCTTGTCATATCCAACCACTAGCATTGCATGATTGACGTGGCTAGAAGAGCACTTGGGATCATCATATATTCCTTTACTGTGAAATAAAAGATAGCATGTAATGATGAAAATTGATAGCTTTAAAGGTAAGGAATATTTCTAGGATAACATTTAAGACAGCTGTGTAAAAATGTTCAAGTGCTAAAAGGGACACAAGTCATTTTTTTCTTATGAGCTCTCTCACTGATTGCTTTCACAATCATGGGAAGGAGTTTATTAACTGAGGGAAGTAGAAAAATGAAGTAAATAAAAAATTAATTTGCGAAAGTATGGCAGAAGGGAGTGTGGGCTGTAGAAGGGGCAGCCGTCCACTTTGCCCTGTAGAACGATGTTTCCCATGCACCCTAAGGAAAAATGAAATCTTACGAAACAGAGTTTACATGTACTATATTAATCAGAGACTGCAAAAGAGACCCAAAATAATCTTAGAAGGTTACTGAGAATTTGAGGTTATCATGTAAAACCCAATCGATGCAAATATGCATCTGGCTTTCATTGTCGAGATGTCGAAGGACTCAAATTTACGTAATTTAAAGGCTGCTTTTCACTCGGCAGCTAAATCCATCTGTTATTTATGATTGCACTATAAAAATGTTCTGGATTGACCGTCAAATCAGTGCTGAAATATTATTATTGAAAATTTTTGGGTATCCAAACACCCTACCATATGATTACTGTGGGAAGACCACAAAAAGCAAAGACCTTTAGTTGCCAAATGTGTATGGGGCAGCCTTTGGTGGCATAGTCATTTATCATTGAAAGAACTTGGCCTCAAATGGAGGTCGTGTTTTGATTGAAGACTGATGATTGTCCCTATACGCAGTATTTGTCATAAACTTACCTATACAGTTGAAATGTCTGAGGGCTTGCATCTATGGATACAGCTACTGGACCCATCGTAGCCACAGCTACCTGTAAAGCTTTCTCATCTCTTGCTGGAACTGCATTCCAGTCTGTTATGTTTGCCACAATTTTTTGAGATTTGTAATGACACTTGGTTCCCTGAAAAAGTTGATTTAAAAATTGTGCGAATAATATTCAAACACTTTTTCATACATCTTACATTCAATTATATGAGGACGAACAAATCTTATTCTTAATATTTCAAAAACAACAAAACAGGTGACAGCCAAAAAGGTTATATTTTTGTACATGAATATTTACTCATCTAAAATTTGAGTTGTGCCATGATGCTAGAAGAAGTGCCCATCACCCTAAGCGAAACTCATCACCTTTTCTCTGAGTGTAAATGGTGTATTTTCACATCCTGACAACCAGTAGCCAGGGGGGAGGTCTGGCAGGTTTGGACCCCTGGCTACGCCACTGGTTGTTTGAACGCAGAACACAATTGCTTTGCTTCATAAAAGAAAACAAAATACTGAAAAATCATGAATTTACGAAAGATTTCTTTGACAAATGAAGTTTTTTGATTATGAAAAGTGTTAACATTAGTTTAAAACCCTCCACTTATTACCCTGTTTTTCAAAAATTTCCTCCCTGATATTGGACCCCCCCCCGAAAAAATTCCTGGCTGCCCCACTGCTGACAACCCTTGGTTTTGAACCAGTTGTGTCAATGAATTATTTGGCTTCATAATGCATTATCTTAATGCTCCTGCTGTGTATCTGATAGCATTTGTAGGTTAGACAACCCTTCATTCTCTGCCTACCCTGTGATTTGCGTTGGGTCAAGACTTTTCTTTTCTCTTGCTCCACATATTCTGTAAATTCTGCCACCGATCCTTTTACTGAATGCATAGAGCCATGGGAACTACAATGAGGAGGCCACAGTTGGTCCCATAGAAGCTTGATTTGTGCTACCATTTAGCATGTACTTTAATGTTTCCAAAAATGTCCATAGTACAGTGGTGAGTGATGACTGATTCTATTATTTTCAATATTTACTATAGAGTTCTTACGCTCACCAGGTATAGTATTGGTAAGCCATAAATTTAATATATTTTCTCGTCAAACACGTAAATTTTGGTGTACAGCCCTAATTATATGGGCATGCGGACATAGGCAGATTTAGGGGAGGGGCACGTGCCTCCCTTCCCCAGACAATTCGAAAATAGACAAGATTTTTAATACGATTATCATGACTTTTGTTTTGTGTATTGCAGTGCATTAATCATTTAATTTCATATTAAATTAAAGAGAATATTTCGTACAGTTATTCTTGCATGTTATTTTTAGTCTCAAATACAAGAGGACCGTTTGCCTGTCAGACCCTTGTGCCACCCCCAGAAAAATAATCCTGGTTCCACTCACGAGTGTGGCAGCCTAGTGGTTTGAGCATTTGGCTGCTGATCGAGGAGTCCGGCATTCAAATCCTAAGTGAAGCCTTAAGACTCTCCCAAACAAAAATCCTCGAAGTGCAAGGTGGCCCATGGGAAGGAAATACCCACCCTACCCTGAATAGGTGAAATTTTCATGTCCCTGGTCTAGACTGGGGTGAGTTCTACCCTCACCTAATCCAACCAACCTTCGGGTTGAATTACTAAATGAGTGAGTGAGCCATAAACATAGTTTATTTTCCCATGACATTTGGATTACTCATGTCCTTGATTGATAAATGCATGATTAATAAATGCTTGAAAAGCTGTGATTGCATAAATGCCAATTATGTATTTTTAGGATGATCAGATCTATCGAAAGAAAATTTTCTGAAAAATTCCAGCCAAATTCTGGCTTGAGGGAGGGGAGAGGAGGCAGGCTGAAACCATGAATCTGTCTGCTCAGGGAAAGGGTAATGGGAAGAGGGTTTTGCTAGAGAAGAGTGGAAAACACTGTAAGGGCTCCTCAAGCCTTGGGCAAATAAGATAGTGTATACTTTGCCATAATGGTACCTACTCATCACTCCTGTTCTACCAGATGTATAATTTTTTTCTAGTAATGCATCTGTTTTGCTTAAAAATTATGCTGGTATCAACTTGAATTTTTCAGGGTTAATACAATAAACCATTTTCAAAATTTACCAGTATCTCAAGTCAGGGGCACAGCTGAGAATTAAGGCTAGGGGGGGTTTTAGGCGCAACTAATACATAGGGGTATGAGGGTATTGCATACCCACCAGGGTAAGCAGGCGTTGCGGGGGCCATCTCCCAGAAATTTTTTAAGAATAATGATTCAAATGGCGAGTTTTACGGCTTTCTGAGGGGTATTTGATTAATCCTAACACTATTATATAGGTAATACTTATCCAATTAAGTAAAATGGATTAAACTAAAAAAATTCTGTGAGCTCTGGGGGGGGGGGGGTTTATCCCCCAAACCCCCCCCCCCTTGCTGTGCCACTGTCTCAAGTATAATACTTGTACCCCTGGCAAAATCCAGCACTGGAATTTTCATTCTTTAGGTACCTACCTAGTGGCAAAAATTGAAACCCTGAAAATATCAAGATGTCAGCTTTGGTTATAAGTGATTAATATGCAGGGGCGGTCTGGGGTGATTGAGGGCCCTCAGCTGGGGGTCGTGATGATCCAAGTCTTTATCAGGAATTCATTCAATTTAAGGAAATGCATGCCCAGAAATATATTTTGACGCTAAACTGGCTCTTAAAAACTAGATGAACGTTAATAAAAATAGCAATTTCTATTAAGATATACAATGAAAAATGAGAATTTTGATGGCATATAATATTCTAAAATATATTACTGTTCTATTATGTATTTAGTGAATTTGCTCCTTGAAACTGGAATGTAAAAATAAAAACTGTAAAACAACCCTTTCAAAGAAGCAAAAACCTCTTTTATCTTCCGGCACCTTTATTTTATTCATGTTTTTATGAAATATTTTTACACTGAGTTTGTTGTAAATAATGCAACTAATGAAAAAGGAGAATTTTAAAATAGCAAAAAAACTTTTTTTCAAGTAATCCGTGTGTTTATTTTATTACACCTATCGTGATGGACGGGAGCGTTGTGGTGGCCCACAGCGACCGCCAACCAGCCGAGCTAGACAGACCACCCCTGTTATTACGTCACAAAAAAGAAAAGGCGTAGGGTGACCATCATGGTATCAGTGGTAAGCGGGTTGCGCTGCTCCAGGATAATAATGATCTCGGATATTTTTCACATCCTGCTGAAAAAAGCTCACTATGAGATCCCTCGGTCTTGTCATCCATGCTCGAGACATATTACACTATTTTAACGCAGCTTTTAGCAGTAACCTATGGCTGAAATGCGGTTGACATTCTGTCTTGCCTACCATGCCCCTAACAGTGTAGCCCCTTTAAATTCTCCAATCGCGTCAATTGGATAACACAATGATGTCATAAGGTGGGCACGCTGTCAGAGCGAAATTAGTTCTTTACTATTCGGTTATGAGAGTGATGATTCTAGGTACTCTCCGGAGTTGCAAAAGCTATCCTCCGAGGTAACGCCAGGCCCAATAGCTGCCAATGGAGGGAGCTCAAAATCATAGGAAATCGTACGTCGAAAGGGTCAACTGCCACTATAGAATCATAATAAGAAACAACTCGTAAATTATCGCATTAAATTTTTTCTTAACCGACCCAGGTTTTGGCCAATGTTAGTCATTAAAAGCGTAAGAAATTACGTAAACAATAGTTGCAATTTGCTGAAACCTGAGCTAGCGTGAAAATTTACAGTTAATACTTATTTCTGGTAATGATTTTCCCGCATTTTCATTAACTATCGCCTGACTTCTTAAAATTTGTCGTCATAGTGTCAGCGAAATATTCGAAAAAGTAGAAATTTCAGAGATCAGGGGAGCATTTACGATGGCATAGTCACTCAAAACCAATCTCCCTAACTTCTTACCTGGGACTTCGGTTTGGTAGGAACCGTGTTCACAGAGAACCTAGTTTCCTAGACTACTTATAAGTAGATATATATCACTTAATATTCATGTACCAATAACCTCTGATGAACGTATGCATTTCTGAAAACGAGTAATTTATTTAATATTTCTGTGTTTAATTTTCTTACCCAAAATTTTCCCAAAATTATTGATTCCCCATACAAAATTTTCTTAATGTCCCCGAGTGCGCCATTGAGAAAAATACCCTATACTTCCCTTTAGGGTGACCCAGGATTTATCATTCGCCTTCACCAGAAATTCCATTCCAAATGCTTTATCTAATGAAACTACCGAGGAATCTTGCTCATACGCGACCGTCCGTTGCTTAAGAGGATAAGATAGGAGCTTCATCGACTCAGCACTCGGCAGGGATCCTGGCTTGAGTACAAGTAATGGCGAATGGTTATTCATCAGGGGAATTTTTACTCTTGGAGAGCACTTGTGAGTGACTCCGTTTCAATAAAAGGCAGTTAGCAGTTGTTTCTAAAATAATTCCAGAGGACATAAACCAGTGGCGCAGCGAGGGGGGGGGGGGTTTGGGGGGATAAACCCCCCCCCCAGAGCTCAGAGAAATTTTTAAGTTTAATCCGTTTTACTTAATTGGATTGATATTACCAATAGAATAGCGTAGGGATTAATAAAATACCCCTCAGAAAGCCGTAAAACTCACCATTTTAAACTATTTATCTTAAAATTCCGCAATTTACTAATCTCGCACCTACCGCTTATCCTGGTGGGTATACCAAACCCCCACACCCCGGTATTAGTTGCACCTAAACCTGTTGGCATTGTGTTTTTGAATATTGGTGCTTGTGTATTTTGTATTCTTTTGTTTTTATATATTTTACTCACCAGATGGCATTTGTGTATTGTTTTTAGTTTGGCGCCTTTTATTTTATTGGTGTCACTTCCCTTGCGTCGTGGTGTGCAAAGTATGTGCGTGTAATTTGTCCGGCAAATAAATCCTGTTTATACAGCCCATGTTTTAATCAACAAAACCTCCCCCAGCCATAATTCCTGGCTGCGCCCCTGACATAAACAATGGTTGACGAGCAGGGGCGGATTACGGTCGTTGTTGGGAGGGGGGGCATTATTTTACGTCGCGCCTAGGTAGTATGCAATACCTGTCAGCGATAATACGTCCGAGGTCTTATGTGCTGACAAGTGGCTTTTAGATATTATCAATATTTTAGCATTGTCCCTTAAGCTGATGAAATAAAAGCTCTGATTGGAAGGTCACCTTAAATTTTATAATATTTTTCATTTTTCCAGAAATTACGGTGGGTGGGGGGCGGAGGCCCTCCGTTAATATCCTCCACTGTTGACGAACAAAAACTCTGAAATTTTCGTGAAACCTCAACGGCGAATACCCACTTTCAGTAATAGAACGATTTGACATGTTCCTTGCTCTGACTCAACATAGTGTTATTTGCATGCCTCAAGCATTCTTGGAACATTACGAAGTCTTGCTGAATGGGCCACTAGGAAGGAAGAATTCTTGTGCTCAATTGTTGGTTTCCGCCTCCATGTTATCTTAAGGGAAGAATGTGACTCTGCTAGCTTAAGAAGCGAAAGCACTCAGTGAAAACTTTGGGGGGTCCTGGCTCGAATCTTGGCCAAGGCGATCAAAGAGGGATGTGGATGTTGGTGAAGTCGTTCTTCCGAATCGGAGATGAAAATTTTCGCGCTACAATTTTATTGAGCCCTTAGTTACATTTAAACGAATGTAAAGCGCTCGTGTAAATGGTAATATAAAATCGCTGCATAAAAGTATTCTTAAAATTATTTGCTCGAAAAATTTTTTTTCAAAACTTTCGCTTCAATCCAGTCCCGATTTTCCTAAGACTTTTGCAATTTTTGCTTCTAGTGGGCTAGAGGGACAGCTTCCCCTTATGCCCCCCGCTGGGTACGCCCATGGGTAAAACTGTAATAGACATGGCTACACAGTGGTATTTAACGGTCTAGGGCAGGGGTCTCCAAACTACGGCCCGCGGGCCGGATCCGGCCCGAGGAGGGTTTTCATCCGGCCCGCACACTCGTTTCAAGTAGCGCGCGATTCTCGCTCGTATAACTCTGTGAGACGCCGCTAGGAGCATTGCAGCGCTGTAATACACGTCAAAGTGTCAAAGTCGCCTTCAATTGCTCGTAAATAAGAAATACGCCACCGTATACTTCAGCAGACGTTACAATCGAAAACTTCAGTCATCGGCAAATTTGCTATCCGGCCCGCGGGGCGATTCGGAACTTGGAATGTGGCCCTCGTGGCCTAGTAAATTGGAGACCCCTGGTCTAGGGCAATATTCTCTTTGGGGGTCTTCGTCCCACCAACTCCCTCAACTTTCAGGACTCCTAAGAAAGTTTTGGGACCTGGAACAAACTAACTCTCATCCTTGGTCAAGGCGATAAAGTCTCCAGAGCCCCAAGGCGACAACTTCCTATGAGTGACCTTGGTCATAGTAGTTAAATACAGACGATTGCTATTTTCATTGAAAAATAAGAGAAGGAAAATGGTGCGAGGTTGCGGCGTAAGCTGAGGTATAAATTCCCACTTCAGACGAATGATCTTTCCCTCAAGGATTATTCGGATGTAGAGACTTCTCTGTCAGAGCTCACAGATAAGATTTTTATCTCTATCGAAATATTTACATTTATTTCAGAGCATGTTGGTGGAGGAGAATCATTTCTTAGAGCGGAAAAAATGTTCAGGAAGATGAATACTGGTTGAGGGCTGGTTAGTTCGTAGAAATAATTTTTTCATACTAGTTTTATGGCTGTGCGACGCTAAGTCTATATATGATTTGAAAAGTGGTCAGTGGAGATTTCTTTTATACCTATAGAGGATTATTAATGTTATTAATAATTTAACATTAATCGTTAACGTTAAAACGTCCATTTCTCATGAATTCCCATAAGTTAACTCATTGAGTTTTGTTCCTGAAAGTAATGAAATACAAATTTGATTTCCTTAATATATCGTGAGCAGCTTTTGATATGACCCCAGCGCCATAGGAGGATATAAAAGGTATGGGTTGAATATATCTCCTGGTGGTATCTACACTACAACATTACTATCGTGATGAAATAAACCCATGGCACAAAATATACTCTTTGAGCTTATACGATTTGGATTTTAATGAGAAGTTAACATGTTTCCGTCGGAAGAGTAAATGAACTTACCTTAGCTTTATATGGATATTCCTTTGCTGCCATTAATCCATATTTGTGGACGTAATTCATGGTATTTCTCAGGGAACCTCCCATGCATCCTTTATTTCCTACAATGGTGCTGCAGTCCACAATTTGCTGTGCGCTATTTGGTATAGAATATTTTCATTAGTTGAGCAAATTTCGTGGTCAATCCAAGAAAAAAACTACAATCAGGCATATTTAGCTATGGGTTGCATTCTTGAGTTGATAGAGTCGCCCTGACTTGCGTCTAGAGATGTCATGATGCTGGAACGCGCTGGTACGCCGTTCCGGCACTGGTTAGCAAAAGGCATAATCATGGGCATAATAGTCAAATAACACTTTTATCAATTTTTTCCCCCTCAAAATTTCTGATACATACATTCGTAACCAAATAAAAAACTGTAATGGAATGTAAATAATAACTCGTAATAAAAAACAGACAGTAATAATTTCACTTCTAAAAAGTTTAGGAAAGTGCGTTCCGGAAATTGCAATTTTGATTGCAGCAACATATAAGTTTACTGTGCGTAATAAGCATATGAGACAGGTTTAAAAAAATATTATTCACAGAATATTCCAAATGGAGCGTTTTATAATCATCATGCGTATGTTATTCCGTGAAAAAGTAGTAAAAGTCTCACTTGTTTGTCTTAATAATGAAAACGGCATTCTCATTTCATTTTGGCTTTACAAATACGTGATTTATACTCCTAAAAGTCACTCACTTCGGTCAGATTTACTTGGTGGTATTAAATCGTTAAATATGGAGAAATATAAGTAATAAATAAATCCTACTAGCAATGAATACTACTGGTATTATTTAAATTCGGCCTAGGTATCATTATGAATTCACTTCATAATTAGGCACTGTTCCCCTATCTCTAAAAGCAGAACATGTCCAGTAGCATCACACTGCCTTGTCTGTTTAAGCCATTAAAAAGCCACGGTAGAGAAGGACGCCTTGTTAACGTAATTGGTGTCAGCGCTTAAAATGAACGCTTGGACGGTTCGAGTCCAGCTGAAGCCGAATAAGTCATTATCGGCAGAATTATCGCTTTAATCAAGTAAGAAATCAAGTAAAGGTGAAATGAAATTTGTATTTTCATTTCCCTTCGCATTGAGCTTATAAGCACCGTTATGACGATGGCGAAATTGAACTGGCAATGGGTTGAAAAATGAGGTGTACTGGTATTCTGAAGGAATGATATCAACGGTATTTGTCTGAATAGTGCCTCAACGCCCACCCGCTATATAGGCGCCTCACGGCGCTTTATCGCTGAGTCATTTCTCTTCGATTGTCAGTCATATTGGCACCTTTTTCTGACTATGAAACGTTTAGCAATTGCTTTCGAAACCAGCGTGACAGACTCCCTTTCACGAGGGAAACGGTCAAATAAAACGTGAAGTAGAACTGCCATGCTTCCATCAGTAATTATTTAGGAAAAATATAAATTACTAGCGTCCCTCTAGCAGGATTGAATGACAATTTTAGCATTCTAATTACGCAAACGTTAAACGGTGGTTTTTGCACTTTTAAATAACCCCAAATTTTGTGCAAAATGTATGCTGTTATTTTTAAATTACCTACTCGACTGTACTTTGTGATAGAACAAAAGTCTTTCGTGAATGATCAAAGTTTCGTTTTTGTTAAATTAAAGTTAACTTAAAATTCTAAATGAAATTTATGCTATGATTAAAAAATTACTTTAAAAATAATTATTTAGAATTTCAGCATTTGACATCTTGGGTTTGATAAGCAAAAATGCTATTTCTGTGCACCTTTTTACAATCCCACAGCGGCATGCTGAATTTTATTTGCGAGTAAACATACCTAATATACATTTTTCACAAAAAAATAACGCTGAGTATTATTTAGAATATATTTGGAAATTTTTTTAAAACTAGGGAATATTTAATATGCGAGTTTTTGGTTAGGAAATTCGGCTTCGCTTTAGACGAACCCTTTTGTAGAGGAGTGTCTTCGCAAGCCTCTGAAATATGAAAACATTTATACTGCCGAATTCTCGCACAAAGCACTCGTGAGATGTAACAACTCATGACTCCTCAAAGTAGGCGGTCATTCACGTAACACGGAAGATCACTTCTAATTTAAGACTCGCTTTCGCGCGCTGGTGCTCACTGCACCCCCCCTCCCAGATCCCGAAGCAGAAGGCCTGTGGCCTTTTCCGGCTACTCTGCCAGTTCTTCCAATTTATGTCTGCTGTTTGTTCCTTAAGGGTAGTTTTATCCATGACATCTAACCTACTTACATTGAATCCTAGGAATACCGTACAATTATTGGCTTCCAGGCTTTCTGAATGCTGCAAAGTGTGGACTTATTGCTGCCACAATGACTTTGATGCCATTAAAAATCTTCTTCGCCATGTTAATGTTCCTCACAACCATAGATTTTTTGACCTCCAAATGCCACCAAGAAGGAGAGCCAAAGAGGCAGTTAGAAACACTTTAAAGGATAGAAAACTTAGTGTTTTGATATTTTTTTCCTTGGATTACAGACGATTTTAGAGGGGGTTTATTCAATGATTATTTGTCGTATCTAGTCTCGTCCGCCCCAAACATTTGCATGAATCAGTCAGTGGTCGGAAGTGGATTTTAGAGGCATAGTGAAAGTTGGCACGCTGTAATAGATAGGAAATAGGACATTTATTGTTTTGACAATTTTTCCTAGGAATATCAGATGATTTCAGAGGGGGTCGATTCTATGACTTGTTGTCGTATCTCGTCTCGTTCACCCCAAACATTTGCGTGAATAAGTCAGTGGTCGGAGGTGGGTTTTAGAGTATAGTGATGAAACGGTGGCAGCCAACCCCTCTCTCAAAGTGTTACGTGAGGCAATATTCTTAGTCATCATATTCTTCGTTTAATTTTTGTGTTCTGCAATTTATGCTCCTCTTAGAAACAATCAAATTGTTGGACCTAAAACTGGATAGCGATTGACAGAGCATGAGTAGTATCACAACAGTATCCTTCAGCTCTAAGAAACCATACTACTGACGACGCGATTATGATCTCGTTGGAACAAAAGACCTCTTTTTTAAACCTCAATATTCTCCGAATACAAAGCAATGGTGGCCCAGAAAATTAAAAACAACTGAAATGAGGAAGATTATTTCAACAATCGCGATCCCCAAATATTTTATATTGTCTAGTTACCTACCAATCCATAGTAAAATTGGCCCAAAACATATGATATCCCTGACGCTCTCTGCCTTACCACAGGACTTGTGTCCTCAAACTTAGCCATGGCCGACCACCCACTGATAGCTTTTACCGACGTAGCTGGGTACGACACAGAAGCTATGTCTGACCTGCCCAAATGCCCTCCAACTTTCCATTTAGATGAAATGCAACGAAGTCACTATCTAGTGTATAAAAGCTTTGGAAAATTCACGCTACCTACCTTAAAATTCGAACTTGCGGGATGACTTTCTGGGAATTTCATTTGCTACGACCAACAAAGCTTTAGTGAACGTGTGAATAATTAATTTTACTCAGGCTTCCACGCGTGAACTAATTACTTGTTCAATAAGAATGGCCATGCAACTGAATATCCTCCTTTAACCCGACCAAAAGAGTAAATATACATAATTAGTTTGGCAATTGCTAATGATCTCCATAGTACAACTAGTTCCAATGGGGTTTGGGAGTTTTTGCTCCATTCAACGAGCTTCACGATATGTCGCTAGGGTCGCTAGTAAGCTAAAGCATATTTGGCCGTTTTACCGTAGTATCGTTGTGTTTCATTTTTCGTGATAATGCACTTCCTATGGTAATTACAAACTATGCTCAGGTAAGGAGCTAAGTTTGTACCAAAGGTTGAGGTAAGTTTCTTACAATAGGGTAGTTTCCTTCATCAAAGAAAACGAAATGCATTGATTGCGATTCGTTACCCACCATTAGTGTATTCATAATACATAAATTATTTGGTTTTAGAAATCCCGGTTTAGACGAATGGCAAGGGTCAAATTTTATCCTCATTTGAAAAAGGCCAGATTGGCGCCCATGCGATTCCACTCCGCGTGACGTCACAGGGACCTAGTTTCTACACGAGAGGATAGGAGTTATACATCGTCTGAGGTTACCAATGCATGCATGAGGCACAGAGCTCAGGGAAACATGTCTTAATAATCACCTATTAAAACTGGCTAAGTTCGGAAAGTTTTCTTCGTTTGATAAGGTATTAATAAACCTTTTTTAAGCCAAGCGCTACCATTCAGCAAGGTACTCAGCTATCCGCTAGCATCCTGCGCCCTATCAGCGCTCAGAGCCTCGATCAAGGTCACTTCACAAGGAGAGAGGGGGAACCAGAAATGCGTCGCACGGACTTTCCTACTTACGCGTCGCGTTTTTGCGCGCTTGAAAATTTTCACTTTTCATTTAATCGCGAAAAATAGATGTTGTCATTTAAAAATCTAAAAGCGCGAAATACGTACTCCAGGAGTAATAATCTTTCGATTTAGGCAATAAAAAAATAATAGGAAACCACCCTATTAGACTACCCGAGGGTGAAGCGTTCGGCAAACCTTGAGAGGCATCACCACGCTTTATAATCGAAAAAATTCTTCGGTATATATTTTCATAAAAGATTTCCCGAAGTCATACTCGTCGCCCTCCGAAAATTCTAGTTATCGAAACAAGGAATCTGAAGCATCACCATATGGTATTATCAGCAGTATATGTAGCTGTGTCAGTTTTCTGTAGCACTGCAATACTCATTCACTGACCCATTCAACTTTTCTAGAAACAGGGACATCGATATCCGATGAAGAGTACACGGAGATATTGAAAGAAAAAGTAATACAAATGCAACAAAAACTATTAATGAATGTTTTTAATACTATGTATTATTTCGCAAATAATCCTGGAATCTACAGGGAAAACTTTAAGACCCCTGAGGCAGTCGAGAACGCAATCTAAGAACCTGACATACCAATCGAGCACAAAAAACTACCATAATTGTGGCCAATATGTGGCCTATGTTACTTCTATAATTAAAATTTAAATTAATTTTCTTTTAGCTTGGGAGAGAAAAGGGTTAATGCTGTAGAAATCCCATGATTGGTATGAGAATCCCCTGTGAAGCAGTATTTTAAATCTGGCTCTTCGAGTATATTAGGACAGAAAATGCCAGCAAAATCGGTCTATAAGATGGGGGTGGGCAGCTACTTCCCGCTACACCTCTCGGTAACGCTCATGAATGTTCGTTGATCACAGTAATTGACGATGAACTGCCACCTACCACTACCTGAGGAATCAGAAATAATTTAAGATTCATACTACAGAGATCTTGCAACTTTCAAGACCCCTTATTAAATATAAATTTAGCTGTCATTGCGTTATTGTCCTTTGCTTTACTTTTTTACTTTATTATCTACATTTACGAGGTACCGTACGAACCACCACCAGGGTATGCGGCTCGGGGTGATTCCAAAACCAGGCATATAGTACTCATCCTAGCCTTATTCAGAAACGCGCTCGCTTGCCGGGCACTGGCTAAGCACACAGAACATCGAGATACGGTCAGACCAGAAAATAGGAGAGTGTTAAGGAAGCCAACATGCTACTATACAAATAAGACTATCAGTCCCATTAGGGATTAGAGATTAGGGAACCAAACATTAAAAACTGTCAATTTAACACCCTATGGGTATTATTTTGCCCCCATAAAACATTGATCCGCTATAGACGAAATATGGAAAATGTTTGTTTTTACCTTAACATCTGAAGTTTTCCTTTGTCCTTCATTATTTGCCCTTGTATGGAAGCGGCGATACTAAATGCGTAGCAGGAACCGCAAAGCCCCTGATTCCAGGCCGGTGTTTGGAAGCCTTTCTTCCGCCAGTCAACCTGTTATGATGAAACCAGTCCATTCAAACAAAATGCCCGCACTCAGAACGCCTGGTTGTTCAACCGTTAGGTCACGTAAACTTTTTTGGCTTACCGATTCGGGAGTATCAGCATGAGTGGCTCCCAGCAGCTCATCTCCGACTTTTCTCCTGCGACTACGTCTCAGTCGGACCATTCTCCTTATGTATTGCGGAGACGACTGGGGAAATAACAAAATTGCAGTCATTTACGGAATTATCAGTTGATCACAGTTTTAGCTATAATTTATGAGACCATGAATGATCAAGTACAAAATTGATCTTACGATGATAATATTATGGAAAATAATATAAATATTTTTTGGTTCAGTAAATTTATGGACCCATAACTGTTCTGATTGTTTTTCGGTGGGGTCCGGAATGCGGCTCTTCGTGTATCGCAAATATCATTGCCTTTGGTATTTTGCAACACAATACATTAACGTTTTATTTGACAAAAACTAGTTTTATACATGAAATAATTTTTCCCGCTTTCATTAATGTATTCTGCGGATCAAATGCAGTATGAATTAATCATAAACAAATGCTGGAGATGCGTTGCTACATGAACGTTTTCATTGTTGATAGCAGCATCACCGCTGTTAAGTCGTCCGGAAAAGTAAAAAATTACAGTCCCTAACGTGTTGAGTAGAAATTCTGAAAGAAGAGAAGACATTATAAAATATGATACATATGAGCTCAACACAATGAACATAATCCAAACTGACTGAACCGTCAACGCCCACGGGTGCCATATGGCACCCCGAGCAGCGCCGAGCCAATACTCCTGCAATGCATTTAATATGTGAATTTTAGCGTACATTTCGGTGCACATACTTAGTAGAAGGTTTCCTCTATTATTCAGTCAGTTTGAATTGTGTTCATTGTTTTGAGCTCATATGTATCATATTTTATAAAAGTGGAATATGTGTAAATTAAAAAAAAAAAACTTTGGGCGCTGACGGGTATAAACAGGAAAGATATTTTCGTCACGTTAAATTTTGGTGAATGTTGTGGGCATTGAAGTCTACAAGGTGTCTGTATCTTAATTGCTGTTACGTGAGCAGATGAACCCTTGTGGGACGGCAATCCAAAAATACGAATATGACAGTGAAATGTTTGTTTATATATTTTTCGAAAGAAAAAAATTCTCCATCATGAACGAATTCGATCGTGTCAGGCGAGGTTTGGCGGAACGATATGCTGAACAACTAAAGTTTTCAATGCTATTACTGTCCGCTTTTCGATCTCTGAATTTTTCTCGGGCTTTCTTCCGCGTCAGTCCACAAGCCAATTTACGCGAAAGAAAACCCGAGAAATATTCAGAGATCTAACCATCTCCGCGGATACCTATGTTGTAACACTGTCCGCTTTTAATTCGCGTGCAATTATTCGAAGACGCACGGGTGGTCTGGAGTGCTTGGAGGTCCTCGGCTGGGGCTCATGATGGGGCCCTCCTTACCCGGAGTCCTATCCAGGAAAATTTTAGGAAATTGCATGATCGGAAATGGATGTTGACGCTATTATGGCTCTTGAAAATATAGATAAAAATTAATTAAGAAATAGCACTTTCGTAAGAAGAAATACTATGAAAAGCGAGATATTCACATATTCAATTCAATTCAATTAATTTATTATCGTGGGCCATTTGACCCATGAGATAATTTACAAGTGCACAACAATTAAGTAAAAATCATTTGACAAAAGTTCAAAGAAAGAAAAAAAACACTACAGCAAGACTCAGTAAATGCAAAAAATAGAGAAAAAAACAAAAAACAAAAACAAAATATAAATCTATACAAACATACCTATACGTACAATAGGGTGGTTTCCTATTACTTTTTTATTGCCTTAATCGAAAGATTATTACTCCTAGAGTACGTATTTCACGCTTTTAGATTTTTAAATGACAATATCTATTTTTCGCGATTAAATGAAAAGTGAAAATTTTCAAGCGCGCGAAAACGCGACGCTCAAGTATGAATGCCGGGAAATATCTCCGTACGTCGTATTTCTGGTTCCCCCTCCCGCCCGGTGAGGTGACCTTGAGGCGAGGCTTAGCGCTGATACGTCGCAGGCTGCCAGCGGGTAGCTGAGTACCTTGCTGAATGGTAGCGCTTGGCTTAAAAAAGGTTTATTAATACCTTATCAAACGAAGAAAACTTTCCGACCTTAGCCAGTTTTAGTAGGTGATTATTAAGACACGTTTCCCTGAGCTCTGTGCCTCATGCATGCATTGGTAACCTCAGACGATGTAAAACTCCTATCCTCTCGTGTAGAAACTAGGTCCCTGTGACGTCACGTGGAGTGGAATCGCATGGGCGCCAATCTGGCCTTTTTCAAATGAGGATAAGATTTGACCCTTGCCATTCGTCTAAACCGGTATTTCTAAAACCAAATAATTTGTGTATTATGAATACACTAATGGTGGGTAACGAATCGCAATCAATGCCTTTCGTTTTCTTTGATGAAGGAAACTACCCTATTGCATCCCGAATGCGGATGCCCGAGTATCTAGCCACACAACATTTTCAGACATATTAAATACATTTGAAACAGTATCACTATTTATTCAAAGAAAATAAAATAAATAATATAATATAAAATTAAAATGTATATGATGGATCTGTCATCTATTTATTGAACTTTTTCCTTATAACTTCACTGAAATAAAAAAACCTCTAATAGAATTTTCGAATAACCCTTTCAAAATAACTTTGCATTCTGGCGAATTTCTTTTATTTATTTTTTATTATATTTTTGCATGGAGTATATTGTGAATGAATCAACTAATAAAAATGTGGAATTTTACGCAAAAAATTGGTTCACGTAATCTGAATCTTTCTTTTTTTATTACACCTTTCATATTCGCTTCACGATAGACGCTAGCATTGTGGGAGTCGGCGATTGCCGACCTGGCCAGACCGCCCGTGCGCGCCCCTCCGTAGACGTAACGTTCTTTCCTTACTTAATTATCCAATGGTAACTATGACAATTTCTTGCCAAAGAAACGCAGAGATTCCTAGATGCACAGACACATGCGTGCTAAGCAGATCGTTAGGGATTGCGGAAACATAATACGTTATGTACGTATGAATTGGTGTGAGATAAACGATAGGATTATTCTGAATTGTTATACACATCACTTACGCAGGAATTCTGGTTGAGTTAAAGGGTTCAATTCCGATGATTAAATTGTCAGAAAAAAGATACGATCAATGTTTCGACCTGTAGGCTGGATGAAATGAAAATATAGTACGAAAAATGCTATCATTATTGGCTAAAAGAATCGCTTAGACGCTCTCAATCAATATTTCATCCAATAACTCTGATTTTCCATTAGTTGCGTTCTGATGCCTTTTTATGATATGAAGTAATTAATTATCTCTGGAGTATCAAAATAGTAATTTGAGCAAGTTAAAATTACTCTTTTACATTTGCAACTCGTTTTAGAAATCAATTAATTTTTTTAGCTAACCAGTGAAAAGTAAATTTTAACTCCCTCTCTATCTTAATTTCTGTTAAAAGTGACGTATAAGGTAATGAGTGCAGGGGCGTAGCCAGGAATTAAGGCTAGGGGGGGTTTCAGGCGCAACTAATACTGGAGAGCTTAGGGGTATGCATACCCGCCAGGGTAAGCGGGAGGTGTGGAGGCCTTCCGCCGGAAAAAATTAAGATAAATGGTTCAAAGTGGTGATTTTTACGGCCTTCTGAGGGATATTTCATAAATCCTCGCACTATTCTATTAGCAATATTAATCCGATTAAGTAAAATAGATTTAACTGAAAAATACTTTTAGAGGTTATAGTTCTAACCCGCTAATTCATTTTAACGATAAATGTACCGTATTTTACCTACATTATCAATGGTGCCGAAGCCAAAGAATACGAAGAGCAGAATATGCTGCATTATATCGGCAAAAATTTACGTTAAACTAACAATGCGAGTAACGGGTTAAGTTGTGATTTCTTCCAGAAAACATCGATTATTAACAAGTAATGGTTACGATTTCTGAAAATATTCTAAAAAGCAATCATTAATGATATATCAGCAACTTTTACGCAGCTACTCACTATCTCAGTTAAAAAATGAATAAAATAGTGTTACTTACCAAGTCCGTGAGATGATTAGTGTCCAAGAAATACGAATGAAGACCTTCTTCAGCCTCTTTATTGTGCCTCTCAATAATTCGCACGTTGGCCGCCCATAGTTGTTTCCTTATACGTTCTAATCCAGCAAAATAAGTCTTGTTGAACTCATCCTGAAAATCATGAAACTCAGTGAAGTGCACCCGGTTATTCGAATTCCTAAAATGTTAAAAGACGGGATGCAGGCACCTTAAACTTTTCCCATCTTTCGTCGATAGTAGTTTCTCCATTGCTTGAGAGATCGAAAAATACGTTGAAAGCAGAAAAAATTGCTATGGAAAGGAAAAATAAATTCATATCAGATGCTTTACATTAATGCCTCCCCTGGCGCTTCCTTCATAGGAGTGAGCTCTTCCAGGACCTTGGACGAAGAGTTCGGTGATTGAAATAGCTTTACTGAGAGTCTATGTCAGCGAAATTGAGTTCAAAGCTCGGACTACTTTCTTGCTGACTCGGATGTAATTTTTAAAGGAATGCTTTGACTTGAGTTGTCAGTTTGTAATGCTCGATCACAATGCCATGACGCATATAACTTACGTAAAATGGTACTGCAACAATTTGTCTTTTTCCAGATGCGTACATAATGGTGCTCCGAGTGTTTGGTGATTTGGTGTGAATATTTTGTTGTTCCCTGTTCACTGTGGGCTAATGGTAACTGATAATTTTCCTCCGATTGAATAGCTAAGGAAAAAAATGAAGAACTAATGAATACACTGACATTTATGGAATTTGAAGCGATCTCGGCATGTGGCTTTGGTAAATAACTTTCACATTTTACTATTTCAAGCCATTAATAACTTTCAGATTTTACTATGTCAAGCCATTATTTTACTTGATTCATTTTTGCGTACAAACATACGAGTGAACTTTTTTCCCTCGGACTCTTACTGTGCAAAAGGCCACAATTTTTTGAAGCATTATGGGTTTGATTTAGCATGGTATATTCCATAAAATATGTGCATATAATTTTCTTGTAGACTATTTGAACCACATGAAACAGCTACCAGATATAAGTCAGGCAATATCACGTGCCATACGGAGTAATATGTACCCAATGAGACTAACCTCGCATGAGAGAGATTTTGGGTCCCATTTGAATTTGGTGTTATTTCAGCAATTTTTTTCATGACTCATACTGTTCAGAGACGGGTCAGCACTCTTCATTGCCTGTGAGCAGTGTAAACAACAGGCCTCTTGAGACCACGCAGTCTCAAGTAGAGGAAGTTGATGCGTAGTTTTCCGCGGCGTTGTCTAGATGATGTCTCCATGCTTCTGGGTTTCACCGCGTGGATTTTCTTCTGCGACGAACGTTTTTCCGGTATTCTAACCGGCATCTTCAGGTCGATATCGTGATTCAATTTTTGGTGACTTATATAGTGCATTCTTGGCGCCAATTTTTTTTCATGCTGAATGCTGATTGGTCCATCTCCTTTTTTCTCGTATGACCCTCTTCCACGAGTTGTGGAGGGGGTAGCCGTCTTCTCTATTCATGTTTCCAGGTGTCTTGAATATTTCGATAGCCTTCTTTATCAGCCTGGGAAAATATCTATTTTCTTTTGCAACAACTGTTGCTTCGTCAAACAGTATCTGTTGTCCGGGTTCACTCCATTTTCACTCCACATCTAATTTTCACTCCGGGTTCACTCCACATCTAATGGCGGAGAGCTGAAATTGCTTATTTCTTGTAGCTCTTCTGTGTTCCTGGATGCGCACTTTCATTGATCTACACGTCTCTCCTATGTAGTCTTTGCCACATGAACATGGCACCTTATAGACACCTTCTTGAATGTCGTGCGGCAAAACGTCTTCGTACCCAGAAGCCCAGAAGCATGGAGACATCATCAGGTAGAGGAAGTCGCAAGATAAAATAGGGCGTCAGCAATCTTTCCGGAGAATCTTTGTTTGCATTGTATATTTAATTATAGATCGTATATTTTGATCGTGCATATTTACATTAAAAATTTCGTCTATCCATGCTGAAGATTTAATCTCGACTGATTGTTGAAAACATTTCTTTTTATTTCATTATTTCTCAAGATAAATTAGCATGCACTTTAACCATCTATTCTAATCACATTGCTTACACTGGCTAAAATTTTCCGGAAAATAAATTACCTGTAATCACCAAATGTAAGTGCGTCGACATTTACAGCATTAATTATCTCTATTTTCATCCTGTAAAATCTAATAGCTAAGTACACAGAGTCTCTCTTCTACTATTTGTATCAGCTGTTTTACTACGCACCTGAAATTCAAATTGCTTTGGCGGAAACTTGAAATTTTAACACTTTGTCATCAATAAAAGTGTCTAATCTTTATTCCTTGGGTCTTCTGATTTGGCGCGCTTTTCCATGAGTTAGATGATAAAATCTCTACATGGTGGCCCGCAATAAATGCACCTCATTATGACGTTTGGCCAGAAACCCGTTAGCTTTCGTCTTTTGACTGGAACTCGAGGCACATTTGACCAGCGGAGCGCCAAGAGGGTTTTGGCTCTTGTACCATGCCTATCTTTCTGCTTCGGCTTTAATATGTCACATTTTAGCTGCTCTTTTTACTTTTGAATGATATAAATTGTAAATAAGAAGTAGACTCTACGATGAATAGTTTCCTTTGCACGCAACATTTTGGCACGCTGTTGCATTAGACAAGGTGAATGGTGTCACAAGGCTGGGATTGCTGAAGGAATAATGAATATGGATAGTGAGGCTAATGGTTGATTTGAGCAAGGCTGCAAAAAGGCATTTTAAAACTTCTTCGGGCTTCTAGGGATATGAGAAAACTTGAATGCAGCTCAGAAGTAAAAACATAATATGAGCATAAAATTGCCTCTTTATTTTCATTGTGACTTTCCGGAGGAATGTATAGAGTACATTAGATAAGTAAAAAAATCTCGAGTTGTAAATAATCACATTATTCGTAAAACCTGAAAGGGTAACACGCGAATTACATTAGCATTTTCTGTATAGACGAATTGAGATTTCTCGATGGACATTTAGTCGATTTATAGTCGTTTCAAACATTTTATTTTAGGGAACTAATATTCTGGTAGAAGCACTGAATGAATGAAAGCACGTTGTAGGTTACGATATCGAAACTTTTTCCGTCGTAATTTCCGCCTCTCATGCTAACATCGAAATATTTTGAAATCTTCGTCTTATTAATGAAAAGAATTATTTTTCTTTATAAGGTATAACTTTAATTTGAAAAATCTGGTCAATATCTATATGCCAATTTATATCCAAAACATTATTTTTTTAATTCCGTGTGAATTACAAAAGGCTGCGTAATGAAAATTGGGCATTGAAGAAAGATGAAATTGAAAGTGGGAGTTTGGCGCTCATATCTGCAAGTAGCCAACTAAGCAAATGTGCCCCCAATAACTGCCTTGCCATATCAATTACTTAATATATATATTTCCTTAGAGAATCAATCAATTTACGATAGAGAAAAGTAAAACATCTATTCTGAGTTTTATGCTTAATAAAAAAATATATCAATGTCATAAAGTTCACTCGACCACATCCGAAGTATTTTTTTGGAAAGATTACCTGAAATGTCTGCATTACCGTGAATAAAGACGTATTACCGATAGGTTTAAGGAATATTGATGTGAGTTAGCGGTGCGAATAATAATTATATCTCATAACGAAAAGTATGTTTTTCATTAGTAGGGCCTCACGTATTTTGATATTAGCATGAGAGCTGGAATCTACTTGATGAGTTTCGAAATCGTAATCTACTACGTGCTGTCAATGAAAGAACTTTGGATTCCGTGGGATCTATGTGAAATCCAAAGGGTCAAACAGTAATTTTCATTATAAATTATGTACATACGAAAAATAAAACAAATTGATGATACATACAGGTAGCACAAAGTTTTGGCGGTAGTTGAAACTTCATTAAAAAATTTCAGAGTGAAGAAATACACATGTGACAAAAATTATTATTTATATATTGTAAATTTTTAAAATGTTTATAAATAAATTATCTAGTAATTGATTTAAACTCTTGGCCTTCAGATTAAAATACTATTGACCAAACGACAGTCTCAAATGATGGTAATGGCTGTGTCAATAATTGTTGTAGTTATCCCTACCTGTGCGCATACGTTGAAATATTTAGTGCGCAATTAAATGAACGAAGGGGGATCGCAAGTATGCTATTTCATGACAATGCATATATACAGTAAGTAACAATGGCAACATAATGGCCTGGATTCAATCTCCAAATTTATTTCCTAAAGAATTGAGAGAGAAAAAGAGCAGTAATAATGTCCGATTAAGTGCAATTACTACAGATATTTCAATATCTTACGACATTAGTGGTGTTATTGCGTGTGAGCCGGCGTTAGATTTGCCACCCTTTTAGTGCGTTTATGTCTAGAATCTAATCTTTTTCGGATTAAAAAAATATGATAGCCTTATTTTATGAAATAATAAATTATGTCATAATACCTATAACACACGAATTCGGTTTTACCATATTTGTCTCATACTGACAATGAGTGATTTTCCATTTCCTATAAGCAAAGTGTTGACTATCGCTTGCTCTCATTCATGTGGAGAAAGTGGCGCATCTCTTCGAAAATATTACTCCTGAAAAAGGAGATATTTAAAAATCTAAGGGAATATTAATTTCACCATCTTCACTTCGGAAAAATATATCTGTCATTGATAATAGTAGAACATGAAAAAAAGTAATTTTTAAAATCACAAAAAAAAATATATATACCATTTCCATTCTGTAGTCCTACCGCCTTAATCACCTCGGCCACTCAGATTCTTTGATAAATGACGGTGATGATAATATATTGATTTAAATCAGGTACTCGATATTCCTCCCTTTGTTCCTCTGAATCGGTTTTTGTCAATAAATTAACTACCGTAGAAAATGATTACAAAAATATCTCTTAAAGTCATTAAAAAGTCTCCTAAATTATTTTCCAGGTATGTGCCTTGAAGTGCCCCATCATATTTGTAACGATTATTCAATATTACAATATGATATCATTTTTATCACAGTTTTAGAATAGTCTTAATGAAAATATTACGGGTTGAATTTTGATTTCATTGATGAATTAATATTTTTATAATATCGAAAGGTGTAGGCTTCACTTCTGTGTGTGTGGTCGATCTCATCTCGATCCGTCACGCAGTTGTTTCACTCGTAGTCGCTCCTTCAACACCTTAGTGACACACAGCATGGAGAACAGTACTGGGGGTTCAATGTTTTTTCGTGGCGGCTACCGTTCGGATCACCCAAAGTTAGCAATGAACGAAGAACAGGAACAAATTGTTGAAACGGATTCCAATTGTAATTCAAATTATAGCACTGCATTGGCCGACGAACGACCGCATGATGGAGGCATTGAAAGTCAAGAGTGGACAAGTCCCAAGTATGAAGATAGATTTCTAGTGGATCGCCGAAAACTTGAGCTTCTTTTATTGGGTAAGAATGGTTTTCTGGAAATTATCTGTCACTTTTTCTGACTGCTCTTTGATTCTTGTGTTTCTCACAACTTTCTTACAATGGGGATCTTGCTTATACCTGTGGATCAGTGGAATACCTGCTACATCATGAATACACTCGTAGCTTAAGCAGCATTTTAGTTCAATTCTCCGGAGAAATTATGGATTTGTCTGAATTCGATGGTCATCGCTTCATGGCACAGGGAAAACAGTTTATGCCTGGCATGTGTAGAAATGAGTTATCTTGAGTGTCTATCATTTTTTTTGCAAACAGTCCGAGTTTTTCCCATTACATACTTCTTTTTTTAATGTTTGATTTGAGTACACACGTTATACGTTTGCTAGTATTTTCATAAGCTCTGGTTGATGTCGAGGTTGATATTTGAAAAAAGAATGCTCAGTAAGTTCTACGCCGCGGTACCATATTCATCCAGGAACATGAAGACCTGTTACTGCGCAATGTACTTATCATGGAGCATAATAATGTGATATTTGTGGAGTACTCTTTAGTGTTATTCAAATCAATTGAGAGCTGCCGGTTAAACCAGCATTCATCCCAATTTGTACCGCTCTAATAGAGTGACGAGAAAGAAGTCTCTTTTCTTAGTGAGAATCTGTGTTTGTCACTTCATCTGCTACGGTTTTTGTTGTTAATATCATTGTTGCTGGTTCCTAAGTAACGGAAGTTGGTCGCGTATGAACAGCACACAGTGGGTACTAAAGCTGGCAAGACCTGGAGGCGGCGAGTGAATTCCGGTGCCGCATACATCTGCATAATACAGTGCGAGCCACCTCTAGTGTATTTGGCAGGGGGTTATCAATCATCAACATGCAGCATGCATGAGGACTCCCATATGCGCACCACACGGTCATAAACACGATTTGGTTACCGAATTTTTTGGAGATCGAAAAGAAGTCTGTACCCGATAGATTTACTTGTCTTGTTTGTTATCTCGGTTTCTGTTAAAGTAACAATTAAAATTCTACCAATCCATCAATAGCGGTCTATAGAGTTGTGGAAAATATAATCTTGGTGGAGGGGATTTTGCTGGATGTAGTGGTATCAATAAAAAATGAGAGAATGAACAACATAAGTTTTGGGGATAATATTCGATGAAGCAACTATTCAAATTAGTAGAAATTTCATACTTTTTTGGATTTTAACTACAGTTAATCAGAAAATCTGTCGATTTTACAGCGCAATTAGAATATTCAAATGAGCAAATGGTCTGTAGTATACTGTAGGCAGAGAAAGCGGGTGAAGAATGTCATTTCAGTGGCAATTAGTATGAGCTATAATCACGGTTAAGTTACGAGTAGAAATTTGGCTAGAAACCTTGCTACTTCCCTAGCTGTATCATTAAATCAATGTGACAAAGCATGTTTTTCGATTGTGTGTATGCTCAAGTTTATTTAAGGCACGACTTAAAAGATTCGGAGCGGTCTAATTTTGTAGCTTTTACTGTGAAATTTTGTGACAAAGGTTCTTGTAATGGAATCATGATGAAACTACTTCATGAAGCAGTTAGTGTGCATACATCACTTAGCCCTTATCAAAGGATTTTACACCAACGGCAATGGTTTATTTCAGTAAAATGTAAGCGCTATGATGTAGGTAGACACTTGAGTGTTTTATTGTTACACACTTCATACTGGTGATTATAAAATTTGGCCACCTATCATTGAGATTGAATGGGGCACTAAAGTAAGCATTCGGGGTATATTCTTGAGAAGTCTAAGAACTCTACGTAATTTCACCTTCGGCACCAAAGATAGCGGGTCATCCTTCTGAAACGTCTGCCAATTATTGTGAGAGTCTCCCTTGTATGTGTTTCTGTGTTTTTCATAGTGAATTTTGCCCGTTCTTTTCGGTCTTTTATGTATATATTTATTTCCTTATTTTATAATTTGAGTTAATAGTCCTTAATGTACCAATTTCACCGTCGATAATTTGTCGATAGTCAAGGAAGTCAAGTTTAGCTATGGTATTGGTTCTTATTACCTTACTCAAGGAAGGCATTTTTTGACCTAGAAGCCTCTTAAATGTCTCTTTCGGAATACTGTGTCATAATAAGTTCTTGTCACCAGAGGGCCGAGCTTATTATCGAAATTATGGGCAGGTTACAGAATTAGGAAATACTTCTGACTTTACTCTAATCGAAAACATTTTCAATTTTTGTTCCTTACAGATGGAGCCTCTAGAGAATTTAAGTTTTCAAATCTTTCCAACTTCGAGGAGAAGAAATTTTGAAGTGTTTAATATGACTTAAGACAGCACCAGTGGCGTAGCCAGGAATTTCGTTCGGGGGGGGGGGGGGAGGGTCCAAAGCCAGGGGGGAAATTTTTTAAAAACAGGGTACCAAGTAGAGGGTTTTAAACTAATTTTTAACACTTTTCACTATAGAAAAATCTTCATTTTTCAAAGAAATCTCTTGTAAATTCATGATTTTTCAAATATTTTTTTTCTTTCATGAAGGAAAGTTAATGTAATTTTATATTTCGGGGGTGGGGAGTCAGGACCCCCTGGACCTCTCCCCTCGCTAAGCCACTGGACAGCACGAAGAAATATGACTTAGTATAACAATGTGACAACGGTGCAAACGGTGCAAAATCTTTGGGATAATCAGGATTTCAGTATTAATAAAAAAAACAGGTTTCATAATACTCGATGTACTTTTTCATCATATTACATTTTAATATAAGTATTGTTATTTAAGGGAACCTTGTTTTCGGAAAACGTTTATCGTGAATGGTGTAAATTGCCCCAGCAACTATAAAGGCATTTTAAACTCACATCGTATGTTCCAGGAACACTTTGAAGCTTTCTGAAGTGGCAGGATTTGATTGTCTGCTGAAGAAAATTTAGCGTCGTCATCATCAATGAATAATGATTAGATATTGTCATTTCTGATGCCAAAGTCAGCATCTCTCATTCCGTAATTCCCTGATTGTTAGATATTTTTATATTATGCATTTCATCTCTTTCAATGAGGTCTTTCATAAATTTAGAGAATTAATTATTTCTGAAAAGATACCTGTTACTCAGCGAATGAATGAAATCCCTTACATTATGGGAATTCCATTTTTTTATATCTCCGCTGTACATCTAAAATTGTTTGTTAGGTACTTTTATCCCTCATATTTCCATTAAATATTACATTGTATTGATTTGATGTGGTATTTAGACTTTAAGGCTGTTATTATACCATGTACCAACTCGAACCTCCCTTGAAATAAGCGGATTCCTTGTGGAAATGCACCATGGGAGCATTGGCAAGAAGTATGAGAACTATGATGAGCGGGAGTGCAGTGGAAAAGTAGTATATATAAGGAGAAATGATGCATAAAAAGATCTAACTCGGAATTATTAGGATACCCTTACCCTGAGTGAGATCGAGTTTTTTAAATATTGCCAGAGTAAAAGAAGAAAACAATGATTACATGCCCAAGTTGTATACGAATACGAACATAATACTCCTCGGAGTTATTATAAAACTAAACGTTATGAAAGCGTTTTGGGAAAACTTATCCTCATCAAACGGTAATGGCATACTGTCAGAATATGATTTTCTCATTTTTTTTAAGCTAACAAATTTTCAAAGTGAAATTTCAGTGTTATTCTTACAAGATATTTTCATACTTCACATAGATATTCGTAGTTCTTTTGTTACTGTGACAATGAAAGCGGCGCGATTGTTGATGAAGTTTTTCAGATAGCTCTTTTCGTGGGGGTTTATTTCGTACGTGAGATTAGCAACATAATATTTTAGTCGGCGTGGAATAGTGTCATAGAGTACTATAAGAAGCTTTTAGCAGTGTCTGCGAGACTAGTCATCGCCCTGCGTGGTAATTGAAGTTCTATGCGGAAGGTACCTACTCTGTGTTAGGTACCTAAATAATAGATAATTGGATAGCGATAATGGCTCGATATTATGTTTGCCATGTTTACTTTAGTTGGAGATGGAGTTTTTGGGGTATTTTTGATTATTTCACTCCTATAGGCCGCTACACCCTCTACTTTATTTTTAGAGTTCTGTGGAGAGATTAAATATAGTCTCATATCATAAATGCTCATGCCTTCGAGTAAAGCAGATAAATTCAAGGTTAACCTTTTAATTTGTGGATAATGTCGGTGAGTCCTTCCAAGCGTGTGCATGGTGACTATGGGATATTTTCTGAATCCGATTGCCTGATGCAAATTCTCTTGCTTGATATGCAATTGCAAAAAATGCATAATATGCCATTCCTAAATTGGAAGATGTAATCCTTAGTGAAGTGATACTTATGCTATTGCGTGTGAATGTATAGGTTATCCAAAGAATAGATTAGAGCCTTAATCATCTGTCAAACAATATATGCATGTATTTACCAAATGGCTGCATTTCTATCATAAGTGAACCTTTCATCATATTACTTGAGGAGGAGAGGATCCAGGTCAATTGCCGCCCAGTCAAGATGGTGAAAGAATGTTTTCCGCTTGTTTGTGTTTTCAGCCTTATTTTTTATGACAAGCCTGATTCCAGGAACTGAGAAAGTGGATTCTGCAGTTACATATTAGAGATACTTAATGATTCAAACTCCTAAGCAGTGTTCAGTGTATTCATAAGTTTACTGTGTATTTTTAAATTACATGCCAAGTTCCTCTACGGTGTGAGGATTTTAAGAACATCTGAGTTATTTTTGCAGGAAATCTTAGTGTGGAAGTGAATGATTTTGCAGTATTGAAGGGTGCACTGTTCCTTAATGTAGTTTATCAGAATTCCCTGACCATCAATCAGAGTTGAGTACTTCAATATCTCACTCAATATGAGTTAAATCCACTATCTCCAGCCAATTTCATGTAGTTTCTGCCCAGAAGGAGATAAAGCCTGAAGGAGTCCACATCAATTTAGGTGTGTCATTATAGTATCTTCCTCAGAGCTTTTCCTTTGTGTGAATCTTTAACCAGTGTTTCATTGTTTGAAAAGTTAAAATAGGAAGATATATGTTGAGTGAAGGGAGATTATGAAATCTACTGTTCAATTCCATCAACATGTAATTTGTGTGAAGGTTTTAAATCCTACCTCCTCAGAGTTTGTAGGAAATGTGTACTACTGCCATGAATAAGTGAGTACATACCTAGAAATATTTCATAAGATAGGGTTGCTGTTGATGACAGTTGAAATTCTGATGTGCTCAGTAACCCTACCTTGTACCCATATCTGTGCTTTGTCTACTCCCATGTCCACTGTGCCCATACCTATGTTGGCCCCTGTGTAGTTACACTGTTTAAATTGTTCAGGATTCTATTTACTTTAATTTTTTTCTATATTACATTCCTTGCTGGCAATGATTTAGTGAACTGAACTTTGGTCTTCTAGAGTTTACCTTCATTCCATATTGCTCATACTGTTTGTGTAAGGCGTCAACCAGAGCATGCGAGCCTTTTGTTGGTTAACTACTCTATGCCTGATTATCAGCAAAATTTACATACATACCTAAACATAATTTATGCTACTTTAACGCCTCAGTATAACTCTTCAAGCTCATCAAACTCTGATGTTACCACTCTAAAAATTAAATAGCTAGGGTGACTGTTGATAGTCCTATTTAACACGTCATGCTTGCCCTTGCTGATAGTTCACTTCCCAGTAGATAGGGTGTTGTTGGTGCCCACTGCTCTCCTTGCATTCATATTCTGGATGATTTCTCAATTTCCACTCGTAAAATCTTATATAATCTCTGTCCCTTGCGTGCTTTCGATTGCTATTGCCTGTTTCTGCTTTAATTTTGAACATTTATGTATTTTTTTGTTTGCTATGAACCACTTCTTGTTCTTTTTACATTCATCCCATCCTTTGCCATAATTTTTAGCATTGTTATTTCCTTGAGGAGCTTTCCTGCTTACTATTACAACATATCCTTCGCATGCATTGCCTGTGTCCCTATATCTGTGTAGGATTTATGGTAGCTTTCTTTTGAAAATATGTGTTTGGTTTTTTACCTTTGAATACATAGTGCACCTGTGTGGGTATGTATGGGAAAAAAGCTACGCTATTGCCCAGCTTGCCCATATGGACTGACTAATTCTAATTGGTTCTTGTTTAGTAGCAGTCCTGTGTATGTAATTTTTTGTGTTAACAACGATGCTTTAAATGTACAATATTGATTGGCGGAAATGAAATCAATCATATCAATCAATCAAAATGCGGCAAATCAAACCTAAAAAAAAGTAATCCTTCATAAAGACAGAATTTGTTTGCTTAAAAGTTGAATGATTGAGAATCCTTTGAGGATCATCTGATCTGTGCTCTTATTTCCTTTTCATTGTGTTTACTCATTTTTTTCTGCTATAATTTTCAGGAGCTCTTGATTGTGCCAACTATGCTGATGACTTCTTCAATATTGTGAGTAAAATATTAACGTTGAAGCATGACGGATAAGTTTTTTATCATTATTAATACATATAATTATAGCAAATTTGCAAGCCAATCACAGTTTTATTAAACCTGCCTCTTATACCAGTTGTGATCCCATAGGTAATAGGGATAGGGGAATAAAAGTAATTGATGAATTGCATGAGAATTTGAGAATTTAAGAGTGTATATGTAATCATATTCACATGTCTTGAGATATAAAGATAAAATAGAATTGTGTTCATATATTCTTTAAAGGATATCTATCTAGATAAAGGAATCGAATTACACAGTCCAGCAGGTGAGAGTTGTCTGATGACACTTTAAAAGGAGGGACGGAGACAGGGACGCCGACTTACAAAAAAAATATTGGGGGGGCCCAAACCGGGGATCTTGCCCCGGGAAATTTTATAAGTAATGAGTTTTAAGTTTTTTAAGCATTTTATAAGAGTCATATGATCAACATTCGAACCCTGGTAACTCGAACCTCGATATATGAACACTCCGATGAAAATTGACGAGCCTGACACATTTTTCCTCACACCCATGACGAATTTTTGAGGGGCTCGGGCCCCCTCAAGCCCCATGAAGTCGGCGCCACTGGACGGAGAAGCCTGCACCGACATGGTTTGCAACCAATCACTGTCCCCCAAATGCACCTCACACCCTTGCCTAGTCATCCAAAGTTGTCACATGCATATGAAGCACTGAAACTAGCCTGAACCACCAAAACAAGCCCTTTCTGCGAATTGCCAAAACAAAGGATTCTACCTTTGGATCCCTCAAGCTCGTCGTCCCTTCTGGCTCCTTTCTTCACGGAACCCTTTTGTTTACATGTGATGTGGGTGTTTCCCTTTCTTACCTGGCAACCTTGCCCCCTACCCCTTTTAGCTGTCAATGGAAAACTCTCAGCGGCTGGACTGTAGTTGAAGGGGTTTGGACAATACGGTACTTAACCTCGCTTCAATGTAGTGAGCAAGAGTAAATATGACCACGTTTATTGGATGCTTACTGGATGCCAAGCGAGATGGATATGTCTTTCAATGTACCGCCAATCTCTTGCGGGAGGAAGTCCTTCTCGGTTGCTGTTCTGTGTTCATCGCTCTTGCTGTGCCTTCCTGGTGATAGGCTTTGTTCTTTGGTGGTATCGACTGAGACCTCAGGGCCCCAGGGCAACAACCTCTGCCAGGTGGCTGTCCTTGGTGGTGGCACTTGAAACTAAAACTCCACCACAGAAGTTAAGTATATTTGTGTTCAAATGTGATGAGAGCTCACTGTGGAAAAATCTTTTATCAATTTTGTTGCCTCAAAATTTCTAATTTACACGTTCGTAACCAAAACAAAAAATTTGGTAATAAAATTTAAAGCATAACTTGAAATAAAAAAATAATTAAATACATTAATATTTCACTTTTGGAAAAAGCTAAGGAAAGTGTGTTCTGGCACTGCTAATTTTGCCCTGAGGTCACTGCCAAAGGGTTAACTAATTTTTAAAATGGTGTTATGACCCAGTTTACAGCTGCTGTTGGGTCACCTAAGATCCTGAAATTCTCTGCTGCTCTTGTAGAGGGTTGCATTATTTTTCACTGTTTTGAATCATCAGTTCTTACTGGTCATGATGCTCACCATCTCAAATTTAGAAGGAAATTTGTTTATTTCACCCTATTATGAAGGAATGAAACTGTGATGTCTTTACTGCTATATTTAATGATTTTTAAACAGCTATTCAAAGTGTTGATCAAACAGCAATTATTCTTGACCATAGTTTCTGTGAGCATTTGTATTTCCAGAGAAAATGTTTCATCATGTTTTTCATCAACTCCAATAACAATTTTAGTTTGAGCTTAGAAATAAAGGATTGAAGAAAAAAAACAATATACCCTCAGAAATTCTAAATTGTTATTTTTATTTCCTAATTTACCTCTTTGTCCCCTCAGATCATGGATACAACAAAAACAGCAATTGATTGGCCCCGTCGTCTGAAAATTGGTGCCAAAACACGGAAAGGTAGTGTAATCTGAAAATGTCTCTGATAAAAATAATTTTAAGCCCAATTCATAATGTTGTAATTTTTTAAAGTTGGATTTGATATTTCTTGTTAAATAATGCTTATAATTTTATGTCACATTCAAATAGAATGCAATCTTAATGGTTTAGAATATAGAGCAAAGGATTCTCTATAAGCGAGTATCGCTGTACTCTTTATGACTCTTTGAATTTCAGTTTGCATTATGATTCTCAGTTTTTGGATAAGGGATGGGAAAGTTAATCATTTCAATGCTATTTGTTCAAAATAATTTAATATAATTTTTGAAGCAGTCTGTATGTATGTAGCAGTCAGGAGATGGTCATTCATTAGTTTTTTTTTAGTAAATGGCTTTTGTAGGTACTGTAAACTGTGGGTGAAGCATGCTATGTTTTACTACTAAAATGTAAATTCAGGGAATTAACAGTTCCTAAAGGAAACATGCTCTATCACGCGGATCACCATCGGTAAAAATACTTACAGGAAGTGAGTCAAAGAGGGAGCCTGATCACATCAACACTTCAGAAATAAAAGGCATAATCTGGTCATAAAAATAATACCTATTGAGGGTACTACTGTGTTGGTTTTTGTGTTTTCCTTGTCTTGTCTCCTACTTGCATAGAAACATAAATGCATATAAAAGTTAACAGCAAAGAGAGCCATTGACCTTTGACTTTTGCTCAGACCACCCATTTATTGAGACTATTGTTGCCTGGAACCTACGAATATCTCTTTGTTTCACCTTCCATTTTATTTTTATTAGCATCACTGCTTATGGTGTCCTGGGTGACAGAGCATTTAGATTTATATGTTATTTTCAAACATAATGAATATTCTGGTTATAACAGTGAGAGAGGTGAGGTTTTCTTTAATCACCTTAATTCCCATCAGCCTCTGACCATTGACGCAATATGCAGTTGAATCGATAAGTATGTATTTCAATAAATTGAGCCACACCAGTTTTGCTGCAGTTCTGAAGTGGAGTTAACATATTTTCTGTGGTTTGTGGGGTGAGAAATCTGGACAGAATTCACAGCTCCTATGACCTCATTGTATCATGTGAGGCAATCGAAGGATTTGGAGAAAGTTTAACTGTAATTTATTATATGAGATGAAATCAAGAACCAGAATTTTATTTACTCACAATCATAAATCAGCCAATCTGTTTAAGTGTACTATTAACACTGCATTCCCATCATGGTACAGAATGCTTATAAAATGTAGAAGAAATGAGTTGCTATATCCCTGCAAATGATGCTTCTGCCAATTTTGATACAATATTCTCTTGTCACACTCACCAACTGGTTCATTCAGTGGTTTGTTCTGGTGCAATGACTCGGGGATCTATGGCATGAAACCTGTCCTCCGGCTGAATCTGTCTCTGCGGAGTAACTGTTAATGTAACAAACTATGCATCTAAGAGCTCTTGAGATGCACCCCAGCAAGATGTCATGAGACGATTCCTAGGACGAGCAATTAAGTATTTGTAGAATCCATTAATGCATTGAATTACATTCTGATTTCCTTCATAACATTAAAACCACTGCTCTCACTCTTTTTACATTAAAAAATTACAAAAGTTCTGTATATTATTGAATCTAGACACCATGAATCAGAAAAAACTTCCAGCAAGTATGCTTCTGAATCAATTTTTCCTTTGAATGACTGGAATTTCTTTTATGTCTTTCAGTCCTATTGAATATGTCTTTTGCTCAATTTCTTGCTGTGAATGATAGAAAAAATAAAAAATGCTCTTGTCTCTTCACTTCATTTATCCCATTAATTTGTATCTCATCATCAGTGCATTTACTTGCTGTTTGTAATGGTATTTTTTTTCTTTATAGTAGCTAATTAAAGATTGTTTTTCTTACTGAAGTAGGCACCCGCTTGCTGTAGGTGCAGATACGAGCATAGGTTCCTCTCAATCTTTGTTTTCAATCTGTGATGAATAAATAAATATTTCTTCTTATATTTCTTTTCAACCCTTCCACTGCTGTGAATGTACTTTTTCTTTCTCCCTGCCATGCACTTTTTCTGAAGCACTTCAAAGGGTCCCTAATCCGGGACCCTTTCCTCAACGTGCTAACCCTCACTGGCCCCTCTCTTCAACCATCCCTCGCCAAAAGTGACTGCTCTGAATGCATTTTGAAAATTTATCAATCAATGCAATCATCAAAAAATCATTGTTTGCATTGCACTCCTGCCAATCAGGCAATCAAGTACGTCTTTGAACCATGATTCTGCGATGAGAAATAACGATTTTGTTAACTTTGCTGAAATGGCCAATATCCGGTGGGCCGCAGCCACGATTTTAGCAAAGTTAATAAAATGGTTATTTTTCATCGCAGAAACACGGTTCAAAGACGTACATACTTGATTGCTAGGAGTGCGATGCAAACAATCATTTTTTGATGATCGGATTGATTGGTTGATTTTCAAATTGCAGTCAGAGCGGTCACTTTTCGGGAGGGAAGCCCCCCCCCTCGGAGGGTCCAAGAGACGGGCCAGCAAGGGTGAGCTCAAGGAAAGGGTCCTGGATTTGCGACCCTAGGAGGGTGTACCACGCCCATCCTGGAAGTACCTGCTCCATGGCCCAATGAAACTCATTTTAACCTTTTGAGGCTTTTTACCATGTGAGGAGAAGGTTTACGGAGATAGAACAGCAGTGAAAGGGTTAATGAGTATTACATGACTAGCCTCCTCTCCTCTTTATTACTGCTGAAGCAGTAACTACAGGGACTCATTTTTTTATTGTTGGATTTCTTTTCCCTAACTCTGTCTTTTTGTTAGTTTGAATAGGATGTAAATAATGTGGAATATTATCGTGAATGCCAAAGAAAATTCATCATGGATTTGTGCATTTGTGTACTGAACTGTTGAGAATGAAATAATACTTCATGGAGTGGCAGTATTTTATTTTCTTTTATTTTTAATTACATTCTTTAGACTTTTGATTTTCTAATTATTTTTTAATTTCTCTTATCCATTAGGGGAAGAAATTCTGCTATATTAATTATGCACATTTTTGTCATTTAATAATCTGTTCTCAACCTTGTGCTCAAGGCTTTGGAAAGGATAATTATGTAAGAGTGGCTTATAGAAGGGGGAGAGGGAGGACAGCCACTCACCCCTGTAATTTCTGGAAAAGATGATAAAATGGTAACCTTTGATGTGGCTCTTCAAGGAAAGTCTTAGTCTATTTCACCAGCCTAACAAATAATTTTTAGAAAATGATGTGAGCCACTTGTCTACATGTATCAGACCTCAGATGCATTATCCCTAAATGGCGTTGCCTACCGCCAAGGTGCCTCTGATGATGAATGAATTGCCTCTCCTCCCAGAGCAACTGTTTTTATCCACTCCGCTTGTATCTATTTTTATTCTTATATTTGAGCATGTGCCATCGCTAGTCATAGTTTTTTCCCTTATTTTGCCAATTTATCTTTGCTTGTGGTGTTTCAATGTATTGCTGCTGTTAGAAGAAAATATTCCCTTTTAGATCCGTACGTCAGGATTAGTGGGAAACCCAGTGATGTGAAGCGGGCTAAAGAGAAAGTTCTTGCAGTATTGGATCCAAAGGTACATAATTAGAATTTTGGTGTTCACTATTAATATTTATCACTTATTTTCATTACACCTTGCCTAATTCTGAATATTTTTTGGAGAGCATTATGGGTTTGAAACGGTTACTAATAAATGTTGATTTATGTTCATATTTGATAAAAATAACTTTAAATGTCTCAAAATAAATAGACAATAATAAATAATAATGCCTTAATTCCATTTGTGATATTTGAATTACCATTGATAATTCTAATTTTGTGCAGATTTAGTTTAATTTCATTTTGCATGTCAGTGGTGGTCAAATCTTTTGTTCCATCTTCTATTTTTATTTGTTATTATGGTTCAGTTGTAGCTTGGGGTTTTGTTAAATATATTCTAATTGGGTGGTTGGCACATATATTTATATAGCATTAGATTATGATGTGTCATGAATCAACCACCATGATTCCATAACTTGAAATTCTCTTGAGTTTTCACTACTCCCTAAAGGCTGGATTTACTGTTCTTATGTACTGTGGCCTATTTGAGGAATTTCTGTTTAATCATACTAGCTCTATACTGCTTTGGCATGTGTGATTTTCTCATCTCATCATTAAATCAATTTGGCAAGCTCAGGGGTTTCTGTAGTATTTACAAAGCTAAGCTGCTTGCCATTAGGATAGCTCTAGCTGAAATTTAAGATTCATTAGAATTCATAGTAATCTGATCAGATTCTCAATTTTCTGCATTCTGTGTCTGATACATCTGTGTACTCATTTTCCCATCCTATCATGCAACTCCTATCTTCCTTCATGAAAGGGAATCAAAATATCTTTTGCATGAGTCCCTGGCCATATGTTTAGGAATGGAAAATACCAATGCAGGTGTGAAAGAAGCACTATGCTTGGCATAAGATACCACGACTTCAGAACCCCATGAGAAATTATGGGCTCCTCTATGGGAAACAATACTAAATCAGTGGAAGGATTAGTGGTTTATGTGGTGAATTATAAATTGTGTTTTTTAGAACTGATCTTATTAGTATGTTCCCTGTCTGTCAGGAGCAACTGTAAAGAATATGTCATCACCATGCAGCGTAGGATTGGGCACTGCATCCTGACCCACTTGAACCACTCGACTACCAAGAAATTTCCACCCTACTGTGATGAGTTACCATTACTTGGTGCCCTGGTGCAGCACTGGACTACTAATTAGACATTTCTTTGTTCCAATCTTGGTCATGTCTCCGATTCCTACTTTAAGCCTTTGCCACTTGATTATCTGCTTGTCCTGATGAAATGAAAGGTGAAATTTGTACCCTCATCCATCGAATCAGTGCTCTAGCCTTGATGCTAGCTAAAATTTCAGATATTTTTTTGTCTAGAAGAGGCCTCCTAATCTATTTTGTAGTTTCCATTTCCTCATGCATGATTCATGGGTTTGCTACTACCCACACAGCACACAGAAATCTCTAGAATGTCCGGTGAATGCCCACCAAGTCAACTGCAGACATCTGTAGACTGTCCGCTGCACGTCCGCATGTCAGTAATAAAGACTGCATGTTCTTTAGGTGCAGTGGCATAGCCAGGAATTTTGTTCGGGGGAGGGGGGTCCAGAACCAGGGGGGAAAATTTTTGAAAACAGGGTACTAAGCAATGGGTTTTTAACTAATTTTAACACTTTTCACTGTTCCTGTAATAATGGAGTAAATAAGTATGGCATGGTAGCAGGGCATTGTCTCTTGTAGATAAAGCGCTAATGCTTGACATACTTAAGGTCTCTAACGCAATAATAGAAAGCCAGTTACACTGTACTTAAGGATAAAAATCCTAGCCAATATAAGGCCCGTGGAGGATCACTCACTGCCAGCACCAGCTAAGCTAAATTCTGTGGCCATGTCATCACTGGCACCCTTCTCATAATTCACCAGTTGGCATCTGAGGCAGTATTTCCCCTATTATCTTCAAATATATGACCTGTTTAAGAAGAGTGGTAGCTTAGAACATAGTTGATGTAGCCAACATATCATATGACACATTGCAATATGAATGTCAAATATTTTGAAATTACATGTCCTACCATCTTATCAGCAAAAGGTTCATTTTTTAATTGCTCCTTCAACATCCTTAACTCAGCCTATGTGGATATGTTTAAAAATACTCAATAAGACAAAATTTTACTGTGGTTTAACTTCTCTCAGGATTGAAAACTCCATTTCTGAGAACCTTAAGAGCTCCGATTCAGGGCACGAAACATCTGCGGAAATGGAGCTTATAACCCTGTGGGAATATCGAGATAAATTAACCCGAATTATTCACCGGGAAAGCATCAAATCTTTTTAAAAATTGTTCTTGCCTTCTAAGAACAGTGGGTGCACCAATATTTGGTGGGCTTACCGATATTTGGCGGGCTTTGCAGAACAATAGTTGCTATTTATATATTGAGTCTTGATTACACTGTAACTTGAAAATTTTGTCTGTGAAAAAATGTTGCTAACTTGCGGACACTTTCATGTGATGATTTTTATGACTTTTGCTGTGAATCATCAAGACGTCCAGAATATTTGTATCAAATATCCCTCTTTACGACATTATGCTTCATTTGATCGTCATAAAACAAGCTCAATGTAAATTCTTTGCGTAAAAAAGGATAATTGATAAATTGAATTTGGAGTAAATTAGAAGAAAAATTTTCAAAGAAACTGTCCGCATTAACTTTGGTTCTAGCGACTACAAAACTTTCTGCGTGCTCAAATCTTTCGTGCCGATGGGACACTGATTGGAAGTACAAGATCGGACAATGTGAGGACAGATAGCAAGAATGGCAGTTGGTCAGCCTCTGGCTGTTCTGAAAATCTGCAGACAGTGAAAGGACGTGCTGGGTGACCTTTGGCCACATGTGTGATGTGTGGGTAGTAGCTGTGCTCGTTGTTACTATGACTAACTGCAATTAATATTAGACTGTGAGCATGAAAAAATTAATGTATCAATGTGTAGTTAATTCCTGAACAAACATTACTGAAGCCATTATATATTTTAACCATTTGGAAGATTTAAAAATATGGGTAGCTTAAGTATTCCTCAGTACTAAAAAAATCTCCTTAGTGCTAGGAGGCTCCTATTTGTGATATGTAAACTATTTTGTTGAATTTTTGTTTTAACACTATATTACCTACCTTAAACAGTTTTAGAGGTTCATTGTTTTGAGAGATAATTTTAACAATTAAGCTTTCAATAACCATTTGTATATTTGTGGATATTCTCTTCAGCTGCAGCCTAACCACTTCAATCCCTCTGAATTGCGATCCTCACCTGCTAATGACGACCAAGGTGTTTATCTTTTATCTTTGTCTTTATTCACTACCACTGAGTTTCTGTAACTTACTTCTAATGTTTCATTTTCTTAATCAGATTTTTAATGCCATGCTTAATGAATTTACGGTTTTATTTCTAGTAAGCTTACTAGTAGATAGTACAGCTTCTTTGAGCGATTAATTCATTTAATGAAGACTCGTGTGTGGAAATTTCATAGTCAGCTTTAGCAGGGCAAACAGCTAAAATTTTTCTGTACTAACATTAATCTGACTTCATTCTGCTATCAGGTGATGTCAGTATCACCACATCCTGTTCCTTACCCTAGCTTACCTAAGCAGAATTCAGGCTCACTTAGGATGACTGCCTGTAGCTACTGCCGGGTGAACACTGCTTTTTGAATTGTTCTGAGATTGCTTAAGCTGACTCAAAAATTTTCATAGGGTTGAAAGAAATTACTCAAAGATATTAATTATCCTCAAGGGCCACTTATAATAATCCTATATTTTCAATGGAATAAAAATTTGTGATATTTAACATTAAATTGTCTGTAAATGATAGATTAGCTCAGTATTAGATTATCTATTTAAATGATTAGTACTAAAACACATAAAACATGGTTCTTTTAGTTCATGGTTTACTTTTAGTAGTAGAGTTTTGAAAAAATCATAATTAATATGCAATTTTCCAAAAGCTTGAGGTGAGAGTTACAAAATCAAATTGCGAGTCATTTTAGCTAAATGTATGATGTGATCAATTGCATGGTGCAATTGTGGCCAATCTCCAAGGTGATGAGTTTGTTTTATCCCTTTAGTGAATTGGTCATAGGTAAAACTATAGCTTCTTATTTCTGGATGAATGAGATCACATTATTTGGATTCAAATCTCAACTATCAAATAATTCGCTTGCTATTCAGTAAGGGTATAATTTTTTCTGTCTCATTAATTTTAGGGGTCCCATACCATTATGAAGCTAGATATTTGCTACACAGACCACTCCCACATAATTGGAAAAGGAGGGCAAACAATCCAACGTGTTAAGGAGGAAACTGGATGCCATATTCATTTCCCAGATTCCAATCGCAGTAACATCAACGAGAAGAGCAACCAGGTGTCTATTGCAGGAGAGATTGAGGGAGTGGAGAAAGCACGCCAACAGCTTAGGGTGGGAAAATATTTTATTATGACCGTGCTCGGTACTTAATCTTCATTGATTAAATTATTTATGCAATATAATATATATATATGTATTTATGCAATCCTTAGATTGGTTTGACCGAGCTCTCCGTTCCTCCCTCCTATCTACTAGCCTTTTCATAGCGAAATTTCTTCTCTTTTACATACGTTATTGCCTGCCCTATGTAACCCTTGAGGCATTCCCTTGCCCTTCTTCCCTTCCACCTGTCCATCTACAATTGGTTTCATCGGGCCATAATGCCTCATAATGTGGCCAACTAAGTTGTCTTGACTATTTTTATGCAAATTTATTGTAAAAAAAATCCTTTGGACCGAGTATTGTATCACATAACTTTGGCTTTCCAGGCCACTGTGCTGACCATTACCCCATCAGGTTCTTTAATTCTCGTGGCAATTTTACTATTTTGTAAAGGCCTGCTAAATTATTGGTTCTTACTTCATAAGATAATTTCTTAGTCTGAAAAAATTAATTCATTTGAAGTAATCCCAGCAAATATTATCTTACTGAAGGTTATTCCAGTATTAATGTTTGGAAAGGAAATTGCTTAGCTTTTCTACAAAACAACAATGTTTTGTAGAAAAGCTAAGCAATTTCCTTTCCAAACATTAAATATGGAATTCTACAAAGTGAAGGCCTCAACAATTGAATTTATTCCAGTATTGTTGTGTTATTTTAGTACTTTTATGACTGAAGGAGCTGATGGGGATAGTCATTCAACTAATGATAAATTTATATTTAAGGAGTGTGAAACTGCATGTTTTCATTTAATATCTTGAAATTTATGGTACTTATTTCACCTAGGATACAAGCCATCTCCAAATATCTCTCTCTCCATCCATTTGAAAGTGATGGTGACACCTTTCTCATTGATTTCACTGTTTTTGTTTGTCATGTTAAAAAGGGTTTTGACTGATCAGTGTAGCCTTCACTACGTCACTGGTTCTCTCTCCCTCCCTGTTCATTCCTCCTTCCCCCTCTAGAATCTTTTTCCACATTATGTGAGAAACCTCCCAGACAGCACAGAATCCTCCATATCTAATTCGTATGCAGATAGTATCCATTGACGAAAAGCGACGGAGCGGTAGTCAATGGATACTATCTGCATACAAATTAGATACGGAGGATTCTGTGCTGTCTGGGTTGAGGCCTTGCCTTCAAGGATGGATCCTTTGGGAATTTATATTTATCTCTGTAATTTACATCCATTCCTCCGTTAGTTATTGAGCATGGCCTTTGTACCTTATCAGCCCTGTTGAACACCTGTGCCAGTTCCTTCCATACCCTTGGTAGAGGTCTATTGTTCAGTGTGAGTGTAGGTACGTAAAGGATACATTCATTATGATTACTGGGCTGATTGAATAAAAATGTATGTGAGATAGGTGAAAATGGTGTTACACACCATGGCAGAATCATGTATTCCACTGATGCCTGCATGAAAATTCTGATTGGTCCCAGAGGGAAGTATGTATTGCCTTAAAGTATTAGTTAGCCTCTGGAAGTATGCATCTGTTTGGCTTGCTTTAAAGTCTATCTGTGATTGACGATTTAATACAGTCATTCTTTTAAATTAAATGGGCATCAGTTTTTTACATTTGTCGGCTTGGACAGATATCTACTGTATCAATGAAACCATGGGAACAAACTAGGTTTGTTCATTTTCATTTATTGATGCTTTACTTGGGGAGTAAAATAGTGATTGGTATTGAATTAACTTGCTCGTTTTGATTGGGGCTTCTTTTTAATTTTTTGGTTGGAATAATCCTTCAGCCTGATGTCTTTTTTTTAATCTTTAGGATATATATGTAGTAGTATTTAATTTGAATCACTAATATCAAATGTTATTTTTCAGATGTTAACCCCAGTGAAATTTAGTTTCGAATTACCAGCTATGAGTCCAGTGAACATTGCACCTCATCCTGTATCTCAGATAATTGCAACGGTTCAGGAGAAGTATAATGTTCATATTATTTTGAAGAAAGGCCCCAGGCTTTTCTCGAATGTTATTCTGGTAAAAGGATCTGAAGCAGAACTATTAAAAACAGAGACGGCTACCAGAGTGCTTATGCAACATTTGTGTGATTCTTCTGAAGTAAGTGAATTTGATTTTTATTGGGGTGTATAATTAATATTATTTTGTCTCATCATTACTTGTCTTGAGAGGAAAATCATCTGGATCAGGAATCAAACCAATGACCTTTGCCTTTTGGAGCCACAGTACAACCTCAGTCCCATCCAGCTTGTAAAGGAAAGCATAGCTGTTTGTGGATCTTTGCTGTCTTTGCTGTAATCATGTCCAGCTGATTGTGTTCTCAGTGTTTCTTATTTTGTGAAAGTCATTGTTATTCTTGCGGCAGATCGAAAATGAAGTTCTGCCATATTCTGAAAATTTTACTGTTCCTATTTTACAGTAATATAGGATACATATATGATTAGTTAGTGGATGTTAAATGGAGAGGAAAATTGTTTGGATATGGTTTTTGATGCTTTAATATTGTGTTTATTGTGAAAAAGCATAATGGAAATCAGTGGTGAAGCCAGATATTCAAGCTTAGTCATTGCATGCATTGCGGGTGGCCGATTTCAAGGGTCCCTTTCTTCATGAAATTTATGTGCGTGGAAAAAACAAGTCTTCAAAATCATGAGGTCAGTATCGGGGGCCCCATGATCAAAGGTCCTGTGCAGCCTCAGGTAGCCAGGGCTATTTCAGCACCTTCCATTTTCTTAGGACCCTGCAAATACGTGAACTGTAAAATGAAAGAACATGAGAGACCCCTCCAGTGGTGTCTCTTCTCTACTTGTCAACTCTCTCAACTTTGAAATATTACTGTATTTATCTGAATATCGTTCCTCCTTTTTTTCCAAAAATGCCCGTGGTATAAGTAAAGGGGGACTATATTCAAAGGTATTTTTTAATTTTCCCTAAACTGAAGCCTCAACATTAGGGTGGGGACTATATTCAGATGGGGACTATATTTGGAGAAATACGGTATTAAGAAATATAGTGGACATGGCACCATCTCACTCACTTTAAGGTTTAGTTTTTCATTTCAACTCTATTGTTTTTATGTTTTAAATCTAGCACCCTGTTCCTCTCTGTTTTCCTCCTTGGGGTCCTTGGATAACCAATCTGCCCCTTTCACTTCGGGTACTTTTAAATGTAACGTTTGATTTAGACAAGCAAAAGTACCTCCTGTTTACAAACATCCACTCAGACATCAGGAAACTGACATACTAGATCAAGTTGTGCTATATATATAGTGGGATTCCCCCTTTGCCTTTCACAGTTTTTTAAATTTATACTGTTGTGAAAGATGAATGCTAAGTACTTAAGTGCCTACCATGTTCTCGATGACTTACGAGAATGTAGAAATAATGTTTGGATGCCAAAAGATGCCTTTTAAATGTTATTTAAGAAGGGTGAATTGTTATTGAATGAACTGATATTTTTCTGAAGAAGTAAGATGTATGTATTTAGTTCATTTTGATCATTATAAGCCATATGAGGCTATGCAGCATATGTATATGCAAGAGAAAATAAAATAAAAATGGACGTATAGGAGGATAAAACGAGAATTGCTCAAGAAATAATATTCATTACAGAGATATAGTGGAATTATTGCTCTCTTGGTGAAGGAACAAACCCTAGCCCTTTGATACCAGCTGATACAATGAGCTACAGTTGATTTTCAGGTTAAATGGTGATATAGAGGAAATTAAAACTCATGCCGAATCGTAGTCATGGCTGTCTTGTGTTAAGTTACTAGAAATTTTTCTGATAAGCAGGTATTTTTCCAAAGTAAGCTCGAAAATGGGTATCTCCTCCTACCAAATAACTTTAATAGGGTAGTTTCCTTCATCAAAGAAAACAAAAGGCAATAATTGCGATTCGTTACCCACCATTAGTGTATTCATAATATAAAAATTATTTCGTTTTATAAATGCCGGTGTAGACGAATGGCAACGGTCCATTTTTATCCTCATTTGAAAAGGGCCAGATTGGCGCCCATGCGATGCCACTCCACGTGACGTCACAGGGACCTAGTTTCTATAGGAGAAGATAGGAGTTATACGTCGTCTGAGGTTACCAATGCATGCATGAGGCGCAGAGCTCAGGGAAACATGTCTTAATAATCACTTATTAAAACTGGCTAAGGTCGGAAAGTTTTCCTCGTTTGATAAGGTATTAATAATCCTTATTTAAGCCAAGCGCTACCAGGCGGCAGGGCACTAGGCTACCCGCTGGCAGCCTGCGACGTATCAGCGCTAAGCCTCGCCTCAAGGTCACCTCACCGGGCGGAGGGGGAACCAGAAATACGACGTGCGGAGAGATTTCCCATCATTCCTACTATCGCGTCGCGTTTTCGCGCGCTTGAAAATGTTCACTTTTCATTTAATCGCGAAAAATAGATATTATCATTTAAAAATCTAAAAGCGTGAAATACGTACTCCAGGAGTAATAATCTTTCGATTAAGGCAATAAAAAAATAATAGGAAACCACCCTATTCAACACATGACATTTGATCCGCCCAAGAGGGGTGGATTTGGGGACTGCCTCTTTTCACCCCTGGGACGTTGACCAAGGGCCCATCAAAAGTTTGATAAAAAAGGTAGTCACATTACAAGGCCTTAGCACAGTGAAGTAGAGCGCGAGTATACTGGTGAGCTGCGGTGCAATATTACACAGGTCTGAATTGCCCTCGTGCTGCCATGCCTGTCTCTGTGCTGCCCGACTTATAAGCTCCGTATGATCGTATCTCAACCTTTTTATGTCACAAAACATTTGGAGTCTTGAAATCCCTTGTAATAATATTTTATGCTTGAATTGTTGAGAACAGATGTTTAGAGCTGTTCTTTTTTGCTAAGCCGGCTCTATAGAACTGTTAAGGAAAATGAGGAACCCCCATTTGGTGTCTGCCTCTTTAAAGTTTTGCTTATTTTTTTTCAAGGGGGAAGTTCCTGTTCAAATGACAATGGAAATATCTCCACACCATCATTCAATTGTAAGGGGTGTAAATAGTTGTAACCTCAAGGCAATAATGATGCAAACATCTACTGTAATTATTTTTCCGGATGCAGCTGACCCAAACCTGCCGCCTATCAAAAAAAGTACTGTGGCCATTAGTGGAAGCATCCACAATGTTTACCTCGCAAAGCAGAGACTAGTGGTAAGTGTTTCTTTAATAGTACCTTATTTCCTAGTAGATATCATTTACATTTCAGCTTCATTTTGTTTTGGTGTATGCACTGATATACATACATGTCTCCTTCTAATTTTGGACTGGGTTTTGGTACTGCCAAGGTCAATTGTTGGAATTTCTATCCACTCCCTGTAATTATTTGCTTAATAAATATAGCTTGGGTGGAATTTGGGAAGATATTAATGACTGTGCAAGAGAGTCATTTTAAAGTAGCGTCTTGAACTAGGCATTTTAAGGGGAAAAAAGTATCACATCTGTTGTATCAGACAAAAGAAACACGTCTTGACAAGTAATAGTACTAACCTGGAATACTTAAATGTATCAATTTGTCACCCACTAATGCAAAAACTTATGCATTAATAATGCACTTCCAAACTGGAGTATCATCATGTTTGGATTTCCTCATGGTGCTTTTATTTTGGGGAACATGGTAGATTGGATTAGATTGAAAAAACAGTGGGGGAGCTAGGCTCCTAGGGCACTTACAAAGACCTTTGTGTCAACCACCGATGATTGATCACCCATAGAGGCATATGTCCTTAGTGAAGACCAAGGGGTCCCCATACCTCCCTGGGCTCTATAAAAGGTGAGCCCAAGTGTCTAAATCGAGTCCTCATGATTGTGGGGCACTCACATATTATATGGATAGTCCTTTCTTCTCCCATCTCGTACCTCCTACACTTATTCATGTCTGCTACTGCTAGTAGGTTCAGTTGTCTCATTACATGATAGTGGCCAGTAAGCAGGCCTACTACCGATCGAAGTTGACTTCTGTTCATAAGGAGACGTCTTCTCCTGAGCCTAGGACAAGATTCTCCTATAAGTTAAGCTTGGCATAGCCATGGTGCTTCTTGCCAGATCTTTTAGTGTTGAGTAAATCCCCATAATTTGATCACGGCCATCCCTGTTGAGCAGTGGGGGGATATATGGGGGAAATGAGGGGGGGAATAAGGGGATAGATCCCCTCCAAAGCCTCAGAGAAAAAAAAAATATTTAAAGATACTGTCTAGTTTTGACATGTAATAACTGCATCTGCTTAAAGTTAAATATTTAGCGCCAAAATGATGTAAACTGTATTTCCAGGCATGTCATTTTTCAAAAATTTGCTGTTGACCTCCACCCCGATCGCCACCCCTGACCATCCCCTCCCATCCCCCTCCCAAAGCATATTCCTAGTTACGCCACTGCTGTTGAGGGTACAACTGATGGGAATGTGGTTGCCCAGTGGGTGGAGTGCTTGGATGCTGATCAAAGGGCTCAAATCTCCCGTGACACCTTCAACACCCCCAAGCAAAATTCTCAAAATGTGAGGTGGACTAGGGAAAGGAACTGGCCCCCTACCCTGATTGCACAAATGCTAATGGCTTAGTATGGAGTGAGCTCTGTCCTCACCTAGCCAAATCAACCTTAGGGCTGAATCACTGAGTGAGCAGACTATTATTTTTGGGTTCTTTCTATTCACATAAGTGTTCTGCTGAAAGAAAAAAATATTTCCAGTCCGTTCAATTGCTATGTTAAAATTTCCCATGTCATCGGCCTACCTTATTCATAACTTCTCCCACGGGGGAAGTAACCCAGAAATTTTGTGTTGTGAGGGTTCCTTTACAGATTGGATCCAGAATCCCCTCTTCATGTCATCTTGAGATATGAACTTCCAGACCCAATAATTGGATTCCTTATCGAGAGGTTCTCTTACAGACTGCATATTTCCAAAACTTGTGAGGATGATACTTTATCAGCCGAAATTCAGTCAATTAACATTTTTATTATTTTTCATTGCAGGGATCGCTACCTCTGGTTCTCAGGTTTGATGTGTGGGAGGAAGAACACCTAGGGATTGAACGTTGTAATAAAATCATGCAACTTCTAGATGTCAAAATATCGGCTCTTTTCAAGCCAAAATATGGAACCTATTCTGTTTGTGTTAAGGGCCTGGAAAGGAATGCAGGTATTACTAAAGAAATATAGATGATACGTTATCAATGCAATCGTCTAGTTTTGATGATGTTTTAGATGGTTAATGGATTGTTATATTTTTAGATATTTAAATTGGAATTGCCCCCTTCCAATGTTCATTTTTAATCAGCGCTTTGCTGTTTGTAATGCATTAGAGAATGAGATTCAGGGTTAGCTAGGAAAGGAAAAGATGTACAAGAATAAAAATATAAGTTATCATTTCTATGATGGAAATAGAAAAAATTAGTTAAGATTAGTTAAGACAAAGACTGCTACTAGGAGAGGTCAATGATAAATTATAAATATCATATTTTTAGTTTTGATCTATTTTTTCAAGATCTACTTCTCCGTATTGCCCTTAAACCTTAGACTGAGGGAACATTTTTAAACGTTTTGTACGATGACAGCAGGAAAAATGTTTTTAAACGTTTGACCATTGCTCGACTAACTACAGCAGTTTCCCAAAAATTTTATTGCTACTCAGGTAGAGCCCAAGTGCACTTTCCCTCACTGTAGGGATCGCTATACTATTTTTCTGAACTGATGGCGGCTGACCTTGAGCGTGCTCGAAACCCACCCACTCTTCTAGCCAATCACAGAAGAGCAACAGGAGAAAGTGTGGAAGAGCCCACAGTCTCTCTCCGACCTCCGTGCAGTGCACATCGCTCTCCAGCTAGCAGTGTTGCCAAGCCGAATATTTGGAGATCACATAGCGCTCGATCTGCCGCCCCCGAAAGTACCGTTATTCCCAAGGCTGGCAACGCCGATCGGCCAGATAGAGGGGAGCGGAGGGGAAAAGGGAAGGGGGTGGAGGGGAATGGAGAGGTGGAAGGGGCAGTGCTTCTCATTGGCTAGTTTCTATTTTCCACCCAGCCGCCATCAGTTCGGAAAAATGGTATAATGCGGCTTAACTCTCCCTGGCCATCCCTTACGGATGGGTGGTGCCTCCCGGCATTTCCTATGGTACTACCCATTTGGTATTGTTTCCTTCCCACTCCATGCTGTTCAGGGGCGCAGCTAGGAATTAAGGCTGGGGGGGCTTTTAGGCGCCACTAACACTTACGGGTGTGGAGGTATTGCATACCTACTAGGGTAAGCAGGAGTTGCGGGGGTCCTCCTTCAGAAAAATTTGAAGAATAATGGTTCAAAATGGCGAGTTTTACGGCTTTCTGAGGGATATTTGATAAATCCTAACACTATAAGTAATATTGATCCAAATAATAAAATGGATTAAACTTAAAAATTTCTCTGAGCTCTGCTGGGGGTTTATCCCCCCAAAACCCCCCCTCTCTGCGCCACTGATGCTGTTTAATATAACTGTGACAAGTGCCCATCTGTTGGTTAGAGAGAAAGAAGGGTTGCTGCTGTTACAAGGGTTCACTCCTTGCAAGGCACTTGGCCAGGTTAGAAGGAAAAATATTTCTTGGTTCTCTCCTGCACAGGCCGGTAGCTGAAGTCATGTATTCCTGCAGCCAAAGAGTTAAAAACTGCCATTGGGATATGTGACTGAAAGAGCTTAGAAATCACCAATGAAATGCTAGAAATGGGAAAGTTTGTGTGTGTTTAATACTTATGTTGTTGCTATCGGTATCAAGGCACAAGGAGCTGAAATAGGCTCTCCTGTTTTGTTCTTAGGCTTTCATATTTGGGCATCATATCTATTCTTAGTATAGCAAAGTGACTAAGTGTGTCTGCTAGTAGTCACTTGATTATGCTATAGCTGGTCTCAAAATTTAAATAAATGTGAATATCAGCTAAAATATTTAAACCAGTATTTGTAAATTCAGATATTTCCCTATGTTTTTGACTTGAAAATTTGTTGCCAAGGCTACTATGATATCAATTTGAAAACACACTTTCATTATGCTATTTAATTCAAAGATCAGTGAGGAAAATTAAATGTGAATGCATGTGACGAGAGTTGCCTATGTGCTAGAAATTCAACTCTGGAGGTCATCTAATCAGTGAAAAATGAAATTATAACTAGCATGTGGGGTTTTAATACTAATAGTCATCCTGGTCAATTAATCATAAGAAAATCATTCACTTTTATCTCTTTACTTAAAAAAATATGTCCTATCTGAGCACGAAAATTATGACAATTTTTTTGTCAAAATTTCTAAACCTTGTGACAAAAATTCTGTAGTCATCCATTTGGTAAAAAATGTATCACCTTAAAATTTGGTATAGGTTGGCTGCTTAGGCTGACTTTAACAATTCACTCCAAGAAAAAGTGGGAAAATAAGGCACCCTAGGGGTGGCAAGGTGGGTCACACATTAACTTCATGCTCTTCATTTTGCATATATTTATTTTTCAGGTAATTTGTATAAGGCGAGGCAGCTCCTTCTGAATTCCAGTGAACCAGCTATTCAAGCCAATATACCTCAAGCATATCTGGGAGTCGATCCATTCCAAAACCCTACTGGTATGTAATTTGACGTTTTGAAAATATTCCTGCCTCATATGTTCAATCATGTAAAATCATGACCCAAGTAATAATATTAATGACTGTCACATAAATTATGGTACAGATATCTTTTTTCCTCATCATAATGTCACATGCTGTCGGTCACAACTATGTACTTTGGTATCGCACATATGACATGACCAATGCAGTGCACGTAGTCGCATGCATATGAAAACTCCATGTAAAAAAAACTTTTCTTTTTTTTCTGGAAAAACTTTCTTTTTACTTGCAAATAATCTATTTTAAAGCAACAATCAGGCCATTAATGTCAAATTACTATTATTAAATCGAATATAAAATGCGACAATAGTATGAATAAACATATGTATATGTATTTCAGAATTCCATTTAGCTATTATCGTAAAATTCATCAAAAGTGCCATGCCATGTCACATTGGTCATTATGACTGAAAGTTATAAACTAATAATTTTTAGGTCGGCAGATTTATCAAATTATACTCAAAGGAAAATGAGCCAAATATTAAGAGGAACCGAAAAAGACAGACACTTTAGCACAGTGAGTGTATTTGTCTAAAAATCCACTGCAGGGAACGTGGTAATAACAGGCTGGGTATTTTGTCGTGGTAAAAGATATTGGGGCTCATTGTACAGGGTGGGGCAGCAGAACTTCCTTTTTTGTAATTTGCGGCATTCAGTTGGTTAGCATCGTAGCAGAGCGCTTGTGGTCTTGTTCGACAGGCAGTGCTATAAAGTTTTATCGAAGCACAGTTCAGTTGCCATCTTGCATTGGAATAGTGAGGAGTGTGCGTTTGCCGTTGAGGCCTACTTTTCGAGCGGATGTTCTGTGATCGCAACCCAGCAGGAATGTTACAGAAATAGGGTAGTTTCCTTCATCAAAGAAAACGAAATGCATCGATTGCGGTTCGTTACCCACTATTAGTGTATTCATAATATACAAATTATATGGTTTTAGAAATCCCAGTTTAGACGAATGGCAACGGTCATTTTTAACCTCATTTGAAAAAGGCCAGATTGGCGCCCATCCTATGCCACTCCACGTGACGTCACAGGGACCTAGTTTCTATATGAGTGGATAGGAGTTTTATATCGTCTGAGATTACCAATGCATGGATGAGGCACAGAGCTCAGGGAAACATGTCTTAATAATCATACATTAAAACTGGCTAAGGTCGGAAAGTTTTTCTTGTTTGATAAGGTATTAATAATCCTTATTTAAGCCAAGCGCTACCAGCTAGCATGGTACTTATCTATCTTCTAGCATCCTGCGTCGTATCAGCGCTCAGAGCCTAGCCCCTAGGTCACCTCACTTGCGGCAGCGGGAAGCAGAACAACATCACGCGGAGTTTTTCCCTGCATTCATACTTACCCGTCGCGTTTTCGCGCGCTTGAAAATTTCTCTTTTAATTTAATCACGAAAAATAGATATCGTCTTATAAAAATCTGAAAGCATGAAATACTATTCCAGGAGTAATAATCTTTCGATTTAGGCAATAAAAAAATAATAGGAAACCACCCTATACTTTTTCCCACGGCTAAATGGGTTGGACTTGGTTCCAACTAGACAGTGCAACAGCACACACTGCAGGAGCATCGATGGCTGTTTTGAGGGAACAGTTCCCAGAACACCTTATCTCAATCAGGGGTAATTTCCAGGGGCCAGCTTGATCTGCGGCTTTTGTCCCCTTGTGATTTTTTTCTATGGGGTTTTCTGAAATCCCATGTTTATGTGAACTGTCCAAGGACCCTGCAAGATTTAAAGAACAACATCCAAGAAGAAATTGCCAAAATAATGCCTGCCATGCTTGAAAAGGTCATAACAAACACCAGAAATCGGTATACTCAATGTATCAAGAATGGAGGACGTCATCTACACGATTTGATCTTCAAGACTATTTACAACAAAACTTTAGGTATGCACCTACATTGTAAAAACCAAATAAAAATTTTCTGATTCATACAATGCGTTTTATTAAGTTTAAAAAAAAAAGGAAGTTGTGCTGCCCCACCCTGTATAATTCCCATTACAAAAATAAACTACCTTCATGCTACGAAAGGCAGAACTTATTTAAGTATGCCTCAGAGTCGGTGGAAAGCATACATGCGCCCATTCAATGTGCCTTCAGTACATTGTATAAGGGCAGTAAATGACCCTTTTCTTCCTATGATTGTAAAATAATATGTAAGCATGCTAGTCTTCTTTTCGTGTTTCTGTTCTCGTGGTTTTGTATGGCTGCTTTGATAAGTGAAGTCATGTCAAAAATATTATCTTTATATCTTGGTGTACTGCTGAAGTTTCATAACTGTCATTTTTCATTTTTGTGCATGCTGATATCATCATTGATCTATTTGCTTGATTCTATGAAAACCTTGCTCCTTGCTGGGTTCATAGCAGCCCATGACTATGGTGCAGCTAGTAGGTGTAGCCACAGGGGGGAGGGATTTCCAGGTTACAACCCCCCTTGAGCCTTCAAAGCTCCTACTTTATCCAATTAATATACAGGGAAACCTCGATATAACGACACCCCACGGTGCACTAATAAACACTCGCTATAGCGAATTGTCGCTTTACCGGAGGTGGAGCAAATAATAGCCAATATACCTGTTGCGAACAGATATACAGGAACAGGAGTGGTGCGGCGACAGATAAACATCTATCCGATAAACGTAAGCATTAATCCAGACGGAAGGCGATGTTTTTTGGCATCACTAAATTTCCTTACTCAAATAACGACCAACTATTCAAACAATTTATAAGCGCCGCACTGAATAAAAATCATGCAAAGCATTGTTTCGTCATCATTATATTTATCGAACGACAGTTTACCACATAAATTTGAGACTGAGCACTCCATTAACTTCATTTCTAACAGATCGCTAGCAATTACAGAGGTTAAGGAGTCTTGATGAAAGTCTTCCGGCGGTGAAACCCTTGCTATGGCGAGAGCCAACACCGAAAGGGTCTCGTAAAAACGAATTTTTAACACGCTTATTTTAGGGTCAATTGACGGTGCATCGGCTATCTCTCGTAATAGCGGGGGCGTCGCTATAGCCCGTACTCGCTTTAACGAGGTTCCACTGTATATACTTTATTTCATTAAATATTCTTAAAATTACTGTTTTTGAGTTCTGAAGATCACTTTTTCAACATCAAAAATGTCAATTTTCAGGGGTGTTTTCCATACATCCTAGAAAGGCTCTGAAATCTCCGATGCACCTCTCCCATTTCAAAATCCTGGCTATGTCACTGGGTACAGCCAGTTATGTATTCACGAAACACATTTCTCAACATAGCAGCTGTTATATGTTCTAATACTCTTTAAATGAATTCCTCATTTGAATATAATTCCAATTCAATGTATGCGGGAATTTGCCTCACAATCAGTCCTTTGGAACGGATCAATATTGTGAAGCTAGGATCTACTATTTGAAATTTTATAGTGACTAGCAAAATGCTCACAGTTAAAGTTTTTGTCTAAAATATATTTAAATAGCTTTATTGCAAAGTAATCAATTGATCAGCTGATTGATTATTAGGTCTGCTGAGGAAACATCAAAGGAACAGGTAGGAGAAAATCACGATTCAGAGCTCCTTAACAAAATCGTGGGCTTTTTCCCTACACCAATGCCCAACTGCCGTGTTCACCCACGCACCCATTTTTTTGGTACCTTCATCCCCACCTATTTGCTCATCAAGAGTTGCCTCTGCACACCTGTACGGGGGACATATTTGGAGGTAATCTTTCCCTAGTCCCTCATTGTCCAAGAAAGTGCGGTTGAAGACTCAAAGGGCAAGTGGACACAGAGTTGTCTGGGGGTGCTTTGTTATTTTCACCAATAATGCATGCAGAACTTAACCCATCAACGCCCACAGGTGCTATATGGCACCCAGTATAGTGCCGAGCCAATACTTTTGCAATGCATAAAATATGTGAATTCTAGCTTACATTTCGGTGCACATACTTAGTAGAAGGTTTCCTCTATTATTCAGCTGGTTTGAATTGTGTCCATTGTGTCGAGCTCATATGTGCCATATTTTATAAAAACGAACTATTTGTGATTTAAAAAAACTTTGGGCGCTGACGGGTTAATGTAAAGAATTTTTTTCTGTTGATTTGCTGTAAAAAGGCATGGTGTGGGAATACATAGTGGTTTTGGTTTTCAATTATTTTTTGTGCGCTATGGATTACACCAGTGAGCAGGAGTGGAAAATGAGCATGTGGATTGACTAGCTTTACCTTTGCTGGAAGGCTAAGAGCATGAAGATAGACATGCTGCATAGTCAATGTGTTAAACTTCCTCATGGAAGTATTTCTGCTCATTTTCAGATCTATCTCTGCAAAAGATTTTGGAGGATGGCCCTCTACCATCTGAATCACCTCATAATGTTAATCCTGCCTCTTCACTGTCAAATGATTCCTCAAGAGAGATTCCCTCTGACCAAGCAAAAAGTCATACTTCGACAGTAGCATCTCAGATGGGTGAGGGCTTGAATGCAGCTGTGGGGTTGGATAGTGAATCGGTACTCTCAGACACGGAGGATGCAAAAAATTCAAGCTTTGGAAGCGGTTTATTACACTTGCTCCCAGCTAAGTCCAGCCAATCAAAATACTCTGGGAAAGAAGGTAAAGAAATACTTTTATTTTTTGATGGTACATATAATTTAGCCATAACAGAGCAATCGCTCTACATACTTGTATTTCTGGTGCACGTATTTCCTTCAATTTAAAAAATTGTACAACTCTGCAAAGAATTTTGAGAAACTAACCTTTTCTTGTTACGTTAAACTATGGATATTCTTTTCCATTACCAGAGGTATGCCTGTGTATACTTTATAAGTATTTATGGACATAAACATATAAATAAACCAATAGAAATTCATGGAAGGGGAAAGGAAGGGCCAGGAGCATAACACAAAATAGTTTAGGGCAACTGTGAAGTGGGTGATGGTTGTAGCTGAAAATCAGATCTTATACGTATTTATTAGTACTGAACTGCAATAGGAATTTTCTTTCACTTGGAAATCCCATTCTTTGAATCAAATTTTTTTTACCCTAAGTCCAATTTGATTTTTTTTTGCCTGGAAGATACCTATTTATTTTCATGCCATTCATCATGTAAAAATGTGTGGAAATAAGTCTTTGTCCATTGCATTTGAGGGGGACTGATATGGTACAAGATATTTTCTAGTATGCTCCTAAAAATCCGTTGAATCAGAATATAGTCCTGAATAATACTCTCACTGTGAGATTCCTCAACTTCTGGTAAAAATGTTGAGATATAATGTCTTTCATGTTTTGTTAATTTAGCTATGTATCGCTTCCTTTCATATTTTAATAAAAAATGTCCTCGTTCCGAAGGATATGTATGCAGTACGTCAGTCACAGTATTTTCAGTGATGTTTTGCCACATGTATTGCTGTAACAATTGAGTTATTAATTTGTCTTTATTTTCTGAGGTGGAGATATATCACCTGCTAGCAGTAGCATGAGTACATTGTCCAGTCCTTCGGGAAGACAGCTGCATTCTTCTAGGTCCATATGCTTTCAGGGCACAGATTCTGGATATGCAGAAACATGTGGTAGGCATGTGATAGGGGTACCATAAACTTAGCCTCTTGTTTTAGGTGTTCACTAGGAATTAATTAATATCAATTTGTTATAGATTCTGAATCATCAAGACCCGTAAGTGGATTTTCAATGGCAGAACCGTGGCATCAGGAGGTGAGAATTAGAAGTGAGGCGTTTAAAAAAATTAACTATGAAAGTGTGAAGCCTCTGGCTGTGAAAGGTTAGTTTGTTTGGGCTTCAGTTTGCTTGATTTTATTTAGGATATTTATTTACAAATCTGATTTTGTATCTATTATTTTTTCACCATTCTTTTACAGTAATATGTACTCATAAAGATTACTTTGTACGAAATGTAATTTTTATTTGTTATTTACTCTTTATGGTGAAATAGGGATCATTACCTTCATAATAATCATTACTTGTTTGTAATTGACAATTATTTTATTGATTTCACTGATTTAAAGGCCTACAGATGACTTCAAGTACCATAATTAGCTTGTTTAGGTTCAGCCATTCTTATGCTGTAGCCTACTTATGATAAGTACAAATATGACACCCCTTGTGTTATTACAGCAGTTATAATTGTATGTAATGCAAGAGAAATCGTAACTTCTGTGACTCGAGCAATTTCTATTGCTCAGTTATTCTGTATTTTTACTCCAATATTTAACAGTTGCCTGATGTTCTATGGAGTGGGCAGTCTTACAAGAAGTAATTGTAATTTTAATAATTACTTTTTAAAATCAGTGATTTGTAATCATAATCGATCATGTAATTTTTTTACAAAGTACATTAGATACTGTAAATGAGCTCAGTTACTTTTTCTCAGTACTTTTACCAACACTTCCTGTAGACATGGGTATTATTCATTCTAATTTCTAAGTTCTATTTGAATGGGGTTATATTTCATTGTTTCAGATGTCCTTAGGCTTTTATTTTCCAAATGGCGATTGCATTGGGAATAGGTACTTTGAAAAATTGGAAATTGTTGCTGATGTCCTGTAGACCTTGTTTCAAACAACTTGAATTTTTTCCATTTTATCTTCCATGATTTTAAATCGGTGCAGCAATGCAAGACCAACCAGATTCAGCAAAATTACGAGTGCCAAACTCTGTTTGGTCTGGTTTTGGGTTCAGTCACACAATGCCGGCCAGTGTATTGAAAGCTTGTACAGGGCAGGCAGAATTAGAAAGTCCAAAGGTAATAATTAAATTGAACATATACATCAAATAATGCTTTGCACTCTTGAAGCTCTATCTTTTTTTTTTATTCTCCCTAGAATCCAGGTGGCCAAGCATGGTGTGAGCAGCCCTATTTCCCCCTAACATATGACCTTTGTCGCTCGACTGTACCTGTTAACTCACCTTCCATGACTATGGATGCCGCTATGGCATCTATCAGTCTAAAAGGAAACACAAATGATATTATATTCTTGTTAGAAAGTATTGGCTTGGAAAGGTATTCATGTACGTATTTTGAGTGTGTATAAAAATGCTCAATAATTTGAATTACCCATTTTCTCATAGATATGCTTTTTTCTGTTAAGTATTGAGGCTGTAAACTGCCTTCATGAAAATTTTCTCCCATAACTTTGCAGATTTATTTACCTCTGAAGAATTAGACATGGAAACATTTATGACATTAGATGACAATGACTTGCGTGAACTTGGTGTTTCTACATATAACGCAAGAATGAAAATACTACGGACAATTGCAGGTAAGTACATTTTCTATTTTTATATTGTTTTGAAATCTCATTAAGCGTGGAAAGAATATTCATCATATTATTCTTTTGGCTTCTTGAAACTTTATCAAGAAAATCAATATGCTTGCCTCACAGTACTCAAAATGGAATGAAGGATAATTGAATGAAATTATGCATTTTTTGGTTGTTAACTATCCCTTCCAATTAATGGGTCATGGAGAAAGGGTCAAGGGTGGATTTAGAAGTTTTAAAATGTAAGGACCTTATTTTTAGTAATTTCTATAACTTTTTTTGTCCTGTGGACCAGCTTTCCCCATAAGAAATACATTTTTTCAGATCAGCCCTATCAGACAGTGTTTGAGCAAGCCCTAAGCAAGATATTAGGGTTCTAAATATTAAAATGTTTGAGGGATAAATTCCAAGGTTTATCAACCATAAATGACCCCTTTATCCCCCAAAAATCCCTTACCCCCCCTCAGAACCACCCCTCTTCCAAAAAGTTTTTCTGTCCATGGCCATGTCTTCGAGAATGGAGGGTCAAGTTGTTTCTCAGCTTAACTACCCTGGAGATAAAGGCTTACTGCGTCAATATCAACCCTCATATGGGTTCGCTGCGCCTTAGCGGCACTCGTGGTTTTAAAAGCGGTGTAAAATTTTTCCATTCCTATGGATCATTTTGCAATTTTCAGTGGTCTATTTTTTCTTCTTTCTTCGTTTACACATATAATTTTGTTTGCATAGTGTTGATAATTTACATTTTATTGGCCTCTAATGAAAAAAGTTACGTTGTTGGATTTATGGCGCCACTGAGGTGCCGAGAATTTCCTCTTCGCCATGTCGGGGACGACTGCACTCTCAATGTTAATGTCAAAGCAATTATGTTTCGTATGAAATTGTATAATCTATTTTTAATCATATTATTTAATTTTTTAAACCTTATAAACCAAATAAAATAATTTAGCAAAAGGAAAATATTACAATACCAATTTTGCTTTCTCTATTAGCTAAGAGTCATTGTTTGCCTCGTTATAATGTTCATTGACAAAACTTCATCTTCTTGCAAGAATTAGTCATAGAAACTCATGGCTAGCCAAGGTTGTTTTTTCCATGGCCTCCAACTTAGTTTTGCTTGGGCACCTTCTCCGCTCAGCGTCCACATACCTGTCGTGGTGATAGTCACCTTTGGGCAAAGTCCAGGGTTACTATGTTTAGAATTTACACCAAGCAGCAATTCTAGGAAAATTTTAACACAAGGTGTTATCCGAATTCGTAGAACAATGCTTCCTCACCGTTGTGTGAATATTTCTTGCTGAATGAGTAACTGTAACTCACCAGGAGATTCAAAGGTTTCACCAACCACCGAGAAGAACATATTGCATGGCTACGGTTATGTCTTGTATCTCTCATTTGATATATTCCTTTGCGGCTGCGATAGTCTACACAAAATTGCTGGCGTAAAAGACTTTTATTCGGTCCTCACTTTTAGCATTTAGATACATAAAAATATGGACAATATAAACCTTAAAAAGTGGAGTTTGTCCAGCCCTGCATACCACAAAAAATATTTAAAACAACCATTACACATGAAATTAAAACTTTCATTTGAAAATAACAGACAAAGGGAACAGAAATAGAGAGCATTACGGCAATAAATGGAAAAGAATGCAGCGTTCAAGATTTTTTATTATAACTTCCACAATAATGGGTTAAATCCAGAAAAACACGGTGAGAAATAAAGATAATAGATGTATTTACCATTATCAATCAGAAAAATTGTAAATAAAGGCTAACTTTGAAAGATAATAACAAAAAATGATGCAGCTCCGCTGTGGTACCGTAAATCCAACGACGTAACTAAATTTGTAAATCTGTATGAAGGTTAAATGATTCTAAGGCTGCTGCCAGGGGTATAGGCCTCTCATCCCCTCAGAGAACATGCCATTGGTGATGAAAGCCAGTTGCAATGGAAGTACTCTTTTAGAATAAGCGCAAGTCCATGCACTGGAGCTGCATTACAGTTGGTATTAGTTAGTTCCATAACTTTTCTCCTGTGAACCAGATTTCTCCAAAAGAAATAGATCTCTCAGACTCACCCTATCAAAAAGTGTTTGAGCAGTAAATAACACAGCAAGTTATTGGGGTTCAAATCCCCTGAAATGTTTAAGAGAGAAATTCCATGATGTACCACCTTCAAATGACCCCTCTGCCCTCAAAAAATTCATCACAGAGTCCAACTTTACAGAGATATAAGTTATTACATTATACTCAGTTATGTGCTGATCCCACCTTGTCTACAGTTGTTTTCAATTGGTGGTATTTGTGCTGTTGTGGGGGAGACAACCATTTTCCAACAATTGAATGTACTTAGTTGAATGCACTCAGTTTGAAAATATTTCTCGGACGTAAGGGTGACATGCATGGATTTCATAAAACAGTATTGGCTTCACCAGAGTTAGGTAAGGTGCTCCTTTGACTCTCTTGCTTGCATTCATCCCTAAATTGAATGGCATGCCTTAGTGTTTTTGCATTGTTTATGGGAGCTATGCCTGTTTTTCCTATTCCACTGTTGGGCATGTGATATGTGGATCTAGAGCTCAGACCCTCATTTGCACTGTCAAATGTAAAAAAAAAATTTCCCATGGAAGGGTGAAACAATTTATGTATTCTGTAAAATTTGCTCATTTGTGGAGAAAGGTGAGGAAAGTTTTTTTTGGGAAAAGGGTAGTAGTCATATTGGTTTTGATGGAATTGTAGATACATTGTTGGGTTTTCCCAAGGGTAAACTTCTCGGGATTCCCACCGGGTTAATTCTTCCATAATGGAGAGGGTTTCAAGCTCCGACTCGGGGCTCATCTTCAGGGTTGAATGTTGTTTTCTTTGTTTGTAAAAGTTGACCATTATGGAAAAATTAACCCGGTGGGAATCCTGAGAAGAGTTTACCCACATCATTTGCAGGGAAACCATCAAATCATATCTTGGATTCTCATAGCCTCTGTACGTAATGGGGTTGGGGGTCGGATCATTGGAAATATTAAATTACCTATTCTTCTCCATGGAGCCAGATTTAAATAAGTCCTCAGACTTCATTCTGGTTCTATGGTATGTTACATGCCAAAGGATTGAAAAATCCTCATCAAAAATCGTATAGAAAAATCGGACCCCTAGGCTGGGTATGTAATTCACAAAACATTGTTTAATTTCTAAAATATTAGGCATCGGGCAACCTCTGAAAAAACGCATTTAATTTACACATGATTTTTAGATACATGCCAACTCCTCTCTAAAACTTCCAAATTTTTACATATCAATAGAAGTTACAATGAGGAATCATGTTTTACCAAGTACAATAGATTCCGTTTAATGGGTCCACCGGTTACTTGGGGCAGCCGCTTAATTGGGGCAGATCTTGAAGAACAGAACCCAATAGAGGAATATCCCAGAGTATTCTCCGCTTAATTGGGACAGCATGCCGCTTTATTGGGCCATGAGTCGGCGACATAGACTATACTTGCGATCAAATTAAAATTTTTTGTTTTCAGAATACTATTTCTTTATATTTTCCTCCTTTGATTTACTCTTATTTTTCACAAATGTTCCTATTCTTGCCCTATTTTGAAAGCTCTTGTTGTTATATTATCTACAAGAGGATATGACTTTCTTTAATAGGACTTACAGAAGACATTCATTCAGTGTCGCCTGAGGCTGTGAAAAATATTTTTAACTAAATTGTTATAATTCTTAAAAATCATAATAAATTAACTAAACTCACTGATTTATTAATCAAATTAATAGTTTAATAAACTTATGTTGTATTATGAGCATTCTTTATTCTTCTTTCTATCATTTCAACATTTGTCTATGCATTCGCCTAATTGGGGCAGCCGCTTAATTGGGGCAAAGTCCCGATATGTCCCAATTAACCGGAATCTACTGTATAAAGAATGATGGCATTTTTGAATGAACCCAATTCCCTGAGAGGTGCCAGAATTCTGCTCCTGCTGAAATTACGCACTGACATAAAGTGTAGTAATTGTGACTTTGATTACATGGGTTAAATTGGGTGGAATATGAAGGGGAAGTCATTTGATCATTGTGAAGTCTTCAGACACTTCCAAATAAAATGCCTTGTTATGTCAAGTATGTATTACATGCAGGACATTGAAGAGACTTCTTGGCTGCCCCTTTCCATGCCTCTGTCCTTGTTTCCTGCTCTGCCTCGCTATCAAATTCCCTGTTTGATCCATTTATCGTCTGCATTGACTTCATTGTGGTGTACCCCCTTATTTTCCACATCTGCATTCCTTTACATTTTTAAAGACAATTCTTAACCCATCATTTTATCAAAAAAATCTTTAGACCTGAATGTCAATAGTATATCATGCAGTGAAAGGGTTAAAATAGGTGTGGACATGGCATTGTTTTTGTGAAAATTTGCAGAGATATAAGTCATTACGTTATATTCAGTTGTTTGCTGATTCCACATAGTCTACAATTGTTTACACTGACTTCTTTTGTTCAAGAAAGAGCTGAAATTAGATTGAATTCTTCAGAAGTACCGTATTTATCTGAATATAGTCCCCCCCTTTATTTCCAAAAATTCCCGTGGTAAAAGTAAAGGGGGACTATATTCAAGCATATTTTTTAAATATTTTCCCCAAACTGAGGCCTCAAAATTAGGGGGGGACTATATTCGGAGAAATTCGGTACTTAAACAGCTGCAATTTTAGGACAAGTGTACTTTCAAGTGAAAGCTTTGGAATACGCTTTTTGCATTATTGAGATTCAATTTGTGTATTACAAAACTGTTTATAATTTTTAGTAATTCAGTCTAGCCTTTCCAGATTTGTGGATCAAAAGTTGGATCAACATTTGCAGTTTGTGTGCTTTGTTTCCTTAAAACAAGATGTGGAAAGAAAAGTTGTGTTTCTTTGCTCAGCTGTGCCCAATATTAATTTTTCAGAACTAAGAAAAAGCTATTTCAGTGATGATAGTGCTACTGGTGCTGAATATAAGGCTGGGACATCTTCCCAATGGGGCAGATTCGGCTTCTGACTTAATTATCACTTAAGTAATGTGGACATATTTTCTATTTGTGTATTTATTATTGCAACTGTCAATTATCTGGAAGATAACAGTTTTTATGAAAATCATATTATAAAATAGACGAATACACTGCAGCATTATACCAAAGAGCCTTACTTATCTCAATGAAACAATTTATCCAACTGCTTCAGCATCCCAGTATAATTACTATTTTTGCATGAATTATATTACTGTGACTGAAACTAGTGCTAGCAACATAAATTGAATATTGATAGTTTTATTGCCATGAAATACCGAAAGTTGTTTACCAAATTTGGCATACTTTAATGTAGTTTATTGTGAAATTTATTTTTCTTTGTTTGTTAACCTAAGTCATTGAAAAGCATGGTTCAGTGGCATATTTTATGCCATTAAAGGATTTTTCTTGTGCATGTTATATGTATGGCAGTTGATTATTATGTAGATGGAATTTTATTGTTTATATTTGGCTGACTCATGTTTCATGCTTATGATGTCTTCCTTACAAAAATGTGAAACTTGAAGGTTAATGAAGTTGTTGCTTGTTTGTGCCCGTGTTTGTGCTGTGAATTTAGTTCTTTGCCTATTTAGTTTTGTTAATTGCGAGCCAGTGATTGTCTCGGCATGTTTTCAAGCTTAACAATCCATGTATGTGATTGTGGTGATTCATATTTTTTTCATTTAATTAAATTGGAGTATATCCTGCTATATTTAAGGACAATGGAAACTATTGAGGCTATAACCCTCAATATTGTCTTTTGTATTCTGGGCATTCTCAGTAGTTTTATGCCTATTCAATGGTATGGAACATTAAAAATTGACATCAGAGTGCCTTGATTATGAATTTTAGCCAATATAAATTAATAGTTGATCTAGGGTCTTTTTGAGTAGTGTCTAGTTAACTTTCAGCTTTATTCGAAGCAACAGTTGGTTCTTCAGGTTCAGAAGAGGTTTGCATTTGTTCAGCTGTTGAATTTGGTGCTTTATATCCGCATTATCTATGCGATGAACATTGTTTGATTTTTATCTTTTGTGATTTCGATGAGATGTTAAGCACTCATATTTTGAATTGTTAATTTATGTAATGTGAATTATTTAAAATAAAATAATTTCATTCGTATTCAGCAACACATTTTCGCGTTGTTTATTTTAGCATTTAAGTTAGCTGGTATCTCACTCTCCTTTGCAGGCCTGAGTTTGATTTGACCTCTTCATCTTTTGCAGGCAGCATAATTAATAGGTTTTACAAATTCCATATTTGTAATCTAATTATTAAGTATGCAATACATATTTATTTCCATTTACAATAAGAAAAATATTGAATATTTAATAAACTGCAATCCAATGTTAAGTAAGCCTTCTGAAAAATATAAACCCCATTCGTAACTGGTATGCATTTTCATTCATGTAAGTCAGTTTTCACTGCATATGTTGACAACTGTGTGTGCATTGAGCTAACCTCTCCACTTATCTTGGGTGAGTAATGTCAACCTTTTTCTCTCAGATTTTTTTCCAACTCTGGAATTCTTAGAACTTCATTGCCAGTCTAAGGATCATTTTTGGACTGAAAAATTCTAATTAATTCAGCTTATTGGTGTATTTTGTATTTCATTTAGTAATTAGAATAAAATCAATCCACTCCTTTTGTAGGTTTTTCTTTATTCTGTTGATTGTACACAGTAGCCTGTGTTAATAAATGGTGAACAAAATATCTTACCTCTGGATAGAATTAATGAAGGGATCCATTTTAGCTAGTTTGAATAATTACGGTTTTGTATGAATCCATTGAATAATATTTAGACCTGAGAAATATTACCTGCTTTCATATCACAACTGCAATTATTAATTTTGTTATTATGATAACTGATCCCAATCAAGTATCCCATACCACTCTAGTTGTTCCCACATAGTTATTCTACATAATGTCCTTCATCATCGTCTCTATGCATTGTATCTGTGGCCTGCCTTTGGAATTCTTTCCATCCTTGTTTTGTTACTCAACAACCTGTTTGTCTCCCTCTTATTAAGTATGTAATACATATTTATTTCCATTTACAATAAGAAAAATATTGAATATTTAATAAATGGCAATCCAATTTTTCTCATCTTAGAGCTCCCTCATTATTCACTCGACCAATCCATTTGATTTTCATCATTTTTTTTGTCAGCCCCGCATGTCAAATGCTTCAACTCTTGACTTTTCTGCTGCTGTCATCATCCTTGCTTGTATACCATGGATAGGCTACTGTGAAAATATATGGAATGCTTGATACCAACCTCTCCCCCACCCAGTGAAGAACTTCACCTAGTTCTAGTAGTTCTGGTTCCAATGGGGTATATTTTTTTACTTAAGTTTTTTTTTTAATTTTTATGATATTATGTTTTTAAATTTTTTGCAAAATATGCCAGACCATCATTTTTCCAGCTCTACCGCGAGCTATAAAATATGTTGAGTGTCATCTATGCTCATTGTTGAGCTCTGAATTTTCAGTTACTCTTTCAGTTTTATACTTGGTTTGTGTCCAGGTCAGTCAGTGGCGGATACAGAAAAAACTCAAGGGGGGGGCGCAACATATCTTGAGTTGTCTTTACTTTTATCGTAATAAAAGATGATCAAGTCGCAGGCAAAGTATATGGAAATTTTATTTAAAGTGATTATAAACATGTAAAAGACAATGCCATCTTATGATATAAAAAAGTTACAATTGTGGTTTTGCAATGTTCGGCAATACAAGCGGACCCGCAAGGGGGGGGCGCGCGCCCCCCATCTGTATCCGCCACTGAGGTCAGTTAAGGAGACTATTGCAACACATGGCTGTCAACCTGCAAACGATTCAAAGTATTCACTTGCATGAAAGTAGTAGTAGTAGGCATCATTCACTTAGAGATTTGAAGCAAAGGTTGCTTTGGTTAGATGAGGGTAGATCTCACCTGGGGCTAGGCCTCTGGAGTGTGAATTGCACAAATTCAGGATAGGGGGCCAGTTTCTTTTGCTGAATCACCCTTCGAGGATTTTTTTGACTTGGGGAGTTTGAAGTCTTCACCCCTGTGGTGGTTGCTGATGGGGGGCACAGTGTGTGTGTGCTACCCCTTTGTGGGGCTGCCCGCATTGCGGAACATTGCAGAATTCAAACAATTCTAACTTTTAAATCATAAGATGGCATTATCTTGAATATGTAATTAATCAGTTTTAATAAATTTTTCTTAAACTTTGCCTGTCATTTATATTATTTTTCATTGCAATTTCTAGTATAGGTAGCTAAAAATATCTTTTACACCCCCCCTGAGCTTTTTCTATATCCGTTTCTGCTTCACCCAAGATTTGAACCTGGGATTTCTTGATCAGCATGCAGGTGCTCTACCCACTGGACTATCACACTTCGTAAGTGTAAGTAAAGTGGAGGTATGTTTATTGGCCAAATCTAGGTCATGGCGGGTGATTTCCTCTGAGATTTTCACCCTAGTTTTCATAAAATCAGAAGATTACTAAACTACTTTCAGTATTGAGGGTATTTCTCCTTTATGTGCACGGTAGACTCTCTTTGTTCTTCGCAGTATCACAACTCATCAAATATGTCAGTTTTTATTGCCTTTAATTCACTTTCGTCTTACTGAATGAAATGTAGGGGTGGATCAAGGTCTTTGATTGGGGAATCACCTTCCGCAGTCCCTGTTAGCATGCAATACCCCTCCGTGAAAATGCATCTGAGGTCAGATATGTGGCTTTTAGATATTCATCAATTACTTTTACTCAGTGTATCATTAAGCTGGTGAAATAAAAACTTTCATCGTTACTCTAAAGATTGCCACCTCTTAAATGTTTCCAGAAATTACAGGTGAGGGCGACCGCCTCTTAGTCCGCCATTGATAAGATGCTTCGTCATTAATTTTTTCATTGAAGGCATTATGCTTGTTACTTAGCATGCATGAGGTAATTACAGCATCACCATCAATTTGTGATTTTCCACACCTTCCGTTCCTCTATAGGGGCGGATGAAAGGGAGGAGGCTGCCCCCTCGTAATTCCTGGTAAAATAAAAAAAGATGGTGATGCTCTTTTTGGTGGTGTTAATTTTATCAATCTGACATTTTGATGCTACTTCTTATTTCTGAAGGTCACTTGGTAATGTTAAAGATAATTGGAGAACATCTAAAAAGCCACTTTTCTAAGCGAAGCCATTTTTGCTGGGAGATATTGCATATCACCAAGGTGCTGCAGGAAATTAGTGAACAGCTCCTCCCCAAACAAATACCTCAATCCGCCCTTATTCCATTATGGCCGATTTTGACATCATATCATCCTTTTCCAGTTGGAGGTGTGTATATAATTGTGTACATTAAAATATCGAAACTAGTCATAGTAATATGAAAATTATGTGACATGACATATTTTGACATTTTCCACACAACTTCCACAGAGTGTATTCACTTCTTTAAATTTTATTTTATTTTAAAGCTATATAACCACATGCATTAGTGTTGCCATTTTACAGCACCCTGGTGACAATAAATAAATTTTAGGACATGCAAGTGATATAACCAGAGGAAACAAGAAAGATTTACAAAAATGACGAGAAACGGCACGAAAAATCTAGTTAGGCAACAGATGGGAGAGGGAAAGGCTTATAAAGAAATTCAGTGAAAATGCAAAGGGAATCGATGTGTGGAGGGAGAAAAGCAATTCAAAAGAGAAGCAATCCGAAAGAAAAACAAACGTTTAGTAAGGAAGTAAAGTTCTTGGAAAGGGGCTAGGGGATGAGAATGGGTGGGGCAGGGTGGAACTTTGAGATTGATAAAAGAGAGCAATTCAGGGAAGTCGATGGTGGAATTGAGAATCTTTTAAATAAGTTTTAAATTTGCTGTGAGTATATGGATAGTGAGATTGGGGATGGAGAGGGACGAGAGAATAGCTTTGGTGGACATGTTACCTAAATGCGGCAATCTATTTACAATTTACTGACGTTTAACTTAATTTTAATGTGGTGCAAAATTTCTTGATACCTTTAACACACTCAATGCTGAGAAAATTTATCACAACACACCGCCACGCGGAAAAAATATTTTGCAATGATATCAGATATTACGTCTTCCTTAATCGTATACAATCATACATAGTTCAAAATTATTAAAATTTGCACTATTAACAAAGAAAATATTAAATATTATAATAAAATTATAATAAATATATTATAATAAAAAGAAGGCAAAAAATCTGCTGCAAGCAAACGACTTGCATCCAGTCACAGGAGAAGACACACTGAGACGCTGGGCACAATTGCAGGGTCTAGTAGAAGACGCGGAGGCAGATGGCGGGCCGAGAAACCCAACGGGACCGATGCCTTGTATTCAAGGCATCCGCGTCTTAGGCTTGCGCGGGATGCCTTGAATTCAAGGCATCCGCATTGAGTGTGTTAAAGTACTTTCTGAAAATAAGCACCTTGGTCCTTCTTGTATTCACAGAATTTAACTATCATCACCTTGAGAAAAGAAATGGAAACCTATGTCTGTCGCAATGAAGGGTCATTCATTTTACGCTGTTATTTGTTGTCCTACTGTTAAATTTACTAGCATTATTGTCATCAATTTTTTGTGGGCTGCAGCCATAGAAATACCATGCCTCACCGGAATGCTGGAATTTTTTCCCTTATCGCATTCACCCTCATATGGATTATCTGCGCCTTAGCGGCGCTTGTGGTTTTAAAAGTGGTGTAAAAATTTTCCATTCCAATGGATCATTTTGAAATTTTCAGTAGTCTATTTTTTCTGCTTTCTTCGTCTACATATAAAATTTTGTTTGAATAGTATCAATAGTTTGCATTTTATTGGCCTGTAATGAAAAAAGTTATGTCATTGGATTTACTGTGCTGCTGCGGCGCTCAGTATTTCCTTGTCGCTACGTCGTTGGCTGCACTCTCAATGTTAATGTCAAAGCAATTATGTTTCGCATGAAATGCTATAATCTATTTATAATATTATTATTTAATTTTCTAAACTTTATAAACAAAATGAAATTGTTAAACAAAAGGAAAATATTACTATACCAATTTTGCTCTCTATTTTCGCTAAGAATCATAATGTTTGCCTCGATATAATGTTCATTGACAAAACTTCATGTTTTTTGCAAGAATTATTTATAGAAACTCATGGCTAAGCTAGGTTGTTTTTTCTATGGCATCCGTCTTAGTTTTGCTTGGGCACTTCCGCTCCGCGTCCACGTACCTGCCGTGGTGATAGTTACCTTTGAGTAAATCCCAGTGTTACTCTGTTTAGAATTACACGAAGCAGCAATTCTAAGAAAATTTTAACATAATGCATTATCCGAATTCGTAGAATAATGCTTCCTCACCGTCGTGTGAATATTTCTTGTTGAATGAGCAACTGTAACTTGCCAGTAGATTCAGAGGTTTCACCGACTACCGTGAAGAACACATTGCACGGTTACTGTTTATGCCTTGTACCTCTCATTCGAAAATATTCCTTTGCGGTTACGATACTCAATACAAAATTGCGGAAGTTTATATAATTACCGATGACGTGACAATTTACCATTTGGGTGAAATCAAGATAACTACCCAATTGTGTGATAGAAAATAATTTCTTTTTCCTGACCATTATTTCAGTATTTACATGGTAAAAATCGTTTCGTGATGAATAGGAGAATTGACAATTCACCGTGAAGTGAAAATTTGTAAATATATTTCTCGTTTCTTTGTGTACTCAAATGCACAGATATTTTATTCATTGGGATTTTAGTAACGTGAAGGGGTGAGTGAGGAGGAGAAAGGAGAAGGAATGCCAGGTAGGTTGTTTTGAGGTGAAGGGGTGGTAGTGTGTCGACTGCCAAGGATCAGGGAATACCCAGATCGTTAGGCCAGGTAAGAGTAGAAAACCCTTATCGCGAAAAAGGTTGGGAGTGCAAGGAGACAATTAGATACAATAGCCTGCTTTTTCTTTATCTTTCCATCGCTACATGAGGGACAGGGAACAAAACCCTTGTCAAAACGCCTCGCTGTGGCCCTCCCTTCATTCCAAGAAGGTCCAGCTCGGGTGGGTCATTAGGGCGGAGAGAAGTACATACAATCAACTTTTGTAGGAGGGGGGAAGAAGGTGGTGAATGACGAATAAGGAAGCTTAGTGGGAAGGTATGGATAGTCTCAATGTTTGGGTGAGTGACACGCTACGGAAAGAAAATGTGAGGGAAGTCCTCCCAGCTTGAAAGTATTTTTGTCACCCCAGAACATTCTTCCTTCAGTCCCTCATGTAGAGCTGGACAAAAGAAAACAGGCGCCTGTTCCTTCTTCCCTACCACCTATAACCCATACTTCTAAGAAGTTATTTTCTTGGATTTCCCACCAATCCAGGAGTAAAATCTCATCTGGTACACTCCCACGCATCACATTTACTCGTCCATCTCTATGGAAACGTCCTCAGTGAGGGAATGGGGCTCTGCGGTCGGAAAAAAATATCGGCTCTTCTAGCTCCACCTCCGAAGCGGTGTTGGGTTGTTGGACACATCGCTAATTATACCATATTTGTTATATTTCAAAACACATAGGACTTTATTTTCTTGATTCCAGGTTATGAGCTCCCAGAATATTCGTAAGATTTGCCTTGATCGCCAGAATCCTGTAAAAATCACGAAAGTAACACTCGTCTCTTATCACTTCACCTACAGCTGTTTCATTATTAACGTTTAAAAACTTATTCTTCTGTATACACTGCAAAGATAAAACAAATGGGTGTACGCAGTGAAGAAAAATTATGTTATATGGGCATAAACGAATTTTATTCGGTACTCATTTTTAGTATTTAGATACATAAAAATATAAACAATATAAAAATTAAAAAGCGGGGTTAGTCCAGCACTGCATATCAGAAAAAAATATTTCAAACAACCATTACACACGAAATTAAAACTTTCATTAGAAAATAACAGACAAAGGGAGCAGAAATAGAAAGCATCACGGCAAAAAATGGAAAAGAATGCAGCCATCAAGATTTTTTGTTATAACTTCCACAAGAATGGGTTAAATCTAGCAAAACACGGTGAAAAATAAAGATAATAGATGTATTTACCATTATCAATCGGAAAACTTGTAAATTCAAGTTAATTTTGAAAGATAATAGCAAAAAATGACGCGGCGCCGCTGCGGCGCCTAAAATACAACGACGTAACTAAATTTGTAAATCCATATGAGGGTTAAAAAAATCATTTTATGTTATACTTGATAGCCTTAAGTGATGAAGAGTTGCACCCAAACATCTGTGACTTTTTGGCTTCAACTTCTTGTTGTCCGTTTAGAGTTAGTGGCTGATTTAGAAGATTTTTTCTGTGATTTAAAAAATAATCATTTCTCCATTTGGTATTATGTACATACATTATATTGGATTATAAAACTCATCAACTCCTATGGACATTCAAGTTCAAGTCAATTTTTGGCCTCGCCAACAAGTTTTCTCCAGACTCCTCTGACCTCTGCCTAGTCAACCTCTCCCACAAGTCTTCTTATGCCTTCAATCACTTGGTCATTCCATCTTACAATTAGTCTTGATCTTTCCCATGAGTGCCTTCCTTCTGGTTGACCTCTCTTCACTCCCCTTATCATTGCATCTTCCTCCCTTCTGACATGACCAGACCATCTGATTCTCCTACTTCTTATCACAATCACTATATCTGGTTTTCTGTGGAGGCTCTTGAACTATCTGTTTTTCAGTATTCTCCATACCACTTCTTCAAGCATTGGCTCATATTTATTGCTCAATTTTTATTTTCAAATGTTACCAACGTCTTCTGGGCCTGTTTTGCTTGGGACCACACCTTTGTCCCATACAAGAGAACAGGCTTTATTATAAGGGATCATGTGAGGTTTAAATATCGGTAAAATATAAAATTGGGCAGATTCTCATGAAAAACGCAGCATATTTTGTGAGCTGCATTACCTCTGCATGGAGCGTGGTTATCCAGTGGTTAGATTGTTGGGCTGCTGATCGGAGGGCCACGGGTTCAAATACTGGTTGAGGCCTTCTGACACCCCAAACAAAATCATTGAAGTTCGAGATGATTCAGGGAAAGGACCTGACACTCTTAACCTGAATACGATATTCACTAGCCTGTGGTATAGCTTGTGGCGATTTCTACCCTCGTCTATTCATACCAACCTCCAGGTTGGACCACTAGGTAAAACAGCAGTTATCCAGCAATCCCGGTTATCCGGCTGCGGTTTATCCGTGCATCAGTTCACACTTGTTCGTAATTCTTCAATGGTTAATTAGGAAAAATGTTATTTTCGGTCTGCGAATGTATATTTTATGTCTCAACACCTTAAACACCGTAAGATGCGTAATTATATCCGTAGCCACAGATGTGATTGAATACTGCTCAAGGGAACCGGTGATTTCGTCGCACTCGGGCATGTTTACGCCGCGACTAGTCAAGGTCAAACTGGAGAAGGAGTGAATAGTAGCAGTGAAGGTAGCGGGGGAAGTGGATGTGGAGATAGCATGAGTCATGGCCAGGCACTCGCTGTCGCAGACAATTTGCCATGAGCCCTGGTTTCCCGTAACGGCTGCTGCGCGATGGCGTGATCGCGCGCCATTTACCTTCAAGGGAGCTCCTTCCTGTTTTTCAAGCATCGCGCTCTGAGATCACGGATCCGCGTCCCGTAACAGTTGCATCCCGGGCAACTTGTGCGAGACACCTGTATGGTGTGGTGCCTGACAGTGTAGTTTCTGACGTCGCGCAATGGTTTTGAAGTGTAATTACAAGCCATTTGCTTGAATCTGTGACCTCGCAGCCACGGGTTCGTGATTTTTGGAAACCAGGTATTATATGGAGCAGCATGAACACGAGTACAATCACGTTATCACCGCTAAAAAGATCGCGTTTAGGAAAAGAAAGCTCTTAATGATTCCGGAAAGCAATCTGAAATAACAGACGATGTGTGTAAATAATAATAGATTGCTTGATTTACCTAAATTATGAAAATTTCAAGAAATTAATGTGAAAGTTTGGATTATTCGTTTTTCACGATTATTCGTGCCAACTCTCCCAATCATTAGCCCGGATAATCGGGAGTTTACTACCACTTTATATTAATACATTTTGATGGGTCAATATTATCTATTTCGACTGCTCTGGAATCTTCAGTGCCATCCTCTTGCTCCTTTTACTGTGAAAGTACTTTCTCTCGACCGAAGACTTTAAGCGCCTTGACGAATATGGATTGGCCGTTTGTAAGATTGTGTGAGGACTTCATTGTTATGCTAGTCATGCTAAGTTTTGAAAAATCATTTGGTAGTTTTATCTTTATTTTTAATTTACTTTTGTCTAATACATTGTGTTTAATTTTAAATAATTATTTAACTATAATAAGTTTATTTATAAATTTAATTATAATAATTTTACAACTTTCAACATATAAAAATCAGAAAAATTACGTAGAGTTGCATTCGCTCTTTGTAACAGCCTAAAAAATACCAATTTTTTTGGAGCGGGGAAATCTGTTTGTGAGGGGTTTGGTCACCAGGTTTTGGGGGGAGTGGAACCGTGAACCAAGGGGGTGGGTTGGGACCTCTGTCTTCCCCGGGTGGTCACTATCAGCATCCTTCCCTTCAACCACATTAGGAATCCCCTGCCCATCACGATCCACTAATACCTTTCGATTTTTTTCCTTTGGATTTCACTAAGCAACTTTATTTCTTTACTCACCTTGCGATGAACTTCTTTGTTCCTTTTACCCTCCGTCCATCTCACCTTCTCCACCCCTTCCCCTCTTATCGAATGCCTACAGCCTATGCTCACACTTCTCTTCTTCCACAAAGTTCGTGAATCCGTTCTGGTTAACGCAAAAATACATTTCAGACACAGTTGACTAACCTTTTCTTTGCACCTCTGTGAAGTTTCCCTTTAATCAACTCCATTCTTTTGGGTAACGCCTCGTTCGGCAGTGCTCTTATCGTCTTGATAGAGGTGCTACTGCCACTGTCCCCTTTTTATAACCTACCTATATAATTAAGTTTTCCCTCATGTTCCAGTGTGTATCCATCTAAATGCATGTTAAACTTCAAGCTTCTCTCTATAGAAGAGCGGCTGTATTCATACGTTTAGCTCTCTTGTGATTGCATCTTTGTACTACATTCCTTGCAATTTAGCCGACTGACTATTCAGCATCCGATAGTCATTTATTATCAACCCATTCCAAAGCACTGCATATAACAAAAGACGTACTACGCAGGTACGCACACGGGTGCAGATTTATTTACACCTAGATTGAAATTCGTCTTGAAAACATCATTTGACTTATCATTGGGAGATTGACTTATCATTAGGACTGGGGAGTGTTTCATTCCCCAGTTGATCATTTGACTTGCCCAGAATTCAAACTCGGATCTCTTGGAAACCCAATCTGTCATTTCCCTTCGAGGATGATTCTTGGTGGTCTCAGTGGCGCAGCGAGGGGGGGGTTCCGGGGGATAACCCCCCCCTCCCAGAGCTCAGAGAAATTTTTAAGTTAAATCCATTTCACTTAATTGCATTAATATTACTTATAGAATAACGTAAATATTAATAAATTATCCCTAAGAAGGCAGTAAAACTCACCATTTTGAACCATTTATCTGAAAAATTTTCCATGGGAGGGCTCCCGCACCTCCGGCTTACCCTGGCGGGTATTCCATACCCTCAGACACCCTAGTGTTTTGCGCCTGAAACCCCCATAGCCTTAATTCCTAGCTGCGCCCCTGGGTGGTGTAACTGGTAGCATACCTGGCCGGCGATTGGGGGCAAGGGCGCAGCTAGGAATTAAGGCTGGGAGGGGTTTTTGGCGCAACTAATACTGGGGTGTCTGGGGGTATGGCATACCCGCCAGGATAAGCGGGAGGTGCGGGGGCCCTCCATAGAAAAATTTTAGGATAAATATTGAGTTTTACAACTTTCTGAGGGATATGTTATGAATCCTTACACTATTCTATAAAAAATATTAATACAATTTAGTAAAATGGATTTAACTTGAAAAAATTTCTGAGCTCTGGGGGGTTTTATCCCCCAAAACCTCCCCCCCCCCTCGCTGCGCCACTGATTGGGGGAATCGGGTTGGTGTGGTGGCTTGAGTGTTGTCCTCCCCAGTGGGGTCGGGGTCAAATCCCAGAGGTGGCAGAAATTTTTCAGAGACTACCCAATCCCTGCTAGGGTGCTTTGTGGTGGGCACTTCAAGTGCAACACTCCGTCCGTCGGATGGGACGTTAAGCCGCGGTCCCATTGACGTCTTTCATTAAGAACAGGCTAATTCCGCCGTCTGGTTTCTCACCACCTTTCCTTCCCTAAGGCGCAATTGACCTTAGATGTCGGTCGCCTCCTCCAAATATCATTCCATATCGGCAATTGGTCGATCCATTTCGAATCACAGCTAAGCCACGTATTTCACGCTAGGTGTAAATATCAAATCACTCACTAAAATATGTCCTCAAACTCTTCCCAAACCTTTATTACGTTTTTCCGTGCTTGGGATCGGGAGAGGTGATAGGTGCGAACCACGTAAAACCTTCCGGTCCATGATTGCCCATTGCGAACCTTCACCGGCCGTCTGCACTGATTCGTAAATTTATCTAGCTCACTCTAGCAATCTCACAAGCGACGGATGTCCTGGTTATATTAAAGGTTCCGTTCTATCAATAAGTTCACAGCTTCTTTAACGTATCGAGTTGCCCTCGTCTCACGTTAATCGACTTACCGAAATAGCGCTCCCACGGCCAGCCAACACAATAGTGTAAGTTACCCATATTCTCGATAGAATTTTTACGAGTGTTATGGGCAGAAATGGCTAGTAGTTAGAGACTTCGAATTTTCATGAATATCAATTTTAAGTACGGTTTATTGTAACAATATTCATACCCATAATTGTAATAAAACCTAAAAATATGCGTACAGAGTTTGCATACCATTTCTCAGGGACGCCGACTTACAAAAAATATTGGGGGGGCCGAAACCGGGGATCTTGCCTCGGGAAATTGTATAGGCAGTGATTTTAAGTGTTTTAAGCATTTTCGAAGAGCCATATGATCAACATTAGAACCCTGATAACTCGAATCTCGATATCTGGACACTCCGGGGAAAATCGACAAGCCTGAAAAATTTTTTCCTCACACCCGTAACGAATTATTGAGGGGGCTCGGGCCCCCTCAAGCCCCATGGAGTCGGCGCCACTGCCATTTCTATGCAGTCAATATCACAACCATGTAAACATAAATTGTTAAACTGAACTCTGAGATTTCGCTTTCGCAAAAATTGGATGCCTCTAATAACAGCACAAAAGGGCATGAGAGAAATGGATATTGAAACACGAAATTTTGGCTCTCTGGAACAATATGGAAATCACACCATCTAGAGCAGGGGCGCAGCCAGGAATTAAGGCTGGGGGGGGGGGTTCATCATCATCATCATCACTGGTCAACAATCCTAGGATTGGTTTGACGCAGCTCTCCACTCAGTTCTCCTATCAGCTAATCTTTTCACTCCTACGTATTTCTTCTCTTTCACATCTCTCTTTACTTGTTCCATATATTTTGTTCGAGGTCTTCCTTTTCCATTCTTGCCTTCCACCTGTCCTTCGACGATTGTCTTCATCAGGCCATCATGTCTCAAGATGTGGCCTATAAGGTTGTTCCGTCTTCTTATTAAGGTTTTCATGAGGCTTCTCTTCTCTCCTACCCTTCTTAGGACTTCCTCGTTACCAACTCGGTCGATCCATTTGATTTTCATCATTCTTCTGTAGCACCACATTTCAAAGGTCTCTATCCTTGCTTTCTCCGCTGCGGTCATTGTCCATGCCTCACTTCCGTATAGGAGCATACTCCAGATGTAGGTTCTTATAAATTGTTTCTTTACATCCATATTTAAGTTTCCCGCTGTAAGCAGGTCTCTCTTTTGGTGGAATGCTCTCTTCGCCTGGGCTATTCTGCTGATAATTTCTTTCTTGCTTCTCCCGTCACTAGTTATCTTGCTTCCCAAATAACAGAATTCATCCACTTCTATCAGTTTTTGCCTCCCTATTTTAATGTTAGTCTTGACTTCTTCTCTTCTGCTGCATACTAAGATCTTGGTTTTCTTCGTGCTTATTTTCAGTTGATAACTACTCATTACCTTACCCATATTAACCAGAATATTTTCCAAATCCTTCTCTGTTTCTGCTATAACGGCTATGTCATCGGCAAATCTTAGCATGCTTATTTTTTCTCCATGGATATTCACTCCCAATGCCTTTTCTTTGATTTCCTTAATGGCTTTTTCAATGTAAACGTTGAAAATTACGGGTGACAATGTACAGCCTTGTCGCACTCCTTTCTTAATTCTTGCTTCTTCACAGCTGGGCCCTGATTTTATCACGGCTATTGGGGGTTAGGTGCTACTAATACCGGGGTGTATGGGGTATGGAATACCCACCAGGATAAGCAAGAGGTGCGAGATTAATAAATTGCGGAATTTTAAGATAAATGGTTCAAAATGGTGATTTTTACGGCTTTCTGAGAGATATCTTATTAATCCTTTCACTATTATATTAGTAATATCAATAAAATTTAATAAAATGGATTTAACTTAAAAATTTCTCTGAGCTCTGGGGGGGGGGGGGGTTATCCCCCAAAACCCCCCCTCGCTGCACCGCTGATCTAGAGTACTTTCTTTTCGTGTAAATTAGTCTAATCCGGACACTACATCATCCAGGTAATCTTTTAGTTTCAAATGCTGTCGTCGAAATATCAAATTTTCCCCAAATAAAAGTTCAAATTATCAATTTGTTTTTTTTTCCATTGGAAAGGTCGTGATGGTTAGTGGGTGTGCTGGGTCACTGACCGAAAGAGCCTGTCTTCGCATCCTGATGAACCACTTGGACATACATACCCGTTGGAAATATTTTCGGTTCGATTTTCTGAGTGTATAAGCTACGCTTAATGCGCGAATTTTTCTCGCCAGCAGTGCAGGAATAGGTGAGTTCTTTGTTGTACCAAAATCGCGTAGAACCACTGGGTAGGTGATGCATGATTCAAACTATATGAAATATTTTTAGAAGAGTAAAAAATTTGAACATGAGGTTCTGAAATCAAAATCGAGCGGGAAAAAGGTGTTCCATGATACTTTTTACATACTTTTTCTTGACTTACTTCGCCTATTTGTCTGCAGAAATTGCCTGGTTGAGTGATGATATTTTGAAATTGATTTTAACACCCTGCCGAATGTCGGATCGGCTTGAAATCTTGAGTAAAGATCAGAATCAGATGACAATACATTCTTACGCTATTCCTAGGACTTCAGAGGCACCTTTTCCAACAGTTAACATTTTATTAATCGCTCAGATTCAGGTCAATAATGATATCATTTTTTCTAAATACAGCAGGTGTTATCTTATAAGATTTTTTATAAGGAGATTTTCCATGGATTTTTTTTAAGGAGATTATACATGGACTCCATGAAAATTTTCCAAGTGGATTCCATATGGAATACACATGGCTTCATGGAATTTAAAGGACATTTTCCAGTACTTTCCATGGAATACCCATATGAATCCACATGGATCAATGGTATTTCCATCATGGAATTTCCATGGAAGTTCTACTACAGTTGGAAACCATGTTGATTCCATTGTGTGTGCTGTCTGGGTAAGCAAGGTTAACGCATCTGCGTGGTGGCTAGAAGATTACAGGTTTGAATCCTGAAAATTTCGATTATTTTCCTTGTATTTTTAGATACTTTTTTCAAGTTAACGTTGCATGTCTTCGCAACATATATGAACCGCTTACTGCAGAAAGGCATCATGTACCCTATTTGGGTAGTTTCCTTCATCAAAGAAAACGGAAAGCATTGATTGCGATTCGTTACCCACCATTACTGTATTTATATTTTACAAATTAGATTTTTTTAGGTTTTAGAAATCCCAGTTTAGACGAATGTTAATGGTCAGGTTTAGCCTCATGTTAAAAAGGCCAGATTGGCGCCCATGCGATGCCACTCCACGTGACGTCACAGGGACCAAGATGCTATACGAGTAGTCAGGAGCTTTACATCGTCTGAGATAACCAATGCATGCATATGCCACAGAGCTCAGGGAAACATGTCTTAATAATCACCTATTAAAACTGCCTAAGGTCGGAAAGTTTTTTTCGTTTGATAAGGTATTAATAATCCTTATTTGATCCAAGCGCTACCAGCTAGCAAGGTTCTCTGCTACCTGCTAGCATCCTGCGTCGTATCAGCGCTCAAAGCTTCGCCCCAAGGTCACCTCACACGGCGACAGCGGTAACAAGACTGACTTCACACGGGGTTTTCCCAGCATTCCTACTTAGCCGTCGCGTTTTTGCGCGCTTGAAATTTTTCACTTTTCATTTAATCGCGAAAAGTAGATATCGTAATTTAAAAATCTAAAAGCGTGAAATACATACTTCAGGAGTAATAATCTTTCGATTTAGGCATCTTTTTTCTTTAAGAAATAGGAAACCACCTTATTTGGCTAACTTTACACAAGAGAAAATAATTCAGTAAACCCATATATGTACACCACACGCATAGTTAAGTAAATATTTTTGCTATATAGTGATCTATTTCATTGTTTCACCCCCCGCCTTTCTGTTTCTAAACGTTCTTTTCTATTCAGACTTCCTTCTTCCATTAACTCCTATGCCAATTGTGTTCCAAATTTTGATCCTTTTTTTCATCCCTCACCCAACTTGCACCTTCACTATCGTAATTTTCCCCCTATTCCTCGCACCACTCGATGGCTATTCTTTGTTATTTATTTGTAAATACTGTTAAATATTTTTGTTATTGTTGGTTACGTTGCTTAATATTATGAAATAGTTTCTCCAGTCCTCTGTAATTGGCCTCGTGCTGTTTTTGGATTAACTAAATAAATGAATAAATATATGAATGGAAATATAGAAATTGTGTTTACAAATGACTCTTGCACCTAGCAACAACGTAAAGAAATAAAAAAATCGTTCAACTTGGACACGATGCATTTCTGCAGTTAGCGATTCATTTGAGGAAGTTTTTGGTAGCCTTATAGGCGTCACTAAGAAATGAAATTCTGAAAGTAATATTAAAATGGATTATAAATCAAATTTAAATTAAAATTTTACCGATGAAAAAAAAATTAAAAAAACACGCTTCCTCCAAAAACATTATTAAGAAGTCTTTAAGAAGTAAAAAAATAAGCTATTCATCAATCAGAGAACTATGCGTGGGTGCCCATCCTTCAATCACCCATCAGGCTGTTCTTCGCTCATTTATAATACACCTAATCGGCACCCAAGCTTTATTCTCAGACTGGCGAAAATATTATTTTTTAGTGCATTTTATACTGTTTTAGGAAGAATAATGTCTTTTCACTGTGTTATTTGCTAATTTTTGCCGGAATTTCGGACATATTCTTATGCTTGTATCGTTGGAGCTGAACCTTTGTCTGCTAAAGCAGAAATCGCGATATGATGATGAAGATGGATCTATAGGGGAACGCCGATATTTCTGTGCTCAAAAGCTAACATTCTGCGGAACAGTCAAGTTAGATAACCAATTATTCACCGTTTTCAATAAAAAAACTATTTTTCTCTTTGTATCTTATTTTCATTTATTTTATTGCCACTGGGTACACTCATTTTTGCTTATGCACTATTTTTAATAGTATTTAGCACTGTATGCAGCTTTTCTTTCTCTAATTTCAAGAATATATTCGTGTGTATTAATTGAATTATCTAAGAGACTCGACATAATTTGGTTTGTACAGAAATTCATGTTTACCGAATTTCCAGCGTCCGCTAATGTCAGTTTAATAAATGAGTTCATTTTGTACAATTTATTGGGATCATCATTGCGCCAATGATATAGAGACGAAATATTTGAATCTTTGTTGACCTTTGACTGCGGCTGTTAACCAAGGTTTGCCGCCGAAGTCATATGATTGACTGTAATCTTCATTATCATAGAATAAGGATGAACACAACATGAATAGTTTTATTTAATATTTGGGGTGCTCAATCATTGGTGAAATTAAGATTAATATTTTACGGGCGTCAGCTGCTCCTAGAACACTTTGAATTTCTCACGAGCTTGGCACTTGTGTTTTTAATCAGGTGAGAAGGCTCATTGAGCGTGAATTTTAATACCGCGGTACTAATCTACATCGCGTCTTCTCGACATAGATTCTCAAAGGTATGTTCCATTGCCTCTAGAAGAGTTTAAATAGTTGAAAATATTAAGTCTCAATCATCTCCTGTGCCATTAGCGCCTTAACTCCTATTCGTATCTCACGGATTGCATCTTTTATAGTAATTACTAGATAGTCTGGGCAGAGTAACATCTTCCCCCCACCCCCTTGAAGATAATTCGTCCATCATAATTAAGCACAAATAACATCACTATATCGGCATTCCTCTGATTTGCTTGCTACATTATTAACTTCTTTTCCCAATAGGGGTGGGGTGATGTAATTATTTCATTAGCAAAATATGTACCTCCATTTGATATTCCATGTATTATCACGTTGCGTACCGGGGTATTTAGGTGTAGAGAAACGACGTACCTGCGTGGAGATGTTGAGATTGAAAATATGTGTCCATTGGGGCTAACTGCCTTTGGTTTAAACGTGGTTGAAAAGCTATCATTAAAATATACCTTTACCTAATCAAGCATTTACGATTCGTCCACTCATAATAAGTACGAAAAAAACAACTGAAAAAGTACCATCAAATACTTATAGTATATGCTTTGAAATGGTTTTAGTTGGCGCGTCTAAATGACGATCACCATCCGTGGGTACGCAACGTGTTAATTTGCTTAAAGAATGGGATTTAAATCGGTAGGATAGGAAAAAACATTTTTCAGGATACAAAAAGTTGACCCTTGTCAACAAATGCCTACATTTCAAATTTGAACATTTTTGCTGAAAATGAGTAGTTTCTCAGGTGTTAAGTTTAAAGATTTGAGATTCCGGAAAATGTTTGCTAAGGTTTATTCTATGCACACTGGAAATTTCAAGTAGCCAATTTAAGTTTTAAACGAGTAATCCATCGCGAAAAAATACTAACGTCGACCAACAGGTAAAGATGCGTCCTTTCAGTAAAAAAAACTATTTTTCTATTTGCATCATATTTCCTTCAATTTTTTTGTGAGTGGGTATCATCATTTTTACTTGTGCACTGTTTTTTATTTAATAAAGCTATGTGGTTTTTCTTCTTCTAATTTCGAGCATGTATTCGCATCTATAAGTAGAATTATTTAAGAGACACGATATTAATTTGGTAGGTATAGAAATTTATTCTACCGAAAAAATATTCCAACATCCGCTGATGTCGGGTAAATGAATGCGTTCACGTCGTACAATTTACGGAGATCGTCATTGCGCTGAAAATGTAGACAAGGGTCACTCCATGCACACTGGAAATTTCAAGTTGATAATTAAGGTTTTAAACGAGTCATTCATCGCAAAGAATACTTACATCGACCGATAGGTAAAGATGCGTCCTGGAGAGGAAAGTGAGGGAGGAGGGAAGAGAACGACGAGAGAATGCTAATGGAGGTTTGATGCAGATATAACGAGCGGAATTAGTTTCTCAGGAATGATAGATCCATACCTTTACGAACGGTTAAAGCTAACGTATTTTTCCCCTTAGAATGAGGATTACGACCCGTCTCACGTTTTTACGATCAGCCCGTAAACAGCACGCACCAGGTAATGGTCGGATAATGTAAGGAGTCACGCTTAGTTTGTGGTCGTACCTATTCATATCATACGTCGGTCTAGGACGGCAACGCTACAAATGAAAAGTGTGAATGGGAATGATGGGCAAAGAAAAATTTTTAGGGATGGGAAAATTCATAAATGCTTAAGAAAAATTATTAAAGGTCACCACGAAATATTCCGGAGTAATCAATTTATAAATTTTATTCGGCTATTGTTATTGTTGAGTTTATTTTAACAGTCTGTGAACTCAATTTGTAGTTTGGTAGGCTGAATAAACAGGAATATTAGAGGAACACGAAGGCAGAAGAACTTGGAGAGATAGTCAAAGAGTTTCTTACTGCCATTAACAGGAGAATACCTACTTGAAGGATTAGAGTAGAAGTCATTTTAGAGTAATTTGTGATTAAATTATGAAAATATATATTAGATAGAAGTCTCATATAGCCAAATTATTATCCATTCTGTGGGGGAATCGCTGCAGTTCAAAGTGCGTTCACCGATCACGAAAAAAAACAATTCAACACGCTGCTGATACATCATCCAAGTGCTTATTTAAAACGATAATGTAGGTGTAAGTCTAAGTTTATTGCTGAGAAGATTAATCTGAAAACTACAGATAATTTATTGGGAATTTTAATAATTTGGGTTCTATAAATTTTCATGAAGATATCATGATAATCTATTGATTTTTCAATCATGAATCAATTTCAATATATTGTAATAATTTGAATGTTTTGACTTTTTTCAGCTTAAATTAGCCTTGCGGTTCAATTGTGCCTTTCGAGATACATACTTCAATTAGGTTTTTAGGGATCAAAAATGCCAAAAATTTGCAAGAGGAAAATCATTTGCGATGACCTGGACTATATCATGGATCCTACGATCAAGCACAAAGCTGTTAAGCCAATGAAGCAGACCGTATGTCCTAATCCTGCTCTGGATTTGACGGGAATTGGAAAACCTACTTCGGGATTACTTCGCGGAAGTTTATGATATGAACGAGTTTGAACGGTAAAAAATAATTGTTCAGGGCATGGTTAAGTTCCCAAAGGCTATGATATCCGTCTAAAATATTCTCGTGCTTAAAATGTTCCATAAAATGACGTGATCAGCGTTGATACCGATTTAATAATTGATGTAAAGATATGGGATGATTACTGAGTTTATATTTGCCACCCGAATATGTTAAATATTTGCGAGTGACTTCGTGGGCATACATTACTTGTTAGTCCACGGCTTTGCCTAGAATCACCAGAGCGTAACGTAAATAGCAGAATCCTATGAGCACTATGCGAGTCAGTGTTCGAGCACGATACCCAAAGGATGGAGAGTCTTCCCCGAAGTATTGCTAAAATTTTTGGATTATGAAGCCGTTAAATATGCAGACTCTTGCGCTTATTTTCGGCATGACCTCCAGAAAAAAAAATCTTAAAGGCGGTTAAAAAGGGTCTATTTCTCCTCGTGTCCTCATAAATGGTAGTTATTTTGGTTCGCATTTCTTTACGGATTGAAACATGTAGCTTTTTCGCGTGAACTTTAAAAAAAATGGTACTTCAAATGGTTTTATCTTGCCGTTACTTCACAATGGTTGGCCGTTATTTTTAATGGATGCCGTGATTTTCATATTCTCAGTCCTAATCATATTTTTTCTTGGATGTTTTTGTAAGCCCGGTCTGGTACGCACACTTTTTCAACGCCATTCGCTCCGTCAACATCTTTCGTTGAAAAGAAGGTTTCGATTCCTTCCACGTCGTTTGCCTCTCAAAATCTCTCTCGTCGCCATCAACTGGGAAGCGATGCGTAAGAATCCTGGAAATGTTATCGATCCCTCGACGAATACATCACTGGAGTATTTACGTCAGCACCACTAAACTGGCATGGTATGTGCTGAGAAAAACATCAGAAACTGCCGCATACTTTTTTATTTCCGCTAGAGTGCGCTGTGCTCCCTGCGTGCTTATTCAGGACATAATATATTTTATAGTCAGCTATTAGTAATGTACGCTTCGGGCGGCAATGGGCACTTACAATTAGCATGCCGGCCTAGAAACCGCTGGTCATTCCCTCTGTGCCAGCTGTTTTTGCTACTTTTCAAAATATGCATCACAAAATAAGCACTCATCTCGTGATGATTGAAATCATTATATTTCTGCTTCCTTATGCTATTTATCGGTTTCGAATGCAACTAAGTATATCAAGGAATGAACAGAGACACACATATTAAGTTTACTGACGAAATAACTCATTTTAATGTAGTTGAAAAGAGCACTCAGTCAATTGACGTGATTTTCACGATAAGTGTTAAACATACAACCAATTTCTTTCTACGCCTGGCACCACCGATAACCGTTGTCGCGACTATATAATCTTTTTCATCTCCTAGGCTTTAACCCATTCGTGCATAGCGTCCGGTATATCGGACGCGCGTATTTTATTTTTTTCTGGGCTTCAGTTGACTTGCGTTGCATAGTGATACTATAGCACGTTCAAGTGGATGTCAGTATTTACTGCTATGCTAATATATCCTAGTTGCTTCCGTGAATTCATCGTGTTAAGAAGCATTTATTTGAGACATGACATTGAAAGAATTTTCAGTCACCCGTGCGAGGTTAATAAATCATTTTTTATTGAAGTATGTAGCAAAATATGTTGCTACTTTCTCTCACATTTTCATTTTATAGATTAATCTTTTTATTTTCTATTTTTTCTAAATTTTTCCAGACTATTTTATATCTGTTATCATCGCTGAAAACTGACCGTGCGATCTACGCACGCCATACACGGGGGATCAGATCTCATAGCAAATCTGATTATGGCTGCTCTTATATGTGCACCATAATTATTTATACTAGTGATGTATTTTTTAATTATAAAATCGAGTTAATATATTTTAACAGAGTAATTCTAAAATACTTTATGCTCTTATGGATTAAGACGGGATAACCTGGGTCGTACTAGTAATGTGTATTGGTGAATTCCTCTCAGGACTACACAAATGGGTAGCTACTTTCAGTGGCGGATTTAGGGTTGGTGACAGGGGTCATGAACCCCCAAAATTTTATCAAAATTATTTAATTATATTAGTTTAATGGTTTTTGTATTCTTAAATGTCAAAATTGTTCCATTTCAACTGTTGAAAAGAATAAAATTAAATTTTAGTTTCCAAAATGCATTAAAAAATGGGTATTTTTACAAACTTTTACACGGGAGAACGCCCCTCTCCCCCAGGGGTATTCCATAATATTCGGACCCAAGGCTTGACGCCCCCAAATTTCATACTGAATCCGCCCCTGGCTACTTTCAAGGTACTTAGGCGATGTTTCGAGCAACGAGTGCGAGGTCACTCAATCTCAAGGCTAATTTCGCAAAATAAAATACTCATTGCTTCCGTGCGGCATATTAATGGACTGGATTTTAATTAGTAAATTTCTTCTTGAATTCTACCCCTTCCACTGTTTTGAAGTTTTCTAAATCCGATTATTTGAAAGTTGATGTTCCAATTCAGGGCAGATTCAATTAATTAGTCCTCAGAGTCCACGCCAATTAGCAGAGGAAAAATAACGAGGAAAAGTAAGTCCCTTGAGGAAGATCAAAAGTCGATTTATGAAAATAGAAAAAGAATAAATTTAACTGCGGCGAACAAAATTAGCTGAGAAAAGATTTTAGTTGAGGCTAACGGTGACATTACTCACCATTAGAAGAGTTATGGCATACCGCTTTAAACAGAAACATTAAAAAAATTACTGTTTAACCATGGTAGAAGGCCATATCTAGAAAGATAATGAAGGTATTTAACAAATATATATTGTGCCCTCTCATCAACATCCAAAAGTGAGAAAAATTATTTTATGTGGTAAGCTTAATCTAGTTCATAACATACATCTTAAAACTCATTGCAGAGTGCTTCGTATATTCCAATATTACAAAGCGCGATTTATTTTACTGAGGAGATGGTGAGTAAAAGAGTGTAGGTAAGTCATATGGGTCAGGATGAAATACCCTGTCAACTTTATAGCAAATCTGTGCGCATAGTAACACCAGGCAGCAATGAAAGACTCGTGAAATGGAAGTTTAACGCACCTTAGTATGAACATATTACAGAAAGAAGAAGAAAAGAATCAATAATATGCAGTACAGACTCCTACTTCACCCAATCATTGTGTTAAGTCTATCCCCGATTCGATGTTCGGAAATTATATGGTGACTTCCTATAATTTTTTTATTGCCTAAATCGAAATATATTACTCCTGGAGTACGAATTTCACACTTTTAGATTTTAAAATGTTGATATATATTTTTCGCGATTAAATAAAAATTTTCAAGCGCGAGAAAACGCGACGGCTAACTATGAATGCTGGGGAAAACCCCGTGTGACGTCGTTCTGGTTCCCGCTGCCGCGAAGTGAGGTGACCTTGGGGCGAGGATGTGTGCGCCGCTGCGATGCAGGCTGCTAGCAGGTAGCGCTTGGCTTAAATAATGATTATTAATACTTGAATAAACGAAGGAAACTTTCCGACCATGGGCAGTTTTAATAGGTGATTATTAAGAGATGTTTCCCTGAGCTCTGTGCCTCATGCATGCATTGGTAATCTCAGACGATGTAATACTCCTATCTACTCGTATAGAAACTAGGTCCCTGTGACGTCACGTTGAGTGGCATCGCATGGGCGCCAATGCGGCATTTTTCAAATGCGGTTAAAATTGACCATTGCCATTCGTTTAAACAGGGATTTCTAAAACCAAGTAATTTGTATATTATGAAACACTAATTGTGGGTAACGAATCGCAATCAATGCCTTTCGTTTTCTTTGATGAAGGAAAATACCCTATTATTGTATGGACTGTCTGTGTGCCATTCATGTCAGGATGGCGAAAAATGAGAATAAAATGCGATATCATATGAAAGAAAAATTTAATTCACCGTCCTTTGAATCAGTTCACAACGGAAGTGACGGAAATGAAAAAACACAAAGAAATAATATATTCCTGCTCCGTTTATTCGACCGTCCCTCTTGCGGGAGTAGTAGATTCTGCATCGCTTCTCTACGCATAGGCGTAGGCGGACGGCCTCGCCTCCTGCCTCCTCTTCGAATAGGGTTGTTTCCTTCATAAAAAAAACGCATGGCATTGATTGCGATTCGTTACCCACCATTAGTGTATTCATAATATACAAATTATTTGGTTTTAGAAATACCGGTTTAGACGAATGGCAATGGTCAATTTTATCCTCAATTGAAAAAGGCCAGATTGGCGCCCATGCGATGCCACTCCACATGACGTCACAGGGACCTAGTTTCTGTACGAGTAGATAGGAGTATTACATCATCTGACATTACCAAGGCATGCATGAGGCACAGAGCTTAGGGAAACATGTCTTAATAATCACATATTAAAACTGGCTAAGGTCTGGCTACTGGAAAGTTTTCTTCGTTTGATAGGGTATTAATAATCCTTATTTAAGCCAAGCGCTACCTGCTAGCAGGGTACTCTGCTACATGCTAGCATCCTTCGTCGAATCAGCGCTCAGAGTCTCGCTCCAAGGTCACCTCACTAGCGGCAGCGGGAACCAGAACGACGTCACAGGGGAGTTTTCCCGAAACTCATATATACCCGTCGCGTTTTCGCGCGCTTGAAATTTTTCATTTAATCGCGAAAAATAGATATCGTCATTTAAAAATCTAAAAGCGTGAAATGCGTACTCCAGAAGTAATAATCTTTCGATTTAGGCAATAAAAAATAAAAGGAAACCACCCTATTTCTATTGGAAATTGGCGTAGCTCGGAAAGATGCTGAGTTCATTTCCTCCTAAGTGAGGAAATTGTCACATCTTATTATTTTTCGTCGGAAGCGTCAGAAGTTATACAAGTTATGTCTACTATATCAACTTATTTATCGTTTTCTTCTCCTTCTTCTTTATTATTGGATTGCTGAGCCCCTAATAAGGAATATTCTCCAAATCAATACGATTCACCCACGTGTCATGAAGGCTACATTAAGATATTTTTAATTCTACCTTGTAATGGAGACGAACGGAGTTAAAGGATATACTTTTTCTCGAATGGTCAACGTAATTCTTTGCTTTTTAAAATATCACCTCATTACTACTTCATAAATAATCTATCACATTTACCCCAGATCGGAGAAAATCAGATCTATCCAATAGTTTTCGAACTTATTGCGTAGTAATTTGCATAAATTTTGAAAGTTAAATATTACAAATTACGATATAGTTTACTGAGCAGCCAATTTCCAATATAAATGCATACTCCTGATCGAAGAGGAGGCAGGAGGCGCGCCCGCCCGCCTTCGCCTATGCGTTTACAGTCATTTTAATATTTTTAAGTAGTTTAAAACTGAAATCTGGTTCGGAAATATAATTATTTTTATGGGTTTAATTCTCGAATGCTGGAAAAGATACGTCATATGTGATTCCGCACATTATCTTTCATTTTTCAGATTATTGGCGTGTTCTTGAACTCAATCATTTTATGCAGGCGTCGAGATATAGATGAGGCAATTAATTATGTTTATTTGAGATTATCATAGGCATGGACTCTTCAATGCACTGAATCGCCTCAGTTGCCCTCAATATTACGAACTCCCTTTTCGAACATTCATTTTTCACATTATCTCGACAATTTGGAGAGGGTTTCGAATCATATGAATACTTGGTGTGCTTTTCTGGTTTATGTGCTAGCTTGTTCATGCGACAGGCCAATTTCATGATTAAATTATCCCCTCCTAAAATATATGTTCTAACGTGCAGTTTCAAGTAATGGTCATAGTTTCCACATGTTTCTCCAACCAGGGCCGGATTTTCCTATGAGCTACCTAGGCTTCAGATCAAGAGGGGCTTACATTCAATTCGGACGTGTGGTGGCTAGAGTATTGGCTTCCCATCCTGCGGGATAGGGATCAAATCCCGGCGGTGGCAGAGAATTTTCAGAGACTGCCCGATCCCTGGTTGAATGGTGTGCGGCGCGCACTCGAATTTCATTTCAAGCGCAACACTCCGTCCGTCGGATGGGACGTTAAGCTGTGGTCCCCTTGCCGCCTTTCGTTAAGAGCAGGCTAATACCGACGCCTAATTTCTCTCCATCCTTCCTTCTTTTTCCTTCCCTCATGGCGCAAATGGTACTGAGCTGTCGGTCGCCTCCTCCAAATATCATACCATGCCATCAAATTATTAGCGAAATTAAAACTAGACCATTATGAAAACAGCGAAATCATAAACAAGAAAATGCGGAATCGAAAACAAGGAGAAATTCTGCTACAAAAAAAAGCATTAAAATGTTTTGGTTAAGTTCAAACAATCTTAAAAATGGGAGGAGAAAGGGTTTCGTAAGTGGAATTGCCTATGACCTCTTTTCATCTAACAAGTCTATGTCTCATGTCTATGATTGCTGAAATTAAAGTTACTGAAAAACTTGACGCCTTATGATCGCAATGAAGACAACAAAGTAAACTGCCTTGACGAAACCCCAAACCCTGGCCCCCTGGTAGGGAATCACGTACGCTACCACTACCCCGCCTGACCCTTCTGCTGAGCAATGCGAAATTTTGGAATTATATATGGCTTGTGAAAAATACCGCATGAAAATTAATCAATTACAGCCGAACTAAGGCACATTCAACGGAACCACTACTAGTTCAGAGATGCGTTCACCATTCCGAAGGCCATAAAAATACGGCATTGAAAATGGCGGAGCAAGGTACGTGGTCTCCCCTTGTAAGTCCGGCACTGTCTCCAACGCTTTTTTGGGGGTTGAGAAAATAAGCGACCCTGAACCAAGGGTTTTGATAAACCTCAACGTTAAGGAGTATCTATGAAAACCCTCGGCATTTCACTGCAGTGATGGTGTCCACGTCCTATTATTCTCGAACAACTTGAAAAATGGTAATTGCTAATATGACTTTCCGACGCCCCCTAGTCCAAACACAAGGACATGAATACGCTCATATACCCTGAGGTAGTTTCATGGGTACTTGGAATCCAATGCAGTCACATGGAGAATAGGAGTTAAGAAATTTTCCTTATTACTTATATTATTAGTTTTCCTGTATACTTTTGGTTTTAAGTTGAATAATATTTCAGTTTAAGAGCCGTTATACTTGGTAAGTCCTGCAAAAGATCCTTAGTCATGTTTCTGGTAAGTATTATTTTAACCGGTATTTTGCTGATTAAAGTAGAGTTACCCAACGAAAAAGGTTATGATTTTCTATCAATAATATGTCCTCTATTGCCCAGCGGCTGAATTGCGAAGATGGAGCCTAATTATTTTTTACTAAATGCCTCGCTCTTAAAGTTTTTTGAAAACCTATTCGTTATTCCTTCCAGTTGTTAATCTTGAAATTGTGCATGCTACATTATGTGGCTTATAGTAAGTCTGTCGCATGAATGATGATGGAATTCCTAGTCATTGCCAAGAGAAAAATTTCCTTGGCTCGGGAATCGAACCGCGGACCTTTGCCTTTGAAGGCGACTGCGCAGGCGTCAACCAGGTTCTGTAACTACCAATTCAATTTTTTACCGAGGTTCAGCGGTTCTGCTAATTGTAAGTTTGTTTAATAGTCAGTAATAGGCAGCACTTATTTACTATATTTGCATGTGAACATTTAGGCTCCACTGAATCTTGGAATAGTAAGCCAGAAATTGAATATATGAGTGCTGGTCTCGTGTTTTTCACTAACGCTACGTATTGCGCTCAGAATAAATATAAGGGTAATGAGAGGAATCGGTGTGACGCAATCAGCGCCAATATTAGAATGATAAAAAATTAGATATCACATGATGGGTCTGATGTTTATGAATGGCTGATTCCAACAAAAGCCTTTTTCCATGCTATTCATTTCGATTGGAGAGTTTATATCAATTAAATTGAATTCTCACGAAGAAGGTATTTTATCATTGTTTTCATGAAATCCATGTTAAAGCATATCATTATGTAACTTTTCCATTTCCAATACTGATACCGAAGTTAGGTATTTCAATTGTAAGCTTTTCCATTTCCCATAACCTCCTCGGTTCTCGCGCATTGTATAAAATACATCGATCGACGTTTGAATTTTGTTGTCTCTCTACATCTAATTAACAAGAAAACATGAAATTCAGATAAAAAATAACGGCGTATGTCCCGGGACGGAGAAGGATAACGATGTTTAAGTTCGGAATTTCTATGAGTGCTCTTATATATCTTAATCAGAGGTACAGCGTTCATGGTTCTAGGCTGCGAGTCAAGGAGCACAGACTTTGAGCACGGTCCCTGAAGGGCTCCCACGCCACCACACTCTTTGCTCCCACTTACACGAATTCCTCTCCCGCCCGCGAAGCCGAGGATCTGCATTACTGAAAGCCGCCGTGAAGCCCCATGCTTGCTCACGATTGCCGTTTGACTCCCTGTTGCCCCACCGATACCCACCGAAAAATTATCCCTCTCCCTTACAGCCTTGCGTGAGGAATTGAGGTTTGTGGCCACTTATCTACATCGACATAATACCCTGCGAGCATAAATACTCTACACAGGATTCTCCTCTCCCATGGTTCCATTGATTCCCACTAGTCGCAATAAATAGAGGCGTCCCAGTGGGTAGGATACAGGTAAACATACGTATTAGCCAAGAGATACATTACGCGTTGCATGTAATCGTTTATTGCTCAAAATCAAGCTCAGTTAATTAATTTTAAGCTTGATTTCATTTCTAATAATTAAAAAGATACAGGTAAACAGTTATGAGTGCCATGTAGTCCGTACAAAACATACTTATTAGCTCGCACTTTGTACTGAGAATATGCTCCAGTGGGTAAGGTACTGGATTTTCGTTTTCCAGTTCCGTGTTCGACTCCCACCAGCGGTGTTTCTTCGCATAATTTCCTTCCACTTTTTATTTTTCAGAAACCTGCTATTCACAATTATATTCATGATTTTCACTGATAATTTAAATTCTGTGCTAGGAAATGTTTTTGTACACTTCTGATGTTTTCCCATTTTTTCACACGGAAGCTTCCTTTGAATTGTTGCATTTTCGAGTCGCAACTCGACGTATTATTAAGATACACATGCATTTGGTTTCTTTTTATTCTGCAAAATGATATTTTCAACTCATTCTTACCATTTAAGCCTAGTTTTCGAATCAGTTTTCGTTATTATTAGGACTTTTACCACCCTGCCGAGTAGGAAAATAACATGACAAAAACAGGAAAAGCTTCATTCTTAGATACTTAAAATTGATAATTCTCTTGATGGAAAAAGCAAAATTTACCAACAAGACGCTTCTCTGGAGCCGCTTGTTAGATGCGTGACAGCTCACCGAGTGAAAAGACCCCGTCCGTCTGACTGACCGTCCCAACTCTGGAGTAAAAACCCATTCCCTCCCTGGCTCGCTCTATCTGGTTTTCAGCGGTTCTTTACCAACGATTCGAAAAAAGGCTTGAATTGTAATATTCCCCTTCCCGTAATTAAATATGAAAGGAATCCAAGTACATGTCTATACTAATAATGCGTCGTGTTGCGACAAGGAAATTAAATAACTCAAAGAGAAAATTGGGAAAACATCACATGCCACATGAGCACAGGAAAAATCATCGCAAAGAAAAAGTGAAAATTTCAGTGAAAATCATATAAATAATAGTGAAAATCAGGCTTATTTAAAAGAAAAAGTGGAAAGTAATATTAAAAATAGTTATCATTGACGAGTCTCGATCTCCGAACATTTGCGTGGAAGTAGAGTACTGAAGCCACTGGCCCATGATAGTATTTGTTCTCTCGAAGTTATGAAGGGAATAAGACAAAAGCACTGAAGGCTATCTATCCTTGCGCCACTGGTGACTAAAGTTGGAGTGCGAATTAATGCGTGGAGACCGGTTTCACATTAACGCGGCAAATGCCCCGCAGCGGAGCCTCCTATAGTAATATAAACTCTATGCCTGCGAGCCACCTCTACGGTGTTTGGCAGGGAGTGATCAATCACCAGCGTTCAGCATGGAAGAGGGTTCCCACTTGCACGCCACACGGTCATAAAAATATTACGAATACTAACAAATTGTACTTCCACATTCATGAAAAAGCAAAGCATGCCAACTTTTCATGGATGCAATCTGCCTATGAAGCTAGAAAATGTTAAGTATGCTATTAGAAACACGAGAAAAATTCAGAAACATGCATTATGGAATCCATGTCATGAGTTAATCGGCTACACAGCAAGTCAAATAACCTATTATTAAGTTCTAATGATGACGTTATAGTTTCTTATCGATCGTGGAAAAATGAATTTCTGAATCTATATGTTCTACAGTCTATCTCTCATATTTTATTTCTATGATCTGATCTGACGTGCTGTGTTGGCGTTCATAAAGTACGGTTGACTTCGTCGGAAAATAAACTGCTCTTGAATTTACATAATAGGTTTAGTCTATTTTTCAATCTACGGTCTGACAAATATTCCCATGCGAGTTGATCTAAGAGGTGAGTAGCACTGACAAGCATGGGCGTACCCAGCGAGGGGCTGGGGGGTGGGGGGCAGCTGCCCCCCTAGAAGCAAAAATCGCAAAGTCTTTAAGCAAAATCAGTACTGAATTGAAACGAAAGCATTCAATAAATTTTCTTTAAACCCACGAAAAATGATATTTATTAGCATAAGATATGTAACTAAAATAAAAATATTTTTTCAAGGAAATAATCTCATACACTAATGTCACAACTTGGTTTGCCCCCCACTCCAGACCATGGCTTGCCCTCCCCCCCCTAGTTATGATCCTGGGTACGCCCTTGCTGACAAGACTATCGTAACGACTTTTCACTTATCTGGTGGCTCTTCTTTGTAGGCGGTTTAACTCAATCTTTAAGCCTATTTCATGAGAATCCCAAACTCTGGTAGCGTATTCCAAATGGAGTATAACGAGGGAGAAGTAGCTAATCTCTCTTACGTTGTCGTCGCATGCCTTGATTTGTTGAGAAAAAAAGGTGTTGCTTTCCGAGGCATATAATAGACATAACCGACCGAACCAAATTTAAATTTCGCCATCACTCAGGCCCCTCCTTCGATCTCCAATGATTTTGCGATCAAATTGAACATTGAGCTTCTCTCTTCAATTCACAATATGGCTTATTCTCTTCCATTCTATCTATGAATCCTTATCTCTCTCTCGTCATTCCCCGATTACCTAAATCTTCCCAGTGACTAGGGCTGGGCAAAATACAGGCCGAAGAGTATTTGAAATATAAAATACCGCTCCAAATATATTTGAAACACAAAATACCTTTGACTTGGGTATTTGAAAAACAAACTACAATATTGTATGTTAAATACCTTTTAAAATACAAAATACATTTGTAGGGAAACTAAGGGATCTTAATAAAAATATATCCTGCCTTGGCACGTTATGGATAGTTGCAAACAATGAAGAAAACGATTCAAATGAAAACGAAGTAATATCTGAAGTATAATGTTACAGAATTGTTATCAGAGCCGCTTCAAAAGTATTTTACGAATGTATTTTTTTTATTTTAGATTGGGAATATACCAAAAATCTGCATTTGACATACAAAATACATTATGGTCGTGTATATAAAATACCAAATACAAATTACAAATGAATTTCAAATACGTGTTTTAAAACAGTGGTATTTGAAATACTGCCCAGCCTTGCCCGTGACAGGGTTTTGAGCATCCCCTCCGCGCCTGGCACTCTCTCCATCCAGCCCTTCAACCTCCTCCATATCTCATTCAGAAGTTTCCTCTCTTCGCCCGCTATATCCAGCATATCCTCTCTCCTTTCTCTCTCTGCCACCACATCTGTATTCTTCTCCACATGCTCTTCACAAACGCCTCCAGTCTTGTCTGGTCCACTTTCCTAATCGTCCATTTTCCGCGTCGTAAATCGCAACACTCGACTCTTCACTATCATTTTCTCCACACTGTTACACTACGACTCTATCATCAGCTCTTCCATATCCAATAAAACCTTCATTGCTCACACAACCCTTTCTGATATACTACTTATTGATATCTCCGTTTTTCTCTAATGCGCTGCCCAAGTATTTAAACTGTTCAAGTCGCCCAAGTTCGTACACATTTACTTTTATTTTGAGACTCACGTTCCTTGCTACCGATGCTTTACACAACCGCACGATTACTGTGGTGTTCTTGTGATTTCCCTTCATAACATATGGTTTGAATGGTCGCATAAAAATCTCTGCCACTGCCGGAATTTGAACCCGGGCCAACAAGGTGGGAAACCATTACTTGCTACCACACCAACCCGAACCCCCCACCTTTCTTAATCCTTTATCTCTCCACGAGTCTAATCTAATTTTCTTCCGCTTTATTCTTACTGTTTCAACCTTCTTTCACTCTTCCCATACAGTTACCACGTCTCTCATCTCGCGGATACCATTCTTCTCGAGGTTAAGGTACTCCTTTTCCTCAATCCCTATCAGAGCTTTTACATTGCTCTTTCTCAACCGTGCTTTATAACCTTAGGTCAAGGGTCTTCAACCCGCCGACGACTGTCTTGCGGCCCCTAGAAGCTAAAGAAAATATTCTATCGGGCCACACAATATAAAATATGTATCGAAGTACTCGTCAAAATCAAACAATGTCAAAAATCGCATTGATTGGTGGAAATTTTTAACCAATAAAGATTATTGCACTTTGACATTGTTTTTTTTTACTTTATTGGTGTGGTAGTAAAGTGACTTGGAGCATTTTCGCCCTCCGGACGATGTGAAATCGCTTTTTTGCCCTTGTATTAAGAAAGCTTGAAGAATCCTGCCTTAGGTTACATGTCAGGAGCACAAGATTGTGGTGAGAATTTACAACCGTCACCGAGGAGCAGCTTGACACTTTCGCAGTCAATTATGAACTAGCGAGTTTTTGCGAAGGCTGACAAAATGCAATAATTTTCTATGACCGCTCGAGCCTAAATATGATGAATTGAATCTATAACAAATTACATACCTAAATTTTGAACTGGAGGTATATGTTACAAAAAGTTGATAATATAATAATAGCTGAAAATTTTTGTCAGATAATTTTTGATTTTTTCGTGGTATTTTGCTAGCAAGCCTCAGATTTGGATTCAGCACCCCAATAAGCAAGTCAAATAGGATTAATAAAACTGCCATTAAAAATTCTTTGCAAAAATATTGAATACTGAACTGATATACATGATATAAAACTGATATACATGATATAAAACTGATATATATGATTAAAATATACTGAACTTATAACATTTACGAGGATTACGTTTTCCGACTTCCGATGTATCTATAATGCAAATATTAAGGAACAATGAACTAAAAACTGTTCGAAACTTCAAGTTGCGTGTAATGCGTGCTACTTTTTAGCGAAGCGCGTGTCATATAGCAACAGACCAGCTTTTCGAAGTTCTCCACGCCAGGAACTCGCGCCTTTGGATCAGTGGCGCCGACTCCATAGGGCTTGAGGGGGCCCGAGCCCCCTCAAAAATTGGTTACGGGTGTGACGAAAAAATGTGCCAGGCTTGCCGATTTTCCCCGGAGTGTCCAGATATCAGGATTCGAGTTATCATGGTTCTAATACTGATCATATGACTCTTCTAAAATGCTTAAAAAACTAAAAACTCACTACTTATAAAATTTCCTGGGCAAGATCTCCGGTTTGGGCCCCCCCAATATTTTTTGTAAGTCGGCACCCCTGCTTTGGATAGAAATCGGTCTTCAGTTCCATAGACGATTTCCGAATTACTGCATGAAACATGTAACTAACGTCACGCGCTCAGGTACAAGTTAAACACACTAACATAGGCGGACTTACGGGGGCACGTGATTCCCCCCCCCCCCAGTTGTTTAAAAAGACGAGATTTTTAATGCAAATATTAATCAATTTTATATTTTAATATAAAAGTTATAAATATTCACTTCTTAATAACTTTGATGTTAAAATTAAGAGTATATTTCTTAAAGTAATTGTTGCATGTAGCTTTTAATCCAAAATATAAGAAGGTAGTTTGCCTTTCAGACCCCCCCCTGAAAGAATCCTGGATCCGCCCTCGTACACCGAGGATGAAATTCGCCATGAAAAAATCATTTGGCTTAGCTGGGAATAGATCCCGGTTCTCCCGATTGCCGTTGATGTATGCTACCAGTTACACTACCAAGCCATTTTCTTCCAAGGCGAATCTTAGACTGTGTTAACCGAGCAATGTGTTGACGTCTCATTTCACGCTGTAGCACAGGCGAAGGAGGTCGTTCTTGCTAACCCAATGTCGGAGAATAAATCCATCTTAATCGCTATTCCACGACGGACGTATTCCAAAGTACTTCATGCACCTTGTTCGGTTAGCCCAGTCTCAGATTCGCCTTGAGAGGAGATGGATTGGTGGTTGAACTGGTAGCATACCTGATTGGCAATTGGGAGGTTCAGGTTCGAAACCTGGCTAAGGGAAACGATTTTTTCACGACGAATAGCATCCTTGGTGTATATATACCGATAGACGATACTGAGGAACTGTGAATTAGGTGTGTGAGAATTGTCCTCCCAGCCACACCTTTATCTTGTGCGTAGGATAATGTATTGATCCGCATTTTACTTCTAACAATATCAGTGCAATTTGGTTAAGGTGACCAAACTAGAAGGAAGAAATATATTTTTCGAATACGGTAGTTTCCTTCATCAAAGAAAACGAAAGGCATTGACTACGTTTCGTTACCCACCATTAGTGTATTCATAATACACAAATTATTTGGTTTTAGAAATCCCAGTTTAGACGAATGGCAATGGTCAATTTTAACCGCATTTGAAAGAGTCCAGATTGGCGCCCATGCGATGCCACTCCACGTGACGTCACAGGGACCTAGTTTCTATACGAGTAGATAGGAGTTTTACATCGTCTGAGATTACCAATGCATGCATGAGGCACAGAGCTCAGGGAAACATGTCTTAATAGTAAAACCTAGTAAAACTGCCGAAGGTCGGAAAATTTTCTTCGTTTGATAAGGTATTGATAATCCTTATTTAAGCCAAGCGCTACCTGCTAGCATCCTGCATCGTATCAGCGCTCAAAGCCTCGCCCCAAGGTCACCTCACACGGCGACAGCGGTAACAACACTTACTTCACACGGGAGTTTTCCCAGCATTCCTACTTAGCCGTCGCGTTTTCGCGCGCTTGAACATTTTCACTTTTCATTTAATCGTAAAAAATAGATAACGTCATTTAAAAATCTAAAAGCGTGAAATACGTACTCCAGGAGTAATAATCTTTCGATTTAGGCAATAAAAAAAATAATAGGAAACCACCATATTAAGTACGTTATATGAGCCGTATCAATTTACATCAATCTACAAATGGAAGGTATCATACAATAACGATTTTAAGGTAATTTTGAACATATAATAATCCGTAGCGTTTCATATTATATTTATTTATCTTCGCCACTCCGAAAACAGCACATTTAGATCTTTATATCAGGGTATTCTAGCAATCAACAACAATATACTCGTACAATCATAAAATCCAATGCCATGAATAGTGGCAACTTTCTAAGGCGGGTGTCGAACCCGCGACCTTTGGTTTGGCAGGCGGGGACTTAACCCCACTGCCACCGAGGGCGGCATTATTATTAGAGAATAGCTAATAGCTATAGTTAAGGTAGGTTTCCATGGAGTGTTCAAGAAATGATCTGGAAGCCTTCCTTTCCTTCCAGTACCGCCTTCTTTAATTCACTGTAAGGCCTAATCCCTTTCAATCTATCTAAAAATCCTATTCTTTTCCTTCCCCTCCCTCATTTCCCTAACATTCTACCCTCTAGCACAATTTTCAACGTCCCCTCCGTGCTAAGCACTAACTCCATCCATACCTTCTGTCTCCTTCGTATTACATCTAAAAGCTGCATCTCCTCACCCACCATGTCCAGCACTTCGTCGTTCCTTTTCATCTCCGTCCATGTCACCCTCTCCATTCTTCTCCATACCCACATCTCGAATGCCTCCAATCTTCTCTCGTCTTCTTTCCTCAGTGTTCACGTTTCCGCACCGTAGAGAGCTACACTCCAAATCAAACTCTTCACTAACCTTTTCTTTGAACTCTTACATAACGATCCTCTCAGAAGCTCCTTCATGTTCATGAACGCCTCCTTTGCTAGTGCAATTCGCTTCCTGATGTCCTTGCTACTGTGTCCGTTTTCCTCTAATGTGCTGCCCAAATAGTTAAACTGCTCTACCTGTTCAAGTTTTTCCCCACCTAGTTTTATCTTGAGTCTCACATTTCTCGCTCGCGATACTTAACAAAACCGCATTACCTTAGTCTTCTTGTGATTAATCCTCATCCCATACTCCTCGCACCGCTCGTCTAACGCATCCACTAGAGCCTGTAGTCCCCTCGCTGACTGGCTAATCAGCGCTTGATCAGCCGCGAACCTTAACGATTTCAACAATACTGAAACAAAAAATCTCGGCGTAAAAAGTGACAACATCAACTTCGAAGTCTGTCTTGCTACATCTTCCCCGTCTAAAATGAGGTATGCAAAGGATGCGAACTTCCCTTACGAATTTCCCAGCTGGCGAGGAAAGGAAAGGCAGCTTATGGAGAAGAACTCGGCGAGGTCTGCTGCACTGCATTTGGGCAGAGGCAATAAAAACTATAGACTGCGCATAGTATCAAACGAATGTCCGCAGAAATATCTCCGGACCATCATTTCTATGCAGGTAGGTCTTTCCTTTCTGTTGACTCGTACAACTAGTTTCGACGCATTCATGCGTCGTCTTCGGGTACTCCTGATATATCAACGAAATCTATATCTACATTTTATACTATGCTCTTTACATATTTCATTTTGCATCATTATGTTCCATCACATATCGCCTAACACCGTTGATTTTTCCGCCAATATGCCGGATTCTACCTTCAGTGCAGCGGTGCGATCGAAAGCTGGAAAAAATATTACCCCGTAACAATAATGAATGAAAATTGAACTTTGTTTTTCCACATAAATATTTATTCAGTCACAACCGCGGTTTCGACGCACTGCGTCATCCTCAGGCCTCTCAGGTTATTTTTAAATTTTTACTTTTTGCCTGAGGATGACGCAGTGCGTCGAAACCGCGGTAGTGACTGAATAAATATTTATGTGGAAAAACAAAGTTCAATTTTCATTCATTATGAGTAAATTCCACAAAGTGACGCTTCAAACCATTAACCCCGTAATAAGTTCTTTAAGCCTGAATCATAGGAACATTTTTTTTCCCATCCCTTCCGAGGGACAGCTCCAGCGATCGCTGCAATGATGGCGGAAAAAATGACCATTTCTCGCGATGGCTGGAATGGAAAAAGGGTTGGAAATCCCATCCTTTTTTCCATAACTCAGCACGTCCCTTTATCCGCCGCTGGCATTGTCCTCTAGCCAATCAGAACTCAAGGCCGCTAACACCAACTGTGACGTCACGCTTTCCTTATAATTGAATGATATTTGTAAATACGGAGAGTGACGGAATAAGCGACGGAAAAAGGGATGGTGGAATGATCGTGTGATTCAGAAAATGATGGGTCCAGTGAACACTCTTTTCGTCCCTGAAAACTTATAGCTGAGTCTATCATTTCGAGGGACGGAAAAGATGATCGTATGATTTAGGGATTAGGGTGGATACCGCTCAGTCGTGTCCGGCAGAATTTGATTAAATTATATCAACGAAATCCATTTTATGTGAGGACATTTTGCCCCTTATCTCTCTATGGTCATCCCACTCATGCCGCCTAGGAAGTAATCGGTATGGCGTGATGGCTAATCATTCAAGAACCTGCATGCATACACGGCGTCTAATGGAGGTGTTGGAGGGTCATAGCGCCGCCCATAGTGAATTCAGAAGATCCTCTGAGGATGAAGAACAAGACATTTTTCGAAACGTTGGGAGACATACAGCCAATTACCCCGGTGGGGAACCCGAGAATCCTTTCTACACCTATCGTTGTCACCACCCGAGCGTAATATAGGAACTAGGTCTTATTTTATTATGCTCGATGGAAAGGCTAAAGAAAAATATAATCTTAGCAGTTAAAATATTCGAAGGACTTTGCACTTGTCTATAAAAACTATTGACTGCACATTGTATCAAACGAATAGAATATCCCGAGAAAAATCTCTGGACCATTATTTCTCTTGGCTGGTCTTCCTTTTCTCCACCAACAGTAAATCTAGTCTCGCTGGCGGTTGCTCGATTCGTCTTATTGACAGCGTGAGTTTTTCCTATTCCAATCGTGGTGTCATCCAGGGACGATCGAATTTGGGGGGGGGGGCTTGATCTGGGTTCGGGGAGTATGGAACAGTGGCGCAGCGAGGGGGGGTTTGGGGGATAAAACCCCGCCAGACCTCAGAAAAATTTAAAATTTAATCCATTTTACTTAATTGGATAAATATAAATTATAGAATAGAGCAAGGATTATTAAAATATCCCTCAGAAAGCCGTAGAACTCACAATTCTGAACCATTTATCTTAAAAAATTGCTGGTGGAGGCCACCCGCACCTCCCGCATTCCATACCCCCCACTACTAGTTGCTCCTAGCCCCCCCCCCCCCCTAGGCTTAATTCCTAGCTGCGCCCCTGGCATGGAATACCCCCCGGGAGAGAGGGGTGTTTTTTTAAAGTAGAGAGTAATTCGCTCTATGATAAATACCTCTCAAACTTCTCTCACGTTTGGGACTTATAGCCATGAATTTGCATATACACTTCCTTTACTCCTTTAAAAGGATACAAAACCATTAAAGTAAAAAAAATAAAATTTTTTGATAAAATGTTTGTGGGGGTCATGACTCAGTGATCCCCCTAAAAAGCGCCCCTGGCTTCATCCCTACCGTCAGCCTAATAATCGCGGTTACGCCTTATTATTTTTTCCTTCCTATGTCATCCTCCTCGAGTAGCAGGGTAGAATAGTGTCGGACTTGTAGACCCGTCCTTGAGGGTGTAACACCGAGGAACCAACATGGGATTTTAAACCACTTGTATCAAACGAATCCCAAGTCCCCTTTAGCAATTCTTTTCCTACCGTTGACCAGAGTGGAGTAACTCAAGGACTGACCTCGCCTTGAAGACCTACATTTTTTTCCTGTCGACCTTTTGACCATCTCTTCTGTTGAAAAGAGGAAGGACTGCAGTTCTATGGAGAAATCGGCGAGGTCCACTGCCGATTTGTCACTGCATCCGATGCAAGTGAGCTTCATTGTCAGTTTCGCGTCTTATGCGGCGGGTTACCGTTGCGTGATAGCATCGCCTTCAGGGGCAGATTCCTTCGTAAATAACGTAATAATAATGCGTAGAATAGTGGCTTGTAGATTTTCATCAATTATTTTTAATCATTTATTAAGATGGCGAAATAAAAACTTACGCTGGTGGAGAGCCGCCTTGCATATAACCATCTTTTCGATTTTCTGCCCCATGCACTACCGGTCGTCTTATAAGGTCTACCTTTATAACTGCTTCAGGGTTCCAATGTTGAAATACCATTATTGATTTCAAATTGGCCTACTCACATTGCCAAAAAATGTGGTCAATTGAATGACGAAACAGGAAACTGGTTTTTCAAACCACTTCACCTAGTTCTCTGTCGCAAGAATTTTGTCTCGGAAAAGACCACTTTGGTTTTCTATCACCGATTTGTTATTATTTAAAATTTGCTGTACGAATTCAAAATTATTATTTGGAGGATTTGATAAAAAATATTTTGTTCACAAGAATGCCTGCAATATCAATTACCAAAATATCATCATTTTCCCATTCATGTAAAACTAAAAACTGACTTATTTTCAGCATGATGACAAGGTTTTTTTCTACGCATGGTAGTGTTTCCACCAAATTCAATGTATTGGAATTGTGAAATTCACCGACTAACTCTAAAAACTGTGCGCGAACTCATTAACTTTACCGGCACTCTTTTCTAATGAAAATTTAAGTGTTGGTACGAAAAAGCCGATCACGTCGGACCATAAAGGTTATCTTATGATTCCCTATCGGACGATCTTTTTCAGACTATCCAAAAATATATTATTATCAGTATGAAAGAATGATATAAGTTCAACTAAATATCAGCTAAATGTAAACGTCGTTTTTCTATCAAAAAAGACCTATGTTACGATTTTCCGTATTTACGATTTTTTACTGTTGGCACCTCTGCTGCTTACGTCATTGCAAATTGCAACTGTGCCGGAGTAACGGAGGAACGTTTCGTTTATTTAAGCGGCTAATATTATTTGTGTAAAAATATTGAAGTTAACTTCACGTAGAAAAAATTCAAGGTAAGTTAACTTAAGTTAGTGAAAAACTATCGTAATTACAGCTGTTCTTTCCCTGCTGTGGTGTATCAACTTCAAGTGGAGTGTTCACGATACTGTATTTTGAGTACATTATGGACATCTTTCAGTGTTGATGAAGTTTTGTTGGGTTACCATAATTTGAAGGAATATGTTTATGGTGTTGTTTTAGAGGCAGGAGAGGTGTAAAATTTGGATAAACTCCTGATTATGTTTTTAAAAATCCTCCCAACCTCAAGATACTGCACAGTATACTAAGTTTTATTAGTCTTGGAAGAAAATTTTCGCCCTTCACTTTGATTTAATTTATCAAAATAGAAAAGATCATGCAATTTTCTTTTCGATGTAGCATTACTTGCTTATTACTTAATTGTTCATCGGAGGCCTGCGGTAGGCTGAATCAAACATACTTGTATGGTACAACACCTTGCCGTAGCTTAGGATGTAGGTGTTTTTGTTTCATTGGTGAATTAAGTGCTTGGACTCGTATTGTTTGTTGGACTTCCGTAATAATAACGCTCAGTAGTGGTGCTAATATGGTCCGAAAAATTTATTTTTCTGCTAATTTTGTGTGCCTAATGTTAGTATTTACAATACCGACGTAGTTCATCGTCTAAAATATTAAGCCCCATATTTATATAGATTTGTTACAATGAGATAATGTTGGCGTAGCTCCCAATTTTAATTCACTTTGGTACAAATCCTGCCATGCTTATCGATTTTGATAGGAGGTAAATTGTTCTCTTGTTTTGGGTTGTGTTGTTTTGAAATTTATACTCTACATGTTTATTATTGTTACTCTGTAAGTTTTTCTCTGACTGCTTTTAATGGACTACTTAGATTTTTGGAACAGTTTTGACCTCATTGTTGATTGTTGTGATTGTTGCAATATCTTCATCGTTGTAATAAGCAATTTTTTTGTTCTATGTAAGTTTTCTGAATACCATTATTGTTCATACCTGTGACGTCGGTTTCTAGTTTTTCTGAGTGGATTGTGTGCTGTTGTTTAAAACCTTTCCTCTTGCCATGTGTCTCTAGCATGTTAGATCCTTCTAAAGAAGATAAATTATTTTATTTCGATATAATTTTTTATTATCCTTGATTCACCCTCGGATTGGTGTGGATGTTTTTGCTTTTACATATATTTTTTTAGTGAGGATAGGTAGTGGTGGACCTCTAGGGTAAAATTTCTTGAACACAATAGGGTAGTATTTGTGTATTCGTTTATACACAGGTAAATTTTTAAATAAATCGTCGGCTTTTATTATTGTAGTGGATATATTCTAACAGTGATATCTGTATGTTTAGTATTTTTCATGTTTATTGCTGTTTGAATTCAGTATTTTGCCCAATATCAGAAATAGTAGTGATTAGCAGGGGTTATTTTTCTTTTCTTTTATGAAAGACTGTTCATTGTATGCTCAGTTGCCTTGGTAATATTAGCTCTATTAATACTTTGCATAATTTTAGGTTCTTCTCATTATACTCTTGACTTTTCACAGAAGTTTGCACTCTGGCATCAAATACTTATTGTTGTCATTGTATCTTCTTCTGTGATCAGAAGTTTAGCTTTCTTCAGATTTAGCTACTGTGGAGAAAGAAGTGCGTCATTCATACATAGAACTCACCATTCCCATATAAACATATCTTGTTGTATTTTTTCATGGATTTTAGTTTCTGTTGTTGAAGTTAATTTTCATCAGAAATTAAGGCTTACAATTATCATTCCATTAGATATTTTCAAAGTGCACAGTATTAGGTTTCTTGTAAGCTAACCTTAGTTTCTTCTATGCTAGGTAATTTAATACTACTGCTATATGTGTACTGGGTATATATTTTCCCATTCAACTGTAATTTTGACCGTATCATTTTATTGTTATTTAATATCGTGAGGATATTTAGTAATGTGAGGGGATTTTTGTGGGTGATTTTTGTTGCTTTATTTCCTGAACCATAATTGAGAATTAAATATCATTTTCATTGAAATACTGTTGTAAAATGTGTTAGATGAAGCTCATTAGGTCGCTCTGTAGTAGTAGGTACTCTGTAGTGTCGCTCTTGTATTGTTTATTTGTGGTGATGGATATAAAAATTGAGAAGTTTTGGTTTTTGTGAAACAGAGTGGCATACATTTTGTATTCAATGGTTCTTCATTAGGTGTCTCCACTTGTGTTATTTTTATAATATGGCCCTCAAGTCAATGTTAAAAATTGCATTGAGTAGGAATGAGAAGGTATCAACACTGGAGTGACCAAGTCATTTGGAGAGCAGGTTCTTGTCTAGGTATGAATTTGTGGACTTCATCAAGCTAAGGTGTGTTTTAATGACGTGAATTCTGAGTTTGTTATTAGCGTGCATCAAAATTTCTTGGCACATGTATTTTGTAATTGCAGTTTAATGATATTGTTTGTAGGCACATTTAAAATTTATTGAGAAGCGAAGTGCTTTCATGGAGGTCGTCTTTGTATCTTGGTAAAACTTAGGATGAGGACACTTGAAAATTTAAAACTCAATCCAAATCTTGCATAATAACTTGTTGTTCATTTTCTTCCTCTCGATCAAATGTTTTATAGGTCATTTTTAAATCAGTATCTGTGGAAATTGTGTAATTTTTATTCTCCCCGCCCTTTATTTAAAGTGGGGTGAATTTTTTTTTTGCTGGTGTCCAAATTTTTTTTTTTGGATTTGTGGTTGTATATCCATTATTTCTCTAATATATAACCTAGCAATGCACTATCTGTCGCTGTGAAAATTCATATTTCTCCAAGGCTCGTGTATTTATACACTATTGCCTATATTAGGAACATAGCTTATGAATATTTTTGGATCTGAGTAATATCTCTCAATTAGATTGATCTCTTGCGTCTGTTTATGATAATTTTGTTACTGATTTGAATATTTAATTAATAGAAGTATATTTGATGTTTTTCGTCGCTGATGTGTATAAAATTTGGTGTGGATGATTATGCATTTTCAATGTTTTCATGGCTGAGAAGTGGAAAATTAACAACGTGAAAGATGAGACTAAATGAATTCTTGCGTGGTTGATGATTTTTTTACTTGAGAAAGTTACACGCATATAACATTCTGTAGTTTATACTTTTACTTTTATTTGAATTATTTTTGTTAATAAGACACATGATTATGGTTTGGTGGAGTGGAAACGGTATTCATATCACAAAACCTGCGCCGTATTCTCTTGCATGAATCCAGGTTCTCGGATAAGGTGTTCCACGAATCCTTTCATTTATAATTTATGCTTTTTTACTGGCAATATTTTTATTAAATTTTTTAATGTAATTTTTATTTTTTGTTGTCAATACAAATTGTTTTTATTGAAAAAAATAGGAGGGAGATACATTTTAAAACTCTATGAAATTTTATTGTGTAGTTGTTGGCAATTGCTATATAGCCTTGTTAAAAATTTCTCTCAATTCAGTTTTTTAACTTAAATGATCGATCAATTGATACCAACTTCCGTATTGCAGAGCTCTTTCTCTACCATAAAAATATGTATTAATCATTCTACACTTTCATTATACAACATTCTGGTAATGACTGGTTTTTGCATCTGTACGAACCAAGTTTTGAAACTGGTTTGCAAAAAGCTGTTTCCAATATTATTTGTGCTTAAATTACTATTTCATTAGAATATGGCTGATTTTTAGGGAAGAAATGGAATTCTTCTAGGGCTCCTCCACTCTAACTTGATGAATTATTAGTTAACTGCTATTAAGAAACTTTGTTTCTTAAGACTTCTTAAGAAAGCTATCTTTCTAATTGCTTTAATTATTCTCATCAGGCAAAGATGCTTGTGTACGAAGTTAAAATTTTTGTAGTTATTGTTTTCTTGTTAGTATAATGTACACTTGCAATGGTTTATTTTGGCTAGAGTTGTTATAATCCCAAATTTCAATAGGATACTTTTCAATTTTACAGCCTTGTTTTTAAAAGAAAAAAGGTTGTAAATTTTTGTAGTTAGTTTGTAGTTTTGTGCATAATCACAAATGAAATGATACTAAGTGTTGAAACATTTTTGACCTCACTGTTATTATTTATAATAAGCTTGGTCATACTTAAATCGAATGGTAAAACATATATTAAATACGTAACTGTTTATATAGAAGGTTAGAAACCATGTATGCTTTCATGGTTGACCATTTATTTAGATTCATAGGAAAATAATGGGCCAAATATGTTCAATGCTTGATCAATAGGAAACTGCTCTGTGCTACTTCATAAAATATTTTTAATATCCAAAGTGGATCTGCTCTTGGAAATGTATCTGGAATTAGAATATCATTTATGAGTCATCTCAAGAGTTCAAGTTTTCCTTTTTGATGCTTTACCACATTGTGTGCACAGATGCTATGACAAAGGTGGAGTTAGTAGAAGTTTTGGCTGCCATTTATTTTTTGAGGTGAAGTAAAGTGCTCTTGCTATGCTAAAATTGTAATGAATACTTAGGATATTTACTCATAAGATAGTTTTTAGTTTGTGGACTAATTGAATAAATAGGGTAGTTTCCTTCATAAAAAAAATGAAAGGCAAGGATTGCGATTCGTTACCCACCATTAGTGTATTCATAATAAACAAATTATTTGGTTTTAGAAATACCGGTTTAGACGAATGGCAACGGTCAATTTTATCCTCATTTGAAAAAGGTCAGATTGGTGCCCATGCCATCCACGTGACGTCACAGGGACCTAGTTTCTATACGAGTAGATAGGAGTTTTACATCGTCTGAGATTACCAATGCATGCATGAGGCACAGAGCTAAGGGAAACATGTCTTAATAATCACCTATTAAAACTGGCTAAGGTCGGAAAGTTTTCTTCGTTTGATAAGGTATTAATAATCCTTATTTGATCCAAGCGCTGCCTGCTAGCAAGGTTCTCTGCTACCTGCTAGCATCCTGCGTCGTATCAGCGCTCAAAGCCTCGCCCCAAGGTCACCTCACACGGCGACAGCGGTAACAAGACTGACTTCACACGGGGTTTTCCCAGCATTCCTACTCAGCCGTCGCATTTTCGTTCGCTTGAAAATTTTCACTTTTCATTTAATCGCGAAAAATAGATATCGTCATTTAAAAATCTAAAAGCGTGAAATACATACTCCGGGAGTAATAATCTTTCGATTTAGGCAATAAAAAAATAATAGGAAACCACCCTATTGTGGGCCAATAGCCCATTTTGATCAAAATTCATCTGGTTTGCAGTAAATAGCCCTGTTGCTTTGTGGTATTAGTTTAACTCTTTAAGTGCCAGTTTGCATTTTATTTTTATTATTTTAAAGCTGTGAAAGTACTTATGATACTCTGACTTGCTGAAATATTTGTTGGAATTTTAGCACTTACTCTGTATTTCCTTTTCTGTCGTCTCCTATGTACTACCTGTAGTATAGATTTTTGATTGTATACTTATTTTCCATGATAAGTTATTTATTTTCATTAAGTATTTCTTTACAAGTAGAGTTTAGTAGGACAATATGTTGATGGTGAGGTCAGTGCCAGCTTTCTTTGAAGCGTCTTGTGATTTTTTCCTTTAATCAAGTCCACTTAATTATTGTAATTTTGAACTCACTATGGCATAATTGAGTTTCTTTGTTATTTTATATTCATATATTCAGGATTGCTTTATTAATTCAATTCATGGCCCATTAACTTTTTATTGCATTATGAGCTTGCTACAGTGCCTTAACGTAGACCTCACTCTTTGACGTTTATGTTTTAATAACTGTAGACTGGAGGAAAATAAATATTTATTCATCAATTATTAGTGGTATTCGTGTGAACTAAGAACTGATGTTTATCTCCTCTCTTATCTTGCTAATCCATTATTGTCTGATATTTTGTGTAATGTAATTGCTATTTCGTTTAACTGAGGCTAGATATTAGGGATGAAATGCTATACTTCTAGGATTCCTCCATTGTAACTTGCTGAATTTAGTTAAAATAAAACCTGCGAACGGGACTTAAGTTTCAGAAGGTGAACAAATCCATCTTTAATTACTTTTTCAGAATTCATTCTGATGAGGTCTTGAAATAATCTTATTGAAGCATTACTGTAAACTGTAACTATTGTTTCAATTGTGATCATAGGTCAGAAATTTTTTTTTTCATTTCCACAAACCAAATACATATAATGGTCAGTGTTTTATTTTACCGAGGCATTTTGGTTTGGAGAAAATCCATTTGGGATGTTATTTTTGGTAAATATTTGAGTACAGGAAAGCATTAATATAGTAATATGTCATGCATGCATGCATTGTTTTTAAAGTCATTACTGTAATGTCATCTCAAACTGATTTGTTAATCTGTATATTGCTTCACTGTTTACGCTTGCATTCTTATGCTGATTTTAATATGCATATGATTTTGATAACTAATTAAATATAAGTATTAGTCTCACTATTAGTTTTTTAGTAGTTCCCTTGCTATTTTCCATCGTTTTAGAAAGAAATCACTGTCTTGGCAAAACTGTTTCAAACCTTACAAGAATTAATGAAAATGAAAAAGCAGGAGCAATTTCCACAATTTTATTGTATCACAATTATCACAATAAAATTGTGGAAATTGCTCCTGCTTTTTCATTTTCATTATGTCACGTTTCCACTCCATCTCGCCTGAAACCTCAGACTATATACTTACAAGAATTATCTAGCAGTTCCTCAAATGAACAGTCATTTACCTTTAAGGCCTGATGCCAAGATCCCCTGAATATTTTATGAATGCCTAACTTAATTATGCATCCAAAGCATTCTCTTTTAAAAAGTACTGAGGTAAAAGAAAATATGATGACTCACTGATTGGCAGCCAGCGTAAATGTTGTGATGTGTGTGAGTACATATTACCTTATTTCCAAGGTTTGCACCTCATTGAGGATGTGAAATTGAACTGTATCTTGGTAAATGAAATTTGCACATGTGGAGGCCTCATATTTACAGTCTATCAACTGATATGACTGCGATTACATTATTTTCTCAAATATATTTTTGAGGCACTTTATATATATATCTTTAGTTGGAATATCTTATTTGTTTTCTTTCGTAATTGCTGTCTTATAGAGGAGCAATGTCACTTTTTTGGTTCAAGAGAGTCCAGGTCAGATGGATTGCAAATTCAGTATTAGTATGAGTTGAAAGGAAATTAACAAGAAAACTAGAAACTAATAAATGTTTCTTAATAAGTTGTGTCCACATAATGCATTACAGGTGTTGCATAAATTTTTCTTTTTTATTGAAATAATTTGGTTTTCCCTTTATCATTCAGGCCTCTTTATATCAACTTGGTCATCTGTAAGATACTGAATTTGCATTTGACAAGTTTTGGGAGATCTTTTATCATGAATAAGTAATTTTTATGTAAGACCACATAATTTCAGTTTTCTCATTCTTATTCATTGGGTTGTTTGAGGAGTGAATGTTGCAATTGCAATTCATTCATTCAGAAATTGTTATTTATGGTATTATCTTTTGGATCAATAGTTTCTAAGTTTCTCTCCAACTTTATTTAATTGCCCTATGCATATTTTGGAATGTCTTTTGGTTAAATTCAGTACTAGTGTTAGGGTAGTGATTAGAAAGTTGTGGGATTTATGCTTCTGCCTGGCCATCATCATATTCTTATTGGGAGTACAGTAGACTTTTGTATGAGAGGAAATAGTGTGTTTTCTGCTGAAATTTTTAACTTGGCTTTTTATGATATGTGATATGTCTCAAGGCAGTTCACTGACTGATCATATATTTTACTGTGAATAAAGGCTTATTATGTACCTAGAGGATAAACCATCCTGGGATTTAGTATTTTTGAAGGAATCAAGATATTATGCCATTCTCTGTTCTCACCTCACCATGGCTACCATTTCATAGGCCACTGCTGTAGATATTGTTCTCTTGCGAGTTTACACCATCTTTTACAATGGCCATCAGTTTCCATCAATGGTCTATTAAGTTCTATTTACCACAACTCGTTGAGTATTCCATTTCATGTTCTAGTGCAGACCAATATGAAATTACTTCTTTATGAAAACCCTCGCTATGAGTCTTGTGTTTGCTTTGTCTTGAGTGTGCTTTGTCATTCGTGACAATGCACAATACACAGCTGCTCCCACAAGCCGTTGACACCAATGAATCTCACTGCGAAAGCATATGCTTCAAGTATTGGCTCTTATTCATCACTAGCATTGGAACTTATTTTGAATATAAAAACTCCTCTTTTACTAGGTTGCCGCTCGTTATGTAGTTAACTCGGTGTCAATGGGATTTGTTAACTTTCAGAGTGTAATGGGAATGATTATATTTTTAACAGTTTGCAATAGAAATAGACCCATAAAAATTTGCCCTACCTGCAATTGCAAATTATGTTAGTTATGCTGATGGCATCCTACATTTCACTGTATTGCTGAACTCCTGTTTCTTCATAAGGAAACTAACTTCAAGAAAATTGTTTTATTTGCGCTGAAGAAACATCCACAGATTCAATTTCTGTTCTTTCTACCTTAAGAGTACTTTACTTGGAATATTTAAATGGCAGAATATATTTGGGAGCACATGAATAAGCATTTCAAGGGATATCATTGGAATGTTTTCAACTTTATATCTTATGGGAATTTTTGAAAAAACATGAATCCAGGCGATTGCACTAGGAATGAAGTATAATGTGGTAATATTTTTGTACTTCCGTCCCCATTAACATTTTACAATGCAATTTTAAGTTCAGGCTAAGGCTACTTCTTTTTTTTTATTTTGATATTGCTTGTGAAGTATCAGTTCTTTGTGTTAAGTTTCCACCCTTATTATGTGCAGTCTGTTTCTATGAAGGGGAAGATAGAATGTGGCTAAATCTTATTGATGAAGACTGACTTATTATTCAAATTTATGCTAGGGATTTCATTGTTTCAGGAATATGCTTGATAAGTCATTCATCACCTTGACTCTCAGTTTCTTTTTTTAAAACATACTGTCAACATTCATAACAAGTTTTTTTATCAGGTATTGATTGAGGTTTAATTAACTGGAAACCATATATTATAGTCACTATATGGTTATGATTGCAAATTCATTGAAAACACTTTCCTCAGTTTACCAGGGTAACAGTTTGGCATTCAATGCTTATTTTTTTTAGTAATTTAAGATGAAATTGTGTTTCTTGTAGGGAAAACATCATTCTTGGTCAACTGTTGGTTATAAAAATTTGCATCTACATGTATCTTCTTATTAAACTTTTCGTGGCCTGAGAAATTTATATCTGTAGTGAGGTGCTAACTTCTTTTAGCTACGTGTTGAGTTTATATGTCTAGTGAGGTAAATTTTCCACCATTTGATTCATACATTTCGATGCTAATGATATTATATCTCTTCTTTCTCATAGTGGTCTTATTATTAACTCTTCCTGATGATTTCCCCTGTAGTTTGGTATTTAATGAATTTCATTTTAGCTTCCACTTATGCCCATAACTCTTCCCTCTGTCATTGTCTTTCTTCTCCCAGCATTCATTGATCACGGAACTAGGTCAACCTGAATTCAGGAATACCTCAGGTCTTACTCCATAGGTTCCTCGACAATTTTTCTATAGACTTACTTGGGATTCCTTAATAGGCTCTCCATGGCTCTTGTTATTCCATCCCTCTGTGCTGGTAATTTTGTTGGGGAAATGGATAGTTGAGTGGGAAGCAGTTTATTTGGTAATTTGTTGGCACAATTTCAGCATATATTGTTTTTAAGAATAATTAGTATGGTTTCCCTTCTCTATTTTACTTTGTTTTCACACTCAATCACATTGATCACCTTTTGTGCTCATCTTCCCTTACCAGTGGATCCAGCGACCTAATGCAATGATTGATATTATTTAGAGCAATTTATGTAGCTGCCATCAGTGAAGCTCAGTGCATGTACTTCCTCAAGTAGATTGGTGAAGAAATGGTGAAATACTCGCTTTACTTATGGGATCATTATTAGGCACTCATGCTGTATTGATCATTATTCCTTAGAAGATCATTATACATATATGTTTTAAGTTACAAAAGTTGAGATGTTCACCCAATAATTTTAATGTGATAGTTTTCATTAAATTACTTGTGCAAATGCACTATGTTAACACGACTTTGTGGTTATTGAAAATGTGGGAACCTACCATCTGGTCAGCATTTTTTTAGCGAGAATGACATCCAATTGGTGGAGGTGGTAGGTAGGCTTATGTTAAATCTTACCTTAGTCTTCTGCCTTCAATTTTTGGCTATTGTCTCACACATATTCATCGTGTTAGCTCCTCCCACATACTCTAGTAATGTGCTTATTAGTGTTGTTCACCATTTTTCTACATTCTTAAGTGAAAGTACACATCAAGGAAGTAACCGTGGCAGTCTCAGAACTCTTCTATTAAAAATTTTCATCCTAAAAAGGCTGAACGAAAAGTATGAAATACAAAATGGGCCAGCTTTAAGCTCTGGATGCGCACAATGGCTGCCAAAGGCATGATGGCATCACACACAGTGAACTTCTCATGGAGCCCACCTAAAAACCTGTAATCCTAGTTGAGCGAAGAAATAACGAGGGTGAAAATGGCTGAAATTACAAGGAAAGCATGCGAATATTGATTTGTTCTCCTTTGTAGACCGACCACAATAAAGCATGCTGCAAAACGTTTCTGTGCGGTTCCTCGTAATACTGGAGGGTGAAATATATGGCTTACTGCAGCAAGGCAAGGTTAATGGATAATCAACAGCAAGACATTGTATTATTACTGTGAGGGTTATTTTATTGTAAGATGGATACATAATGCCATTTCTGCGAGTAAGAATTTGAATGTCAGTTGACATAAGAAATTTTTTGATTTATGTTCATCCAAAATAAGTGATTTGGATGAAAAAACTGAAATGAAAATTAAATTAAGTGAATTGTAGGGTAATGAATTACTAAATTTTTGGAATGAGTATTGATGCCATTAGTCAATGACCACCGAAGTTCATTGATTCTAACATAGTCTGAGTATAATACACCAGAGAATGCCATATAGTCACCAAGCAAAATGTTTATTGATGCAATTTTCTCGATCTTCCCACCAATGATGATGGCTATTTTTCAATATTAGTCTTTAAGTTTCAGTTGAAAGTATTCATATACAAGATTATTGTATACTTCAAATGTTAATAGTTGAAACATGTTCCAAGAAGAGGAAGTCGTCAGCTATTTGATGAAGCACAAAGTGATTGGGTGCAGACTCCAGTGAAAGATGGTGTTCTCCCCAGGAAATGTAATTGCCAGGCTAAAAGAGTCGCTGCCCGCAGAGTAAAAGCCAGAATTGTGTTCTCAAACTGCAAGAGAAAGTTATTAGTTGAAATGGCATTCAATGAAAATAAAAACTGATTATAATGACTCAGCATGCAAATAGTTAAGTTCCCTCTGAATTTTCTGATGTAGGTGAATACACCAATGCTTCTGACTTAGGTACTTCTCAGTATTAGATTTCATTCTAGTGTATGTAAATGGAAATGAAGTCAGCGTTAAAATATTCTTAATAGCAGGTGTCTGTTTTATAGGCGGCCATACAAATGGATGAATCTGTGGACAGCACCATAGAAAATGTGAAGAAAATGTGAATGGTATACAAACATTTGCGATGATGTCAGATGCTTTCATAGTAGCACCAGTAATATTTTGTAAAAATACACATAGTTAAAATTAGCAATAAATCTCAGTAAATCATTTACTTAGCTGTGACCTGTTTGAATTTTGGAAAAATGAATTTTCCCAAAATGAAGATGCCTTGTCCATTACTTTTTTAATGAAATTGCCTCATACTCTTCCCACTGACGGGTAAACTTCTCGTCCCTTTCAAATGAAGGGCTAGCAACACACAGCACCCTTACTTACTGTCCATCATATACACGTAAAGTTGCATTTGTACCTTCATAGTTATTTTACCATCAAGTAAGTACCTAGTTCTTGTTTATGCTTTCCTCGATGGGGCATTTAATTTCAGTGATAAAATCATCACAAAGTTTATCAGAAGGTGCCGCAGTAATTGGATGATCGGTATTAAGACAATGCCACATTTCCTTAAGCTCCTGCCGTAATACTTTCATGCTCTATCAGCTATATAATTTTGTAAAATTCTTCACATTACTATCGCCCATGACACAAACGCATTTGAGCCCTGATAGTTAATTTCAAATATCTTTGCGACCGATAGGAAGGCCCAAGTGTTTTGGGAGAGGGGGGGGGAGGGCACGTGACTTCCTGAAAAGCAACCAAAATGCGATAGGTGGAGCCTGGCCTCTGGCAAATTCAGTCGATTTTAGATCTCCGTGGTGTACGCTTCGTGAGTTATTTAGCTGCGTTGCCGAGTGGGAAGAGGGTTTTGGAGAGACTTTCGTTTCCATCCTCTGACAAAGTCTTTTGAGAAATCATGACAACTCCCGCCTCTCCATCTCCCCATCCCAAACCCCTATTGTCGTAGGCCCCACCTCTTGCCGTGACGCCGCTCGAAACATTCCGAGCCTTCACGTCTGGGCCGGTCGCAAAGATATTTGAAAAGGTTCATAGCATCTCGTCCACCAAATATCCCTGAGTCTTGAGAGATGATACCTCTCTCAGCCTAGATGGACCTATTCTGCCATATCGCAATTCATGCCATAATGAGCACTTATTCTGGTATGGTGTTTAAGTCAAGGCTTCTTCATCCAGAGCTTAGGGTCAATATTAGCTCTTGCAAATGCTCTTGCTTACTACGGATTTCCAGTCATGACAAGTTAATATCAATTTTAAAATATCCCATCGACCTCGGTACAGATGTCTTCGGCGACCGTGGTTTAGAGATGAAGAAATGTCGCTTAAAATTGGAGAAACTGAAGAATATATAGGTACTAGAAAAAACTGAAGGGGGCTCAGTATCAGCTGGCATTTCAAGAAGCATTGAAAAGATGATTTCACGGAGGAATATGTTGAAGATAACTGGAAAACATGAAAAGTGAACTTCTGGAGGTCGCAAAAGATGTTCTTAGGAGATGAAAAGCATTCAAGAAAAGGGAACGGATCATGAATGAGGTTAAAGTATCATTGAAGTAAGAAGAAAGTATGAGAATATGAAGACTGAATAAGTGAAATTTTGAACGAAAAAAGTCTCAATGCGAGTACGGCTATGGAAATTTTGATGAAGAATATCTACGAAGTGTACACAAAATATCCTATTGAATAACAACTTTATTGAACGAAGCGTGATATGCGATGTCATAAGGAGCAAGAATGGTGATCTTTTGATCGGGAATGACTACGTATTTGAGAAATGGGAGGAATATTTGGAAGGGTAATGCAACAGTAAGTCTGAAATCGACCTTAATTGAAGGAAAAGTGAAGTCGGAAGGTATGATATGGGAGCATCAGTTTTAAGGTCGAGTTTGAAGCAGCGTTAAGGTATCTACGGATGAATAAAGAATTCGGAATTGATATTCATTCCCATCTTGTTTCAAATGCAAGTGGAAGTACTTAACGCAGCTATACAGAACTATTGTGGCATATCCCCTACAGGAAATAAAGCAAGGTGCCCTGTTTCCACAAAGAAGAGTGTGGTTAAGTGTGGGGATTAGAGGACCATGAATATGACGGCACATGCGTTGAACATGTTAACAAGGATCATATACAGATGAATTGAAGACCAATTCGGATTCATGAGAAGCAAGGACAGAAGAGACGCAATATCGTCCCGTAGCCTGCTCGTGGAAAACAGAATGCATAAGAAACGCCCACATTTATTTCATGTGTGGACTTAGAGAAAGATTTTGATAACGTGTGTACATTCTAAAGTACTAGTGCTTGGAATCCTGGAAGAATTTGGACTGTTTTTAAATTTCCGAAGTACGGTGTATATAGGATGATGTATGATCATGGAAACTTTAAGTGTTTATGTTTATAATATTTAATGTAATTTAACTGCTATCTTGCATAGCTATGTGGAAAGTTGACCGTAGAATGAAATTTGACTACCTTCTCTTTGTCGTCTAGCCCCGCTGCTGTGACCCTAACAATTCGTTGCATGTGCGACGTATTGAAGTCCATGCTCTCCGATTCCTCCCCTATTTCGAGGGCAAATTCTGACGTATCGTTCCTTTCTATCTTCTGGACCACATTCTGTGTTCCGCGAAGTTTATATAATCCGAAAAACGTACACATTGTGTCAGCAGCACCCAATCATCCGTCATCAAGAATTGATAAGTAGAACCTCTGCTTTGCAGCGTGATACCTAACCCACTACACCACAGGAGCGATAGTGCGCTGAGGAAGTTTCAAAGCTCAATTTGTCCGCTGCATTCCTTGTTATCCCGACGGGAGTGAACTCCATTCTAGGTAGGACCTGGGCGAAAGCATAATTCGGAAAATTGGAGGAAGAATCCTTAGTCGGGCTTTTTACGCGTTCCTAACTGCGACGCATATTATTCAATTTCCCCGGTACAAGGGATGTGGAGTTTGAAAATTCCCGGTTGTATGAGAACATTACGAGGACAAAATGTTGGAAGTGCACTTGTTAATGTAGTTCCTCTGCCGGCCGCATTCAGACGCGCATGAGATTTGCGTTATATTTTTCCGTCACTGTACTTAGGTTGAATATTTTACTAATCATACCGGTCGCCCTCTTCAATTGAATTTCCTTTTTCAGTTTGTATATAGTCGTATTAGTTATACCCATTCATATTCTCCGAGAATCCCGTTATAATCATTACATCCTTTGTCAGCTCCTCCTTGCTTGGCCAGCGCCCTTTCATCTATCATGTATTTAACCATCTTATCTCACCTTATTGCGTTCTCCATCCACGCCGTCTCCTAACCCCCTACCAGTTTCCCCTACTCACCTACCTTGCTGGAACTTCTTCGTTCCTTTTTATCTTCGAACATTTCTCCTTCTATATACTCCTCCCCACTCGCATTTCAATAGTATTCAGCCTAATCTCATCCTCCTTGCTTAGCGACAACGTTCTCCTCCCGTAAAACTTAATTTTCCATTTCGGAATTTACACTAGATTTTCTTTTCCCTTCATTGCGACCACCTCATTTTAAAATGGTGAAACGTAGCATAAATTGTGAATTTTTTTCTACATGCTTCCGGGTTCTTAGCCGTATGCGTTAGCTATTGCTGACTAGTGATTCTCCAGGGTTCCGACTTTAGTGTTCAGGTGTCCTTCGACGTGAATCGTATGTTTGAGCAACGTCATCAGAACCCAGTCACGCTGCCATCGTGCATCAGCATGCGGTAAAGAACCCAGAAACTTTGGGTTAACATTTTGCTGGGAACTCCGTATGAATTGTATAACTGTTGTATAAAATAAGTGAGGTCCACGGATTAATCACGGGTCTTTTTTCGTAATTATGTCCTATATTTCGTTGGCAACGAAACATTTTTTGGCGTTTGAAGAAAACTTTTTTCATTTGGCTCGAAAATAACGTGAAGAAAACTTTTCACGTTCTTTCAATTAACTTGATAGCTGACGTTTTTCATAGTATTCGTGTATATTTTCGTATTAACTTAGTTCACTGAATCTAACTATCATGTTTTTAATATCTTGTACGTATAATTAGCTCCATTCTCCAGTTTCTTCATGTGTCTTAATAACGTGTCTCCCAGGTATAAGTGTTCGAGTTCACCAACATTGAGTGTTAGCATATGATTTTACAGACGTCATTCATCTCATCGAATAAACCTTCCGTAATTATGTTACATTTTATATTTCAACATTTCCGTTCAATAACCAATTTTTGGGAAATGATGATATATTAGTGTATATTTATCGGGAATAGGGTATACTTAATACTCGAAGATCATGCCTTTTCAGGTAGAACTTGAATTCAAGAAAGGAACAATTGAAACAAAAGTTTCTTTATTATTTCTAACGATTTTTACTGATAATTTCATGCAATGACATTATACAATTTTATAAGGCTGTGTAAGTATAAGAATCACGCGTGATTATCTTCCTGTTATTCTTATGGCGTTTGATATTTTATTATTCTCGTCTTATCAATGAATAGACCATATTTTGCCCTGAGATAAGGTTGGTAAATTTGCTTTTGCAGGCGTGTATTTTATTTTCTTGCATCATCCGTTATCTGTGGCCCACTACCTCGATAGCCAGGCGGGCGATGAATTTTAAACTTTGGGGATAGCCTCTTTAATTGAGTGCTTAATCGATAGCAGCTGCGGGAGATGACTTTTGCGAGATTCATTAGATTGACCCATCACCTTCGAGTCGGATAATGCCGCTGACCTCCAAAGGTCGCTCATATTGTATTCTCTTTTCCTGGTATGAGTTTGACCCAAGATGAAGCTGCTCCTGAATCCGTCTTCCACTAGTTGGCACTGAGGTCGTTTTGATCGCATTTGCGACACCATCTTCACGAGATGAACACGTGGGTGTGGGTAGGATCATAGTGGTTTTCAATGTGACCTCAGCCATTGGTTATTGATTGAAGTAAAAATATTTTTGACGATTCCGTACTCGATAGCTCGATGTGACTTAGTACAGTGTTCTTCATGGAACCACGCTGACCATGAATGAGACCTAGGCGTAAGATGTATGCAGCGTCATGAGCATGATTTTGTCTGTGCTAATTATATTTATAGAAAGGAAATTAACTCGAGTATTATGAGCACGGTATGGCCGTTGGCATTCCCTGCTGTTAATGAAAGGCTCCCAGGGAACCACGGTTTTGCGTCTCACCCGAGAAACAGCGTTGACCGCGGCTTGTTGTGGCTCTGCCCATGAGCGGGTTTAGAGGGGCGGTCTCAGGGTTCATGATCCTCCCCCAAATTTTATTAAAATTTTAATTTTTAAAGTTTAATAGTTTGTGTTTCTTTAAACGTCTAAAAGTGTTCAATTTCATGTGTTCCCTTTGCGCTGATAAGTCGAGTCTCATTCGTGATGTACTTCCGATACGAAATCACGCAATGACGAGTGTAGCTCGTCATAAGTTTTTCATAATTTCAGCACTATTCACGGGAAAAATATAAATATTTTTAGATTTTAATAATGTTAAAACATCCATAATTTACGCGTAGAATTCATGCTTCTAGAAATTGATGCATTGGAAGTAATAAAATGATTTTATGCGAGTAGCAATAGCTGTAATCTCGTTGTATTTTACTAGATAATTTACAATATGAAAGAATGATCACTTTTTATTTCACTGTTCTACATTGATCAGCTTAAGGTTGGAAGGCGATATTTGGTGGAACTTGATCACAGGAAACATAATGAAGATACACTTTTGTATGTTCCACAAGAGTTTTTAATACCGACCCAGGTTTCGGCAGTACACACTGTCATTATCAAGGTACCTTAACCACAGAAAAAAATAAATAGAGGATAGGAGCACGTTATTAAGAAAATCAATCGAAGTGGAAGGGGTTAAGAATAAAAATGAAATTGTTGTCTCCGAAATGCGTAAGAAATGGGTATTTTAAAACATTTTACGTGGGGAAACACCTCCGCTTGTTGTATTACATTCTCCCCGGATCCAAGTCGTGATCTCCCACCCCCACAAATCTGATTCTGAATCTGCCCCTGGCCCTTGCACCCCTATGGTACTCTCTATAGAGTCTAATTTTTAATGTGAAAGCATCTCACCGCATAACTGTTGTACCATGTCTTGCGTATTTCATTTGGTTTACCTGCTAAAGACCCTCTATAAATCTTATGTCACTGAATAGGGACCTGCTTCAACGATTTCAGAGGGTAATTTTTCAATTACGATAGCTGTGATGTAATCAAGTGCGACATTCTGGTTTGATTTATAGGGTATCAATGTTAATGATGTCCAAAATTCATATGGTATCCTGTTTTTTTGTGTGTTTCTCTTGAAGTGATGGTGTTTTCTCATTGCTGTGGGAATGATTTCAATGGAAGCAGTTGACTCAAAGACCAAAGTAAAAGTATGGTGCACATCGAGAAGTTTTTTGTTCGAATCAGGAAATTCGATTTCCGGGCGTAAAACGTAAAGAGGTGAGCTCATTTCATTGCGATCTTGATCCCTTCTTGAGCACCGGATGAGGAAGGCTTGATATAAGATCTTCTCAGGTCGTCAAGTGGGAAATCACTACTCTCCCGTTCGGCACCTTTCACTGAAAGAGGTCTAGTGCGGACGCCTGGCGTTGGGTTTCTCTCCATCTCTCTGGATGGAGAGGAAACCTTTCTTGGGACGAATATGAGATTGAAATTCCCGCCATAGTATCCAATCATTTATGAGTTAAGCGTATATTTTAATAAATATATTTTTTCATTAAAAATCCATCCCAATCTCAGCTTACCTGTACACACTCATGGCAGCGTTTGACTCGAGTTGTCGCTCGTTTCCTTGTACTACGGACAAGTAGCGGCTTTGATGACGGAAAGGAAGTTATTTTTTTTCGTAAAAAAAGGATTAGTTTTGTGCAACGAGGCAGTCCAATCTCCTGCGTGCGCTTCGATTAGATACATGACCGGTGAAGTTCCACGAAGTGACTCGCTAGTCTCAAGGCGTTGTTATCACTCCTTCCGCACACTTCACTACCTCCGGTGAGGATTTCCCGTTTTTTCTTAAAGCTTCCTTTATTCTTCGTTGCCGGTGTGCATTTTGCTACCAAGAAGCTCGCTGGGGAGGCTTTTCGCTGTTATTTCCATTGAAGTGTTCGGTTATGACCTACTTCTGGATCATTTCATCTCATGAGCCGCTATGGATCCATGACAAGGCTTTGAAGGAACCTTACGATGATGGTGAGAGGAGTAGTGCATAGTAATAATAGTGCAGCTTTATTGGGAGGAATATGAGACAAAACTGCCCACCATTTTATCCAACCATTTATGAGTTAGGCATTTATGTACTCTAATAAATATATCTTTTTTCATTAAAGAACGTAGGATTTTTTTAAAATTATTGCTATGAGTCCACTTCGATTTAGCATTACAGCGGGTAGGTCGCTCTTTTCAGCCTTTCCAGTAGTACGTTTTATCCGTAACTAGAGGTTAGGAATTAAATCACCTCCTGGACTTTTAATGTGAGACCTCTAATACGTGTTTGATTTTAACTTGAAGTCCAGTGGAGAACCTTAGCTATGGAGGATACATATATTGACGAATTGTGGTAAAATCCGTAAAACTTCTTGTGGAGAAGTGTTTTATTTATGAAATGGATTTTTTGTTAGTATCATACTCAGTTTAAAATGAATCTCCTGCTTTTTCGGAAGTGGAGGAACTTAGCAAGTAATTTAGCGATTGATAATTTTGAAAGTTATTGGATACGATAAAGCACGTCAGGGAAGAATATATAGCGTTCTGTGGTAATTGGAAACCCAATATTGGAGCCACTGAAGGAGTGACGATTTTGCAAAACTTACCCCATAAATTAGGAGGGATCTCACGAGTTTATTACTGACGTCGGTGTAATTATTCAAGTCCCTCATTGAATTTGTGGCTGGAACTGACCGGAATTAAAAGAAGAGGAGAATCTTGGATACGGATGAAGATATTTCTCCCCTCGATTCTAGCCAGTATTTTCCAAGGGGATGTGCAAACTCATTATGATTTATTGTGATGTGTACCACATTTCGCCTCAATAATGCAGACTACTACTCTCCATAAGAGGATCTCAAGGTCCTCTTAAAAAATATACATGATTTAATTTTTGCATTTGTTTTCTCTGGATTAATTTCCCATCTCAATGTCGTACCAATCTAGGATTTTCATGACGCATGCGACCAAATCAGCTATGGTTAAAATATTTTTGGAATCAAACGGATTATATAAAGTTTTGAAGCCGATGTGTGGAGAGTAAAATATAGCTAAATAATGTCGACTCAGTTGAAATATTGCAAATAATTCTATTCACCGAGAATATACGTTTGCATTATTTTACATTGTATCTTATATTATTTTGTACTATGCGTATAATTTTGTGCAATGAAAATGTGGTACACATCCCGTTAAAAATAACAATTGCGAGGTTTGTGGCCATGAATTTCCATGGTATACTGTTAGAAAATGTAAATTTTGGAATTTCTTTGAAATCAAAATTTAATAGTAACTTACGTCGTGTATCTATCTATATCGTGTGAGGTAGGAAGACTGTTTACTACTGAGAAGTTACATTTTCAAATACTTCGTTTGTACTGTTAAATGTTGAAATAATGTTAACAACGCTGGCAAGTATTTAATGAAAGTTGAAAGATGCCATATCGACGAGTTTTTTGTTTCCAAGTGACGTTGCTTGTGCAGAGTTTTTTGTTATGTAAAGTGATAAATTAGATCAGATTATTAATTTAGAGGAAAGGGAGATTTACTCGAATGTGTTGTCGCCAAAATTAACTTCACATTCATAAGGTATTGAATAACTTCCGCGAATAGGATGTCATATATTGCATCCTTAGGTGTCGTATAATAGGGTGGTTTCCTATTATTTTTTTATTGCCTTAATCGAAAGATTATTACTCCTGGAGTACGTATTTCACGCTTTTAGATTTTTAAATGACAATATCTATTTTTCGCGATTAAATGAAAAGTGAAAATTTTCAAGCGCGCGAAAACGCGACGCTCAAGTATGAATGCCGGGAAATATCTCCGTACGTCGTATTTCTGGTTCCCCCTCCCGCCCGGTGAGGTGACCTTGAGGCGAGGCTTAGCGCTGATACGTCGCAGGCTGCCAGCGGGTAGCTGAGTACTTTGCTGAAAGGTAGCGCTTGGCTTAAAAAAGGTTTATTAATACCTTATCAAACGAAGAAAACTTTCCGACCTTAGCCAGTTTTAGTAGGTGATTATTAAGACATGTTTCCCTGAGCTCTGTGCCTCATGCATGCATTGGTAACCTCAGACGATGTATAACTCCTATCCTCTCGTGTAGAAACTAGGTCCCTGTGACGTCACGTGGAGTGGAATCGCATGGGCGCCAATCTGGCCTTTTTCAAATGAGGATAAAATTTGACCCTTGCCATTCGTCTAAACCGGTATTTCAAAAACAAAATAATTTGTGTATTATGAATACACTAATGGTGGGTAACGAATCGCAATCAATGCCTTTCGTTTTCTTTGATGAAGGAAACTACCCTATTCATGTACTCGGACATAAAGGTAGAGCACCATGTTTCTGCCAAAAATTGTGGTAAAGATTGGTTGTTCAATTTAGTGCCGTAAGGCTAGTGAGTAACTAAGTAACCAAAATTTTGCCGAGTGAACATTTTTTTATAAGTTACATTTGAATTGCAAGTCTTGTGGCCGTCAAGCACTAGAGTTATTTCATGAATTTTTGCGCTAGGACACTTTACCCTGTCGGTATTTTAACCTTTTCTCGTTTTCCATTCTTTTTTGTGGCCAAAATTTTGCCGAGTGAACATTAAAAAAAAAGTTATATTTGAATTGCAAGTCTTGTGGCCGTCAAGTACTAGAGTTATTTTATGAATTTTTGCGCTAGGACTCGTTTCCCTGTCGGTATTTTAACCTTTTCTCGTTTTCCATTCTTTTTGTGGGAGATCAATTGTGTGCTGAATTCGTGTTCACATTCGCTTTCCCCAGCTAGTAAAAACCTCGGGGCATATTATGTGATGCTTTGAAACTAACGCTTTATCTGTTCGTGTGGTGTTATCGACTAACGGCTTTTTAGTTTTTCTCGCTTAAAAGCTCTGTGTCTCTGGTGGTCTTGTGGTAACAAATTTTCATTTGAATTTTGTAAATGGTGGGGGATTGTTAATGAGATCTCATTTCATGTCGTATGCTATGTTATCGAGTGGGAAGGTTTTTGAGGCATGTGGCCCAATTGCAAGAGACTTAGGATTTCGCTTTTGAAAAAATACGAAATAAGCATTCGTTATGCTTGAGAAGGTGTGAAAATGTCGTAATGTGTCGTATCTCGGCAAATAGAAGCTCAAGAAACTTAATTTGCCTTCTGTATTTGCTATCCTTTTACCTGTGAATGTCATTGATTACAAGCATCCAAAATATTTTCCGAGGTTATGATCGGTGGAAAGGGAGATATTATTCAATCTCGAATTCCAATGAAGACATCACAGCAGAAAAATGCCTTCGTAATAATTGTGTTTTAAACCTCCATTGTATTGTTGAGTAGTATCTGTAGGGAAAACGAACTATTTTGACCTTTTACGGCTTCAAAATAATATTTTTTGTACCCTTGATTTATTCAAATGAACATGGCCACGGAGATGCCAAGTATATTATAGTAAGATTGAAGAAAAGAATATGGTCATATTTAATATCAACACTCCCTATTGTGTAGAATTCATACGGCTGGAACACCGGAATGGTTGTAAATCACTTGGCTGTGACTTATTGTGGAGTGACTTCTATCCTCAGCAGTCAGTATCAACCGTAAGGTGTGCGAAAGAATCCTCAACCTGGAGGTAGACATTCATTCGTTCAACCTGAAGTCTGCGAGTGTAAGTTATTCAGTTGTGACCAGTACTACACATTTTAGACTGCAAAAGTGGTACAACAACTGCTGTGTCGATATTGGAGGCACGCTCGTGGGGATGCAAAGTACACTAAGGTTGAAGAGAAGAATATAGTCATATTTATTGAATATCAACACTTCCTAATGTGTTTAATTCTCTTGTGGGTTTTGTGTGGGGTTATAAACTTATTGTGGGATGACTTCTACCCTCAGCAACCTTAAGGTTGATATATCTGGTGCGTGTTGTATTGGTTAACTCCTAGCCAGACACCTTTGTAGGTGGCTTCTAGGGCAATATGTGCATATATATAGTTGTAGATATGATAAAAATTTAAATAGCTCCAATCTTCTGCGAGTCTATTTTATGGAATGCAGTGCTCACATGAATGTGCAAGTGAATCCCCTGTAAAGGCCGTTTTACATGGTACACGGAATTGTGCAATCTGACGTTCGTGCGAAGGCGCAATCAAAATTGCGTCGTGTAAAGCGGTGAATTGCTAGAACACATGCGAGAATGCGTGGATGCGAGACGGCAAAATAGCCCCTGTTCTAATTTCGTTCATGCATTCGCGCAATTCCACGCCATTTTAGAAATTAATGCAGCTCTAACCTGCGCAATCCCGTGCCCCGTGTAAAAAGGGCCTTAAGATATTCGATTGCGACCAGCGCTACACATTTTAGACTGTGCAAAAGTGGTCAAAACACTGCTAAGTCGACATAGTTAGGCGGAAGCATTGCATTTCCTTGCCCTGCTCTTTGCCAAGACTTTATCTGGGAGTATTATTTTTTCTTTCGCAGTGGTTCTTGCTCTTCGGTTTTTCGTCGATTTGCTCACAGTCGTTGGCACTGCTTGCAAGCGGCGTCGCGGCGCCTCCGACGGGTCCTCGCCAATCGGGCTTGCACGTCCCCCTTCTCTCCCCCTGGGACACGTGCTCCAGTCGCATAGAATGTGATGAGCGTCCTTCAAAGCGCCGATTTCTTCTTTCTTATTTTTTACCGTGTATCCGTTTCCAATATCGATCCAACGCCCTTATGCAAATTTGAATATTTTAAGCTTGGGAGTAAATTATTTTTATTTTCATAAAAAAAACAATTATTCCTTTGAATTAGAGATTTTTCCTTTCGTTGCTAATTAATGGACGAAGTATAGTAGTCATATCTCCATCTTTATTGTCATGGGATGCAAGTTGTTACGTCCAAAATAGTACCTCCGTGAGTGGTTAAATGTGACTCCGTAATCGGCTCATCGGTAATTAATATCTTGCTGTGTAGATTAATGCTAAGATTTTGTTTACTAGAAGTGTTTACTTGTGGTTATCTCTTATAATTTCCACGTTGAATTACCAGGCTGAATTTAATTTGCAATTAAGTTTTTTAGTAATAACATAGTAGTCATATCTTCATCTTTATTCTCATTGGATACAAGAATTCATGTAACATCCAAAATATGTACCTCCGTGAGTGGATCTATGTGACTCTGCAATCGACTCATCTGTAATTACTCTCTTTCTGTGTTGAATAATATTTTTATTTCGTGTGCTAAAGCTGTTGCCTTATTTATATCTCTAAGAATTTCCAAGTTGAATCACCCGGTTGAATTTAAGTCGGAATTAACAGTTTGTCTGTCAACGTATGAAGATATCACCACCATATCCAGGTTTTCTATAATTTTTGTGGCTCTCATCCACGTGTGCTGAAGTTTTACGAAGTCGACCGAAATCAATGTCCTTCACATCCTGGCGATGTATCCCTTGATGAACGGAGATGCATAGGAAATATAATTTCATTAAGCATTCAATTCGTTGTACAGTCCCGTCCTCTCCAAAAATCAGGGTCTACAGTCAGTATTTGCGGTATTATTTTTTCCCGATCACTTTCAATCTTAAGTGGAAGCAGACTCAACTGAGAATTATCTTCAGAATCCCCATCCATGGTATTAAATGTGTTTATTTATAGTATATTTTGATTAATCCCATAACTTATATCATGTGTATAACTCTACATATGACCTAAGTTATGAATATTCCATAACGTATGTTATATGTAACGTTAATATTGCGTGGTGCGTGTTCGTGGAAGTAATTTTTAATCCTCAGGTGCATGTTGGTGTTCACCTCTTGCAAAGCACTTCTGAAGGTGTCTTGAAGGGTAATATGTATATATAGTTGTAGGCATAATCAAAAGTTAAATAACTAAAAAGGCAGCAGAACCAAACTCCGGCACCATTCACTTGAAGAAGTGATCAGCAGTCGGTCACGAAACGTCGGGGCAATTTCCGATACATCACGCGGCATACACCCGTACGTATGTCTTTCTTGAATCATCATGAGCCGCGAAAGCTTTAATCAAGAAATATCGGATCAATTTGTCCATCAGCGGCGACTTAATTGAACCCATTGAAATGCGCGGTGGGTGACAACACATTTAGAGGCCGACTTGAGGATCTAATTTTGTAGTATTCATGGATAAATCATTCGCAAGCAGCCGACCGATAGTGCCCGAGTTCGGAACCCGTTTTGCGGAGCTGTTGTTACCGTACATGCTTATTCGTTTATTGTCTTTCATTTGTGCTGAAGTACTCGAATTACATGTGCCGAGATGAAACTTATTTTTACTCTAGGATTATCCACATTTTATTCTCGTCCTCTCTCAGTTAATTATATAGCAGTGCAGTGAGTGGAAGATATACAGAGGCCCTATGTTCCAATAATCACTTCAATGAACCGAAAAATAGAAGCGAGTCAACTATTTTGTGCCAATTTTTATGGAGTATGAAATGCGCTATATCTGAAATACAGACTCACATTCATTCCGGAGAGAAGATTTATGAAATTAGTCTGTGGTATTGATCGTCACGCTAAAAATTGTCGAAGTAGCCGAAAAAACGTACCGCCCTAGGAAAGCCAAAATTCGGATGGCTGCCTTGCCTCGCGGCCAGTGCCATATTTAGTAGTTGCTATCATGTGCAACGTTGGCGTTGCATTTACGAGTTAGCTCACGCGTGAGGGTTAATCGCATCCATTGGGTGACATGGAGCAAGTATCTAGGGGTGACATCGATAGCGGTCGGGTCGAGTGCTTCGAGGTTATTACGTGTACGGGTGGAATAATTCTCGCCTTGTTTATTTCTCGTCCCAAGCGAGTTCTCCCGAGCGATTACCTAATAGCAAGGACACACTGTTATCGGCTTCGGGTTGATGGGGTTCTCGGAGCAGTAACTCGTGGAAATGAGAGATTTTAGTACAGCCCGCTGTAAATTTTCCTGGCTGACGACAGGATTAGGAGTAGTTCTGCATAACTTTCGCATCGAGAGGTCATCTTCAAATGCTTAGTGAACCATGCCCCCGAATTTGGTATCAGATTTTTAGAGTTTGGTGGGAAATATTTTTTTATTCTGCGTAATCTATTCTAATAATATTATTCCCAGCGAAAGTATAGAAGAATAAGTTGACAGAATTATGATATCGTTATTGATTTGAAAAATAGGGCCCCGTAAGCTATTGGATCGAAAGTTAGGGACATTATGTTATATTCTGCTTCTTTTCGTAAAGGGGTAGTATTTTTTGTGAATTGTGGCGTCACTCAGTGATTCAACCCGAGGTTTGGTTTGGATAGGAGAGGGTAGAGCTCCCCCCAATATGGCATGAAAGTGTTAAAATAAATGTTCTGAATAAATGCGATGGTGGTTGGCGTAACATAGTGAAACTCCTTCATGATGCACAAAGGTTAAGAAAACACTTAGCTGTTTCACAAAATAAAATATATTGCGACCGGTTTCGATACAGCGTATCATCGAAATTTTGTCGTTTGTGATCAACTCTTCCCTTAAGCAGCCATGGACATTTTTCGCACTCATTAAATGTTTCACTTTACTTATTCACTTGAAATCTCTCTTTTAAAGATGAGTACATTGCATTAAATGTTTCATGTTAACTCTTTCGAAGTTGACTGTTTTAAAAATGAAATTCATCTCGCTATAAACCGTCGTGTGCCTATTGGTTGAAAAGATTTCGCGACTGTAAGTTTATATCATTACCATAGTTGTTAGTCTGTCACCTCTTCTGATGTTGCCGGCGGACGATGCATGATTACGGTATATAAGGTGGATATCAGAACATTTTTAAGAAGCAGACCGTTTCTAATAATTATGTTAATGTGTGAATTACAGCGGGTTGAGATCGTAAGTGTTCAATAATAGTGTATTTTTGGGAAATTTGCTTAATATTTGTTATACTTGGTACAATTATGGAACAGTTTAATCCTTATAAAGTTAATTGTTTGATAGAACATCGATTAAGAAGCCGTTTATAACTCCTTTACGTAGTTCTCAGCGCGGATATGGCTAAGAGATTTTTGTAATTCCTTATATTCCCAGATTGTTCGAGATTCACTGCATCGATTTCAGATTGGTCGAAAATCAAATCTATTCCTGGAAAATCCATAGCACCCTGATCACTCGCCTTTTCCCCCTCTAATTTAAGTCTTTCCAGTGGTGTGTGTTATGCATTACAATATTCCACTAGACCCCGTGAGCGCTGTGCTGCGACTCCCTGAAATTAATAAAACTACTTTATCAGATGCCGTCGTCGGAGAAGCGTAGTGTCAGCCTTCCTGGCTCACTGGGAGTTATATAATGAGGTCTCTGTCTTTCGTTCTCAGTATGGTGTCATCTTTAACGGAGCGCCTTTAATTATCATTGGTGTTATTTTTGAAATTAATTTGGATGACCCAGTTACTCAAATGCCATTGCACGATTGAATTTCTCTAAAAATATGATGCATGGGAAAGTTGCATTTACATTTTAATGGAAATTCTCGCATACTTTGGCTAATGCCAAAAGTTTTGAGTATGGGTGATGTGAAAAGACATGTTTCAATAAATATGTCGTGTCAACCCGTGGAGGGAAAAATTTTGGATGAGCCTTGAAGGCGTGTATCATTGATTTTTTGTTTATGAAGTACCATTATGAAAAATTAATCCTCGTTCGAGGGCGATATAATTTTGACGCATAGGCATAAAAATGTGTAGGTTTATGTTAAGCTTGGTGTGTATTTTCGTTTTCAGAATTATTTCGATTTAGCCAATTTTATTCCTGAGTCTGCATATTTTCCAATGGTTTACATAATATATTTCGACAGTTATAATTTTAAATTTTACGAGGTTAATATCGTCGTTTCGTCATCAAATTCAGTTTGCCTATGAGTGTTTGCATCCATGTTGTTGAAGTAAATTGTTGAAAGATGACGGCTTTCAAGGTTAGCACAAAAATCAATCCGAAATAGGGTGGTTTCCTATTATTTTTTTATTGCCTAAATTGAAAGATTATTACTCCTGGAGTAGGTATTTCACGCTTTTAGATTTTTTAATGACGATATCTATTATTCGCGATTAAATGAAAAGTGAAAATTTTCAAGCGCGCGAAAACGCGACGCTTAAGTATGAATGCCGGGAAATCTCTCCGTACGACGTATTTCTGGTTCCCGCTGCCGCCCTGTGAGGTGACCTTGAGGCGAGGCTTAGCGCTGATACGACGCAGGCTGCTAGCGGGTAGCTGAGTACCCTGCTGGCTGGTAGCGCTTGGCTTAAATAAGGATTATTAATACCTTATCAAACGAAGAAAACTTTCCGCCCTTAGCCAGTTCTAATAAGTGATTATTGAAACATGTTTCCCTGAGCTCTGCGCCTCATGCATGCATTGGTAACCTCAGACGATGTATAACTCCTATCTTCTCCTATAGAAACTAGGTCCCTGTGACGTCACGTGGAGTGGCATCGCATGGGCGCCGATCTTGCCTTTTTCAAATGAGGATAAAATTTACCATTTCCATTTGTCTAAACCGGTATTTCTAAAACGAAATAATTTGTATATTATGAATACACTAATGGTGGGTAACGAATCGCAATCAATGCCTTTCGTTTTCTTTGATGAAGGAAACTACCCTATTGCATTTATGGATGTCAATTTTATCACCCTGGGTCTAGCAATAAGTAATGTGGTTTCGATCTGTCTGTTATCTCTCCTATTTTTGTCTCAATATGTTACTCCTCACTTGCTTAAGCGTGAAAATATTTATTTCATGTCCCACTATGCGGAATGAAGAATTTTTTTAGCAAAGCTATTATCAGAGGCATCATTCGGAAGATAATATCATTTTTCGAAAATAACTTGATTCAGCTAGGAGAGTGTAGTTTAGGTGGATATCCTACATTTTTTGTCCACTTACGTGTGTACTGTACTAATCCATAATTTTCAGCGGCCAGTCTGTGATATTTTACGAATGTAATCCACGCTGTTTTGGTGGTTCTTGAATGAAATGCTGATGGATATTATTTTCAATGAGTCCATGAGATTTTTGCTTGAGGTGTGTAACTGGCTCTCACGTCTTTTATCACTCTGGAAACATCGCATGTTGCTATCCAAAGTGTTTGTGATTCGACAGATATATTTGATTTTCACCTAACAGCTGTAAAAATTAATTTTCATCTTGCCTATGGACAATTTAAAATTAATTACACACTTAAGCAAATTATCTCATAATTTTATGTGATGTTTATTTTTTGTTCCCAGCTTTTAGGAGAAATCTAATTCATGGAACATTGCCAGCCGTAAGAGCTCTGATATTTTTTCTATAGCTTTAGGGTGTCTTACTGGAAGTGGATATCCCGAATCCTTAGGAAAATTATTACTTCAGCTGCCAGCATTTGGCATAATAGGCAGTTTTTCAGCACATAATACCGGGAAGCCGAAGGTGGATTTGATTTTTAAAACATTCGAAGCTTCTATCATTAATTACCTTCCTATTCTTTCAGAGTCGTCGTACTGAAGTACGAAAGCTCTATGTTTTGCAAGAAACCTGCAAGTTTTCAAATTATTTAGTCATTCATGTCCATAGATTGTTATAAGAATCTTACTACTAAGTTATAAGTAGCAAGCTGGTATGCAATTATTTATTTGCCAATTCGGTGCATCGCATTTATAGCATCGAAATCTTATTTCTTGTCGTGGAAAAAATGGTATAAGATATATTTAAGTACCCAGTTGCTCCTCTGCATCTACCATCACTTGCCATGTGTCTCAAAACATCTAGTTTACATGAAATGCTGTATGCCTTGTGAAGATACTGTCATGAAAAGTGTACTCATATCCATTGGATTTTTATTATCTTTCTATTTTTCTGCAGGACACTCGGAGCTACGAATGGTGCTCTAAATCACGAAATAGACCCTCTCCGTCAAAGCTGCTAAGGTATGTTATGAACATTTTACTTTTTTGGCCATTATTATACCTCTGTCATAGATTATATATATAGCCCACATCAATAGCGAGTATCGCTCTCTTAGAATTGTACTGTCCCCCACAAACGATATTATTTTATTTTTAGTGGTGCGACTAAGTTCCCTCAGAGTGGCTACCTCATGAGTGAACTTAGATTTATTAGTTATAGTGACCTTCGTGAAAAGGAGACGCCTTGATGACGAATAGAGGAAATACTTTATTCGTGCGTATTACGAACTCAGCGTGATTTATCACGGTAGGGGTTTTTACTATTGCCTTTCATGGGAAAAATAAGTAGAGGTAAGTTTCTTCTATTTAGAAAGGCAGAGAAGGCTTTATGCATATAATGTAGAGGAAGGGCGTATGACCCTGAGAAATGATGTATCACGGGAAGCTAATGGTTTGTAGGTACTGTTGAGTTGTATGTTGAGATATAGGTTGGGTTCCTTGATTTTTGCGAGTGCGAAATTTTGCGATTTCGTTTTTGTTTGCTTTATTTCGTGATTTGGTAAGGTCTGAGTACCTTTCTTTCTTTTCGTGAAAATATCGTGAGTGACCTAACCAACGCTATCGTGTGAAAATGGCAGAAAAACTTGTACGTATCGCGAAAAGTTGGATTGGCGAACGTCAAGGAACACATGCCATTGATTTAGTGTGCGAAATGATGTATTTAACCTGATTTTTTAACGACCTTGCCAAACCGATGGTCGCAAGTTCAAATTTAAGGAATATTTAGCGGGGATGTGCTAGTAGTACTTTTTGATCTCGAGTCGAGTTGAAAACTTCTCGCGAATATCGAGTCGAGTCGGGCAATTGTGAACCAGGCAATACAGCAATGCATGCTTCAACATATTCTCATTTTTCCTAACCCTATATTTTCCTATCCCTACATTTTCTATTAAGAATTCTTACCTTGAAATGGAAAAATTATGAGGACCGTTGATGTAAATTGTGTCGGAATTAGGAGAGGAATGAAAATTATAATAACATGTAATAACATGTCATCAATTTAATTAATATATGCATCCAAACTGCTCAGAAGAGCGCTCAGTAAAGGCATTTGCCTTATTGTAATAAAGATTATGTACCTACATAAATCATGTAGTATTTGTTCCTTTAAAAATACCATGCAGAAAAACCAATTATCCTACATGCTCAAGCAGCAGGTTTTGACGTCTCCATGTTACAGTATTATTGCAGGCAGAAATATGTCTTTCGCAAAACACTTGTGTGGCTCTTCAAGTACTTTCTTGCCAAATTTTTAAAATTTGGGAACCTTGGGAATTTTTATTAAAAGTTGTATCAATAATTTTTATGGATCTTCAATCGTCATGGAATAAGAGACGAAGTAAAGGAGCTACAAAACTTAGCTTTAGCTTTAGTATTTTTCTTTATTACTTGCTTCGTTTAATCAACCAGAGTGCTTCTTTTTTTCGTAATTTCAATAAGGAAACTAAACGCATTAAAGGAATAAACGAATATTAACGTCGGAGGTACACAGTACTCAAAAAATCTAAAAGATGGCATTCACTTTTGACCTGAAACACCGGGAAAACTGGCATTGTCCACTGAAATTAAGAGTTGCATTTATTCCATAGAGATCTTAACAATTTTTACGTATTCTATCGGCGTATGAGTGAAGAAAATATGACAGGGTATAAAAGTATCGCATAAGAAAGTATGAGCGACAAAGCGGTCCATTCCGAATACGTCGCCGCGATGGAAGACGATCGGCCGCCGGGGCCGTGGCCCACGTCGACTACTAGACTACTATAGTAGTTGGCTGCTACATATACAACAAGCTAAATCTCCTAGGGCAAGGCATTAGAACGACCTATCGACTTAAAAAACGAAATTATTGCATGAGTTTCACGATAGCGCCTCCTGTCTGCAAATGTCTGAACATACTGGCCTCGACAGCTCTGTAACTGAAACTACTCGACTCGACAATTGTAACACTACTCGAAACACTCGAGTCGAGTACCAACTACTCGACTGGACTCGAATTTTCGAGTATTCGCACATCCCTAATATTTAGTTGTATAATACGGGTTGTTGAAAAGAACTCGAGAGTCTTAAATATTTAGTAATTGTTGAACTTTGTAAATACTACATTATTCCCAATATGGAGCCTTTGTAAGTTTGCATGATATTCGGATATCGTTAACCAGTCTGCCGAGCCCTCTGGGGCTCAGCATCGTCTATCCGACGTCGCTCCGTCACGTGCGATGCTCTTCAAATTGTTAGAACTCGACGGTGCACCAAGGGGCTCCTTCCCGAATCCGGGTTTACAATTGATTACCTATTCTCGTGCTCATGTGGGGGATTCGGATTCATCCGATTTCTCGCGGTGCCATGGCGCCGCTCGAGGGGGTAGTAGCGCGGTTCCCCACCGCGAGCGCCAGCGTCGCCGCCGGGGACCGTGAAATCTTCTCGGTTGCCGGGAACAAAAGCGAGAGCGCGTGACGCCATCATGCCGCGCGCATTCCGGCCTCGCATTCCGCACTCCCCCTCTATCCGCCGCGCCCGCTCTGCGCACACAGAGCGACCGCCGCATGCGGGAAGGCTGGACGCCGAGACCTCGCTGCTCCCGGCGCGCGGTTATCCGCCCAATATGCCTCTGCACATATGATGCCGTTGATGCCCAAAGCTCGCGATCATTTTTCACAGTGAAGTGGCATATTGGCACATATATGGACTTTAGTGTGAAATATTTATACCAATATGTTTCTATGCTTTTTATATTAAGATTAATGTCGTCTTTACATAGTTGGCGTATTTTAGACTCTCGACGCCATTCTTACAAACAACCCATAGTGTGGAACTACTACGTTCCTAAAATTTGAACTTTCGAACATCGATTTGGTAGGGGAGGGCTTTAACCCTCCGCCACAGAGGCCGATTAATCCTGGGATTATATAATTAACCCTTTCCAATGGCAATAAAAATTAAACCTGAAATCATCATTTGCCATATCATATGGTCGTTTGTTATATACTCTACTGGGTAGCTACGTAATTTCTTTTCTCATGGATCAATTTTCAAAATATTTAAAAGCCAGATGAAAAAGAAATCATTAATGCTGCTGCGCTAATCGTCAGCAGGGATATCTCCAGAATATTTATCATTGATGCTATCCATGAGCTTGTTCGTGTAAAGTGATCTTTTGATAAAGGCTTCTTTGTTTGGATCGCAATTGGCTTGTGTTGGTCTGTTGGCGGTTTTCTCCATCGATTTTCGATTGGTCATAATGCATCGATGCCTTATGAAGTCAACTGTGGCCATTGTGATAGACTTGTGGATGGGAAGCCGTTGTATAGGTATATTGATGCTCTTCAATTTTCGATTGACAATGGGCACAATTTTAGCATTCGATTAGTCATAATGACTACTGAAATGGGGCTAACCGTTGACAATTGGTGGACTGTGGACCATGATGACAAAGATCTGTGTCGGTCGGCGATATCTTTGATTCATTGAACCATTTTCGAAGACTTTCTTGCCTTCTTAGAGCTCTGTAGCCCACCCTGTGATTCGGGTACCCTTGTGAATGACCTTGGGTCGGCCAGTTGACTGTTTTTAGGGTATTTTTAACATCTCCTCCGATGAAGACAGCCGTAGTATTAATCTCATCCCAGCCTTGCTCCTGCAAATATGGTAGTAGAATTTGCAATTAAAGCTTTCCGCTGGTACATGTTTTCTCAATATTCATTTTCACCAGGCTGTGAGAAGGTTGGATTATGTTAGTTGTTAGATACGATGATATGAGGACGTGCGGTATTGTGGAAGCAGCCTTTCAGTGACATTGAGTTATAGTTGGTGTTGGTGTTGAGGTATAGAGTTATGTTGAGGTGTGAGGAGGCACTTCCCACGCACTCTTTGTCTTGTTGAACTCAGTAGTGTTGACAACGCGAATTTGACGGGTAACATAGCGTAAGCAGGATCATGGTGACAGCTGGGTACGTCACTTCGAATGTTCCCCTCTCGCTTGCCGCCGTAAGTTGTAGGGCCACCCTTGCCTTAATATTTTTACGTATTGAGTGTGCGACACTTCTTTTGTGTGACTTCAGGTAGTTTGTGGCCGTGTATAAAAATGCTTCCATCCATACCAAGAAGATGTGTTTTTTCATTCTTCTTGAATTTACTTCATTTATTTCTTCCTATCAGCCCATTGCTCCTCATGCAGCGTGCTATTTGGTTAACGATCCAGGTTTTTCGGTAAGTCCATCGGCTTTTGGAAAATGAAAAATCATATGGCATTCTGAGCAGAAAATTTTTATGAAGAGGGTTTCCTTAGGACGTTTAGATTAAAGTGTAAGTTCAAAGGCGGAGCAACCTAAAAATGATGGCAGACAAGGGTTTAGAAACGTCTGTTCCCTCGTAGTCCTTTCACCCTATTAGAAACCATTATGAATATCATCAGTGAAAGATTGTGTACTTTAAATAAAATCATTTTTAGCATAACTATTTCCCAGAGTTAGCTGGAAGCTCACCTTAAATGTGTTTCTACTGCGGTGCCTTTAGCTGTAAACTGCAATAGCTCTGCCGACTGTGTAGATCCTGTGGTGGTCAAAAAACCTTCAGGTTCCGGGTTCGTACACCCAGCTACTTTAACTCAGTAAACAACGAGATTTCTTGACTTCTCTTGCACTTCACCTGAGCCTGACTTGTACCTCGACCTGAAGACGGCTAATGTTATGGAGTCGAAACTGTTTTGGACCGAAGTCAACCCGTTGCCGCATGACGGTAATCCTGTAGAAATGAACATATCTAACTATGCCCGACGTCACGGAAAATTTCGTATTAGCCAAATATTTCGTTATCCCCTAGCTCTAGTTTCCTACGGTAATTTCAAACCCCATTTCTGGACCTGTTCCTGTAACCCAGTGACCCTAGCCTGCGTGCCTTTGAGGGATTGTTATTCCCAAGCCATATTCTCCTGTATTTCCCCTGTATTTTCTCTGAATACTCTCCCGCGCGCGAGCTCGAGCCAGACTCCTCCCCGACAAAACACTTAATCTCCGCCTTTCACCCCTCATTTGCACTTGTCTTTTCATCTCTTCGATTTCTGGCCGTTGTGACGTGAAGATGCTGTAAAAGAACTATTTTAAAATCTCCAGGCATTTGGATGGCAAGTATTGTTGAATTGTCGATGCCGGGAAAAATTTCCGTTAGAGACGGGTACTTAGATGTATCATATACCGGAGTAATATTATTGCCAGCTACGTATTTTATTTCTCTTGTGTGTGCCTAAATCTCTCATAGGCCGAGAATAACTTTCTTCTTAACTTCCAGAAACTTTTGACTATCAACCTTAAAGCAACCAACGCCGGATAAACCTTAAATCCTTCAAAATTCACTGACCCATTCTCAACGGAGTGATATTCCATTATCAGGTTTCTTAAAAATATAACTTTTACTTATACCACTCCTTTTTTACGTAAAGCGACTCGGATTTCGATGACTAATCATCATCATCAGGCATAAATAATTATTTAATTATCTTATTATTGTAACCTGAGTTACCTAACGGAGGAAGAGATGAATTTTGAAACGGACGCTAGAATAGGGGAAAAGGATGGGTAATGATATTAGTTTATGAGAGTGTTTCCTGGGTTTCATTAGTTTTTAAAATTTCTAACTGCTCTCTAGAATCTATGTATTTGTTGAAAAGGGTAACCATCTTTTATTTCGATCCTTCTTCGTAGTTACACTTCTAAACCAAGCTCTTCGTTTTTGGTGAATATCGTGGAAACGAGGTCGTAAGTTTCCAATCCAATGTCTTTATCTAGCCCCGTGTGAAAAGCATGCGTCTCCATTGTTTATCCCTACCAGGCCGAAACATGGGTCGATAGAAGTAATGCAATGTGGAAGTAGAGAAGTGCTTTCACTGTGATAAGCTCCTCCCACGAACATTACAAAAGAGGATCCTCAAGTCGGCCTCTAAATGTGTTGCCATCCTACGTGCTTTTAAATGGCTTTGCAAAATCCGCCACTCGCATTCCTGTCGCACAAATTGATCATGGGGATATAAGGTGTGATTAGGGGTGTCAACCGAAATTTGCGTTCAACATAATGTTATTTATCAAATTCATAACTCTCCGATGCCATTCCTCGCATTAGAAAACGATATACTGCAATATATGGGTAAAAAGTTGATCTCATTGCAAACATCACCGCACCGCGGACATTTTCGAAAGCCGATTAAAAATCGACCGAAGTGGCAACAAAAAATCAAATTACCTTGGGATGGAATTTAGCTTCCGCAATACAATCCCCGTGGCTCCTCCCATCTTCCCATTCCTCTATTCTCTCGTGTTAGCCTATTTCCGCCCCCTTTTTTCCCCTCCAATCCTATGACCCTAGCCTACTTACTCCCAGGGCATTGTTATTCTTTCACCCCATTCTACAGCATTATCATCCCCTTTTCTGCCGGAGTCCACTCTCCCTCACGCAAACTCCGGCGTCCCCTCTAGCTCAACTGTTCCTCCCCCATTCGGATGTCCCTTTACACAGCACCCTGCCGCCCCTGAACCCTTTTTCTGTTCCCTGTGCCCCTCGCGGCGACCCCTCTACTCTTTGGATGCCGCTTACCCTACCGGGTTCCCTCTGCACCCCTCCAAATCCAGCCCGCCCCCCCTGTTCGGCGTGCCGGATAAAACCCTAGGGAATTTCCCTCTCTACGGGCCCATCGGCCAATCGGATGCGAGATTTCTATCTTTCCGGAATCCGATACGCTGGGAAGCAACTGCCGGGAGACAAATGTTCGGGAGGCGGTTTCTGCTTTTGAATGTGTTCGGCGTTTCTGTGTCCCGAGGCGCTTTTATTTTCAAACCAAACGACGCCGCATGGATCGCTTATTTATTTCGAAATGGGTTTCATAATGCCCGCGCTGCCTATTGTGATTCCTTGCTGAGGAATCGTGTCTGAAAGGTAGCAGGTTGACTGAGCCTTAATATCATTTTCCAAATTCATCCGTGCTAGAATTGAGAATCAAAGGGTTGTTTTCAATCCTTTTGGCTTCCAGCTTCCGTGTTTAAGTTCGCGTTGTAGACGTAGAAAAGAAAGTTTATATTTAGCGATTTCATGTGATTGGCTCCTAGGATGTTATTATGTCCCGGGGTCCATTTAATTGAACCAAAAGTTTAAATAAAATTCAGTTTCGCTTCCTTATTTCTAAATAGGTTTCATAACGCCCGCAGTGCATATGAATGGTTCCTTGGTGAGGAATCGTGTCTGAAAGGTACTGGTTGACTGAGACCTAAGGTCATTCTCCAAATTCACCCGTAATAGAATTGAGAATCAAAGGGTTGTTTTCTATCCTTTTGGCTTCCAGCTTCCGTGTTTAAGTTCGCGTTGTAGACTCAGATAAGTAAGGTTTTATTCAGCATTTTAATGTGCAACGGCTCCGAGTATGTTTTTATGGAAGTCTTTTTAAAGATCCAAGCGTCTGACTAAAATTCAGTTAGTCATTTTGTGATCTATTAATTCGAAACAATTTTTACTTCAATGCAGGAATTTTTTCGTGAATTGTTCTTGGTGCCCAACTGCTCGAACGATTGGCATTCAATATTCTGGGTATTTTATGTTGGTTTATGAAGCGTCTGATTACAAAGGTGCAGACTACGATCGACTCTTATTTGTGTATTGTGCTGTCACTATTCAGTACTTTCAGCTTGGATGAAGTCAATAATCTCGTAAGAGGGACTTCCCCGCACTTATCTTCCACTAGTATTTGTTCTGTCATTTTGAATGGGTTAATTTGGGACGAAATTTTCCCGGAAAGGCTGATTGACTACCCTTTCAACGTTACCCATTTCCCTTTTGTCATACGGAATGCTATCCTTAGTATTTCTCCCTGTGTTAGAGCCATTTATCCTTTGAAAATGTTATATTTTCCAGGAATAACGGGGGTGGTTTTTCTTCCGTGCATGGGGACGCGTGGTCCAACCGCTAGATTCAAAGTCCATGCCAGCACTCCTGAAATGCGGTGATATATCGCGTTTTTTTAGATATAGTTCGAGCATAGTCCATGTATGCACTTCTGCTGTCGTCTTAATACTTGTTGCAAAAGGATTAAAACTTCAGCCAAATGGCTGCTCCTTGTATGTCGTTGATTATGGAACTCAATCGATTGGTGAATGTTCACCATCAGTAGTTATTATAATCAGCGTATATTCACTTAAGTGGTTAGATTATTATTGTTAGATTGTTAAAAATGTTTGTTGTCTATAGTCGATAATAATGAAGTGTGTGAGTGTACGTGAGGACTAATGGCTGTTAGTCTGCTCCCACCTTCAGCGATGATATGTATTAGTTGGATGAGAACGGAAGCTAGTGAAGTAGGAACCGTTGAGTTGGAAAGACAACGTCATTTATCATTATAGTTAAGATGGGTTTAACTTGAAAATCTCCATTTACACTAATTATAGAAACTGATGTATCAGGGTGGGAAGCCTCGTAATAACCTCGGCCCCAGTCCCCAATAGGGTGGTTACCTATTATTTTTTTATGCCTAAATCGAAAGATAATTACTCCTGGAGTACGTATTTCACGCTTTTAGATTTTTAAATAACGATATCTATTTTTGTGGGGATTAATGAAAAGTGAAAAATTTCAAGTTCGCGAAAACGCGACGGCTAAGTATAAATGCTGGGAAATCTCCGTGTGACGTCGTTCTGGTTCCCGCTGCCGCAACTGAGGAGACCTTGGGGCGAGGCTTCGAGCGCTGATACGACGCAGGATGCTAGCAGGTAGCAGAGTACCATGCTAGCTGGTAGCGCTTGGCCTAAATAAGGATTATTAATACCTTATCAAACGAAGAAAACTCTCCGACCTTAGCCAGTTTTAATAGGTGGTTATTAAGGAATGTTTCCCTGAGCTCTGTGCCTCATGCATGCATCGGTAATCTCAGACGATGTAAAACTCCTATCTACTCGTATAGAAACTAGGTCCCTGTGACGTCACGTGGAGTGGCACCGCATGGGCGCCAATCTTGCCTTTTTCAAATGACGATAAAATTTACCATTGCCATTTGTCTAAACCGATATTTCTAAAACCGATTTTTTTGTATATTATGAATACACTAATGGTGGGTAACGAATCGCAATCAATGCCATTCGTTTTCTTTGGTGAAGGAAACTACCGTATTGTAGTCCCAGAACTCCGACAAAAATAAATAAATACCAATAATTACTCGTAAAAAAATGTTTCTTTGTCTTCACTCAGTTTCGCGGTCTTATTTCTTTACTACCATACTTCTATCCATAGATGAGGAAGATTATACCTGTGAGAGTGTTGTCTATATCTATTTTTTAATCATTTATATTCCGCCGACAACAGCACACAGTGGTCTTTTACATCGGGGTTTCATTAACATTTCATCCATTTCGCGTGCACGAACAACCATGCCCTGGATAAGGGAAACTTACCCAGGCGGGACTCGAACCCGCGACCTCATGTTTGGCAGGCGAGGAACCCGCCGCCACCGAGGTCAGCTAGTTCTGTGTGAAAAAGCCCATTGCTTAGGTCTCCATCGTTTATCCCTACCAGGGCCATAATCTATTTAATCTTGGTTGGTGTACCTTTATTATTCTTTAGCTGCGTTCATCACTGCTATTTCAGCGTTGGAATTCTCTAATTACCTTAGGGATCGGGTTGGTATGGTGGCTAGAGTGCTGGCTTCCCACTCCGTGGGCTCCAGTTTAAATCCCGGCGGTGGCAGAGAATTTTCAGAGGCTGCCCGATCCATGCTTGAGTGCCTTGAGGAGGGCGTTTCAAGTGCAGCATTGCGTCCGTCGGATGGGGCGTTACGCCGTGGTCCTCTTGGCGCCTTTCGTAAGGAATAGGCTAATATCGGTGTAAGGTTTCTCTCTTGTCGAGCGACTAAGAGTGCACGTATTGAAATGTATTTATTATGTAAAAACTGTTTGAGACGGCAAATTTGAAAAATGAAAATAAAGAACTGTGAGTAATTCTGTTTTCATTTATATCATGTTCAAAACCGCACCATTCTTTAATGATAACCCTGCATGTACAAGAGCGCTCAAGGAGGCCGAATAATCATGTACAGAGGCCAGTATTTTAATACCCACCTTTGGTATTTTTATGGGAATTATAAAAAGTTAGGAAATGAAATTCTTAGAAATAAACTTTTTTAAATGTTTAAATCCTGTCAGTTTTCCTTTGTGAGGATCAAGTGCATCGTGCGAAATTTTTAGTCGAATACACAGCATGAAAGCAAATGTTATTTTCGTAGTCAGCCAATGATCTCGAAATTTACCATTTCAGTCGTGTTCACTTGCGCAAAAGCCGATAAACGCTCATGTTTATATTTACTGTGACATCGTTTGGGGGAAAGGCGCTCCGTGCGACACCAGCTATACGGATTCCTCGTGAATTTTCGGAGGAATGAACTGCGGTCAAAGCGAGTTCACGCGTTGTGGTTTCGTGCGTCCCTCCTCACGCACAGCCGCCGCGTGCTTCCCCTCCGCCCCCGGTTTAGCCGCCCCCCGCCTCCCCATTCACCTCTGCAGTCTCCCCCCGCTCCTCTCCACCCCATCTCATCTTCATTCCTCCGCATTGCTTTAACCACCACGACGTACGCCACCCCTCCAGCCGCAAATGTTATTGGCCAGGCATCTCTCGGTCCGAACCCATTTGCGTGGCTCCAGGAACTTTTCCTACCGCAAGGGAAATTGTTGTATTGCACTGTTTAGCGACCAGTTTTTATCTAGTGGCCAACATTCGTTTATTGCTATCTAACCCAGAGCTGCTTCTAAGAGAAATTTAATTTCAAGATTTCTCACTTTAAAAAAAGTGCAAATTTTCTACTCCATCATAATAGGGTGGTTTCCTATTATTTTTTTATTGCCTAAATCGAAAGATTATTACTCCTGGAGTACGTATTTCACGCTTTTAGATTTTTAAATGACGATATCTATTTTTCGCGATTAAATGAAAAGTGAAAATTTTCAAGCGCGCGAAAACGCGACGCGTAAGTAGGAATGATGGGAAAAAGTCCGTGCGACGCATTTCTGGTTCCCCCTCCCGCCTTGTGAGGTGACCTTGATTGAGGCTCTGAGCGCTGATAGGACGCAGGATGCTAGCGGGTAGCCGAGTACCTTGCTGGCTGGTAGCGCTTGGCTTAAATAAGGTTTATTAATACCTTATCAAACGAAGAAAACTTTCCGACCTAAGCCAGTTTTAATAGGTGATTATTAAGACATGTTTCCCTTAAGTATGTGCCTCATGCATGCGTTGGTAATCTCAGGCGATGTGTAACTCCTATCCTCTCGTGTAGAAACTAGGTCCCTGTGACGTCACGTGGAGTGGAATCGCATGGGCGCCAATCTGGCCTTTTTCAAATGAGGATAAAAATTTGACTCTTGCCATCCGTCAAAACCGGTATTTCAAAAACCAAATAATTTGTGTATTATGAATACACTAATGGTGGGTAACGAATCGCAATCAATGCCTTTCGTTTTCTTTGATGAAGGAAATTACCCTATTATTGTGGCAGCTACCTATTTATCATTGAACTCTACAGCACAAAGGAATACGTAGTTTAATTATTTTCTGAATAGAGCTGAAAATGTATATGTTTTTTATCCTACTTAGAAGCAACATTGGGTTATAATGGGTTGAAGCCTGAATCAAACATTCATTTTTTCCAAACCCGTGGAGGGACAGCTCCAGCGATGGCTGAGAAAATGAAAGTTTCTCGCTATTATTTTCTACAATGGCTCGTGGGATATTTACCCCTTTTTCCATTATTCTCCGCGTCACTTTTTCTGTTGCTAAAACCATAGATTTCACTGTTCCTCAGCCAATCAGAACGCACGGCCACTAAAAGCGATTGTATCGCCACGCTTGGCTTTTTATTATTTATTATTTTTTTATTATATGGCAGTTTTAACTACGGAATGTGACGACATTAGCCTTGGATAAAGACATAAAATCCTAAGATCCAAGCGTGATGGAGTGGAATTTTTCCTCTCCTTGAGGAAGATGTAGTAATACCGAAACTTAGGTCTGGATATATTTTATAATAGGGTAGTTTTCTTCGTCAAAGAAAATGAAAGGCGTTGGTTGCGACTCGTTACCCACTATTAGTGTATTCGTAATGTACAAATTATTTGGTTATAGAAATCCCAGTTTAGGCGAATGTGAATGGTCAATTATAATCTCATTTGAAAAAGCCCATGCGATGCCGCTACACGTGACGTCACCGGGACCTAGATTCTATAGAGTAGTCAGGAGTTTTACATCGTCTGAGATAACCAATGCATGCATGTGCCACAAAGCTGAGGGAAACATCTCTTAATAATCACTTGTTAAAATTGCCTATGGTCGGAAAGTTTCCTTCGTTTGATAGGGAATTAATAATCCTTATTTAAGCCAAGCGCTACCTGCTAGCGGGGTACTCTATGCGCTACCTGCTAGCAGAGTACTTTTAGCGCTACATGCTAGCAGCCTGCATCGTAGCGGCGCTCATAGCCTCGCACCAAGGTGGCCTCACAAGGCTGCAGTAGCCTGAACCAGAATGATGTCACACGGGCTTTTCCCAGCATTCATACTTAACCGTCGCGTTTTCGCGCGCTTGAAATTTTTCAGTTAAGAAAATGATGGATCGAGCGTTCATTTCTTTGGTTCCTAAATAGTTATCACTGAAGCTATCTCGCAGAGAGACGGAGAAAATGATAGTGTTATTCAAGGTTTAGAAAACCTAAATCCTTGTTTACACGTCCCATGTGACTGCTGTAGAAGTCAAGTATTACGCTCGACTAGTACGCGTGAACGGAAATAATGTGAATGATATATTAAAAATATTACCTGTGCCATTGCGAATCGATTGAAGACATGATCGATCTTGATTCGATTGATGTGCGAAGTGGAAGCAGTTAAACTTGAAATGCAGTAGAAATCAATGGTTATGGATATATTACCATCGGCAAACATTGATATTACCTCGCAGGCAAATAATATAGTTACAGCTTGATTAAAAAAATAATTTCATAATGGTCAGCCAACATTTAATTTAATATTCTCACAATTAAGAGGTGATCAAAATGTATATCTGTCGCCTTCGTACTTTCTTTTGGTTATTATCCGTGCCATCACGATTCGTATCTGCAATTTTGGGAAACTTCTAAATTGATAGCTGTTGCGAGGTATTGTTTTTGTGCTACTGCTTTCGCAGTTAAGTTCGACATGTAAACCACTCTTAGGACTGCGCTATTTTAACTCTTTTTTTAACATAATTTCATAGTATTTGGGTAATAATATTAGTAGTAAGTATTCTTTGCTAAAACATTTCCTTTTATCTGAATAGTGAATTCTGTAATAGTTGTGCGGTAGTAATTACGCATGCAGCTGCAATAATATTGATCATATTGTGTTACCATTTGCTTGTGAGTTACATTTTCTGTATGAGTTTCTGGTGTTATGTTCTTTGATTCTTCGTAGTCGTCGATCTTGGTCTGCGGTTGTGTTCTTTTCTTCGACCTTAATATGTTTTGTTTTCATTTTCGTTAGGAATAAAAAAATACGGTGAATAATTTACTATTTTAGGCCCCTGATAAGTAAAGTATCTCATAAAAGGGCGAGGCTGAGTTATGGTAGTATAATGCGCATGTGCTCGCATTACTTTCGGCGAAATGTGTTGTGTGGGATCATGTCACAGGTGGTCGGGAGTTGGGTGGGGCCCGGTTTGCGATGGTGCCATTCCACAACCTTTTTCCCGGATTCGAGGCCCAGCACCGAGCCTTCTACGACCCGCGCAGGTGGAAATCTGGTAGTTTAGGGACGCTTGAATGAGGTTCGAGTGGTGGAAGAAATGAAGCCCAAGTAATTTTACGCTTAATTTAACGATGGTCCCTTCTGATTAATACGGTACCACGTTATTATCAAGCGCACATTAAAAGACTTATTGGTGTCTCAATTCTCCAAGCATCTCTCACCAGCATTTATTGAACCAAGAAAAGTTAAATTAAGTTTTGATTATTTCGATGGATTTTATGTTTTTCCATCTACATCACAGTAGTATCTTGACACTTTCTCCACCCCCAATTTCTCTTTCATCAGAGTGTCCTCATAATAATTAGCGCTGAAGTTCGGACGGGTTATAAATAAGTACTTCGAGAACGACTGTATGTTTTTTGTTTGGTAAAATTTTTATCCATCGCGCTTCACGTTTTAATGAAAATTGGGGTATGGAAATGTGGATGCGTTGCTTAAAAATGTCTTCTTTGTATTAAGTACATAATTTGAATTTGTTTTTAGCTCTGATGTACTGATTGAGTATTTTTTCAAATAGAATCAATTCTAAGATAGGAAAATTTTCTCTTCGTTGAAACGTTTTAGCGACATCACCGTGTATGGCGGTAGCGATTTGGTATTTTCCAAAGTATCATATTTGTGATGATCTGTTTTTCATCGGGGATGGTCGTCGAGAGCTTAGTCTTCGACCGACTCTTGGAAACATTCGGTGTTCACAGTACTAGCCATCATTGATCTCAACGGTTGCTTCTCCCTAACAAATCTAGTTCACACTTATAATCGGCAGTATTGTTATCAGAATGCCGTAATACATATATGTATGCCTCGTATTTTCTTTTTAAAATTAATGTAGATGTGAATGAATGAGAATGGCTGAGCTCTTTTGGGGTGTCATAGTTTTTCAGAGTTATGTAAACATGCGCTTTCGATAGTGCTTTTTTCTGGGAAGAATTAATTAAGTTTGCCATAAGGAATCAGAAATTTTTGTTCGTCGACTAGTGCACTGCGGAAAATTTTACAAAGTTCCCTTTGAGAACTGTCCTTGTAGAATTTGGAAACTAGAGAGACATAGATAGACCTAGAGTTAATAGATTTTAAGAGAGATAAAAGTTTTAGACTCGCCTCTTTTTTTAAAATCCTCATATCTTCAAAATGAGGACGTATTTTACATCATCTCATTTAAGCAGCCCATTATTATATAGCATTCCGAGAAAATGTTGTGTTTCACTCAAATAAAAGGGTATCGTAAAAAATAGTGATTATTCGTGTTTATCATTGTATTGAGGGCATCGGATTTCAAATTTGAGCTTCCGTTAATCCCCTAAGAATTTGGTGTTTTTTTTACCGTGTATTTATTATCGTAATAATGTGGATAAAAATAATACAATATGATCGGTCTGGCGGTAGCGTATTGATAAAGAATTTTGAGCATTTGGTAATTTAATTGGATTTAAATTGTTGTTTTTTGAATAAGGATTCAATTTAATTCGTTTAAATAATGGAAAGATGAATCACACATTACTTTTTCCGTGGTGTTGGTAAACTATTATTATTTCGTATAATTGTTTCATGGGCGAAGTATTCATGTTATACCAATTTATATGTAATATTTCGTTGGTAGGTGGCTGTTTTTTAAAAGTGAAAAGCTATTTTTATTATTATATGTTTTTTACTGTTATCCCTTCTTTTTGTGAACCGATAATGTACATGCCCTCTGTGTGCGTGTCGGGGAAATAATGCCGCTACATGCAGTCAGAGTAGTAATATTCGGAATCAGTGAGAAAGGATTACCTTTTCCTGCTGACTGTGAAGCTAAATCTATATGATCCCTGGAATTTTCAATTAACTGTCGCCTGTCGCGACTTCGGGATCAATTTTTCTATCGAAACAGAGAAAAATCTGCACTATGCGTAAGGTCAAGAACTTGAAGAATAGTTCGAATTATCTTCGAGCTAAAGTGAAAATCGTAGTGCATGTTGAGAAAGGTACTTAGAATAGCGACCTGTAAGATCTTATAATTGTAGCAATTCAAATTGTTGTTTTCGGATAGTTTTTTATTTAGACCGCCGAGAAATACATGCACTAATGTTCCAAAAATGTTCTAATTGTAACAGAAATTTTTATTTAACGATACCTTAAAACCAACAGAGCACATTGGAATAGAGGGAACTGCTTAGAATTTGAGTTGGTAAAGAGCCGAATGGTAGGTTTTTCCTTTCCGTATAATTCTTATCGATTGCTGATGTTGTCTGCTGAATTTACCACACGATTTTCCGAAGCTATGAGGTTATAATTTCTCCACGTTTACTCATTTTTAATGGGGTGATTATTTGTAATATTATTTTGGGGCGGCAATTTTTAGATTTATTTATCGGAATCACGAGGCCCGATTTTTGCAGAATATATTTATAAACAGAATTTTAAAAGTGGAAATTAATATTAAATTCATCGCAATAAAATAAAAATAATTTGTTGTGAAGAATTTTATTAGTAAAATAAAATAAATTTGGCATTTGTATTCTTTAATCGTTCGGTGAAATTAATTAATTTTTAACACTGCACTTGATTAAAAATTCAACTTGCTAGGAAAATGTAACAGTGTTAAAAATTAAATTGCATAAAAACTTCTAATTTTATCGTATACTACTCGAAAATATGTGGATAGTTGAAATCCAATCAAAATAAACCCATTTCTCCTATTTAATTTATTTATGCTTCGAAGGATCATGCATTCCTCGAATCTTGGGGGTACCTAACAATTATCACCATGATTCCACTCCTGATAAACAGTTGCTTATTTGCTCATCGTGATATATTTATTAGGGATGGACGGATCCAGGATTTTTTTCGGATTCGGATCGGATCCTTGATTTTCGGAGCCGGATCTTTCGGATCGGATATTTTCGGATCCAAATGAATTTTCAAATTCCTTCTATTAAGCGAAGTAATTATTCAACTTTATTCTGGGTACATGCAATCAAAGGAATGCTTTTTAGATCTCCATAAACTTTTTAATATTTCTATAAATTAAAAATCATTTTTATAGGCTTTCAAGTTGTTTTTTAAAAACATCTTTACATGCTCAGGACCTAAACTGTTACGCTTGGGAAAAATCTTCGGATAAACCACTGACTAGTGGCGTAGCGAGACGGGGAAGTCCGGGGGGGTCCGGACCCCCCAAAATATAAAAACACATTTATTTTCCTTCATAAAAGGAAAAAAATATTGAAAATTCATTAATTTACATTAGATTTCTTTGAAAAATGAAGTTTTTTCGATTATAAAGGGCGTTGAAATTAGTTTGAAACTCTCTACTTTGTACCCTGTTGTTTAAAAATTTTCCCCCCTGGTTTTGGACCACCTCCTAACGAAATTCCTGGCTATCCCACTGCCATCGACTGAATTCAAATTTTCCTCACGCACGTTTTCCCCGAATTTTGTCACTTTCTTTTCGCATACCAACTTGTGTTTCACCCGAAAATGCTTCAGTATGGTAAGGTGGATTTAGCTCTTCCTCGCGATAGTAATACGCCACAGTGTACGCACATGCCATACATTGGTTCTCCTTATCTCAACAAAAATATTTCTACACCGTGAAAGACATTTTTATCAGTATATCATTAATTTAAATTGCAACTGCGTAATCTGCGACACAATTGACAGTTTTTAAAACAGCATTAACGTCACGTGCGACGAGGTGCTCGACCGCTCAGCATGAGGAAGGGGTGGGCATCAGAAGCGCGTAAAGGCCGTAAAGGAGAGGTGGAGGTGAAGGAGCCGTATTTCAAGCCATGTTTCAAGCAACGAGGCTACAAATTGCTACAAATGAGGGAGTCAAGTACGAACAAGTCAGATCTTGTTTCATTGACGTCGTTGCCTTCAAAGCGAAGCCGGGCGCGCTACGTGATATAAGCAGTTGGCGTTTCCAATCCGTCTCTACTCGTTTGAGGGGTTAATGCTGCCCTTGTTTATTTGAAAATTGTGCTGTTTGGACAATGTTTCATATTAGTTTAGTCTAGTTGTAAATAGAAAACTTAGTGGAAATCAATTAGAACTGAAAAATAAACAGAAATATCTTCAGGAATGCGTCGCATTTGGTCTATTTTTTTAAAAATCTCGTGCATGTCATCTAATTGTCGAAGCTATCGAGACATCTTCGGGTCCAGAAAGTCACTCACCTAGCATTTGTCGTCTAGAAACGGAGAATTGAAGCAGGTAGGAAAAAAGGTCATTTGGTTAGACGGAGTAGCGATGAAACACGCTACAACTGTTCTCGTGTAATTTGATATTTTCCTTAGAAGACGATGATTTATGGTCCGTCTGATTTCGGAAACGTAATAAAACAACAGAGGCACGGGCTGATGGACGGCCGAGTGTGGTTTTCTGCGACGTAGTTACTTTTGACGTAGTTATTATCCTAGGACGCTGAGATTCCCCCGATGATTGTTCAATCTCTTGGGAAGAGTCACACTATGTGCCAGTTGTATTTTGCCTTTTTTATTGTCCACGGCTGAAATTCTGCTACGTAACCTCTGTGAGAGCTTTCAAACAAGACGGTTTATGAGTAGGACAAGAATCGCATGCGACGGCGCATTCTAAGAGAGAATCGGAACTCTCCCCACCCTTATTCACTGAAGCTATTATTTAAAATTTCGGATCCAGATCCGATGTCTTCCGCGACTTTGGATCCGATGTATCCGATGAAGGCAATATCCGCGGATATTTGGATCCGAGGTATCCGATGAAGGGCAGTATCCGATGAAGGGAAATATCCGCGGATGTTTGGATCCGAGGTATCCGATCCGACTATCCCTAATATTTATGCTACCAGTTGGTGACGTAAGCTCTTTAACTAACTTTCCGGTCACAATATTTTTCCCGCGATGGAATTGTGCGATTGAGGAAAAATAATTAGCGAAGAGCTTTTTGGAGTCCCTCATGGAATAAAAAAAAATATTTTGAAAAGGAACGAAATCAGGAAGACGGCTAAGATCAACAAAAGTGTGGTATTTATTCATGTTTTTAGCTTTTTATTTACATTGTGCTGGTATACTAAGCATTTTCAAATAAATTTGGCTTCGTGTGCGACAGTTCTGGGCCTGATATATATCTCCTTAGCTGATAATTCGTATCGATTTGCTAGCGTCTGTGAATTTTACCAGAATCCATTTTTAGGCTTCTAGCTATTCATTTTTAACCCTCACAGTATTCTATGAATATATTATCCGAAAGACGGGTAGCAAAGCCAAAAATAAAATATTTATGTAACCTCAATATGCTAACGCGATAAATTAGTTGTAGTTTAAAGAAAAAAAGACACGAAAGAATATAAATGGCGTGAAATATAAATGACTATGTAATATTGGGGAGTAAATGTTTTTTGTTGTCTACACATGCTCTTCCTTGTAATTTTAATCATTAACAGTAATTTACCACTGTTTCAATGTTCTTACGTCAAGCGATGGCAATTGAATGATAAAATCACCAATACTGATCAAAGTCGTAAACTTGATCGTGTTCCTCAATTTTATAATATATATTATAGTGGGCATAAATAGTACTTTGCACCGTTATTTACACACTAGCGTAAACAACTGCTCGTTTCTCACTGCAAAAAAAGCTGCACTCCGGGAGTGCAGACAGAAGTGAAAACTTGAAATAACGTGAGCATTTTTGAATGTAAGGAATAATTTCTAACGAAGTGTTTTATTAATCGTAGATTTAATAAAAATTAGAAAGTAGAATCATGTATATAATAAAGTAAAATATTTATTTATTGCGATATTGTTCACAATTATTTTACGTAATAAATTTACAGAATATACAATTACGCATATATTTAGGGGGCGGATGATAGTGACGGTGATGCGAGTCCAATGGTTTGTACCCCTCCACAAGTACTGTGTATATAGGGAGTATACTGTGTATATACAGAATATACATAATTATACGTGTATGTAGTAGCGGTGACGGTGACGCGAGTCCAATGTCTTTTATCCATCTACAAATGTGCTCAACGCGACATTTTTCACTTAAAAAACAAACTCCAATCGTGAACATTGTGTACGGCTGACTAAAATTGCACGGCTGTCGCGCTGCCGGGTTCCATACCTCCGCACGGATAGAAAACAATCGGAATAGATGTAAATGTAAAAGAGGGTTTGCAATTTTCCACAAATTTATTTAATAAATCACAAAGATCTGTGACTGAGAGAAGTATGTACTTGAGAATGACCTGACGGTCGAAACACGTCATACTTTGTCAAAGAAATTTGTGGAAAATTGCCATTTCTATTTTTAATTAAATCAGGATGTCATACGACTACACCTTGCCTGCTTCAGTTACTTTTAATCGGAGTAGAATGTTAGTAGGTACATATAAAGGCCCTTTGTCGGCCTCGGTGGCGGTGGAGTGAAGCCCTCGCCCGCCAAACCGTAGGTCGTGGGTCGAATCCCGCCTGGGTAGGTGGTCCCTTTCCATGGCATGGATGTTTGTGTTGTGCTTAATTAAAGTTGGAATCTCCTTAGTAAAGAGTAGGAATGGGCGGTACTTAAAAAAGTACCGATATTTTTGTGGTGATTATTAAAAAGCAATAATAGCACTGCCCCGGTAGTACCGGCCGATTCCCTTCATTCATAACAGATAAAATACGTAAATAAGTTGAAAATAAGCGTTCGCATTATCCTAATTATCCGGTATTTCGGAAAATTATAGTACCAGGCAGAGAGAAAACACTGAATAAGTCATTACAAGGCATTTTTATACGAAACACATAAAAAATACATTGGAGACCCGGTGATAGCGACGTAGTTGTCGAAGTCAACGTCATACAAACATTTTCAATATTGCCGAGGGCTAAACATGGGTCCTGATTTCAGTTCCTCTCCGTAAGTGGAGCCCCAACGTCCTCCCAACCTCTTCCCAACCACTCCGCTCCTTCCTGGCCCTAACCTGAACCAATCCCCAACCACACCCGCTCCGCCCCCAACCCAACCCGCAACCCCTTCAAAAATCCCCTCTTCACTATTCCTTAGTTTGGATTTTTGCCTCGTCCATTGTATGATCGCTCGCCAACCCCCCCACCCAATCGGCTCTCCATTAAGTGCTCGAGGTAATTAGTAGTGACCGCAACGCCAGGGCCCCACCTCCTCGCCATCACTCACCTCGTCGGGGCCTTCCCACGTTTGCTGCACAATGGCTCGGCGTCCCCTCACTCCCCCCCCACCAAAATCCCGACTCTCTCGGAAAATCCATATTGGCGTTGGGGGGCGCGGGCGAAAGGGCGCAGGCGCCGCTCGGATGCCCCCCCCCCCTTTACGCCGCCGGCGCAGAGAGGGGACGGGGGCGCGTAATAAAACTATTATTCTTAAAACTTTCTCTCTCTCTTTCTCTCTGTCTGCGCTCCTCTCTCGATGCTATGCCGTCACACCGTTGGGCGTTCCACATCCCTGGCGGCGGGACGCACGGTCCCCGACGGAGGGCCGCATGGTCCCCCGCGTTGTGCTCTAAACGGTCATGCGAGCCGTGGTGGAATTGGCGGCCCTTCTCTCCCCAGCGTCCCTTTCGCTTTCTGGTGTCGATTGCTTGACACGGCGCGAGTGGCTTACGGGAAATGATGAGACTTGAGTTCCGGTGGCGGGATATGGTGGTCTACGGCGACAGCGGCCGGGTTGCTCGTGGCGTCGACGGGTTTGATTGTCTACGCATTGCTTTTAGCACGCCGGGTTTGAATTGGGGGATGGATTCTCTCAAGGATGACCAAGATGCCCAATTGAGGAGCCCCAATTCCATCTCATAGAAGGCTGATTTCTGTAGCCATTTCGGTCGCATTTTTATCGGCTTTCAAAAATGTCCGCGGCGCGGTAATGAGTGCATTTCGATCCACTTTTTTCTAATATTTTGCATAATATTGTGTGTAATTGCGAGAAATAGTATTGAAAAGTTATTAATTTGATAGATCACATAATCATGTATGTAAATTTCGGTTAACACATCAAATTATACCTAATTTCCCTGTGAAACTCGGATCACTTTGTCCCTCAGGGACGCAAGTGACGACTTTGATAAACCCATTTAAATGCGCGGTGGGTGACAACACATTTAGAGACCGACTTGAGGATCTTCTTTTGTAATATTCGTGACGACGGGGGTGAATTGGGAGATGTATTTGCTGTTGGTTGGCGTATGGACTTTTTTCGAAAAAAATAAGATGGCCTTCGTTTACTCCATGGTAGCGAATCATGGCATATATTCGTTAAAAAATGGAGTTGGAAATTTTCGGGTGCTGAGGGGTTGGTGGTTATTTAGAGAAGGCGGTTGGGCCCTGTGCTTGGGCAGGCGTCAATTTACTGTTCTCATCACCTTGGAAATGTTACTCACAATCAGTAACGAAACCATGGTTGGAAATAATAAATCACCAAATGGAAAAAAGCTAAGTTTTCATTCTTTGAGCTCCCACGCTATGGACTCCTCGTGAATATGTAGTTATTAAGATGGATGCCGTGTAATTTCTCGCTTCGGGGGTCATCCATTGCAACCCGTGCGGTTTAATCTCGCATCGTGCTGAATTTTTTCGTCCTATGGTAGAGTAAGGTTGTTGTCGATTCGGGTTGATCTGACTGAAATGGCTATTGCAATCAGCAAGCGCGAGATTGCTCGGTGAACTTGTGGTCTTAAAGTAGCCGGCGTTTTATTCTTAGATATTTTGGCGTCGCGACGCATAGTGTGAAATAATATCTTCAATATTGCTACTGTGAATGATATTGTTAATTATTCATCGTAAAATCTTAGGTGAGGATAGGGGTTGTGACTTTACATTAGTGCCGGCTTCACTTGCCTTGAGAAACCTCGATAAACCTCATTTTAAGGTAGCTGCCGTAAAAATTTGGCGAGTCGACTTATTTCAATTAAATTTTTATGATATTTTTCCTTCTTGGTTCAACCGAAGCGAGCGTTATGTAGTGTGAGTTGGACATTTTGAAATTAAAGATAGTTGCACTTTTCCACAATAATTTAATGTGTACGACGCGTTCTGGTTCACAGAGCCATCATTCCAGATAATGGCCCTGTGTGCTCGTCGTACGCATTCGTCGTCGTCTGTGAAACTCGTCGTACTCATTAAATAATTGGGGAAAATTTCCGCAATATTTTATTTCATTATTTCAAAATTTATTTCCTGGTCCTATTTTCTTTCTTTCTTTGGGGTCAGCGCGAGTTCCTTGCAGAAGTTGGTGGAAGTGAGGTTACTTGACGAGCCTATTTTCAGTGTAGCTGGTTTCAAAGTAGATAGATGTGGTCGTATGTGCGAGTACGTTATGGGTGGTATATTGTTTTATTTTTCATTCTCGATTTAAACAAAGGTCCAATGCAGTGAGAATTGTTATTGGCAAGTGGTTGGTGTCAGAATACTTGGTGAACGTATGCTTTAAAGATAGTTGATGCGAACCATAACAGTTTTTGGATCGTTTTATGCAATCGCTACGGTTTCCTTGTAAAATATTTCGTTCTTGAGTATGTCTATGAGGCTGTCAATGTGGATAAATACTATTATAGAAACGTTGTTCCTGCCTGAATGTGAGGTTTAACGGGAGAAACACGAGAAAGGGGAAATTCGGTCCGTAAAATCCGTGTTTAATGATTTAACTTTTTTATTCAGTTATTGGAAGCGAGGCTCAAAATTTGTTCTGTTCCTGCTTCAAGTTTTTTTTCCTTCCCTCACCATGTCTGAGTATCACTGTCATTAGACTTGAGAGTATAAAGTCATTCGGATAAGAGGGAATTTATTGTAGGATAAACAGTACTCCATTATTGACCGAAATGTCAAACTTTGCACCTTAAACTAGTTGAGCGAGCGTTCATCTACGTATACATACCACCCAGCAAGTCGCCTAAAAATTCGTGCGGCAGGGGGTGTCAGGACACCAGCCTTTTACACTTAAAAAGCAAATGCTCAAACAAAATTACGACTAGCATTTATTAAAGTCCTCTATAGTTCGGGGGAAAGCGAATAGGGTGGTTTCCTTTTATTTTTTTATTGCCTAAATCGAAAGATTATTACTCCTGGGGTACGTATTTCACGCTTTTAGATTTTTAAATGACGATATCTATTTTTCGCGATTAAATGAAAAGTGAAAATTTTCAAGCGCGCGAAAACGCGACGCGTAAATAGGAATGATGGGAAAAAGTCCGTGCGACGCATTTCTGGTTCCCCCTCCCGCCTTGTGAGGTGACCTTGATCGAGGCTCTGAGCGCTGATAGGACGCAGGATGCTAGCGGGTAGCTGAGTACCTTGCTGGCTGGTAGCGCTTGGCTTAAAAAAGGTTTATTAATACCTTATCAAACGAAGAAAACTTTCCGACCTTAGCCAGTTTTAATAGGTGATTATTAAGACATGTTTCCCTGAGCTCTGTGCCTCATGCATGCATTGGTAACCTCAGACGATGTATAACTCCTATCCTCTCGTGTAGATACTAGGTCCCTATGACGTCACGTGGAGTGGAATCGCATGGGCGCCAATCTGGCCTTTTTCAAATGAGGATAAAATTTGACCCTTGCCATACGTCTAAACCGGTATTTCAAAAACCAAATAATTTGTGTATTATGAATACACTAATATTGGGTAACGAATCGCAATCAGTGCCTTTCGTTTTCTTTGATAAGGAAACTACCCTATTCCCATTTCTATCCTTTCGGCAAAATAGGGCGGTAAAACCGGCTTTTCTCTCCAGTAAAAACCGGTAGTGTTAAATCTTTGGAGCGTAAGGACATAACAAAGGGTTAACGTTTTTAGCAATCCATGTGTGCTGTGGCTGGCGCGAACCTTTACGTTTTTGGGCGCTCTCCATCGCAATCTACTTGCCTCCTCCGCTCGTCTAGTAAAATTTCGCCCTCTCGGTCGCGCGGAGAGTGGGTCCTAAATGCTCCTGGCCTCTTCGTCGCCAATCCTTGGCTCGTGCCGTCGTCTCCAAGGCGAGCTGGCTGGGGCGCAATTTTCCTCAGGGCGCTAATGGGAGTCATTTGCATGAGGACGGGGGGACAGCAATCGTAGTCGCCATCAGTTGAACTAATCGGCTTTACTTAATTGGCTATCGGGTTGGCAGTACACGCTCTTAAGTTTCTGGTTGCAGTGGCAAATTAGTCGCGGAGGCAAATTGCCTTCAGATTCAGCGATCGCTTGAAAATCTGTCAGAGTCGGAGGATGAGGTATTCTTCCGATGAAATGTTTTTTTACGGGGGTTTGCGTTTGAAGTGGGTAAAGCTGATGTTTGTGGTGATTGCCTTCGTTACTCGCGTCTACGGGATTGCATTAGCGACCAAGGGCCGCCTTTTCTGCCCTTCACCAGGCCGATCCACTTTGTTGGACGCATTGTGGCTCCAGCGAGTTGTTTCGTGCTCCTGACACCTTTCCCCTCGTCATTTTCCCGCTTCTCGCGCTCTCAATGATTGCATCGGCTTCCAAACGATGAAGATAAGTCGAGAGGCGGTGTGGAAGCTCTTTTTAGTAAATACTCTGATATAGTGCATAGGGTGAGTGTGAGTGCCGTATTATACAAACCTTATGAACCTTAAATATGAGATGTGATATGGGCCAGGACCAATTTACAAATACCAATACTAATTTATAAATACCCTACCCTGTATTAGGGTGTATGTATATTGGTGTAATGATAATACATTTATTGCTCCTTAAACAATTTAAACATTTAAATATCATAGATACAAGACCAATTTTGGAGCTTTAGGTGACCCCAGAGGCTCTTGTGGGTTGGAAGAATCACCTTTAGAAAGACAATAATAATACTGCGGATATTGTTGCATTACAAAAAATGTCTACCAGATGAACTTTTGACGTATAATTAATAAAAATTAAAGATACGCTAAAGGAAATCAGTGAATTGAAATCATATTCACGAAATGAAGAAAGGAATATGATTAGAAAATATTTTTATGGGATATCCCTTAAAATATTTTTGTTGCAAAATTGCCAGAGTTGCACATGCTTGTTATTATTGTTTTTGATTTTTTATGGCAAATGTTGTAAATTTTTGGTCCCCAGAAAGGGAAGTCTGATATACCTATGATGTAAATATATAATAATATTATACAATTTATCTAAGGAGAAAGGAAAGGAGATGTGGGGGTTGGAAGGATGATGTTTCGAAAGGCTTGTGAAAGCGAGAAACATAAGGGAAGGGGGCAGTAAGTGAAATCGATGGATTAAAGCTGTTATATATCGGGAGAGTTCGCAATAAAAAACTGCTCGAAGATAATCAGTTCAAGCCCGTTGGTAATGAATCCGTGCTTAAAAATCATCCCAATCATTTTATTTGAGTGGTGCTTTCAAATGAATGCAGGCATGAGAATGATTTTTCCTCCTCTCAAATAATTTTCGTTTTCATGCAGGCTTTAGCTCAGCAATGTATATATATATATTAGTGTGATTCCTTGAGGATTCTGTGTGTGTTGTCCATTTTTCAGTTGTGGATACCTATTGAAGTGATAGTAGTTAACTTCTTCAACTTTGGTTTTCGTCACCAGTGTAATTATACTTTGGAGTAGCTGTGTTTTACCCCGTTGTCTATTGGTGAAAATTAAAGGGGCTCGGTGGGGTTTAAGTGCTTACCCACCAAACGGAAGGTTGCCTGGTGTGCGATATTGCAATTTAGGGCAAGAATGGACTCGATACTTAAGCTGATACAAAGACGAAATTTTAAAGACCTGAAGTCATTGGCGTCTTTCAGATTTTGTCTATATTGCTTATACTCTTCTATTTCTCTATAAATTTTATTTGACTGTAATATTGTTTAATGATAATTTTAATATTATTGTATTTTAATCGTATTTTGTTATGGTTTTTACACATACCTTTATTCATAAAATATGGTCACATGTTACTATCATGAATCATAAATGAGCTAATTTTGTTTAAATCTTATTTGTAGAATGTACTGCCGAGCAGTCTTATTTTCATTGAATGGGAACCCCTACAAAAGATTGTTTCTTCTGGGTGCCTAATTTCACTGATTTTTAAATGTATTTTGGTCTAACCTTTGGGCAGTGAAATGAATGTTTTTATTATTATTATTCTTTCTTCGTTTTGCCTATTTCTTCTCGGTTTAAATGCCGGTGGGATGCGGATTCCCAGTTTTACTGTATCATGTAGTGTGTGAAGGGTTTCCATAAAGTAATGCCGGTTATAGCAAATGATATTACCTCTCTCCCCTTTCTGAATCTCTCTCCTCGGATTTCGTTTTGGGTGGGGCTGTTCGTGGGGAAGTTCATTTTTCAACTCGGGCCCAATGCTTGAGGCGTTCCCAACGTTGAGGGTCTCCCGGGGAAAGGAGTGAAGGGTCTGCAGAAGGCCTGAAGCACGCAGCAATGAGCTCATTCGTTACATTCTGTCGTCGACCAGCTTAAGTTCTTGGACGCAAATGAGTGCGGCTTAAGGTTTGGCGGAGGGGCGAAATTATGAGTTGATGTGCCCGGAGAAGTTGAGGTCAAGGCAGAATGCTTGAGAGTTTGGTTCTTACAGGTCAATCCGAGCATTTGTGACGTCTTGGCAGACACCAGCTTCACGGCTTCATGTCGGTAGCACGGAGAGTTAATTAAAAATTCAGTTCAGTTTTTTCTCCGAGATAAGAATTGTCTTGGATAAAATTCTGAACTTAGGCTCTATTTAGGGGTTGAATACTGAGTGAGTAAGTTTACCTTGTCAGTGCGTGAGCCTTCAAAAATTTCGACTAGATATATGACGTTTTCGTTGAATTTCATGCTTTTGTGTTGTTCTCGCCCAGCTGATAATTTAAAGTACTATTTCCATGTGAGAGTGATATCTTTTCGTATGTCTTTATTTTAATGTATTAATAATGTATGCAAGTTAACGTACTTCATCAAAATAGAAGCCCTTCGTAGACGCATTTTATTCTCCAACCCGCTGCCGAATTAATTCCTAGAGAATATCTTAGGCTCAAACTTAGGCCACTTATAAAATTTAGGCGACAGCTTTGCTAAAATTCCTCCATGATTAGGAGTGTAGTGGAGCTGTTTAAATCGTATTTATACTTAACTGTTTACGGCTTTGACTGTAGCGTCTTACCGATTTGTAGAAGTCGTCTAAATATATAGTTTCTGTAATATATGTTAACGATATGGGTAGTAGTCTAAAATATCTTAATAAATCTTAGGATATATACGCGTTATGAATAAAACTTGAACGCAAATGAATGAACTTCACAGTTTCATGTCGGTAGCACGGAGTGTTAATTAAAAATTCAGTTCAGTATTTTCTCCGTGACAATTCTTGTCTCGGAAATCAACTTGACGCAAAAAAAGTCTCACATCGAATGATTATAATAGAGACCAATACAACATTAAAAGTTAAAGTACCTAAATAATAAATAAGAGAAAAAAAACACCAACTAAACCATAACCTATTTTTAAGTAAACCCCTGCCAAAACTATCGATCCAGCGACGGGTACCTCAACACGAGCTTTTGGTAATCAAGTGGGAAATATAAATTTAGGCATTTTGACCAAAAAAGCAATAATTATTGATATATAAACATAAAACCTAAAATTTATATTACAATAAGAGAAAAATATAAAAATATTTAAAGTATTGCTAACTCAATACGAATTAAAAATTGAAGCTTGAAGATGTAAAGAAGCGAATAAAGAATAAAATAATAGAGATAAAATGTGACAATTCTTGTTTCGGAGAAAATATCTTAGGCTCAAACTTAAATCATTCATAAAATTTAGGCGACAGCTTTGCTAGAATTCCTCCGCGATTAGGACTGTCGTGGAACTGTTTAAATCGTATTTGTTTTTAACTGTTCACTGCTTCGACTGTGACATCGTGCCGATTGGTAGAAGTCGTCTAAATATATAGTTTCTGTAATATATGTTAACGATATGGTGGGTAGTCTGAAAATATCTTAATAAATGTTGACTTGGTACGTGTGATGAATGAACCATTTAGATAAGTTCTTTAAATGGGAACAGTAAGTTGCGTCACTGGTAGCATACTATCAAATCTGAGTTTGGAATTTATTGGTTGTTTAATATCTTAATGTGTAAATCTTAATCTTTAAACGTTTGACTTAATGCGCGTTATGAATGAACCGTCTAGATAAGGTCTCTGTGTGAGAACAAGTGTCATCACTAGGATGACACTGCATCAAATTCGAATCCTGAGTTTATTGGTTATTTTTAGCCTTTTCGTGTCATTTTACAGGAGTATCGGTGCTGAAGATAATCTTATTTGTCAAGCCTATGCGATCCTTTGGGTTCGCTATTTATGGAGTTGGAATCGATTTTGGTGGCTATTTTTTTCCCAAAGAGTCGCAGTCGAAGCCTGCCATGAACAAATCCTTAGCATTGTCGAAGTATATTTTGCGGCGAAAATAATCCGAATTCATTCTTCTTTGGTCTAATCTAGGCGTATTTAAATTTCGTACGTGAACTCACGTTTTTCGAGTTTGGGGAAACTTTACGACCAAAACCTGACGTAGGTAGTACAGGTATTACGGCCGAAGGCGTACTACGGAGCTGTACCCGTCTTAATAAAGAAATATGGTTGACTTCGGCCAAACGTATGGCCATATTATTTGTTCTTAATATATTATTTTATCGGCCCAAGCTACTTCTTAGTTAGGTTAAAAATTTGTTTTTAAACGCGATGTACTATGTATAAAAGCCTCTTATAGAATAGTTTCCACCTTATTTTTGACTCAAATGTTTACCACGTGGAGAGCGTGGTAGCTTATTGGGTGCTGCTCGAGGGGTCCCGGGTTCATATCCCGAGCGAAGCCTTCAGACACGTAATAAAAATCCTCCAAGTCCGAGGTGGTCCAGGGAAGGGAACTGCCCCCCCCTACCCTGATTGTGTAAAATGCACACGCTTGTGTCCTAGTCCGGGGTGAGGTTTACCTACACCTAACCGAACCAAACTGTGGGTTGAATCACTGAGTGAGTGAGTTTACCTGGTCTGTGCTTGAGCTTACAAGATTTTTGACATGATAAAAGATGTTTTGGTTGAATTTCATGACCAGCTGATAATTTAAAGTAGTTCTTCAAAATTAAAGTGAGGATAGTGAAAGTGAATATAAATATAAATTTACATAATGTAAACAAATATATTTATATAATAATTAATTATAGTGCAATAATATAAATATAATATAAATAGTGAAAGTGAGATGAAATGATTTGGTGGACTGATGCTAATGGGCTTTGCGAAGTAGAGTGAAAATTCTCATGCATCAATAGTCTAACGAGAATTATGAAAAGGGGCTTGCGTGTGATCACATGTCCTACATTTAACCTGATGTATTCCTCACCATTGTAAAGTGGTCTTAAACTTCAATCGCTGAGAAAGTTTGTAAGGGCGTTTCGATAAGTAAATTCTACTTTTTTAGAACAAATTATTTAAATATCTTTTGCAAACTTTTCATAAGCTCTGGGTAGTGCTGTAGTATAGTATGTTTGGATCTCGAGTTATCTTCGATGGAGCTTAAAGTACTGTTAATAATGTCCACCTTTGACCTTACTCTCAAGGGAATCGGCTGCCTTGAGACTTTTTTTTCCTGGCATCATGTAACATCTCATTCCTGTCAAGCTACCATAAACCCGCAGAGGGAAAGAACGCTTCAGAAGCTTAATTGGTTAAAGCAGTTGGCGGAGAATCGGTGTATCCCAGTGGAGAGGAAGGCCAATGATTTTTCCTCTTGCGGAATTTTCGTTCTTTCTGCACAAACTTTTCCTTCGTGCGCCAAGAAAACATAATGGTCATAGAAACAACATTGACCGTTACTTTGGGAAATATTATATATATTGTATGAGAGATTAGGTGTCCCAAAGAATAATCTGTTTTGCAATGACCATCCAAGTAGTACGTTCCTTGGGTTTATTCCGAATTAATTTTCCAATAATTTCCAGGTTAAATCCCTAGCTATAAAATATTTGTTTTCTTGACTGAGTTCAATCTCGTAACGTATTTTGTGACGGGCATTGAGTCATATATTAGTTGGAGCGAGAGTGAGATCGAAGTTAATATTGAAAAATAAGTTCAGATTGATAAAGTAAATTTCTGAAAATGATATCAGTGAGAGACTTGAGTGGAAATGAAAATATTGGAAGAACGAGTATGCTTCTCAGGTATGAATAGTATAACGATAATTATGAAATGAGGCTTGCGCATTGAGATATTCGAAAGTACTGCGGACAGCCATGAAGCATATTTTTCGTATTGATTGTTTCCCTTTCATTTTTTCGCTCTACACTTATTCATCTACGAGTAAATTCGCCCACCTAACGCTCATAAATCTGTATTTCAGGTAAAGCGGAGGAAATGAGGAAGAATCTGGAACAATCGAAAAATTTTAAAATGGTTTTTTGATGCTAAAGAGTAGTCAAAGGAATTGTCTGGTTTGATTAGATATTCTTTTCTTAGTTTCCGCAATATCCTAGTCAGTAATGGAACTCTAATTACATACTATACGATTTATAGAAATTCTTGAATTTCCTCTGTACGATTTTATAAACGACCTCGGGATATTCAATATAGAGCTTTAACCCTTCGAGTGCCAACTTATTTCCTAGGTACTACGCTATAAGTGCCGAGGCATTGTTGCTGATTTTGCAGTAGGTTAGGAAAAAAATGCTGTCTCAGAAACAACTAAAGGTATATATTCAAAAACTCCGGAAAATATTTATTATATGTGGTTTCACCTTTTTAATGTAGTATTTGACGAATTTTTGGTAATATGAGTTAATTTTTATAATAAAAAATAGTTCCAGGAGGACCGCCATCGCGCTCCTGGCACTTTTAGCGAGAGATAGGATCCTATCTCTCCCCGCTCTCTAAGCTCTCCCCGGCACTTAAAATCTTCAGCAAGTTCACAATGATTGCAAAAATCCCTCAGAAGAAAAATTCTGGGCCTAAAAGAATCAGGAAAAGGGGTTGTATCCAAAGTCGATAGAAAATCGAACACGCCTTGTATTCAGAGTTTGGCCTTACTCTCAAGGGAATCGGCTGCCTTGAGACTTTTTTTCTGGCAGCATGTAACATCTCATTCCTGTCAAGTCACCATAAAACCCGCAGAGGAAAAGAACGCCTCAGAAACTTAATTGGTTAAAGCAGTTGGCGGAGAATCGGTGTATCCCAGTGGAGAGGAAGGCCAATGATTTTCCTCTTGCGGAATTTTCGTTCTTTCTGCACAAACTTTTCCTTCGTGAGCCAAGAAAAATTAATGGTCATTGAAACAACATTGACCGTTACTTTGGGAAATATTACAAACTTATGTAAGCTTTATTCCTCTATGTAACGTAATAAACATATTGCTCAGTTTGGGATGTGGAATTATATCTTTCAAAGAATATTATGTTTTGGGGTGACCATCTATTTAAGTACAGATAATGGTGAATAGCGTGGGTTTTTATCAAGGAAATAAAATATGTGTTTCATTGCAATTGTTTAAACGAAACCAAAAAAGTGTTTTTAAGTTGGTTTAAAAGACATTTTTTTTAAACCGACGTTAGTTTATTGGTAATCCTACGAATGTTTGGAAACCGGTTTCGTTGCAAAAGAATCGTAGAATATTACACAGAACGAAGTGAGAGTATGTATTTCAAAACTCATTCAAATTGCGAAGTACTGCATGAAACAGGAGACTTCGTACGCAGTCACGCGTACGGGTCAAAGTTGTATACACTATGTATAAAGGATGGAATTCACTATGAAATAATAGTGTTAGCATACTTGACCGACAGTTGGGAGATCCGGGTTCGAATCACGGATAAGCCTAGTTGAATTTAATGTAATCTAAGGATGAAATTCGATATGAAAAGATGGTGTTAGCATATCTGACCAGCAGTTAGGAGATCCACGTTCGAATCCCGGCTAAACCAAATATTTTTCATGGATAATGTTATCCTTGGTGTATCATTATTCAAATTCGTAGGAAATCCCAAAAAAAAAACGTTTGATCTCCCCTTAAATGAGTCGAACGGTACTCAAGTGTCACCAAACATCAAGAGGTAGTCCGGGGTGAATGTAAATGCATCACGTGACATATGGAAGCCTCCTCGCTGCATGCAACAATTGACTTTGTACCCAGATACGCGCACGGATGCAATTTTCAACTTATGAATACATTTTTGTTTTTCCTGGGACTTGTAACTCCTAATTATAATGAATGATCCATTAACTACATTTATTAACTATGATTGTAATCAAATAAAATATTTTTGCATGGCTAAGTTCATCTTTGGCGTACATTAATCCGATTTCGTGGAAAATACAAAAAAAACATTATATCAGCCCTCTCCCCCCCCCCCCCCAGTGAGTCGAGTTGTCATTCAGGTGTCACTAAACATCAAGAGGGTATCCAGGGTAGCTGGAAATGCATCATGTGACATGTGGTAACCCCCTCACCGTATGAAAGAAATGACTTTGTACGCAGACTCGCGCACGGATGCAAATTTAGATACACTAAGGATGAAATCCACTATAAAAAAATAGTGTCAGCATGCCTGGACGTCAGTTGGGAGATTTGGGTTCGAATCACGGCTAAGTCAAAGTAAATTTTATCCAAACTAACGACGAAAATCACCATTAAAAATAGTGTTAACTTACCTGACCAGCTGTTGGGAGATCCGGGTTCGAAAAATAGCTACACCAAGGTGAATTTCTTATAAACTAAAGATGAAATTAGGTATGTTAGGAAATTAGCATACACAACTAGTAGTTGGGAGGTCCGGGTTCAAATCACGGCGGATTTCACTCATGATGTGCATTCATTCAAACTCGTAGAAAATCCCAAAAAAATGTCTACCAGATGAACTTTTGATGCATAATTAATAAAAATTAAAGATACGCTAAAGGAAATCAGTGGAATTGAAATCATATTCACGGAATGAAAAAAGGAATATGATTAGAAAATATTTTTATGTGATATCCCATAAAATATTTTTGTTGCAAAATTGCGAGAGTTTCACATGCTTGTTGTTATTGTTTTCGATTTTTTATGGCAAATGTTGTAAATTTTTGGTCCCCAAAATAACAAATGCGTCCAAAAAAATATACGTTTGACCCTACCCCTAGTGAGTCGAGTGGCCATTCAAGTGTCACCAAACATCAATAGGGTGTCCAGGGTGGCTGAAAATGCATCGCGTGACCTGTAGAAGCCCCCCCCCCTCGCGTCCAGCCGGGTCAAAAATGCCCTCATTCATCTAGTATGGCATAATCGAGGCGAGTCGCGCACTGCTCCCGAACTTGGGAGCGGCGACTCGAATTATTTTCCCACAGTCCTCACTTCACGTCTCGCTCGAGAGTGGCCACGTCCTCCAAGGGGCCAATTTGTCCCCCCCCCCTTCTGTCCGCCGCGCCCTCTCAAGTGCCCTTTCGCTCCGCCGCCGCCACTCGCGCGCGGCCCGTGCCTCTCCGGCCTTTGGACCCCGTCCATGGGCCTAGCTCACACCACCCTCATCTCATCTAATTTTCCCACTGCACCCGACTTCCCTTGCACCGTACCCTCGGTTTCAACCGTACCGCGCCGCCGTAATGGACGCTTGAGGAGGTTTCACTGGGACACGAATTAAAGGTTGTTTTCATGGAAATGTAAAAATATGGTATAATGATTGTAAATTGTATCTTGAGCGAGAATCGTATGATGATTTTTCTATCCCTTCCGAGGGACAGCTCCAGCGATCGCTCGAATGATGGCGGAAAAAATGACCGTTTCACGCGAACATTTTCCGCGATGGCTCGAGGGATAGAATCCCAACCCTTATTTCATCACTCGACGCGTCCCTTTTTCCGTAGCTGAAGTCATCGCTGGCACCATCCTTCAGCCAATTTAAATGCACGGCCGCTAATAGCGATTGTAACGCCACGCTTGGCTTTTAATTGAATATATGGATGTATATAGGTAAAGTGACGTAAAAAGGGACGGCGTGTGATTGAGGCTTTAGTTTCATCGTCCAAACATGGGCATGATGTTCTAGTGGAAATTGTCGTTGAAGGACAAATGAAAGAGAAGAACGGTAGAGATAGGCCACGGATGTGGTACCTGGAGTAGGTGATGAAGGATGTAAAGCAGAAGAATTATGTAGGTGTTAAAAGATTAGCCAATTGGAGTAATGAGTGGAGGGCTGTGTCGAAAACATCTTAGGATTAATGCCTATAGATGGTAATTGTATCTTATCGACTGTTGGTGGAAATATATGGGCTTTCTATGCTTTCATTTTTGGAAGTTGCATTTAAAAATTCTCATTTTGTATTTGCAGTAATGAGGATCCTTTATTTACGAACTTTACTTACAGGGTTTTCACCAAAATGTAAATATCCTTTCGATAAAAGGCTGATTTCATGTGCTTAGTACGGAAAAAAATGTGAAAAAAGAAACCATGCTAATTTTAGAGTGAATAATAAGTTAATTCTGTACCTGCCTTAATGCACATTTTGTTAGCTGAATTTAACAAGCAGTTCAGTCAACTTAAACACGCGGAGAAAATGTTATTTGAATGATGTGTTTTGTAACTTATTTTAAAGGGCATATATCCTAACTTATATTTTTAACATTCTCACATGCGAAATTAGTATTTTAAAGTAATATATCCGGAAAGGTGGAGTAAAGTGGCTTCGTTGTTATCCTAGTCGTCGTCGCTTAACTTCCTTGACATTCCCCAACATTCCGCATTTGCGGCCCTCACGCTGCTGCCTTTGAGGCTAGTTCTATGTATTCAGCGAACATAGGATTTTCTTGTCGAAGCGAGCGTTTGCAAAAATTTGGAAGCAAAAAGGAACGGAATCGTTATATTTCTAAATTTAATGCGATGAGGAGTTCTCGAATCCAATTAGATGGTAATTTTGTTTGATATTTTATCCTTAAATTTTCAATATTAGAAAATGATATATGTATTATATATAAAAGCTATCCGCTAGCGTGTAGGAGAGAGCAATGGAGAGCGGCGTCAAATCAATCTAAGGATTGTTGACTAATGATGATGATGAAATAAAAGCTATAATATTGTCTTATGGCGTATTAGTTACCGACCTTTGCTTTCCGAAAATGAAAAAGGAGGACAAAAGGTCTTTATTGCTATACGTTTCGCTAGCAAGATGTTTATTCTTGTATAAGACCTCGGAAACTGGAGGTAATGCTTAGTGTGTTATATTTTTTCCTTTAGCGCCATGTTAAACTACTTCACTGCTAGGGTTTTACGTAGGTTATTCATAAATGACGAGGCTGATCGAATTTTTAGTTAACTAGGATATAGGCGCACTGGTTACATTGGATTAAAAGTATTCGTTAGCTGCAATTTAGATTAAAGTTCTAACCACAGTAAGCGAGCTTAATTTTTACTTATTGTGATGGAAACGCTTGTATAGTGAATACGAGTACCAATAGAACCACTTTTGCTTTCTCATTTTATACCTAGTACTGTATTTCGTTATGAAGGTACTTGGATTTTTTGAACGAGTGGTTATCTCATATCCGAATTTTTGGTAGTTTGCTATGTTACTATCTGCGGGGATACATTATTCATTTACTCTCGAAGACAAGTTAATTTAACCGTGGAAAATTTGTACATTCAATTCGATTATGTACCGATGGACCTTGCGGTACCATATCTTCAGAGTACGCCTGAAGCCACTCCAACTGGAAACGATGTATCTTCCATACATATTCATTATGCAGAAATAACCACTATTTTCTGTTGTCCACATTCAAGATCTATACTTAAAGACTATGACTTGGGAGCTTAAACTGTTTATAGCCGCCTGTTTTAGTACATATGGAAGTAAGCTTTTTCCTCGTCATGGCAGCCTTTCACGTCGCAACAACTTCAACTTTCGATTTGAACTTGAACCATTTACTGCGATGGGTGTCTACATGTCAGCCGAGTACGTCATGCTAGCAAACTAGTCTTTTCACCTGCACGCGGTCTGGGCATGTTGTTTATGTCTCACCTGGAAAGCAGGCAGGCTTACCCATCACCGCCCGACCAATATGGAACGAGCGCAGTGTGAACAAGGCAATGTTGGGGATGCTAGTGGTGGGAACAAGGCACAAGGGTGGAAAGTGCTGCTGATTTGCCGTGCAAGGGGCGAGGCACACACCACTCATCCCCCACCACTCTCACCCCTATGATATCGATCCCACTGGTGTGTGCCAGGGGTGGGTGGCAGGGCCTGGCGGCCCTCCCACCCCCCCCTTTTCCCAACCCCTGTAACACGCGATATCTTTTCCCCCGAAAACGTCGGTGACATTGCTTGGGAGTGGTGTTGCGCTGGGGTCGGAAGGGGGGGGGTCCCTCTATACCCCGCTCAACCCTCCGTCGTAGGACACCGTGAACCCTTTACCCTCCCTACGTCTTCCTGACCCGACGCACTCCTTTCTGGTCCTCGATACGGCGGCTGTATCCGGCCGGCCCCATTCAACCCTCAGCTAGGTCCTTATCTCTCGGCTTGGTCGAGTCCATGCTCACCCAGAATTGAGGACGGTGCGGCTCTCCGCTGGAGTTTTCAGAGTCGCGTCTGGTAGGTATCGGTTCTCCTGTCGCCAGTGTGTGGAGGAGATAATAACGAGCGTCTCTTTAAGGAGATTTTGACGTGAGGAGGTGATTCAAGACTTTCTTTTTCGCCAGGATTACATAATAATCTTGATTTTGTGATTCCGTGACGAAAACATAGTGGGCCGAAATGAATTAGCTTGTGGGATAGGTCGATTTGAGTCGATCACTAATGGAAGCATTTCGATTTTATCCCTAACGAAATGATTTGTACAAAATCTATGCGAATAATTATATTAATGCTTAGTGAAATAATTGATAATACTAAGATGATAGTAATGCTTATCCGTCGATACCCAGGTAGTGATTATTCTTCATAGGTGTAGATTTTTGAAGCCATTGTATGTTATTGGTTGTGAATTTTCTGCTAAAGATCTATCATTTCCTTAAATCTACTTCTACTGAACTTGTATGAGATTCTTTCTCCAGCAAAAAATTAGAAATCCATAGTTGTTAAATTGCGTCTGTATAGTGTACTTAGACTGCGATTTAATCCGAGGCTGCGACTGCGCTTATTTAGTTGCCTAGTCAGTGATCGTCAACAGTCAACGTCTTACCGAACATCCTATGTAGGCCCCTCAGCGCAAATTTGTGGGCTTATTTTAGTAAATCAATTGAATGCACCCCTCCCCTAGACAAAATTGCGTCATGAGAAACATACTATTTAAAAAATTAATTCGAAAATTACCTTGTAAATAATGTTGAAATATTTTGTTCAACCATATTTCAGTATGCTCTGTTCTTTTTGACTTTACATTTTTAATAACTACAGTGATAGTTATAGGGAAATTCATTCAATTAAATTTCTACCCCTGGAAATATTTCTTGGCCATACAAATGAATAAATTGGCTATGCTCAAAACTTTTCGTTTTCTAATATCAAATGTAAAAATAAAATTTTCAGCTTAAATAATTGTGCCTCGTTGCAGCTTATGTGTCTGCTTAGAAACTTCGTTGGTTTCCCATTCCTTTCCCATCAGTTCCCTTGGTCCTCTTGTTAACTCGGTTGTATCTACTCGGTCATATCTACTTGTAAGCGAACCACATGGTTAGGTGGCCTAATCCAATTAGTGTGATTATTTATTTCCCGGCGTATGATACTGGTGAAATATTCTCGAGCTCTATTATTCTATATAATGGTATAATCCTCTCGGGTTTTCCACTGGGTGAGTTACTTGTAGGCCAGGCCAGGCCTACAAACAAACTCGAGAAGATTTCACCAGTATCATACGCCGGGAAAGAAAAAATCATACTAACTGGATTAGGCCACAAAGCCGTGTGGTTCGCTTACAAGTAGATATTATTTTGTTGGTGTAAAAAAGTATATTTTTTAAATTTTAGAAGGTTTAATGGGAAAAGATGCGTATGCCCTTGATCTCCCTCGCTTACGACAGAATCACTCGCTCAGTTTTCAACCTGAAGTTAGGTTTGAAGAGCGCGTATGGAGCTCACCCCGAACCAAGCCGTTGGAATGTGAACATCATGCTCATATGTGGGGAAAAGTACATATACCCAGACCGCCTGCTACAAGGCGCGAGCCCCGAGTATCAGGAAATGGAGGATTTCATAGCCACGGCCTGCCGACGGTTAGTTGACTACCAATCGTTAAATTGAGAGTACGTTACCGTAGACTAGCCGACGAAGGCTACGGAATAGCTTGGTTTTGTGAGCAGATCGCAGGAATGTGTACTCGAAAGTGTTTTACTTCTCACGGTCGTAAACTAAAAGCGAAAAGCGGTAACCGAGAATCCTCCGTGTGTTGCGGATTACGAACTGAATTTTTCTCATGACACACACATCGCTTTCCGTTGATATAACCCCAGCAGAGGTTGATAACGTCATTCGCTACGTTTAACAGTTGATGTCAGGTCGTTATAACCGTTTCGTCTGTATGTGGTTTCGGGTCTGGGAGTGCTTTTCGATTTAGAATGGGGATCGCCGGTTGTAGACGACTGTTAATAGCGGTTACCAAGATACCAAGTAATGCAAAATGGCAAAAAATAGCAGACTCTCTGCCAGGACCGAATTATTCAGGTGGAAAGGAAAATTAGTCACCGGCTCTTATCATCGTATAACCCTCTCATGAGGTTCAACTTAAGCATGCATTTCCCATTTTTTTAAAGAACAAATGAAGGTGAGTTTTTTTGCTTTGTAAATCCAACTTTGAAGCGCACGTATATTAACTACGGAGATTAATAGAAAATCACATGCATCATAGACTGTACCATTACCTTTGCAACAGCTGAGAAGATAAGGCTCAAAACACGCTTTGTCCAAAACTTTAAATTATGTGGTGCCGATATCCCTGAGACGATCTTTTCAGTTTAAGTCAAAATTCAATAATTCCTGGGTAATTCATCATTTGAAAAAGGAATTCTCACTTTCTTTAGTGTTGTCATCATTGGTTTTTGCCTTCTGCTCCGTAGTAAGCAATGTGTACATGGCGCATTTTGGTCTTAAACTCCTCAAATAAGTAAATGTTCAACTCCAAGACTGTAAAAGACTGCTTTTGAGATTTTGGTCGTATTTAGATTTGTCCCCCATTGCGGCGCGGTGTATTATCGCTCTCCCTTTCCGGCCTTTGCCACAAATCGATATCACTTTAACTGTCTAGGTCGATGCGAGTCATCTCGTGCTCTTGAAATCTCAGATCGATCCTCTGATGCCGGAGATTGTCTCACGTCGTTCTTTTTGGTTTACCTAGGGAGACAAAATGATCGCGGGCTTCGTGGAAGGATCGTGGAAGGTTATTCAGGATTTCCACCGGGTCAGGTTCTCCATCACGGCCGACGTTTCGATGAACGAGTCGCCTATCGTCATAAGGGCATGATGACTATGCCCTGATGACGGTGGAAGATTTCATCGAAACGTCGGCCGTGATGGAGAACCTGACCTGGGGGAAATCCTGAGTAACCTTCCACGAATGTAGACAAAATGTTATCGATACAGGAGTTTGAATAATATTAATTAAGGAGTGAATAAAATGTAAGGATGTGAACAAACTCAAATGTTAACTATTCTCAAAGTCTAGAGATATAAAAGCAATGATGATCATTAATACATTCATTCTGTAAAAATGTAATAAATTTGATAGAGACGAACATTAAATAACAGTGGTGGCCTAAAATCGGAAATCAAATACATTTCATAATTCGGTGTATTTCAGCTGTGTTTAGTAACGGGGCCTTCGAGGAGTCCCAAATAGTGCTACACTAATCCTCGCAGGTACTATCAATTCTGATATAAGAGGCTGCAAAGGTAAAAGTGGGAACATTGTCGACGAATTCCATATCGTTTGTGGAATCATCACTTCATTGCTGAAATAGATATCCATGGTAGGAATAAAAATCCAACAAATAAATTAGAACTTGAGAATTCTACGGTCATAGGACATCCTATGGACCTCATGCTATTTTTTTACGAAGTTATTATTGATCGGAAAAATGGTTCATGATTGGGTGCAGCACAACACACTGTGTTGTGATGCAGTGTTGTGATGCACCCAATCATGTCATCAAGATTTGATTCGTAGAACCTATGACGTGTAGCTTAATACTTTTCCCAATGAACCACCGGAACTATTATGCTCTCAAGCCTTTTAATTTCGCAATACATCGAATGTAATACGAGATATCTCCGCGAAAATAAACTTCAGTCTAGGTGAAAAGTGGGCGAGATCATATTTCGCTAAATTTTAGGAAGTATTCGCAATTGGGTCACTCACGTGTTGTCATCCTGCGACGCATATGATTCAATTTTCGTCGTGAAAGGAGTTTGAAAATTTCCTGGTGTATAAAAACATTACAAGGATTTACATTTGGAAGTCTGACGTCTTTAAGTAGTTCCTAAGCTGGCCGCGTTCAGACGCCAATGAGCTTTGCGTTATTTTTTTTCCGCCACTATTGACACGGAGCTAGGAGAAGGAGGGGTAGGGAAGTGCGAGCGCTGGAGGGAAGGGTCTGATTTTTATGCGTGACAAAGGTAATTACCCTACTTATTTAATATTGTAAGTACCTGACGATGCTGCGCTGTGCGTATACCCCGGTGAATTATAAATAAAATTGATGTGTAATTGCCGTGCCCTCTATTTCCATCTCAGGCGATCCGTGTCAGCCTACTCAATGACTTACAGATCTGAGATCATATCGAAGATCAATTGATGAACGTAATTATTGAATGCATTTGATCGTCTCAGCAATTGATGTCAGCGACACTCCTCTTTGAGTGTTCCTCACTACGCGTATTTCCGCCCGATTGCCTTTAGATGGGATATCATATCCTTCGGGCATAGTGCTTACCTCGCCGCGAGCAGGTGAAACATTTTCTCGTCTGGTAGTTGGCGTGCAAATGGAAACTCATGAGCGCTGCAACCGACTGTTAAACGTTCGGCCCAAGGCGGCGCCAAATTCGGCCCGAGGCTGTGACGACAGGCGGCGCAGATGGCGCCATTAAGTGGCCTGATGGATGTTCTTCAATTTTGTGAACGACGCGAAATATCGCTGCCGTCGGAGCATCGTGAAAACTCAATTACCGCCATAATGAGTGTCATTCAACCGTCTCAATATAACTCTCGAATGGGGCGGCACCCATTCCCCATTTTCAACCCCAATTTTAGCTTGAATACTTGCGAGAGTTATCTTTTTTGTGTATGGTTATTTTTCGTGTGTCTTTTCCCACTATAATGATTGGATCATTTCTTGGATGAAATTAAATTCAAGCTCTGATCAAATTTCGTTTCATTTATTTTATTTGAGTGGAGTGGTCGCAACTCCGCGGGATTATAATATGGTGGTTTTTCCCCTTGCCTTTCACATCGCAGTACTACAGCCGTTAAAGTGAATGTTACCTCACTCGTTGTGAAAGGTGTGTCGCTGTACCGACCACTTTGGTTTCCTCCTTGACGCATATGATGAATAGCTTCTGCCCTCTGCCCCGTGTGAAGATAGGCATAATACATGGTGGCCTCCTGTCACCAAGCCACGGCATTTTCATGGGTTTTGTTATCATTAAAATGGCCTACCTTACCCAAAGATCCGAATCATTCCTTAGAATACCGTCGCTTTTTGTCCACGACTGTTTAATCGACGAGTAAACTTGATTGCCTCGCAGCTTACCTCTATTTCTTGTTGCCGATCCACCATCCGCAAACCAGTGGATGCACTCGGTGGCATTAAGCTTAAGGTTGGAAGAAATTAGTATGAAGAAATACGCGAGTGTGAACGTATTACCTGATAGGGGAACTAGGTGGAGAGATTCGTTGAATTAATCTTAGGATAGTGTGCCAGTGATGATGATTATTTTAGTTGGTCGCTGAGCCAGTATTTTTGCCGCATTGCGCCTGAATGTCACCGTGAATTTAAAAATCATCACTCAATTTTTTCACTCACTCACTTAATGATTCAACCCGAAGGTTGTTTTGAATAGGTGGGGGTAGAACTAAGCCTCAGGCGTGCGGATGTCACACACTCCGGATAGGGGGGCCCGTTCTTTTCCCTGGCCATCTCGCGTGTCGAGGATTTAGTTTAGCAATTTTTAGTGCGCTCAAGAAATGATTTTTAAGGGAAGTAATTTGTTGGTTGAGGAAAGGTAATGATGGGAAGGTTTTTGCTTGGGAGTTTATGTAGAGTGAGTGTTTAATTGGAAAAAAATAAGATCGTAAGAGTTTTATTTTCGTTGTCAGCTGGTACAAACCGTTGCTTGGATTGAGAGTCTCTTTGCTGGAAAATTTTGGGCTTAATTTCATTATTATAGTCTCTCAAATATTACCTTTACATCAAGATTATATACTCTTTTTAATGGCGCTCATTTCATTTAGTCGTAGTTGCCGCTTTAATTTTCGTGGTGGCAATGATTTGACCTTTCACAAAGTGATAAGGTTAACCGTAAAAATAATTGATAGAAAATATTAATTCATGTTTCCTCTTTAATTCGAGTCACATTATCGGTTTTATGTGGTAAGATCTTTTATAGGTGATCTCTTATAGTTGGCTTTTGATGTTGGTGTTAATTTAATAAAGGCTACCAATTGCGCTAGCATTTTGTATTGAATGGTACCCTTAACAATTATTATTGGCAAGCCATTATCAAAAGTTTGTAAGTATTATAAAATTAATACTCGCTGGTTGATGGATATCATCCTTGTTTCTTGGCGAAAGAAAAAATGATTTTACATGCACACCGCATTTTTCGTTTGTGATATTTCAAACGTTCTTCTAAACTTATTGTAACTTCGTCATCGAACATTTTAGAAAATTTCCAATGATTTAAGGGGCCATAGGTCTTTATTTTCTTATTTTTAATAAAACATGTTTTTATGAAAAATGATATTTTTTATAAAAACCCACGAAAACCTAATAAAACACGTAAAATAAAAAAATGAAATTGCAATATTATTATAAATTTAATGCTTAGCCATCGTCGAGTTTTCGGGTTATCCAAACCCACCAAGGTTATATTAAAACCCACGAAAACCTATTAAAATACGTAAAATAAAAAAATGAAATTTCAATATTATTATTAATTTGATGCCTAGCCATCGTCGAGTTTCCGGGTTATTCAGGTCCAGGTGATGTTTTTTCTTTCCTTGGTAATTTTCCTTGCTACAGTAATTGCTTGTTGCATGCAGTAAATTTTTGTCGCGGTCTACAGCGGAGAGGAGGATCGCGATGCAAATAATTTTTCCGCATTGCCACGTGATTCCCTTTCGGAGCGTGAGCATTGTAATGGGCGCTGCGACGCGACGTTGCCCTCTTGCGCACCTCTTTTTCCTCCATCGCCGGAAACATCTCCTTCTCGTGCAGATTTTCATCTCGCCCTTGGAGCGGTCTTTTTTAGCACGTTCGGCTCTCTTTGATTTTTTCCAACGCAGCCTTCCGTGCTCTCGTGTTTTATGGCGTTATGTGTTTGGGTCATACTTTATTGGGCTTAATACTTGATTAACTCAATTTTGTCGCCGTGTTCGAAGCGTTCATCTTCTTCCTTCGTTCTCATCTTCCTCTTGTATCAACCGTCTTCCGCTCTGGGTACATCCCCTGGGGCTTCACTCTCGTATCCGACTGCTCACTTTTCCCGCCGTCTTTTCCCACATCGAAACTTAATCTCCGGCATAGATTCTATCCAACTATACTATCAATATACATATCGTATTACATTCGATGTATTGCGAAATTAAAAGGCTTGAGAGCATAATAGTTCCGGTGGTTCATTGGGAAAAGTATTAAGCTACACGTCATAGGTTCTACGAATCAAATCTTGATGACATGATTGGGTGCATCACAACACTGCATCACAACACAGTGTGTTGTGCTGCACCCAATCATGAACCATTTTTCCGATCAATAATAACTTCGTAAAAAAATAGCATGAGGTCCATAGGATGTCCTATGACCGTAGAATTCTCAAGTTCTAATTTATTTGTTGGATTTTTATTCCTACCATGGATATCTATTTCAGCAATGAAGTGATGATTCCACAAACGATATGGAATTCGTCGACAATGTTCCCACTTTTACCTTTGCAGCCTCTTATATCACAATTGATAGTACAATTGATTGATATGCGGAGGATAGAGATGCCTTTTTTTTCGTATTTTATTTTTTAAACATGATTTCTGTCAATTTTGTAACCAACTTTTTGGGCTGTGTATTGTGACCGGGCTAGCCTTTGTGCTTTTTTAGGAATGGTTAAGATGCCATGAGGTGCCTTTTGCCTGCGAAATTTATGAATAAAAGCAGAAATAACTTCGTAATTTTCGCTTTTAATATGCCTTACTACCGAATGTGGCTGGAGCTATTGATCAACTCTATCAAGATCGATTGCTGAAACCTTATTTAATATCAAACATAAAAGATTCTGCGCCGTGAATTGTGCCCTGGCTAACCACTGTGACTTTCACGAATGGTTAAAATTCCACCTGGGGCTTTTTACCTGCGAAATTTATTAAAAAAGCGGAAATAACGTCGTAAGTTTCGCTATGATCGTACCTTTCCTACCGAATGTGGCTAAAGCTATTGATCGACTCTATCAATAGCTGAACCCTTGGTTAATATTAAACATGTAACTAGTGAGGAGCTTTTAATGTTATTCCTCCTATAACTTTTTACAATATTTTTCATTTCCTTTCAAAAAATTCCAAAATTCTGAAATCCACTATTCCTTAGGCATTTCCCTTAATTCCTTCATATTATTATTCTCGCGGCTCATAAGGAAAATTATTTCTTGGTAAATGCGAACCAATGATTGCATTTTGGTTCATACTATTTTTGTCTTCATTGTATAGCTGTATACGATTCATGAAAGTATCGTAAAAATTTAATGTGGAAAATAATAGCTATGCTTCTCCACTTAAAAAAAAACTGTTTTTGTCATTATGTAGAATCATGCCTGGATTTTCATCATTTTTTCATTTTGTCATGGGTCATCTCTGGTGTTTTGATGCATTAATTATTAAAACATTTTCCTTGCGTAGTCATTTAAATGCGCTAATATCATGACGTATTTTTATTTCGATAGTGGTCTCAGTTTTAGTTAAATTCATTTAGTTTTGTCAGTTGTATTTGTACGTGCATTTATTTGGAGGTATTGCTTTGATTTCAAAATTTCCCTCCGAGAATTTCACTCGTGGATTTAGTGGTGTCCGAGTATCTTTGTGTCTCCAGGTTATTTTTTTTATTTTTTTAAAATTTTTTTTCGTCCTTTTTTCTTTCCTCCCTTGAGGTTGTCATTTGAGTGTCTTTTCAGGTCAACGTGGTCATCCATTCTTTTTATACGCTCACGCCATCTCAGGCGTCTTACCGTTCTTTTGCAGTGTCTTTTTTATCGTATCTTTATCCGTATTTTTTAAATTTTTTAAATTTATTTTTCTCGTACTGTTCTGCAGATTTTTCCCAGAAATCCCATCTTTTCGGGCTCTGTTCTTCGTCCGTCCCTTTGGGTCAATTTCGTCTTTTTCCTTCCAGGAAAAATGTCTTCAGAATTCATTTTAGATGTGTTGTAGTATTTATTTCATTCAAAAGCTGGCGGAATTAATTAAACGCGTTGTCACTGGTAATTTTACTTACTGTTGTCTACATTTTGGGGTTAATATATATATATTTCTTGATTGAAGCTTTCGCGGCTCATGATGATTAAAAATAAGTCACATACGGGTGTATGCCGCGTGTCGTGATGGAGATAGCCCCGACGTTTCGCGACCGACTGCTGCTCACTTTTTCAAGGGAATAATGTTAGGATTGGGGTTTTGCTGCCTTCGGGGCTATCTCCATCACGACACGCGGCATACACCCGTATGTGACTTATTTTTAATCAATATATATATTATTAATTGTATTTGTTTTTCGGTGCATTTATTCTCAGCCAGAATTTGTGTGCCTATTTCTCTTTATTTTCCAATGGAACTCGGTGCATGACATTTGGCCAAATGAATTTCGATTTCAATGTCGAATTCTCATTTTTGAATGAATTCCCGAAATTTGGCTTCATATTGTTTGGAGAAATCTCATTTTTCCACGGGAAAACGGATCGCACTAGGAATTGAGCTCAACTCAGCTCTTTCTCAACATGCTCTTCGCTTCTGTTTTTCCTTTCGTTGACGGAATGCATAGTGCACCCCGCGATGAACGCCAATGCGCTGAATCGCAAGGTATTTTGTTGATTCACCTAGGACTTGTATCTTTATGGACTTCCATAATTTAGTGGAGTTGATAAGGAAGATTATGGGGAGTTGTAAAGTTGTGAATTATCGCGTTTGGTGGGAGATTTTTTTAGGGTATCCTTGTTTTTTTTTATCATCCCGGATAAAAATATTTCTTGTTATTCATACACTTTTTGCAGTAAAATTATGATACTTGGGTTTGACATGTTCATAATTTGATTCCGGGTCATATTTCACCCCATGTACCTGGATTTTCTGGATAATTATAATTGTAAATATCTTTCAAAGCTTATCCAATAGTGTTCCCTAATAATTGGGAACCCACCCGAGGAGGGGGATGGTGATATAAATTTCACCCAATTTCACCAAAAGGGGAATAAGTACCTAATAGAATTTCCGGAAATATATTCGTATTATATCATTTAGTGTAGAGGTATATTCCATTCGTTGGAAGCGTTTTAAGTATATTTCAGATTTAAAAAACCTTTTTGGTCCAAATTTTCCTTGTCTCGCCACTGATCTTCGTTATCGCTATTTTATGATCCAGCTGAAGATTGATATCGGTGATGCCTGTAATATTTAAGGATTTATTTTTGTCATAGGCAGGCGGTCATTATGATGACTTCAGCCGGTTATTTTCTTACCTGAACCCAAGGGTTCAGTTTCAAGTTAAGAACAATACCCAGGGTAGTTTTTTGGCTGAGAGGGAAGGAGTTGAATCTGCCTCTTTCCCTTGTGATGATGATGCTTTGCTGATATCTAAAGAACCTTGCTAATATCTTAAGATCTTTGCTGATATCTAAAAGTTGCGGTTGATTGTTTTTTCTTCAGGACTTCTTAATTAACAAAGCCGAATTACCTTCCCTAAAGGCAGTTACCCTCCATATCATTGAAATTCAGTACGTAAAATTTCCTGCTACTCTGAAATGAGTTATAACCCAATGCTATCGCACGTTGTGGTCGTTATATGGGCCATTCCTGAACAATGAAATGCCCTATTCTTCGTTGAAATCACATTACTTATCCTCTCTCTCTCTTTAGGTGTACATATTTTGTTGACAGTTATTGCATTCTGTTTCAATTCTGCGGTACAATTCATTCGAACTTCTTATATGCTCTCGAAGACTATCAGCTAGCATGAATTCGTGGCATAAATTGAAGCGTTTTATCAGGGATACATTAGGGAGAGCTATTTTACTGGTGAAGGTGATGCATTTCTGACATCTAAAAAGCGTGTGCGGCTGATTGTTTTTTCTTCAGGACCTCATCCTTACAAGTCCGAATTACCTTCCCTAAAGGTAATTATCCTCCGCATAACTGAAATTTAGTACGTCAAATTTCCAGCATCTCCCGTACGAGTTATATCTCATTGTTATGGCACGTTGTGGTCGTTACAGGGGCTTTCGTGAACAATGAAGTACCCTGTCCTCCGTTTAAATCACATTACTTATTCCCTCCCTCTCTTTAGGTGTACATATTTTGTTGACTGTCATTGCATTCTGATTTTAATTCTGCAGTATAATTCATTATAACTTCTTTATTGCGCTCGCAGACGATCAGTCAGTATGAATGCGCGGCATAAATTTAAGCGTTTAATCAGGGATACATTAGGGACAACTATTTTACCCATTCCAGTTGAGCGGTTCCACGCCGGCGGTAACTTAGAGAAGCCACGGCAAGTTTCTTTCGGTGGAAGTAGTCTTCGGGGGATATGCAACGCGGAGGCGTAAAATTTCGCGATGCGGCCCATAACGCCCCTTGCTGTTGCCCGGGATTAATGGCGACGGCAGTTTTGGCTGCACGGCGCCATGGTCGAGATGATCTCTCCAGGGTTCGCTACGGGAATAATCCCTTTCCGAGTCCCCCCGACCCCTCCTCGTGCGCCCCCCCCCCAACGGCGCTCCCCTCCCCACCACTCGACCTCCTGCTACTGCCTCATGAATGCGTTTCTTGCCTCTCCGGCCGATCCTCTCAACAGCTCCTGAGCGTCGAGGGTTGGGGGTATCTGCATACTTCGGCCGCCGCCTCCCCTGGCTGCTCCTCGTCGACGAACAGGTCTAGGCTGCGAGATCCCAATCTAGGAGTGGAACTTGGGAGCGCGTTCTATCACGAGTGTGTTTGTGTCTCGACAAATACGGAAATTTCAAGTCTTCATTTGCATTATTTAAAAGGTGCCACATCTACATGTTAGCCATCGCTGTGGTGTCGGCAGATGTGGAGGGGGATCGCCACCGGCCTGTTCTTAGTTATATGTCGTATTGTTTCAGATGCTGCTGATGTTATTCTTTAATCAGGGTTCCCACTCATCCGTGAAAACCTTAAAACCGTGAATAAGCCGTGAATTTCGTCCACCGTGAAACCTGGAAAAAGCCGTGAATTTCGCCATATAACCTCAAAAATATCTCAATCTTGATAATAATACTACGATTGACTGATCAAATTCTGTATGTTAATCATGTTTCAAGGTAAGGCACGTGCAGATCATAGTCTACGCATTTATCTCCACACGAATATTCGAAGTGTAGCAATTGGTCCGTGCTGTATGACGACACATTGACCGATATTTTCCATTTTAATGGCGAAAGTCTGTTAATTTGTCTAAGTATTTCAATTTCAGTGACAGCTTGGGATGGACTTGTATTCGAAAAAGGACAAATGAAATAACTTGCATTTCTAATAGACCAATAATGAACCATTTACGAAGATTCTCTGATTTGTAACACGAAGTTCGGTTCCCACACAAAATGAGGGGACATGCCATATGCTTCGAAATATGGGTTTGCCGTTGGAATTTTACTTAAGGAAACATTTCTGCGGCAAATAGGCTTTCAATTTATGGCAATAGCTCTCAATAGACTGCGCTCACCTCGTTATAGTTTATGTGAATGATAAAGTGAAAGTGAAAATAACGTGTTTCAGCAGGTATTTATTTTGTCTTTATATATTTCAACTCGAGTGCATTATAATTATATGAAATTGATTTTTTGATTTATTACATTCTATAAACAATTTTAATAAAATATTTTCCGCGATCTCAGAATGACTGGGTTAGGGAAATTTGGTTACTGTGCGGTAATAACAACGTGCGCAAAAAACAATCTCTCGGCGAGGAATTAAAAAAGGACTTCCAGTGTACAGACGGAAGAAGGTCCTAAGGGCATTCGCATATTAAATGAGGCCATGATATTCGGCGTACGGGCAAGAGCGTGGTTGGGTTGGGTCTTTGGTCGGCCCTGAATTTTGTAAACGATAGGTGACGTCATTTCAGATATCACTTTTCATTGCTGCGTTTACATTCACGGCGTCTGTCGCGTACATTAATTTTTACTTGATATACAGCCGGTGATTGTCCTGTTGGCTTATTAACGGACCGTGAATTTGACGGCATTGAGACCGTGTAAACCTGAAAAAACCGTGAAAACTTGAAAAAATAACGTGAAAACTTGAATAAAACCGTGAAAACCTGGAAAAACCGTGAATTTCATTATTAAGTAGAGTGGGAACCCTGTTAATGCTGGTAGCTGAAGTTAGGTCTCACCATATCTACATCTACATGCTACTGTGCAAGGAGTGGTGTTTGGCTAGAGAAAAATACTTAATATTAAGAAACTACAGATATTAATTTCATGCGAATCATTTAGTTATTGGTATTGGACATTCGAATTGCTTGTAATGGTTAAGGAATCATTTTTTTGCTAGAGTGCCTCGCGGAGAACTGTTGCTTTCTTACTAACACAAGATCTGTTTTCAAGCACGATATTTTGCCTTTGACACCATTTATCGTACATAAGAAAAACGATTATTTAACTTATCAGTTCTCGAGTGCCACTATGTAATTGTGATTTTCATCTTGCCCATCTATGCAAGGTGGGTGCCTAAAGATGTATCACGTCGTCAGCTACTCGATAGCTTTGGAAATCATCTAATGTTAACCAAGTTAAAAAAGGCTATGTTTTAGTGTTTATCGTGATATTAGCTGGTATAGAGTCACCACGCGAATCAAATAATCCTATGAACCATTAAGGTATTCTACTGCTCTGCTTTGCCGGCCATCTCAGTGATAAGGTCAACTTCGTTCCTCCGTTCTGAAAGCGTTTTTCAAAACAGATCATATGTTTGTACGCGGCTCATATCTCACACATTATCTTCGTATTTACCTAGTTTCCTAATCGTAAATCACAATTTGCTATAAGTTAAGCCTGATCTGATTGCATCCACGAGTTAAAGCATAGTACGGCATATTAAGATCTCTTTGAATTATGCCGTTACGATTTTGTCACATTTCAGCCCTATCGTAATTAAACCATTTCATATTGCTCCTTCGTATTAATACTTCCACTGTGCTCCTTGCAAATTCATTTTGATGCATTGCGTTCTAACATAGGGATCTTATGATTACAATGCGTTAAAATTACGTTAAATTTTAAATTACATTTTATTAATTCGAATTGGTATCCACGTAGATGACTGAATATGGAGAGTGAGGTGGTTTATATCAGCGACACACCTGAAATGTGACGCAGAAGGTGGTTGTATTTTATCTTTCAAATAATGGAGATCACTTATTGGTTGAAAAAGGAGGAGTTAGAGCTAGTTGCAAGCTACAGTTTAGATCAGACTTGTACCACCAATTTTAAATGTCACCATATAGAATGTAAGAAAGGAGGTGAGGTATAAAATGGAAAAATGGGTTCCATATTTTACAAAAGATAAGTGCAGAATAGGTTTCCAATTTTGGAAATGAAATAAAATCTTATTAATCATGCGCATGTGGAGCAGTTCTGCGCTCCGAAAAATCTCTCTGGCCAAGATGAGTGTAGCGATAAGTGTCCTTAGTGTTCGGCATGAAAGGCATGGTTGATTGCATGCCGAGCTTAACCTGTTTCGTACTCTTTGAACCGGAGGGAAATGTGAATCCCTTTGTTTGCAGTGTAAGCGAATATCGCAAGTAAATTCCGTACTTGCTCTTACTATCTCTTTTTTTCCCGTTGGCCGGTTCGGTAATTTTTTATTTCTCAGTGGCTCTCGTCTCGTGTATGATTATACCGTACCGAAACCCTTCGGCGTGAAAACACCATTGTGACAGCGCCGTCCCAGTTGGAGGCTGCTCCAGTGCATTCACAGACGACGAATGACGATTGCGAAGCGCCGCGGCGCTTCCATGAGGATTGAGGTGCAGTTTGGCGCTCAGGTAACTCGTACAGAGGATATTCTCAAAGGACGTGGGTTGTTTTTAAGTTCGTGTCTCCTCCTCCTGTGTCGCGGTTTCAAGGGATCCTTTGCCCGATAGAAAGGGAATATTTTAGTTCTACGACTTCTACTGTGTATGAAATTTCGTTTGATTAAATGAATATACAGTTGGTGTTCTCTTGCTCTCGCGGAGTATATTACAGAACGCTTCGTTGTCACATCGATCCAATTTGCGTACCAAATTACCTTTCTGAGGGCTTAACGTGAACTAGCCGCCTATGTGAAGTACTGCAGGTCATTGAACTTTGGCTCCGTTAAAGCGGTTAAGCACTAAGCGCTAATATTTTTGATTAATTTGCTACTAAGTGGAGCTATAAATAGCATTAGTTAACCTTGGGTAAAAAGACAGGAAGCTTTTTCAAGCTTCCCTTTAGCATTGGACTTTCTCACTTAGATTTACGAATGAAACACTGGACTAAACTGTTAATTGGCCAATAGAGTAATTATACTTTCCTTGTGAAGTTGTTCTGTGAAAGCAATCCTCAAAAAGTCTGAATATTTTTACAAAGCTGTGTAACTCTTCTCTCGAATGAAATCAGCTGTATGAGTTGAGATGTTTTAAAACGTTATGATGTAAAATGAAAGATTCAAAGGATGTAGTGCATATGTACTTTAATGTTGACTTGTAGAACTATGCTTACACCCGGTATAAAAACTCCCACAACCCGAAATTATGAATAGTACCCGTTGCATGACGCATGAATGCGTCGAAACTTGTTGTTCGAGTCAACAATATAAAGCACATATGATGCATCCTTAGCATCTTTGATTTTACATTTATCTCTTCTGTCTTATACTTTATTTCATTTCATAGTCAGTGGTGTCTATAACGGGGTTTCTCTATTGCGTTATTACCTGAATGAATTGGACATCAATTGCTTTTGTACTCATTTCATGTTGTATCTCAGTATTAAGTCAACTGGATTAATGGTTTTTTATTGGACACCATAAAATGATAATAGCTTTACTTAGTGGAACCGTATTTCGATAACAATGAAAATAAAATAAAATGGTGATGTTTGAATGGTGATGATTGAAGCTCTATTTTATTACCGACTACTTGAGCATCATTTCAAGGTTTTTTGTGTCTTGAAAATGACTGTCATGAAGTCGAAATCTGGGTCGAAAAAATATGTGGAACCTTACGTAGTAATTTAATTTCTAGTTACAAAAATGACTACTGATGCCAACTTGTATTTAACTTTTTTTATTCGTAGTGAGAGCTAAATAATAGAATAACTATTTTTTCCTGGTGGGAAATAGCTGCATTAAGTTGTCTTTGTTACTTTCTCATTCATATCATATCTAAGTTTTAAAACTTAAATTGATATTTTACATTGTTACGTGACATGAAGTTTCCGATTTCATTACTTTTTCAGGAAGTAGTTACATTGGAAGTTTTTCTTAAATATTTTCTGTAATTTTGGGACCAATCTTGAGACATAACATAAATTGCTAGTTTCTATGAAATTACAAATTTTACGGCTGTCGTTCAAGAAATAACGACTTACGAATTTTCCGAAAAATGAAGTATGCAGGGTGTGTTGCGGTGGAGAATTATGTTATAAAAGAACACTGTACACTGAAGTCCTTTTTTGCACTTAGTGGCTTGATGGTGTAACGTCATTATTACCATATATAAGCACAGGAAGAACTTCTTTCCAATAGCTTATTTATCTTATTTAATTCAGACCATTCTCTATATGAATATGAGGCGATAGATTCTCCTTTTGGTGGCAATATCTGGTAATGGCTGTTACTTCGGAGCGTGAAGTTTCAAAGTATGTAGTGGGGTTTGCACAATTATATTATTTACGAGTTCACATAATATCTGCTGGAGGGATGCACCAATTACCTCCGCCAGAAAAGCGTTCTTGGTTGCGTTGGTAACGGGAAAGCTTGTCTAATTTATTGGGGAGTGCCGGTATGAGGAAAAGTAATTGGTTGATTGTATGTTGAATGATATTTATATCAGTTAAGTGAAGCCGCGCTTGGCAGCTATCCGCCTGCACTGGCAACATGCGATATCTGCTAGAGTGATTTATATTTTCTTAAACTCTTCGCGGGTGGATTGCGCCAGATACCTCTGCCAACTACCGTGCAGAAGTTGACATCAATTATCCCGAGGTCCCAGGCGACGGTCCCAGCATGTTCCGGTGGAAAATTATGTTGTGAAGGAACACAATTTCCAAAAGTCCTTGTTTGCCCTTTTTGCTCTTTATGTCTTGATGGTAAAAAGTCATTACTACGTTGTACCAGCTTAGGAAGAACTTAATTCATATGGCGTATTAGCCATATTTAATTCAGAGGATTCGCTAGGCAGTAAATTATCCTGTTCTGGCGATATTTGGTAATGGCTATCACTTCGAAGCGCAAAGTTTAGAAGTATAAAGAGGGCGTTGCACAGTTATATTATTTGATAAGATCATATAATATCTGCTGGAGTGATGGTCCAAAATACCTTCGCCACTCTGCAGAAGTTAGAGCAAATTATCCAGAGTTTCCGAAGTATCAGCATAATTTGATGAAAAACATGGTGCACTTGTGAAGGAACAAAACTTGGCGATGTTCACTTATATACTACATGTTACAATTGATCAAAGGCATTGTGTAATGTGGGTTGTAAAGTTTCATTTGTTTTTCTTGTTCCTAAATGTATTTTGAATAAACTTTTCCTGCACCGGCACTACTTTGTGACAAAAAAGTTGTATTATTTTACAAGATCATTCGATGTTTGCTGGAGAGATAAATACTTTATTTAAATTTTTTGACGATTGAGTTATGCCATTTTCCTCTGCTTACGATCCTTGAGTACACTGCTTCGATTATCTCTAGTCCCTGGAAGTCCAGTATTACAGAAATCCTAGTATAATGTAATTGAAAGCAAGATGTGAATTTGAAAAGAAAAAGTTGGCATTCAAAAGTTCTATTCTTTAAGAAGTTTTTACGTGGAACAATGAAGGTTTTCATGTATAAGGCTTCAACTACGAACGAATTTTTCTCTGAAGAAGAAGCCTTTAACGTGAAAAATTCTTCAGTGCTTTTATCACTATTTATCACTATATAATACTTGCTGAACGGAAGTCTGGATCTGTACGCTATATCTTCGGGAAATAACATTTTGAAATCGAAAGTTTTCCTTAGGTTCTTGTTGCGGTGCTGGTGTGTGCGTTAAAAATTTAGTTTACTGCTGGAATATAAATTTCAATTTTGCAATTTAGTAATACCAGAATGAGGTGCGCATGTTATAGATGTAACTAGTGTGCAGCTCTTTATTATAATTTCGGAATGATTGGCTTATAAATATTTTAACCAAAGTCGTACTGCATTAGTATGAAAATATCGATGTCGTATTGCACTACTAGGGTATATCATACCGAGGACAATTGAAGTCATTAATTTTAAAATCAATGCGCTTTGGTATTTAGTAGAGAAGGATGTCGTATTTAATAGAAGATTTAATTTAGCAACATATGAATTGCATTTTGAAAAGTACTAGCAGCGAAAATTGATTGTTTTGAGTTGTGCAGTCCCGGCGGAAACTCCTTAACTCTTGACGGTTGAGTTGCGCCAGATTCTTCCGCCAACGGCCACGCAGCAGTTTACATCAATTATCTGAAATCCCCAAAGTTCCGGTATGGCAGAGATCCCAGCGTCGGGGGGTAGATAGAGGGGGGCCAATCGCCAGTGCGGCCGAGGCACGGCGTCCACCTCCTGCATTCCTCCATCTCCCTCCCGGCTGACTCACTTCCTCCCATCGCTTGCTTCCTCCCCTCCTTATTTATTCCACCGATTGGCTTTCTCTTTCCCGCGGCCAGGGTTCGATACCCATTCTCGGAGTGTCACGTTCCTCCGTCCCCACCCCGGTCGTACTGTATGCCGGATATGGTTATCATTGCGTTTATTTTGTTTATTACGGAGCCTCAATTATTTCAGCCTTTAGCCCAGGGCAAGAAGACAGGTTTTCCGGTCTTTGGTCACTCGCCACTCTATCTACTTCGGCAGTGGACACAACAAACTTAAAACGTTTGTCGTAGCACTTCCCTATTTTTGTTGGAGTTCCTAATTTCGCGTGACACGCTCTTGGGTCCCGTCAATCGGTACGCCTTGATTATGTTTCAGCTTTTGAGGCGACGCCTGGTTTCTCTCCACCTCGAATGGCCAGCGCAAATGACCTTCTCTGTCATTCGCCTCCTCTAGACCGTACCATACCTTAATTTGACCGTCTGATGGATTCGCATTGCGTCCAGTAGTTTACGCGTTTCTATCAATTTGACGTTCGGTGTCAGAGTCAACAGTTTTATCCATTTGATGCCGCGGCCATTATGGAAATCTATACATTGTAAAACTGATAAGGATAATTTTGAAAAAAAAAGGAGGTAAAACTTTGTCAGGTTCACCATTATATTAATATGGGCACGACCCGGGTTTCGTAATGTGTTTAAATCTTCAGGTTGTAACTACGTTACGAAGTGCGGGTCGTGCACGTATTAATGTAATAGTGAACCTGACAAATTGTTTTCTCCGTTATTTACAATATGGAGAGGTTTCACAAATTCAAGCCTGAAGTTATCAGTTTTATCAAGGATAATTTTTATTTGTAATTTTAAGCAATAAAGGAAATGGGCCAGTAAACATATGTGAAATACATAAAAATAATGAAATTTTGCAAGTGTTGGTACAAAGTAAAATTCATTGTGAAATTCACGCGTTCTTGCAATTAGACATTAATACGTATGGGTTAATGTGCCGTGTTGCAACTTACAAGGCCTTCATAATGAGGGTTTAGAGTTTTCAAACGGTGGGAGAGCTCGAACGACCAGGGGCCGTATTTTGTATTTCGTCGGTACCGCAACGGTCGGTTTCCCTTCCCAGCCCACCGACAGCACATCATTCCGTACCGACGACGGTTTCCATACCGACGACGGCAAATTCAGCGATTCAGTATGGTCGTCGGTATCAAACTAGGCGGTACGGTTCCCTCTCCTTCCCAAACAGGGAAAATCCGAATATATCCGAAGTTGTAAGTCATCTAACGTGTCTCCACCAATGAGAAGGGTAAAAACAAGTGAAGACTAATTGGCACAGTTTGTTGTCGTCATTCTCAATCTTTTTATTTGCGGAAATTACGACTTATTGTTAGATTAAGATAATCGATATTGGATAAGTTGTTAACAATGCTTATATAATGTGTGGTAGTAATGCTGTACCTACAGAATCGAAGGAAACAATATTACAACATCACAATAAAGTTTGTATGTGATGGAGATTGTTGTTGCTGGAATGAATTATTGATACTATCCTTGAGATCGTAGTTTCTTTTTTTAAATATTGGTTCCGTATAATGCTATTTATTCATGATTTAGTAATATAGTTGTCATTAAGTAAGTTCCGTCTAAATGTTATCAACGGAAGGTTATGCTATTGGCAGCGTAGCAGACGAAAATAACATACCATGGAACGTGAACGTAGGATTCAAATGTAAATGTCATATTAGAGGAACAAGTTAGGAAATTGTTATAAAAATATGGAGCTGGGTGTAATTAAAAGAAGTGTAATGACGAGGTAGTAAATAAATTGTGATTGGGTGAAATACATATGTATAAGTTGCGCATTCCAAGTGAGAGAAAATGATAATATTGCGGTAAACCTCATACTTATTAACAAGTACCTTCTTTTATCGTCAAGGGAATCAATGGCTGACGATGAAATGAAATATAGTTGCCTGTTACAAATGAAAGAAACTGATACCGTTGTGGCAAACTTCATACTTAAATAAAAAGATCTTATATCTATGCCGAGAGAAACGCCAAATTGATGATTGGGTGAAATAACAGTCGCCTATTCAGAGTGAGATAAAGTGATAACATTGCGGCAAAACTCATATTTAATCAAAAATATCTTTTTTATGTCAAAGGAGCAAATAAATGATGATAGAGAGAAATAAAGCCTATTACAAGCGAGTGAAATTTCACTTAAGTGGTAACATAAATGAGAGAAAGTCATTATATGTTAGCAAACCTCATGTTTATTAACCATTATCTTATATTTCTGTCAAGGTAACTAATATAGATGATGACACAGTGAATTATAGAGGCGTATTCGAAGGGGCAGAAAAAGATAACATTGCAGAAAACCTCATTATTTACTCGGTGATGAGGTAAAAACAAAATAAAACGCACAATGCGCACCGGGGAACCCACGAAACCCACTAGTTGGTGGCCGTATCGACACCTTTTTGCTGTCGCTACGGCTACCGACGATCTCCCGTCCTCTCGTCGGTGCCGCACCGATCGGGTTCGTACAGAATCGCACCACTTCTTGCCGGGAGTCGGTGTGACGTCGCACCCGACGAATCGGTGCCGCACCGATCGGTTTGGAGTTACAGAATACGGCCCCTGATAAGGGTACCTGTTGGGTAGAGACCAAATAAAGCCACGGTTGAAGGATATGTTTTATGATTGAATAATTAACGCAACGGATGATAACACGTTGGACTTTTTTAAGGCCTTGAAATGCGTTAACCAATGTATTCAGTCATATGTAAATATTGTGTAAACCTGTAATTATGTAATTTAGTATCTTTATTGTGATGTTTTATTCAGTAATTGTATATTTGTCATGACTTTAATCGGAATACGTAAATGAATTAAGAGTCAGGATCACGATAGCAAGCGTTATCTTTTATGTCTTTTTATCCTGTTGACCGTGGGGCACTGCGTGGCGGAGGAGCGACCCTTCTTCCACACTGCATGCTTGCTGCTCCCGTTTACAAAATTACCTTATTTTTCCTTAGTTACATTTGCCGCCAGGCGGTGTCGCGTCGGGGTCGCTGGGCTTAAGCGCGACCCTGTGCTCTCTCTCTCCCCTCTCTCGCGTTACCGCATCAAAGCTCTCCTCACCTACCCTTACCTTCTCCCGAGAAGGGCTTTTTCAAAACTTTTGGAGTGATGTAATACTCAATGTACCCATATTATTCTCGGCCTTTCCCCACTCGGCATGAAGCCTTATTACTCGACGAGTGTTTTCTATCCTCATCGCCGTGCACGGCGTCGAGTTCAACACGCAGGCACCGTCTTCAGTGGCCGCAGTGAAAGGCTCTCGTCCGGATTTCTCGGTCTCTTGAGCCCCTGGCTTGTCGTCCGCAAAGTACGCGGGAGATTCTGTTGTGGCCCCTCGTTTTGCCTGCAGTGGATTGCGAGTAGGTCACCGTGAATCTGCCCGGTCATTCAAAAGTACCAGCCCTGCTTAGTTGTTAGAGGCACGAGGATGGTAACGGTTTCTCCCCCTCACAAAAAAGCTACTTGATACGCTTCTATTTGTAGTGAAACGAAAAGTATCCTGCCAAAAACTTCCTTTCCGAATATACAATAAAACGTGTGTAGATACTATTGGCTTGTTATGTAGTTCTACTATGGATAGGTTCGGAAAATGGGGACTTATTTGGATTCTCTACCAACCTTTGTAATGCATTAAGTATATTATCAATATTTTCGCGGAATTTCTCTATATTTTCATTGAAGCACTTAAAGAAGGTTTGGTTGGGAAGCAGTTCGGAAGTGCCATGTATCGAATATAATTTTACTGTTCTTCTATATGGTTAGATCTGGTTCGATAAAAATAATGAACATCTATTGCCGAATAATAAGGTCTTGGTACCGTACTTCCACAGCCTAATTCATGACTATTGCTAGCTCAGGATTCTCATCTCATCATTATCTTCTTTGTTCTCTCGACTTTGGTGTTGTTTGATATTTTATGCTCGACCTCTTTTGTAATACTCCATTTCATCTTTGAATTTACTGACATCGGTTTTGGCCGTCCACTATCTGCCAATCCTAAATATGCTGTTTCTGTGACTATAGTATCCTGCTCCCTTGGCTTGAATGCTTATTTATTTGTAAATAAGATTTTGTGATATATGGCGATGTCTTAAGGCCGTTTTACACGGTACACGGAATTGCGCAGTCTGACGTACGAGTGAATGCGCAATCAAAATTGCGTCGTGTAAAGCGGTGAATTGCTAGAACAGATGCGAGAATGCGTGGATGCGAGACGGCAAAATAGCCCCTGTTCTAATTTCGTTCATGCATTCGCGCAATTCCACGCCATTTTAGAAATTAATGCAGCTCTAGCCTGCGAAATTCCGTGTACCGTGTAAAACGGCCTTTAAACATGGTTAATAAGCAACAATCAGTCATAAAGTTGAGATATTTAAAATTCTTGGCAGCAATAAGCACTATTATTTTACAATTCGTGTTTACCTTTTCGGGAAATATGTTTTATAAATATTATTTTGAACTGGCTTGCTGGTTTTTATCGAGTGTATGAAATATTTACCATTGGCGAATGATGATTAATGCATGTATGTACTCTAATTTCTGTGGAGAAATTAGTTTTTGTCATCTCATTAAGGAGGGGCTGTATATTTGTCGCCAAAGTCCTCTTTGCTTATGCTCCAATGTCACGCCTGGAGCATGCTTCGTTTTAATGTGCTAACCAGATGCCGCCGACTCCAGCCACATGTGCCGCGGGCCACGCCCTGTCATTTTGGCGCCTGCTATAAGTATTAAACTAACTTCTTTTACGTGCACTCTTCCCTCCGGCATCGACGATTTTATCTATATATCTGTTGTTTATTTTATATCATGTTACATATGTATCTAGTTTATATATGTTATCTAGTTTAGTGTGAGGGTAGGTGATAACCGCATCCTAAATGGCCGATATTGTATTTTTCCGTTGGAAAATGTCTGCTGTATCATTGTGATAGATATACGATAAGGAGCTGCTGAACAGCACAGCGTGCGACATTGTGCAGATAAGAACGTGTTAACGATGTTTATTTTGCTTATATAATCGATGAGAATATTATCAAAAATTTCATGTGAAAACTTGGAGCAGATAATTTTTGAAACATTTATTGTATTGATGGCGCAATCAGTTCATTTTGACCACGTTTAATTTTTAACGGTATTCGATCGTTGAAGGTAATTTAGCTTGAGCAATGAAACTTAGAGATTACGGTATTTTATCAGGGTTTCCATGAATCACAAAATTAAGGTTTACCTGAAAAAGGTGGTATATAATTGGAGTGGTGTGGATTCTTTAATTTCAACGGACCGGTTTTGCATATATGTCATACCACGTTATCCATTCAGAATCCCTGGAGTTTCTCGTAGTAATGTAATGGTTGTAAGGAATTTCGTTTATCTTAAAGTCATAGAGTAAATTTGAAAGTATTGATGATAATTTTCCACGGCGTTATTTTTAGTTAATTGTGCTAACTTCGAGTTTCCGGTATCAATTAAGGCATAAAAGTCTTCAAGGAGAGTAAATGCATTGTAAGCAGCTTTCTTTAATTTCCGAAACAGGGTGGATTGAAGTTACTAAAAACGAGGGAAACATAAAGTTTTGTCACTCATTTCTCAGAAATAAGTCATTATAATGTTACCAAATTTATGAAATTATTAAAAACAAATATTTTCTACAAAGTCGTTGATTTTCTAACCGTTACCTTCCTCAAAAATGATCATATATCAATTGTGTAACATGGGAGCAGATCGGAACTAGGAATTTTTATAGTTTCGTTCCTGGTAGCAATGGAATTTGAATGCTCAAAGCGTTAATAGTATCTAATGGTCTATAACATCAGCATGTGCATTTGATCTGTATCGATTGATATTATTTTTACCTGGATGAGTGTTTTCGGCTGGCGATCTTCCTTGGCTAACGGTAAATTCGGGCTTCATTGTTGCCACGTTTTTCCAGAGTTGTTGCTGTCTCCACGGCCACTGGCAATTGATAGGGGGAAAGGTGACTACGGAGCAAGGATTATTTACCGTTTGCCTTGGCTGATCTCAAGCCGAAAACTCTCTTCGGTCAGTAAAACTATCAATCGATACACATTGAATGTATTTGAAGACAGAATCGACAGTTATAAATTAGTACCGTTTTGGGGATGTGAATTCCAAAGCTATGAACAGCAAAAAACTCTACGACCCTACAGTTCTGTTTTTCCGCATTTTACTAAATTGATATCAGCACTCTTTCTTTGAAAGGCTATTGAAATTATGCGATAGTCCGGCTATGCACAGTTATAAATTAGAACCGTTTTGGGGATGTGAATTCCAAAGCTATGAACAGCGAAAAACTCTACGACCCTACAGTTCTGTTTTTCCGCATTTTACTAAATTGATACCAGCACTCTTTCTTTAAACGGTTATTGAAATTATGAGATTGTCCGGCAAAGCACTGTAAATTATCTAGCAAGCATTAAATTTTGGTTGCAATAAAATGATATGCTCTCTAGGTTTCCATATTTTGCGTTTCATGGGGAAACCCTACAAAACGAGTACTATTTCACGGATTCATATGTTTTGCATTTTAACTCGATTTTTGTTTTTCATGGCTTTATTTATGTCTCTTCTCAACAGTATGAAATGATACTCAGACCTTGCCACCTCTTGCAATCTCGTTTTTGCAATAAATAATGAGATCGCGAAAATTCACATTCTCTATTTCCTAGGTTACCTTATCTTGTGTTTCACTCGGAAACCGTAAAAACTGGTACTATTTCTGATACTCCCGTCGTAACACCTTAAAAATGCTTTTCATTAGTTAATTTTTTTATGACACAACGGAAAACGGAATCAGGAAAATGATGGTGTAATTCTCTCCTTCGTAGTCTCGTTTCGTTATTCAGTGGTATTTATTGAAACTCGAGTGCACATGATTTTTGCGCCGACTATGGTATTAAATAATACATTTCTATTCCTGAAAATTTGAGATTGCTCATGCACTTAGCTCGAATGAATCTTCAACGCCATTCGTCAAGCAATCTTCCACTACAAGAAATTCGTCGTAAATGTTAATTGAACGCTTACTTAAACACTACATTTTATGGTTTGAATGCTTCTACGCCGCATATCTATTCCGTAAAAATTAAGTTTGCTCATGTTCGTCCACCGGACGATATTTATAATTCTTGTTTGTTTCTATTTTGTTTTCTAAGAGCGTGAGTAGGTACTTATCTGCGATGCTGGTAATTCGAGTCGCTTACGCTAAGTGATGAATTCAGCTTCAACGTTAGAGCGTCCGTAAGAAATAGTCGGTGAATCCTCGAATGTATGAAGCTATTTGACTTCGTTCCCTAATGACTGTAAAAGCCTTGAAATGCGTTGGCGTGGAACTTGGGCCACCCGGCTAGTTGATTTCCCCATTCGACTTGATGCCTCTCGGCTCTTTGCGAGTGATCTAAATACCGTTTCAGTGATGTGCAGACAACTTGGAGGAGATCTCTCTCAAATGAATAGTGTAGTATAGCACCGCGCACGCTTTATCACTTACGGATCCACTCATGTTTATGATACGAATGCTGAATGAATTATTCGTTCTACATCTTGGTATTGTGGTGGTAAAATATGGTTGCGTCATAGAAAAAGGATTGATTATGAGCTTATGTATTGATGAAACATTATATTCAATGTATTGTTTTTCTTTTGGAACCTTTTATTTGACCATTTTCGATATTTTATTTTCCTGTAGCCTTTTTGTCTGCATGATAGGTATATTTCTTGAAATTATGGTTGAAATAATACATGAGTATTTAGGGCATTTAAATTACTGTAAGCAGCCAATTGCGAGGAAGAGAACCACTCAATTTGCGTGTTGTTGATTCCTGTTCCTAATTGAACATTTCTTTGCCTAAGAATGCTCTTTGTGACGCTTTCATTCTTACATAGTCGAGTGCATATCTTTTTGGAGTCCAGCCAATGAATTTGTGGTAGAGAATTTCCGATTAATAATAATATTATTAATGCACGTGAATTATTTTTCATGTATTTCCCTGCATTTAAGTCCAAATATTCTTTTCGTATGTGTGTTCTAATTTCAGGAATTCGTACCGCGATAGTAGTTTTAGTGAGGTCACGAAGCTTCTCACTGATTTGGACTAGACCAGCGAGCGCGTTACGAATCACTTATGTATCGTATTATCCAATTTTGCCCGATAACCTGGTAAAATAATCTTTCAAAGGCAAACATTCCACCTAATTTTCCGGGTTTTTCTTTTGATTGAATTAAATATTATACATCAGGTATTATCACGTGGTAGTTTAAATAACGAAGTATTGATTATTTCACGATGCGAATGCATATGATTCTGAAGTTTGTGGACCATTTCATTGTAATCTACTTGCACTTTTCTATTTAGGAAGTGATTGATTCTTGTTATCAATTCAATTTCGTTAAATAGCGTAACCCCGGTTATTAGGGCTCCTTGATTTTTGCGTTTGTGAATTTTCGCGATCTCATTATTTATTGCAATAATGAGATCGCGATGTGGTAGCAAGGTCTGAAAATCATCAAAAAACGTGGAAATTATCATAACTAACGCCATGAATACTAAAAGTGTAAAAATGCGAAAAGTATGAAGTCGTGGACATTTTTATTTGTGGAAATCAAGGAGCGCTATCGATTAGTATTTACCTGACTTCAGCCGCCGCCGGCTGTGACCTATGTAAAATTCGCCCGAAAGCTTTCCCGCCCTCCTGAGGAGTCTTTGAGGGTGCACGAATCGCCTAAGAACACGTTACTAGATTGGTTCGTCATCGTCGGTGAACCGGCCCTATTACTTGGGTGAGTTACCGCCTCTCTTTTTTAACCTTTACGTTTTGCCACGGCCATTCTCAATTGCGCTTTGTTTGGTGAACTGATTGACTTTACAAAATGGAGCGTGTCCCCCACTGAGTCAACATCAAGTTGCGTGATCCCCGTGCGGCCCCGTTGTGACGCCATCTGGCGTCCTCGACTCCGCCGCCAGGGTGGGCCCCGGGGAGACCGCTTGCTGTTGCCGGCCGGATGGAAAGCCTTGCAGTCGTGCAGAGCGGCGACGATTGATCGCCGAATTGACCCCAGGGGTCGTCGGCCTACGGTTGCCTTTTCAGGGTGATGCTTTTTGGTGAAATAGAGGGGTGTTTTGTTTTATCCTCCTCAGTCCCGGGATATTTCTACCGTTATTTTTGGTCTGAATTTCATGTTTTCTGGCTAATTAGATGCTAAGAAACAATAGAAGCGATTTCTGTGAATCATGCTTCTGTATCATGCTATCATCGGTCAGGAAGAAATGTACTAGTTGCAATAACGACATTTCAGCGGGAAAAAAGATTAACGTCGATGTATTGTATATAATACGTCAGGATCAAGGAGGTTCAGGTATTTCTCACTGTTAGTAGTTTTATTAGGAAACATTTTGGGATGATTCTATTTTTTCCATACGTATTTATCGGGTGAATTCTTCTCTGGTCTTCACTTGAGTTAGGCTTTACATCTGCGCCGATATTTTGATGATCGGTTCGCCCATCCCCTTCAAGGCAATGAAGTTTTTATCCCTTAAGGTTTTGTTGGATTCGGTCGTTGAAACGTCCTCGTCTTACATGTTGAGTTGCATGGTGCTGCTCTGTGTAAACAACATCACGTGCTAACTTTACTAACCGAAAATCCCCTTTTCTAATTCATTGCGGTAGTTGCCGTTTCTGATTTTGCCTCTTTTTTTTTACTACAAGTGCAATATTCATGACAAATTTCAACTTAGTGTTTATTCTATCAATCAAGGAGTATTTCAAGGCTCAGTTTTAGAGAGAATCATTACGTAATTATTGCCTTTATAAAATAGTCTTATTGATGGTACTGTATATCATCGATGTTTCTATTAAATTTAGTGAATGGTTGAAGTGCGAAGGAATAGGCCGAGTGCAAAAGTAAGGAGGGAGAATCTTACAATGAAATATCTGCCACAATCATTGTTTGACGGCCAGCGTATGACATTTTGATTATGATAGTACCAATGAGAAGAATAAGCGGCCTGTAAGTTAGAACGACAACTGAGACTGTAATATTCCATAAATTTTAAATTTTGCTGAAATAAAAATGGTTCGTTAGGCTGATGTTCGTGTTGTGTCTCCTGGAATCGAATTAATATTGAGTATGTGTTTCTGCCTGTGGCCTTCGTGCCTGCCTGGAAACTGTTTTTGTTCTCGATTGAAGACGAAAATCAATCATGAAAATTTATTTTTATTATTTGGGTTTCCTATTTCTTGAATATCTTTTCTACGCATAACGGAAGATGTTCCCTTTTAATTTAAATATACAAAATCTATTACTGTTCTTATTAGCCCAGTTTTAGCTCAGTTTTGTTAGTTGGGGTACTATAACACAAAACATTTTTTCTGTGGACGGAGAATAACGCATGGGTTGAAGAACCTTCCACAATAGTACTTCTGTGTAGTCCTGTCGGGTTGCTACAATTGTAGGCTAATGTTACCTTGTTCATCATTGGCTTAAAGGAAAACAGAATATAAAATTCTCACTCGAAAGGGGTTGAAAAAATTATTCATTAATTTACCATGAATGTTGATGCGATCCAGATTTTTATAAATGCAGCTCCATTAGAAATTATTTCATTGCTAACAATTATGTAAAAATTGTTAGTAAATTATATAGTGACTTTCGAATGACTACTCACTCGCAAGTTTTGTGAAATACGCGCTACATCTTGAATGAGACATAATTTTAACGGAGAATGTTATTCGGTCGTCATTTTACGTGATCCCCTCCTTTTAATGACAGCTGTTATTGTTTTCAAGGAAGCAAGAGCTCAACCTAAGCGACCGCGATTACTACTTCTTATTATTTTCTAAATTTTGTCATTTTTGTCTAACAATAAGTAAATTCCGTAAGTAATCTGAATAATTCCCGTGGTATACAATGTTGAGTGCGGGATCAGTTTGTAGTATTGATTCGTGCTATATGGTAATTACTCACCTAAGTATGTAAAAAATTGATGATCTTTTGAGGAATAAGAAAATGATTTTTTTGTTTGCAGCGTGTTCAGTCGGAATAGGTTAACGTGGGATATTTACACATCCTTTTCGGTACTCGAAGTGAAACAAGGTGAACCTGAGTGGTACAGAACATCTAAGTACAGTTTACGACTGAAATTCTGAACATTTAATTTTAGGTTTTGTCAGACCCGCTTGACGTTGACAGCCAATGTAACTTATTGGAGTCTTAAGTGTTAATGCTAATGGATTGATGAGACACGCTTGAAGCGAAGGGATTGCATGGGCAAGGCTTTATGGGTGGGTGTATTGTAGGTATTGGATTTATTGCCCTTTTTTAGGCCATCAGTGAAATCCGCCAGTCATGTATCAGTCCTTTTGGCGTTTCAAGCTTTCTGTTTCCCACGAGAAGAGCTCAGGCACTATCATGGCCTTTCTTTTTGTGATGGAACCCCATTCCAAATTCCCATCTTGCATCAAAATTCCAGAGGGATATCCTCACCCGGGCATAGTGTTGTTATTTTGTCTCTCTATCTCTTCCTATATTCTCGCCGCTGTTTGCCAAAGGATTTGGCGTAGGCTTCAACAACTGCCGACCCGAGGAGCGTATTGGAGGAGAGTAATTAGGCGCCATTTGATCATGCTGATGAATTGGGAGAGTCCCAGGAGAGTCCTTTTTTCTTGTTTTTCTCCGAAGCCATCCATTCAGTATTCCATTAATGTAAATTCGCTGGAGTTAATGCTTGTTTGTCAACGAGGATGTAAAATGTATCATACCCCATAGTTTCCGAGTACTTGTAATTATTTTTATTTTGTCCTGATGTTACTGAGAATAGGATATAGGTAACATATAAGCTTTCTTGGAATAGATAACAAATATTACAGCTTTCCTTCTATATTCAGTGGAAATGGATAATTTTACAATAAATATCGAAACGGGTGCCCTAGATTGCCAGACGAGAAGTTGCCCTTTTTAAGTGCGTGGAATTTAGGGTTACGAATACGAATTTATTTGTTCCTAGGGTTTATTTCCTGCTACTGTAGGCCGCAAGAATTATGTTGAAACACCTTTGTATCAAATTTTACGTTTTTTCAACCGAAGGTTTTTAATATCAGTCATTTTAAGGAAGAGTGCCTCTTGATTTATGTCGTTAAAATGGGACGGGATATAGTATACACTAAAAATTCGTCTGCGTGGATTTTTCTATTTTCTTGTAAATTTATTTTTAAAAAATTAATTTTATATTTTATAGGCTGATTTGTGCTTTGGAACGCTATTTTGTAGGCGTGTTGTTTCGCTGTTGCATGTTTTTTCATCGTAAAAATTAGTGAACAAGAAGCATTCCGCATTCAAGTGAGGAAGACACATGAAATTACCTGTAGAATTCAAGAATGAAATCATATCACGAGTATTTAATTTCAGCACAGCCTGAGGCTTTTCCCAGATTTTCTCGCTCTCCCTGGTCCATATTGGTTTTTAGTCTAGTAATATTATCAATAGGTAAACCACGCCATACTTATTCATCATGGATTAAAATCTTCTCTTATATGGCCCTTATTCTTGTTCAAAGTTCAAATGGGCTGATAAGGTGGTGCAGTGGAGCATATTTTCCCATTTCAAGTTAACGGCATCATCTCTAAACTCTAAATTTTGTCATAATACGTAGCGAGAAATATTCTCTTCATTAACCGTCATTCTCGTCGTTAAAATTTTTATTCGCGCCTATTTTGTGCTTATTTAGCTAATTTAGGTCTTCATATTTTGAATAATGAGTATTTTATGCATTCTTGAAAAGAAAGTTTAAGTTATTTTTATACGAATTAATAATATCCTTGCATAACTTACATGTTATTGCTTTTCCTTGAACAAAGAAGAATGCTTCAGTCGTCCGTTAGTGAAATATCACTGCATGCTTGTTTTTAGGAAGGCCAATAGTGATGTCTCTTGTCTCTTCTAACATATCTGGAATTCACGGTCTTCGTATTCGCTATATGCGTTGCAGATGAAGGTGAATGACCAGGCAAGATATTGTTTAGAGTATCCGTCGTATTCTTCGTCGAGGGATGTCCCCTTTGAATTTGCCCAGTGGTCACGTTTGGAAAAATATTGTCCACTTTCCGGCGAAAAAGATTACGTGATTTACGCTTCCATAAAATCTGGGTTATTTTTAGGTCTAGCTATTTCGGGACAATGCGGGCGAAGGCAATGCCGTGATCGCCTCTTGTCTCCGTGGTCTTGTCCGCTTGAATTCTGCTGCTCTTAAGTGATCGTGCCTCTTCTTGTATTGTCGCCTTGTGACGTCAGTCTCCTCAACACACTCGAGCGTTGCATAATGTATACTCCACAGGAACCTCAGGCGTCTCTCTGCCCTTCTATGACGCGTGAAATAGTCATTGCTCCTAACGCAACGTATGTTGCTATTTGTCTCAAGGTTTTAACTTTTTATGCGAAAATAATAAATTTTAGTTTTTAACTCGAAAGTAATAAATAAATATGATAGTCAAATGGTGAACATGTTTGTCTGAGGATACTTATAGAGGGATCATTTAGGCACTGATAAACTCTTTAGTGCATAATAAAATTACATTTTAATTGATCGTTGCGTGTTGTAATGCTTATTTATTTTACCCCTGTTATTAGACAAAAAATACATAGATAACTAGAATCAGTGAATCGCGAGTGAGAGCCTTTTTGCCAGCGAGAGCCTTTTTGCCAGCTTCTAAACCTACTTAGGTTGGGCATGCCTAGTATCGCCTTATCAATGATTTTATCCTTGAAGTGACATTGTGTTCCGTATTTGTAATATCATAAGGTAGCATCATTTTTTTAAGTATTGAATTGTTACCTTTCTCCTTCCTTACCAAATCCTCACCTATTGAATAGCCGTGACAAACATTCCAGAAATCCCTGATTGCCGTGGTTCACGACTTTTATGACTTGTCATCCAAAATTTACTGCCAAAGCTTATCCGTGTTTGTATAGGGATGTCAAAATGTCTTTGAAACGACGAAAAAATCTCCGAATAGTAGTTTTTCATCAAATGCTCTCGTGCCCAACCAAAACATGTCTTGCATTGAGGAATTCATGGAGAATTTGAAGCTCGTTGCTCGTGTAATTGATTCCTTTGTATTTGAATGTCATGTGTTAATTTAACCATTTTTGTGTTATGTTAGGGCAAAAATAATAATTCAAAGGGAGAGCGTGATTGTTCATAGGACGTCGGGATTTTATGACCGGGTAAATGGTATTTAATGATGGTAGTTAATGCGGATGTGAAATACGGTCTTCCCCAACCGTGTGTGGCGTTTTGGCTGACTCCGTGATCTTAAGGCCATTTTACACGGTACACGGAATTGCGCAGGTTAGAGCTGCATTAATTTCTAAAATGGCGTGGAATTGCGCGAATGCATGAACGAAATTAGAACATGGGCTATTTTGCCGTCTCGCGTCCACGCATTCTCGCATGTGTTCTAGCAATTCACCGCTTTACACGACGCAATTTTGATTGCGCCTTCGCACGTACGTCAGATTGCGCAATTCCGTGTACCGTGTAAAACGGCCTTTAGAGTGAGCAGGCGCTCGACCGTGGCCGTCCATTTTGAATGAGGGCTCTTACCAGGCGATCTGCGCTGCTGCATGCTCGTTAGCTGGAAGAGGAGGCGTTGATTGCTTTCTTTTCTAACTTTTGGCCGTTGTGCCCAGCGTACTCCCTGAACCAATAAACTGACGTGATAAACTAGGATCTTCAGAAATATTCATATTTTACAGTTATGGATTCGATATAAGTTACGTTTTCCGGCGTAATTCGGTGGAAATATTTAATATTTAGCATAATGAAGGCACTTGTCTATTTCCGCACTTTTTTAATTCTACTTGAAATGAAAATCATTGAAAATGGCATTATGTACCGAATCCTAGGTCGGTATAAATAAAGAAGTTTAGAAATACAGACGTGCTTTCATTATTTTTATTGTTGATTCGTCACATTTTATCTATATTTTTCGTTAATTTTAAATGTTAAGAAAATGATATTGGAGTAATGCATATTACCGTTGGCATATGCTTCATTATTTTACTATGCGACTCTTTTTAAATCATAACCATGATATTAATGTCACCTTGTCACGATGAGATGTCTTGGTATCACTCTGTGATTGTTGGTATTTCTGGTAATCCCTTGTATTTTCAAACTCCTTCGTTGTGGAGTAGTTATTTTCATTAAAAAGAAAACCCTATAGGATGTGTAATCCAGAATGAATCTCTTCAATATGCATTCTTTTTACATTTTAATGTGCTTTGATCGGTTAAATTTTGCATAAAAAGAACAAGGTATGTATCTGCCAATGGCTTGGATCATCAAGCACATAATTAGTTCCATTAAAAATCCATGTAGTGGCGCTATCTTTACTACTATTAATCGCGGTATCCTTCCCCTGCACATTATGGAATTAAGTCTCCGGAAAAGAGAAGAAATATATCTAGCATTTAATGCAATAAGAATACTTCGTTAGCTTCAGTTTTTTTAATTACTTAAATGGACTGGTAGAAATACTCAGGTACAATTAACATGGAATTTAGTTTGCTTATTGCAGGATAATTAATAAAAAATGGTTAGAGATTTTACAGATCTTACTAATATCCAAAGGAAGAAAAAAATCGCCCGTTAATAATAGAATGTCGTATTAGTAGGGAGTTTATGAAATAGTTAATAAAATGCTGCTTAATTAGATGAATTAATTTTTTAATAAGGAACCCGCGATAAATGTATTGATTCCAAATGAAGTATACCCCCTTCATTCCATCTAGTGCTTCAATTCCAGAATCAAATCTGTCTTTACTGATTGCTCTCCAAGGCTTTGCGTCATTTTTTAGCATGAATAAATTTTGCCTGGTTAAAGTTTTCCTTGTATCTTTATGTTTACCATGTCTCTTCAGGTTTGTACTGCATAAAAAAAACATTCTAAGTGAAGATGTGCCAAGTATCTGTATTTTTACCGTGCCGAATGCATTCAGTAAGATTTATGCTGCGTGTACAAATAAAATAAAATTTACCCGGTGGAGTTTTGAGAAGTATTGGTATGTTTACCATGCTTTATGCATTCAGTTAAGATATACTTTGTAGGAATATGCCTTGAGGGATGGTGAACTCTCATAGCTCCTTGCCCACGTGGTTCGAACTGATTATCATCCCCATCCAAAACGTTGCAATGGAGCGAGGAGTTCTGAACCTCGTGTCCCTACGGATGAGCGTGCTCACTACGTATTCAGGTCTACCCGGGCTGGCCGGAATTGAGTATCCTCGCGAACAGTTCTACAGGCCAAGTCGTAAATGAGCGGGGAAATGTCGAGCGATTGAAAAGATTTGTGCATGCATTCCTAACGATATATTCTCGCTGTCCGCCTTAAGCGCGTTCTCGACTCGACGGGAGGCATTCATGGTCCGTGGAAGAGATCTCGAGGGATCTCCTTCAGATTTCTTTTTCTCCCCCCTGGACGAATGAATGCTGCCTCCTTAAAGAAATCCCTAGAGTGGGTGACGCGGTCACCCCTCTTTGTGAAGAAGGATCTCGTCTTTTCTGGAAAAACCTGTGAAGTCAGGGAATTTCATTTTGCTTGGAAATCTAAGGAATATCGGGGAAAATGAAACATAATTATGAAAAAAATATGCCTTCATCATCGAAATAGTGTTATCTTCTCATACCTTCATAGTATTTCTGTCTTATATCGACTCAACCACTTATTCTATGCGTTGTATCCAAGGCCTGTTTTTGCCACTCATGCTGTCCGCTTGTACGTAAATGTTTGTTTTTATCAGGGATAAAATAATATTTTTTTCAAATCAAATGGTGATATTTATTCATCCTGGTTCTCGAAGGCATATCTTCGATAATACTATAGCTCACGCTTCACTAGTCGCCATATTGATACCTCTTAAGTGACCACGCGATTTTATGATGCCTAATACTATCTCTCGCTTAGACTGTAATTGATGTTTCTTCTTGAGGTTTATGCTCATCATCTAATGTTTGTATGCTCATTGTCATCTCCTCCAGGTGATACGTGGTAGTATTTAACATTTATTTTATGGCATAACCTCATAGGCTTAATCCTCTAGTTCAATTATCATGTTTTTATTATTAATAGTGAAGTTAATATTCCCTAAAATACCAACAATAAAAGCGCGTGGACAATTGTTAAAGAAATGTGGAATACCGGGAAAAGTGAGGGATATTCCGCTTTTTTTGAGTGTCCTATGCGATAAATATTATTCATTTTTATAAAAAATTTAATTTATTTCGTTTTAAAGTTAACCTGTAGCAGCTATTGATCGCATAATTTTTACTTTAAAGACACTATTTCGTTAAATACCGAATCTGAAACAGTCTGAAAAGATGTGAAAGTAGTTTGTATCCACTACGATAAAGGTTGTTATTCATTTTTGTAAAACATTTTAATGTAAAGCGCTTTAGGGTTAATTTTTTTAGCTGTCGATCGTACCGTTTCACTTTTGGAGGCACTATTTCGTTAAATACAGGCTCTGAAACAGTCAGAAAAATGCGAAAGTTGTTGATATCTAGTACAATGAATATTGCTATTCATTTATGTGAAAATTCTAATGTATTTCGTTTTAGGGTTAATATTTAGTAGCTCTTCGTCGTATCACATTACTTTTAAAGACACTATTTCGTTCAATGCCGAATCTGAAACGGTCTGAAATACTGGGAAAGTAGTTTGGGAAAAATGGAAAGTTGGGGAATATCCGCTATATATTTGAGTGGGCAGTGTGGGGATCGGGCCCGTGGATCTGCGCCCCCGCCGTCCCATCTCCTCGACTTTGAGTGGGTGGCGAAGGAGAGAGTGGGCCAGGCCTTTTTTGATAGCGTGTGGTATGTTGATAACAATATTGATTGGAGTGGCGGAACAGAAAGAGAGGGTTTTTTATGGCTCCCGGAGGGAAGGGTGCCGATGGCCTATCGCAGGGACTCGCTCCGGGGATCCACTCCTGCCCAAAATTTCATGTCCCGAAGTTGTGGTCGGCCCTGGCTATGGCTTGGCCCGAAGTTGACGGCATCAAATATTTGGTCAGACGTAAGCGGCTTGCTGCGGAAGTCTCGTATTGGCCTCTGGCATTTGGTTACCGTTGAGGAAGTTTCGTGATGGCTGTTTTGGTCAACACAAATAGTATTTAGTTTTTTTAAGTCTTTATAAATTTAGATACGTGGACAATGATTGGCGTGTCGCATGGGTATGAGTAATAATAATCAGTACACGAAACAGTTTCCATGGTCAACTCATATATTACCGATTCCGGCTCATTGAACTCGGATATTATGGATCATCGACTGTGTAATAAGAAATTAGAATCACATGTTATAATGAGTTACGTATAAACTCATTCAATTATGATTTTTGGACGTAAAAACCTTCAATATGCAATGAGTTATTGGCAAAAGAATTTCAAATTTTGGTTTAGTAAAGATATATTTTCGTGGACATTTCTGCTGTGTTTAGTGTATACATGCAATATCTTACATTACTGACTTCGGCAGAGTGCATTTCATAATTTTATTGATTGTGGAAATGAGTCAAATAAAACCTCATCGAAAACGTGGACAAATTTAAGTGTTTTATAGAAAATGGGCCGAATTGATCGGGATCGATTCTAAAATATTTTAGTTCCACTAGACGTACTTGACGTGACGGTATTTCGCTAAGTGTCGAACTTAATGTTATAACCTTAGTGAATGAATGAAATTTACATAGTATGATCTGATGTCAAGGCCGATTCATTGTATTGGGAGACATTGAAAATTATATGTTCTTTGGCGGAAATTCAATAATATGAGGAAAATATTGATGAAGATACGATAGTTGCGTTGGATTCCAACGACGTTTCCTGTGGAGAAGCATCTGACATCACCCTACCATCGTTCAATCCACTTCTATTCAGTGACCGTCGATTTACTGATACTTTCATCAGCATTGAGTTCATGAAAGAGAGATGGCACTTTTTCCACAAATTTATCGAGCAACGTACGCCGCGCTTCGGCATTTAGGTCATTCTCAAATACACTGAATTTATTAAATTCTGGAGCTTTATTTGTACTTACTCAATAAATTTGTTGGAGAAGTGACATCTCAGCCACCGTTACTTTCATTAGCATTGTTTGTCTTTTGGCTTTGAGTCTGTTCATTTAATTGAAAAATAGATTCATAATAAAGTTCGGATCCTTGCAGTGGGATAGAAAACTTTTTAAGGATTTTATTTGATAATTGTTTCCATTTCCATAATAGTGTCGGCAATAATCCGAAGTATCGCGGTTTCCGTATTTGCCTCAGTTTTCACTTTCTACCCAACCTCGTTCAATGATCTTGTTGATAGTCACTCAGAGGTTTTCTCTGCTCCTTGTGTGTCGTCAATCGTGTTATCTTGTGCAGGTTACCCTTGAGCCACGCGAATATCCTATCAGGGTCGTGCTCAAGGATCGTAGAAGGACAGCTGAGGGCCGGGTCGAACATTGCCGGCGCATGCTACCCGCTCTATCCTCATCGTCACCTCCGCAGTCTCCTGCAGTTCCTTATCCAAGGCCCCCTGTCGTTCCCGGGGTTATTTTCTCTCTGTTTGCATACCGTAGGACTTGTTTGCACTTGCGTACGTAAGGTGCGACCTTAGGGTGAAGGAAGCGTAAGAGGTTGTGGGGACAAATGAGCTTAGTGCCACTCTGGGGGTATTGTAAGGCCTGGCTTGGGTTCTTTAGGCCAATCTTCCACGTTGTGACGCATCCCCTTAAAGTAGGCTTTCCGTGTTCCAGTGTCGGCTCCGAAATACTGGTCATCCAACTCTGGCTCTGTAGTTTTGCCCATAAAATCTGATTTGAACCGATGAACTGGCAAAGCTCTCTTACTCAGAAAGTGTCCAAAACGTAAGGTATGTTAGAATACGTTTTTGAACAACGCCGCGTCAGCTTCAATTGCCGATAAGCTAGTGAAACTGTGTTCTCGTGTCTGCTACTCAGAAAGTGTAAAAAACAAAACGTAGGTATGCTCGAATACTTTTTTGAACTGCGCTTCGTCAGCTGCAATGAGCGATTTGAACCGATAAGCTTTGGGAACTGTTCAGTTTTACCTAACTCAGAAACCGTCGAAAACAGAACATATTCTCGAATATATTTTTGAACTACGCCGCGTCAGCTCCAATTACCGAATTGAGCCGATATGCTTGTGAAACAGTGTTCTGGCGTCTTTAACTCGGAAAGTGTAAAGAACTTATGCTCGAATACATTTTTGGACTCCGCCACGTTAGTTCCATATTTTCCCAAGTACCAGCGTAAGTGCGAACAAAGATTGCCTTGCGCTTTCATCGAGGCCATTAATCTTGATATTGGTTTAATTCAAATCGTAGTTCTGGTCCAGGTCAAAACTCATGGTTATTCCTCTGAGGAAATATTGTGCTTGGTGAATGTGTGGTTGGTCGCTCTAAGGTTCTCTGTGGCCTAGTCCGCGATTTATTCTCAAATTTCTTCTCAAATATTTAATTTTTCTTGTCAATAATTGTAAATTATACTCTCACTGTCCCACGAACTCCGTTGCCTACGCGTTTAATTTATGTCATTCTATCTTGTATTATATCCTTTCACCCTGAAGAACACTGTTGTATGACTCCCTCAATTCTTTTTCTAATATTGCAGCTTCTTTCCTAATGATCTCCAAATCCTTATTTGTTTCCTTCCTGGTCCATCCTTTATATATATATTTTTTCTTTGCTGTTTTTATCGACACATTTTGCTTATTCTCATCGTCCTCCCTCATTGTACACAATTCAGAGACACTGTGTGCCAAACGATGTATCAATTTCTCCATTCCAGTCTTCCTTTTTCTTCCTATGAGCTAACTTGTCTTGATAGTGCATTCATTTTTCCTTTACATCCAGAATCACGTAATTTACATACCTCATAAGTATGAGACCTTCTATTACCGTTCTTCCTGTCCACTTGGCTGTCGAAAATTGGCTTCATCAGTTTTATTTATTCTCTAAGGTACTGTTTCAGATCGAGTAGTCATAAATTTTAAGCAGCACTACCGATCTGGTATCAGATACGTAGTTGATCGACCAGTATCTAGGGATATTAGAACTGCCTAATTATTCTGAAACGCCCATGTCAGTTTAGAGACGTTCGTTTGACATCTGTAGTGAAGGGGTAGGTCTGTACGCTCATCCAACATTACTATTGATCCCTATCCTACCACCAGCGAGTTCCTCTGAGTTCGATGAATGATTCGGACACTTACCGTTTTGTAGGCGCCCCTATCCTCATTCCTCGTTGTTTACCTCTCGAATTCGACCCTATATACCGCAGCCATTGCTCTAGTGTGTGCCGTAAACATCGGCGATTGATGGGTATCCTTGCGGTTTCGGGTCTTCGGACCCTGGATTATTTACCTATCCTGGGATGGGTGCGATTTCTGCATCATCTTCTTCGTCTTTCATCCCCGCGCAAACTGGTCCGTATAGGCCAGGGATCGGCAACCTATGGCTCGCGAGCCGCATGCGGTTCTTTCGATGTGAAATTGCCTTCCGATTCCTCGAGCAAAAAATGATAATTATTTTATTTTCAAAGCTCAAAAAAATATTACAAATAGGATATAAACAAATAGGATATAAATGTAGGAAGGAGAGAGAATTATGCGTCTCCATAGTAAATAATGTGCCGATAGTCAAATTTAAGCACTTTCGAAATGCAGGTTATTGTAACGCTGATTGCATAGTTTTTAGCTCTTCCGTCTAAAAAGTTTGCCGACCCCTGGTGTAGGCTCTTCGGTTACCTGAAGGACGGTTTCCACAACATAGGATATGATTGATAATTTCACAAATAACTTAGTGTTCTTTGCCATACTAGCGCTATCGATCGATCGATGTGATTCGTGGTGCTAGTATAACATTGGAAATGGATTGGTTCGAATGGAGTCATGCCTATACTTTGTATTCGATACTGAAGATTATTTCTTTTCATACCTAAGTTATCATTTTCTCCATTTTCATCTTAAAATATGCGAAAAATATGCCGAGAGAAAATAATTCACCTGTACATGAACGTGAACGACGATACACCTATCTCGCGCTGATTGCTTCAATTTTGAAGCTAAGGGGTAAGGGTAAGGGGTATTTACCTTGATTGAAGTAGTCGTCTGGAATTCTACGAATTGTGATTTTAGTGCAGGTCAAAACTAATTATTATTCCTCTGAGTAAATTTTTCGGTTGGTGAATATGTGATTGGTCGCTCTAAGGTTCTCAGTGACCTAGTCCGCGATTGCTTCTTAAAATTATTCTCAAATGTTGCATTTTTCTTCAATATGACTTTCAATTATTCTCTCACTGTCCCACAAACTCCGTTGCCTACGCGCTTAGCCTATGTCATTCGATCTTGCTCTGAACAACACTGTTCAACCTCTCCTTCTACATCTTTTTCTCTCGTTTTGCACCTTCACACCTAATGACCTCCAAATCCTATTTTGTTTCACTCAACCGTGTTTGTTGTCCATCAACCTTATCTGTACCTCTCTCTTCCTATTTTCATGAACTAATTTTGCTTCTTCTCATCGTCCTCTCTCATCGTCCTCTCTCATCGTCCTCTCTCATTATACACGATTCCGAGTCACTTTGGATTACATCACGTATCAGATTCTCCATTCCAGTCTTCCTTCTGCTGCTTTTGCCATAGTTTCCCGTCACCAGCCATCTTCTTAAATCAAGTATTTCCATTGCTGAAGCTCCTCCCTTTCAGTTGCCTTTATGACTACGCCATTTCCTGACAGGGTAAATCCTACGTGTGGTGTGTTATTTACGCATCTATGGTATAATTAGCAATTAATTTCTTATCAAATGCTGTGGAGACATTTGCCACGATCGGAAATGGAACCACCGACATTTAGCTTTCTGGGACGCTGCATGTTCCGATAATCTCTCTTGGAACCTTAATTTATCTCTATCGTCGATGGAAATTTATGGAACTACTCCTAGAATTGTGAAGCCCCGAAAGATTTTCCATGGCAATCAAGTATTCTGTAAAACGTAGTGATCCGCATTATATCCGGGAGAGCTTAATATCCATGGTTTCATGTCCAGTTCTGGTAATTTCTTCTTATGGCTAATAGTGTGAAGAACTTAACTAGGTAATTGTCCTAGTTCACTCCTTGATGATGTTGAGTTTTATAAATGTTTTTCAAGTTCTGTAAAACTTCATGAATATTATTACCGTATGATAAATTTTCACTCCGTGTATGGAGCGAGTTGAGAATATACTCTACTTACCTAAGTACCAGTTTCATTGGTTTTCTGTGTTAAACATCGGTTACTGTCAATAAATATGTTATTGGCGTTTTTTTTTTGTAATGAATATTTCCGACATGAAAATTGAGTATGGATATTAAAAATCTGCGATCGATCTCCAAGAGGGATTGTGAAGTTTTTTGTTATTATCATCTTTTTTTTACAAAATACTGAGTTTTATGGATCCCTTCCTCTCTTATTAAATATTCTCGTAGTGAAATTTATCATATGCTTCTTTTTCCTTTAATTTACATATTTTGAGTCTTTAGTAAGCCGAAGTTTGGTATTGAGTAATTTTTTTAAAGGAAATTATATTGTTAACTCCTATTTTGGTAAAAAATTTTAATATTTTTGTTTTGATATTTTCTTGCACGTATTCATTTTTATATTGTCAAATTTTATTGATTTTTGTTTTTGCATTTCTCTTTTAGGTGAACCCTTTTTTACTTTGCTCTATTATTTGGAAGCACTAAATGGAAATAGCGAGGAGTTAGCAGGTATGTAGATGATTACAGAAAATACTATAAAAATAGTACCACTTTATGATGCAAAGGAAATTAACCACATATTGTCGGATATGCTGTACGTTTCGCGATCTAACTTTCGACGAGTCGATATAGTTTTGTAATATCGGTTTAAGAAATGTGTAATTTTGAATGTCCCACATACCTAGATGGAAACGGGAATCATTATTGTTTTTGGTGTTTCCTTCTTCTCCCTTGATTTCGTCATCATAAATTAGGTTCCTCCGCTACTGAGGGTAATCTAAACTAAACTAAATTACTGGCCATAACTCTCATGGCCAGAAGAAAAAGAATTCAATATCGGTACCAATCCAATCCAATTTACGTCAAAATTACCAACTGTGGCATCATATGTGTACGCTATTAATACATCCAATTTTCATCTCTACGCCTGAAGTCTTCACCTCTATCATAAGAATTTAATTTCCCTCTTTAAAAAGAATCTATGGTAGTTGGTGTACCTTTTTGGCCGAGGATGTTGAATGCTCTAAGCGACACTCGATCCTTTGTGTGCTATCTATTTTACCCAAATGGATGCATTAGCGACTTAAATACTCATATTTGGTATAGTTTTCGCTCAAGTATTACTATACGCTATTCATCGTATTCTGAGGACATTGAATTGTATTAATGAACTATTTTTCAATTTGTTTAAACTTGAATATAGCATATTTAATTTTAAGAAATTTTATATTTTTGAATTTTTTTAAATATTTTCTTTGATCGTGGGCTCAGATGCGAAATGCCGATGGGATCTCAGGCCTAAATCCGCGAATATCACAGAATAGGATCCGCAAGTCGGCGTCTAAATGTGTTGTCACCCACCGCGCATTTCAATGGGTTTAAAAAAGTCGCCATTTGCGCCGCAGACGGACAAATTGATCCCAGTTTCATGGGGTAATAAGGTATGATTAGCGGTTTTAAACGACATTTATACTCATGATGATGCGATCTGTGTAATTCATAACTTTTCAATGATATTACTCTTCAATTTCAATGATATTATCAAACATTATACTGCAATGTGATGGAAATATGTAGATCGCATTGCACTCATTACCGAGCCGCGGACATTTTTGGAACCCGATTAAAATGCTACCAAAATGGCAACAGAAGTCAGCCTTCTATGGGATGGCATTGGGCCTCCTCTATGCAGTCCCCCTGCCTAAAACTTTGCGGAAACCTTGTCTTATGGCCGTTTTACACGGTACACGGAATTGCGCAATCTGACGTACGTGCGAAGGCGCAATCAAAATTGCGTCATGTAAAGCGGTGAATTGCCAGAACATATGCGAGAATGCGTGGATGCGAGACGGCAAAATAGCCCCTGTTCTAATTTCGTTCATGCATTCGCGCAATTCCACGCTATTTTAGAAATGAAACCTGCGCAATTCCGTGCCTCGTGTAAAACGGCCTTTACAATTAACCTATTCCTTTTGGAATCCGTATGACGGATATGGGTCGTGTGCGGATTGGTGTGCGGCATTATTTCAAGGTCTTGTCCTCACGCCATGTGGTAAATAGTAATCGATGATGCGTCACTACCAATCGGATTCCGTGTCGTCGTCATGTTCGTGGAATAGATTTCCGGTGCGCGAGCGGCCTGCGGTGTTACCGTCAATTCCGCGGGTATTTTTCATTCGCTGATGGCTTTTTTGTCGCGGATCTTCCTCTTTCCCTCCCGGAGACTATCTAAGCTCATGCCGCCGAGTTTAATTTCATGCATGGTTGCCTCTACTTTTTTGTTTACTCGGATTTTACTTAGCTGGAATGATTCTCCGGGAACTATTTTTGCAAGGGCGTCTGACTTCGACGTTTGTCATTGATTCCATTTCTCGTGGTATCCTCAACGATTTGAGGTAATTCAATTATTCACCGAAGATATTTTCGTTTCCCCTCCTAAGTCTCTTTGAAAATGTCATTGTTGTCGTTGGATATGAAAATAGAGTTTTGCTTTGCTATAAGGCGAGGTTCTCATGTATTCATGTGAACGAACTCAGAAAAGCAGAAGCTAGGCATTGCCCCCTTAGGAATGTAAATTTCATGCTTTAACTGTGTACCATAGCTACAGTCAGACATAGTTTTTTTTTAGAATAACCAGTGATTTTTTGGACATTTCCTAAATCAAGTAATGCTGTTTGTGTGAGGGGGTATCATTAAGATTAATTGCCGGAAGAGGCGTTACGATTTATTGGCCTACAAGTTACCGTTAATGAAGCGATATGTATGCGCGGGTATAAAAGGGTGTTTCATAATTGCGCATTTATGTCAATGAACTACCACTAAAAAAGCCCCACTCTAAGTGAAAATGTACATGGGTTTGCTACTGTGAGTTCAAAGATAGCGAAAAGAGCATGGTATGTTGTACTGGAAGAGTAATCTGCATATAGCTTCTCTCGATAAAATATTTGTGATCTTCTTTCCAAAATGGATCGTTTTTAAATCATTATTTGAGTCATAATTTACGTATTAATTCATAATATTCTCTAATTCTTAGAACAAGTTCATATTAAACTCTCACTATTGCACATAAGAATATTTTCAGCGCGATATTTTTATTTATGCGTGATACACGTTATCTTTTCAGTTCCTTTCACACAATGTCTCCTGCTTGTTACGTTTCTTTGGTTTAGCTATGTTTACAACGGGTTTTTAAAAATTTTGTAAAAGTTAAGAATAAAAAAATGTGTGCATTCGATATACCTCGAGCGAGTAATCGACATGGAAAAATCGTAACTTTTCAGTCCAATTGATGGTTAAATAGTGAAAATAGTATGTTGAGATTGTATTTTTCGTCAGAATCCGGTGATTAAATTTAAAAAATGATACTTCATTTATCACTGTAAGAGCAGTATTAACGGAGCATATACGGAATGACAGAAAAAAACCTTTCCGTAATAATATATATGATTGAAATGAGTTTATCCAGGAATATTACTTATTACACCAAACGTAACGGGCAGAACATGGCGTAAAATACAGAGGGAGAGAGAGGCCGTCTAGAGGATACCTGGCAAATTTATCTCCTCTAGATGATGATAAATATTTTTTTAAGGATTGGATAAGGCCGGTGTCAGCGGGAACTTTTGCAAGAATGCATGTATGAAAAAATGGGTGTCGGTGAATGCATGGGTTGGAAAGATAATGTCCCGGATAGTTATGACAGTGAGATAAAATAAAACAAAAACAGGATGAAGCGCGATATATAAAGGGTGAAAAATTGATGCTCTACACGTGGAATCCGAGGTCAACACAGCCGGTTGATTGGGTAAATAACAAATTAGACGGAATCCAAACAACTGATAAGATAGCAATGCGTCGACCACAGCTCAAGAGGGAATGCTGAGATGATAGAAAATAGATTAAATTCTTTCGCATAAAAAGGTGCTGACGGCCAAGTGAATTCGCGTGCCTTTGAATATTAATTGAATTGACGAGTGAAAATTGAGGGAGCGATTGACGAAAACAATTTTTTAACGAACGCAAGAGTTTTGTTTGGGAAGTAATTTGTTGGAGAAGAGCTGTATTTTTTTTTTAATTGTGGACTGCTCTTCAGTGTCCTAAAGATGAACAAATTTTGAATATACGATTTATGAAAGCAAAAGGTTAAGCTATTGTGCTTGTGCAACTTATCCTATCTTCCGATTGTGCTGTCATTCTTTTAAATTTATTCCTATTCGCCATTTCGGCTGAAATGAGATTTGGTGGAAGTTATTAACATTAATTAAAGGAAATATTGCTATATTTTCATAGAATTTGTTAAAATATTGCAATGTTTCATTTAACTATTTCAGTTTCACTAAGTCACGCTGCGCAACGTTGAGTTATTTCCTACTCGTCTCTTTGTTTGAAATATTTTTGTATAGCGAAATCGAATTGGTTGTATTTCATAACCATTATGAGAAAAACTCCCCATTGTGAATCCCCATTCTATCACATTCGATGAATAGTGTTTTATTCTCCGCTGGCATCCAAATCAATGCTTTCATCTACCGCGTCTGACATTTCGCTCCGCGCGCTGCATTGTTATATGTTTTTGGCCGGAATGGGGGAATATATTTTAGCCGTCCCAAGACTGAAGGAGAGTAAACATGTGGGCGAAACGGTGCGTACGCCCGGCCTAATCTCAACTCCTCTCCTCCCGGCATGCGTATATAGTTTGCGGCGGAATCGATGGATTCCGACCCCCCCACACCCCAATCTCCCCCGCGTGGTTCCCCTAAATTGACGGAGCATTGTTTCCCCGAAGTTGGGCCCGTGGACGTAATCGGCGGCGGCCCGCCAATATAGTTTAAACAAAGTTGTGGAGGAGCGGTGGAGGTATGCGGCCGCGCCTCGCCGCCCGCTTCCCCGTCGTTTCATTCATATCTTTGCCGCTGCGCCTCCTCGTTCCGCCCCCACCGAGGCCCCCACACCCGCCCGCTCCTCACGCAATTAGGGGCAAATATGTCGCTGGGGCGTGTGGGGGTGGGGGAGGGGACCGGATGGCCTCAATTTCGCCCGATTTTTCTTCTTTCTCACCTTCCATCTCCTCTTTACCTTTCGTCCTCCTCATATCGTCCTCTCTATCTTTCTCACGTTTTCGCGCGCGGGAAGCATTCTCGCCTCTCCGTTTCGAACGAACCACCACCTCCGTGCAATCGTCTCCCGCCTCCTCCCCCAACCTACCGAAAAAACCGCCCCTTTTGCGCTTTTTCGATTCCCCTCCACTCCCCCTATTTCACCGCCCCCCGCTCTCCCGGCTGTGACGCACGTAGACGCCCCTCTCGTCCCCCCTCCGCCCCCGGCGGCGGCGGCGGCGTTGTGGGGCGGCCGGCCGGGTAGGCGCGCGCGCCGCTCCCCCTACTACCTCCCCCCCGCGTGCGTGTTGAGGGGGAGGGAGGGTTAGTTGGGAGGGGAGGCTGTTGGCGGCGCCACGATCGCCGCGCGGAGAGAAGACACTGCGAGTCCACTGACGGGGTGCGCCGTGGATCGAGTCGCGTGTGTGATATCCGTCGTGAGGGAAAAAGAGCAGGGTGGGAGAGGGCCAAGGAAGAGAGAAGCAAGGTTGAGAGAGCGGTTGTTTTCTGTGTTTTGGCGCACACACGGGATTGCGGGGCACGGCTGATCCGACCAGACCCCCGCCTCCTCTCCCTCCGCCACCCCCGAGTGAGCAAGTCCATGTGAGTGTTTTGGCCCATCGCGGTGCGCGCCCTCAACCGCGCCTCTGCTTCCCGCCGCCTCCTCTACCCGTGTGTTGAGTCTTTTGTGTGCCTGTGAGAATATTTTGTGTGTGCCACCACCGAGTGATCCGCTTCCCTCCGCATCCGTCCCCAGTCTCTCGTCCTCGTCGCTCTCGAAACAAAAGAAAGAAACACTCCGCGCAACAGCAAACGTCCAGTCCGTCCGTGCGGGTCTCCTGCCGCACACGCGCTCGTGAAAAGGCACTCTTAAGACGCCCCACTTGTCTGCACGCGTGTCTCTCTCCGTTTGTGTGTTTGGCACCGTTTGCCGGCGTCTCTGCACCGCCCCCGAAGCAGCAGCAACCGCCGCCGGGCCGCCGCCTCCGACGCCGCCGCCGCCGCGCGCTCCGCTGTCAATCTCCGTAGGCTCTCACGGGCGATCCTCCGCCTCTCCGGTCGCCCCCAGGTACGTAAGCCACCCCCCCACCGCCCCCAACGCCACCGCGGTGCAGGGGTCGTCGCCCCACGCGGCACCCCCTGACACCCTCCCTCTCCCTCCCCCTGCATCCTCCGTGTTTCCCTCATTAGCCCGTCCTCTTCCTCCTCTTTTCCCTCTCTTTGCACGCTCACTTTCGTCCGGCCCTGTCACGAGTCCCACCCCCGATACATCGATCCCCCCGCCTCCAACGCCCCCCCCCCCTACAACCCCCACCCCCCGATCGATTACCCGTACGGCCGCCCTCGAGTTGCTCCGTCCACCGACGTCGTCTACTACCATCACCAACCACCCTGCCGCACGTCATCGTCAATGCGTTTCGAAGCTGGCCTTGGGCGCCTCAGAGCGGGAGGTTGGTCCTTGAGGTGGTGCGGAAGGTTTGGAGCCGGCTACCGGCTTTGTAAAAGATGGCAAGGGGTTGTAGCTTTGTATCCTATCCGACGGACGGAGTACAATCCTTCAGCGTCCTTCTCAAGGCACCCTAGTAGGAATCATGTTGAGGTCGAGTAATATTCTTCATGTTGAGTTCGACTCGTATTCTTCGCCTCTGGGGTCTGAACCTGTTTCATCTTCGTTTTACGGGGGAGAGATTTTCGGGAAGAAATTGCCAGAAATGTGAGGTTGAGTAGAAGGCTTGGAGCCGGCTACCGGCTTTGCAAAAGTTGGCAAGGGGTTGTAGCTCTGCATCCTATTCTACAGACGGAGTACATTCCTGTAGCGTCCAGAAGGTACCCAAGAAGGAATCGTGTTGAGTTCGAGTGTTATTCTTTTTATTGAATTCGATTAGTATACTTCATATCGAGTTCGAGTGGTATTCTTCATATTGAGTTCGAGTAGTATTCTTCATATTGAGTACGAGTAGTATTCTTCATATTGAGTACGAGTAGTATTCTTCACCGCTGGGGTTTGAACCATTCATCTCCGTATTGCGGGGGAGAGATTACCGGGAAGAATTTGCCAGAAATGCGAGCGTTGTGGAAGTAGGTGGTGAAGAGGGGGGAGATTCTACGGCGAGTTCAGTTTGCGTCACTAGTATTTTTTTGTTCCTGGGTTCTCTGCGTAAGTTTCCTGGAAAGGCCGGAATAACTCATTTAAAAGTTTTCAGGATTTGTGCTCTTGTCCTCCCGCATGGTAAGCCGGTACTCCTCTCAACCTATCAACAAATCCGTCTATTTTGTGGGAACGTTTCGAGTATGATGTGTGTTGATGAATTGGCGTCTTGGATTTGGTGGTGAAAAGGGAAAGATATTTCACGTAGTGGCCGATTTACCTTCTCTGAAAACTTTCCGGGTCTCGATCCTGGGTCCGACCGCGTGGTCAGCCGGCGCCCTGTACCGCGGCGCTACAATTCCAGCCCCCTTTTTGCCTCCAAGGCGCCTCTCTGCCCCCGACGGACGTCTCTGCCGCCTCCGCATCTCCTGGCCCATCGCTCATTTTCGCCTCCTCGTGTATCTCCGTCCCGCGTGCCATGGCTGCCGCCGCCGCCGCCCCCGGTCGATATTCCGCCTCTCGCCCCCGCGGCCCACTTCCTTCGGCCGCGCTCTCCGCCTCCTCTCTGCCTTCATCTTTTCTTTCGTCCCCCCCTTTTTTTCACCGGCATGTCCCCCTTGCCCTGTTGAAATGGAAGCAATTTAACTTACGCAAATATGCGGTGGTGCCTATCGACAATATCGCCCTCCTTTTGTTTTAGACGTGGTCTTTAAATTATCATTCGCTCGTTTAATGATCTCACTGCACTGTCTTGCACTAGTTAACGGAACTTGGGTGTCGTCATAGAAATTTAGTGTAACTCGTCAACCTATATTGTTATCGAATTATTTGTAATTAAATCTTGAAGGAAAATGGAGAAGAACAGTATTAGGCTCTCTTGTTTCTTGGAGTTAAGCTGGGAAGTTGTAGGTGCCGAATGGAATGTCTAATTCATGGAATAGATCTTCTATATGTGACTGTAAAACATCTTGTATGGCGACAAGAGCAGTGAAACGAATCATCGTCTCGGAAAACTGCTCCAGATGAAATTAATAAAAATGTTTGACGTATGTTTGCAGTGGAAATAAGAAGACGATTCGATTTTGGATTCGTTATTGCAATAGAAAGGAAATTGATGTGTCCCCCTAGTGTACCCAGCGCTACAGTGGGAAACCTCAATCAAATTTCGAATAAACTTTTGCTGGATCAAAATTTGGTTGTGTGGTCGTTCCCATATCCCCATCCGAACGCGTGCTCGTCCCTCGTCTCTATCCTCCTCTCGCACGCCAATTCGTATCCCACCGCGGTCCAAATTTCTGTCGATCCTGGATAGTGTAGCGGTCTGAGTAGTGGCCTGGAAAGTTGACGAACTGCTGATATTAAACTTTATGGATCCTGGATAGCGTAATGGTCTGTACAATGAAGTGTGATGGACCGCGGTTCGATTCCCGGTCCAGGTGATTTTTTGGTCGGCCACGCTAGCGCCTACTGAGCGGATTAATGGGTAAAATCATCTTACTAGAGCTTGGATGTTTTTATGTGTTGCATGTTAGTGTAGACCATGTGTAAAATACGCTCGCCAATAAAGTTGACGTTATTATTGATACACGCGTGTGTAAGCGTGGCGTGCTTCGAGTCGGCGGCCGTCCGTTGCCACTCGGTTGTTCGCCCTTGCGAGGCTTGCTCGCACGTTGTTGTGTTCGTGGGGGGGATGTTGTTGTCATCGTGTTTCCAACACGGCCGCCAGATCCCGAAAAGACAAGATGTTGGTTCGGGATGTGACCGCCGGTTCGCGCGCCACAGCCGTGAGAGCCTCCTAGCCTCTCTCTTTCTCCTTCTCTCTCTCTCTCCACCTCCTCCTCCACCCAACACGTTTCCCTTCCCGTCTTATGCGCCCCGCGTCCTTCTTTTTTTCCTCCCGTGGTGCGTGTGTGGGTCCCTCTCTATCGCTCTGCCGTGCCGCTCCTCTGCCTCCTTCACTTCTTTGCTGGCTTTCAAAACGAGCCGTGGCCGACACTATCGATCCGCCGCCCTCTCTACTCCCTTCGCCTTCTCCCGCCCCCAACCTACCGCCGCCCCCTCCCTCCAGCTCTCGCTCGCCCCCGACCGGAACCCTCCCTGCCCCCTCTCGTCGGAGCTTCCGAATGCTGCATTCCCCCCGTTGGCCCCCGCTCCCTCGCACCCTCGCTCGCGAAACTTTTTGTCGGTCTCAATATTACTCGATGGAAGTAAGGAGTTTTGTTTTTTTCGAGTTTCGTATTGTAATTAAGGTAGGAAGGGAATAGATGAAGTACTTGCCCTTACAAGAGAGAGTTTAACTGTGGCCGCTACTAATTTTTTATTCGATATCTTTTTTGTTATATTTGCTACTATTTTGTGGACTGAATAATTCAGACATTAGTTTAGAACTTGAAATTATAATTAATCTAGGACCGTAAAGTATGGTAGGACGGTGCTGTTTGTGGAAGTAACTGCACTTTCCTTAAAAGTTTTTTGTGTCACTATTCCGCTCTGAAGTGCTTGCCCCTGCAAGGGATGGTTTAATTGTGGTCTCTGTTCATTTTTATTATTCGATATATTTTTTGTTATGTTTTCTGCTATTTTATCCGCTAAATAAGTAAGATATTAGTTTAGAGCTTGATGTTATAGTTAAGCTAGGACTGGGATGTTAGGTGCTGTTTGTGGAAGTAGCTGCACCTTTAGTAAAAGTTTTTATTTCTATGTAAAGTACTTGCCTTTTTAAAAGATGGTTTAGTTTTGGTCGCTATTAATTTTTATTCGATATTTTTTCTTATCTTTTCTACTATTTTTATTGACTACATAAGTAAGATATTAATGTACAACTTGAAATTATAATTAATCTGGGACCTGAAAGTTCAGTGCTGATTGTAGAAGTAACTGCTCCTTTCGTAAAAAAATTACAGTCTCACTATTTCCCTGTGGGAGTAAGGAGGAGGAGGTGGTTCATACTTCTAGTTTCGTATTTCAATCAAGGTAGGACGCGGTGACGTGAAGTTTTTCTCCCATAAGGAATACTTCATCGCGGTCGCTATTTATGAAAGCTATTAGTCGGTATTTACTATCGCCCCTGCTTATATTAACTAAATCCACGACAGGGAGTATATTGCTTTAAATTTCAAATTATAATTTAATGGGGACCTAAATAAGGGTGCATTAAGGGTTATGGGCACGTGTTTCTACCATGGATGAATTGGTTTTGCTTACCGGTCATGTATGATGATGTGTTGAATAATTGAGCTTCTTTTGTTAATTTAAAATGGACGGAAACGTGTTGAGTAATTTGGTAAACAGTCATGTCCTCTCATAATGACTAATATTTCGGTATTATTTTTCACGATGGAAATGTGACGGAGCTATTGTTTCAAATATTTTGTTTTTATTAATGCTGCTCTGTCAGTGTGTCTCTGTGCGTTCCCCTCAAGTAATAGATTAATTGTGGTAACTAAGAATCGTAGTTTTAGATATTTTCTGTAAATGCTTCCAATGCCTCCTGGATCGAATAAAGGAAGAATATTGTTTCGAGTTTGTTGTTATAATTTCACTTAGGCCAAAAATGTAGTGATTTCAGTGGAGAACGTACGAATTCTTTAAACTGATACTTCATTTGTAGCCAATTTTATCTATCGCTTTCTGTTCTCGGTTATAATGTGCCGACATCTAATTATGATTGAGCGGAAACAAAGAGTTTCTTTTTATAAATAAGTCTCTCTTAATGAAAATATTTGTCAGTTTCAAAATCACTCGATATGATGATGAGTTTTGTATTTTGAGTTTTACCTTGTAATTAAGGTTCGACAGGAAGATATCATTATCCCAATGGAAGTAAAGAAAAAAATTGTATCCGGTTTGATACTATCGATTTAGTTCCGAAATTTATGGTGTATATGTGGATAATTACGTGCCCTGCTACGGATGAGTTGCTAGTGTTCACCAATTATTTCTCTCGATATTTTACCTTGTTGAAATTTACATAATAATTTAAATGGGACGGTACATGGTCATGCATTTTGGTGAAGTTTCCTCCTCATTGTGAAAACTTTTGTTGATCCCGTAATTGATGGATGGAAATGAATAGCAGCCTTTTTGTTTCGAGTTTGATATTGTAACGAAGTTGGTACCAAAATTAATTGAATACCTGCCCCTACTAGGATTGCTTTCGTTATGGTCACCATGCCCCAAATTGCTCGATAATATAAGTAGGCAAGGATTAGATTGTGTCTGCTACCTCGAGGAATGTTTCCATTACGGTCTCCGTATGTTATCTTACTGGATATTTTCTAATTTATTATCACAGTAATAATAAGGAGAAGTCTTTTATTTGGATTTTTAAATTACAATTAAGTTAGCATCGGAATTGATTAAGCGTAGTCCCCCCTGCCAGAAAGAGGTTTGGTTTTGGTCACTACGCGTTTATTACTATAAATTTTCTCTGTTACTTTTCTTAGAAATGTTATAAAACGATACTACTCACGATTTGCCTGGCGTGATTTGTTCGAACGTTCATTTCGGGGAGTGATTTTGTGACCTAAATAAAATATATTGGTGTCAAATATATTTTATAATGATAATAAATTTGTTTCCAGGATGATGTCATTGTTAAGCTACGACCGTAGTGTGATATAGTTAAGTTTAGGAAATAAATACGTGAACATGAAGAGTTTGGTTTGGTTGTGGTCTCCATGATCAATATATCTCGACGTTTTACCGCTAAAGTTCAATATGATAATTTGGAATGGAAGGAAATAGATATTGATTGCTGGTGAATTGGTAACAGCCCTTACCTACCATTCACAATTTTTTGTAATGCAAGTGAAGGGGAATATCGTTTCGATTTATTTCTACATTCGTAATAGGTGGTTCGAACGCTATATTGCTCAATGGAAGTGAAGAAGTCGTTTTTCTTTCTGTTTTTTTTTCTCTTATACCGTTTCTGTCGCGGCAAGAGTGGCGGAGCATTGATTTTAAGATTACGTTTTAGTCGATGGAGGTTGTCTTATAGAAGTTTATTTAGGCACCTTTATTCGTTAGGGTACTATAGGCAGGCATGTAGCTTACTTCATTCACGCTCGGGTGCGATTTGCTTTTTTGGAGCGATGCGATGAAATTATTTCATATAGTAGTAATTTCTTCCTGGTACATCATTCATGTTGAATATTTCACTTCCCTCATCTATGCTCTTCCATCAGATTTTAGTCATGGGTGGTCTTTTTAAAGTTTTGATGCTACAGATATCTACTCTGAAGAGGCAAGCTATTATAGTATGCAAAATCAGAAGATTGTAGTTATAGGGAGTGGCAATTATGCTTAATGGATGGATTGAGTGTAGTTTTCCTTCAAAGTTTTGCGTGTAAATTTCCATTTTTAATGTTAAATCACGGCGAAAATATGCGTTTGACTGTATTTTCCGATGAATATATGCTGAAGGATGTGAGCTCGATAGGGAAATGTGGTTGATTTATTCGGGATTCTATAATGGTAAAAAATAATGCTTGGAAAATAAAATGTTGTATAACCACCCTTGTCATTATTTTGGTGAATTTACATATCTTAGGGGATAGGAGACTGGGTTCCGGAACCTTTACTGTTGAAATCGAAATAATCTGAAGTAGTATGTTATATTTTGGTCATATTCCCTTTTATTATAATTTGGTGCGTATTCGTGACTTGTACATCAAGATTACTAATCATTCACCTGGCTACGCACTTCATGCCCTATCATTTCATTTTATTTCAATGGGAGTTAGTTCCCTAGTGATTATATTTCATGAACGTTGATATACTTTTTTGATTGCCAGGCTATGCACTTACCCCGGTTTTTTATGCTTTTCTCTTCATTTGTTTTTTATTTAATCTTTGACCGTTGTTATCATGTACCTACAATCTCCAGAATGTAATGTATAATAAGATTTTCTTACATTTAACTATCTTATTGCTGCCCTATTTTGTCAATACATTAAGGTAGTTGCACACCAAGGGGAAATGGACCATAATAATATTTATTGGCCTTGCCGGGATTCTAACCCGGATCTCTATTGCCGGTCAGGCATGGCATGGTGGTATGACTGGGCGCATACATGACTGGTAATTTGGAAATCCGGGTTCGAATCACGGCGAAGACAAAAGGTTTATTTCAGCACTTATTTCACCCTCGTTGTAAATTTGCACCCGTGACTGCGTAGTAAGTTATTTTTATGTGAAATGCTGTTTTGTAGGTGGCAATAGAGTAAGGAAATGCAGTAAGCGAGCTGGTGAATTGCTTTTTTTTTAGTCCTTTAAGAGAGTATTTAGTTTATACTGCGATTTTCTTGATGGATTCCCGGGGCCAATTTAATTTGAATTCTAATTTAGCTTATCGGAGAATTTTAAATTGGTTTCTCTCGAGGTGCCTTCGTAAGTATTCTTTTCCTCTCTTATTTCTGCGTATATTTCTTTCCGCGCGCATTCTTTTTATGCCCTTTAACGTTCTTAAAGCTCAAGTAGCGAGTGTCAGCAGTTGAATACGTTCGCAGTCAACAGCGCACGCACGCCGCAAAACCAACCGTGATGAAAATCCATCTTGCGACCGTCTTTGCTATATTTTTTCTCTCTGCGTGATTCTCTGGTCTCTTATCAATAAGAGAACTTTTTCAAGCCTCACTCGCCATCCCATAAGAGTAAATATAGCCTCGCATGTAATCTTGGCATGACATTTCCCCGAGAGCAATGGAATATTTAAGGAAAGGCGAGTTGGTTGATTGATTTTTGTGGTGAGCATTTGCTGGAATGCCACGATCTCGACGTTCGCCGTCGTAATCAGTTCAATACATCATTTATAAGAGTTGCCCAAGTGTCTACGGTCGATTCTTCTTCATGAAGTCGAAGTATAGAGATTGGATCTGTAGGCTTGTTTCTCAAATGTGGAAATACTGTAAAGGTTGATTGCGAGTTATCCTCGAGAGATACTGTTGTTCTTTAGTGGGCCAGTAATGATTGCATCTGTATTTTTGCTCCTGAAGGCTCGCCTATCTTCCCCAGTTTATATAATCGCCCATTTTTGATAAACCCGATAATAAATTTTAAATTGACCTCATTTATTTTTCTAGCGTGATTTCTATTCTAAATTTGATTTGAGTGGTCTGTGTTGGGACCCAATGTAGAAGATTTAGTGAGATAGTGTTTACAGATTGGCAATTTATTGTATGCTATGATGGTATTTATTTAGTGATTAGTTTGTCAGTGACAGGTACTGGGCTCCGTCTAGGTTCCAGCCCGTAAGGAGATTTGTAGTGTAGAAAGTCGGTGAATTCAAGCAAGTCTTTTCTTTGAATTTTATTGTGCACGTTTTGTATAGGATCGTTGTGTTCGTTCGAATGTCTTGCAGCCATTATATCATCCCAGACATTTACGTGCGTGTTATTGGATCAGTGTATGTCTGTCAACGGTTGTGAAGCGGTGGTTGTATTTTGTTAGGTTTTAACGCCCATTCTGGTGACATATTCGCCTTGAGAAAGTCGGCTCACTTTCTCGATATGTCACTTTCTTATAGTTTTGTTGCTAAATTGTCCATGTTGAAAAAATAGTGATTTTTATACTACCGGTGAATATTTAAGGAGACGAACGTCTGCGCTGTTGATGTGTGTGGACTGGTAAAGATATTTTGGTGTCATAGTTGAGGGCTTTGTGAAATTAGAACTATTGTTCGAAAGTATTTAATTGTTAATTCTACACCACATATCATATTGAAGAAATTTTTATCTTCTCCTTGAAAAAATGATCATTTTACCTAATGTGCGCCATTGAATTAAGAAAGTAACCAACTTTAGTGAACCAAGTAACATGCTCACGAACTGCTAACAAACAGTATTGTTATTAATATTAACTAAGTGGTATAATTTGTTCACCTTCCACATGAAATACGCGGTAAAGTCTTTTGGTTTGAACTCGAATAAGCTGTGAAGAGATGACAATGATATGCTCTCTAATGTTAGCTTAGTTTATCCCTAAAGAAAAGCCGTTAATGATCGTTTAACTTTTCGAGTTATTTTTTGACAAACATTCAAATAGGCTGCTTTTTTAGTAAATATAAAGCCAAGAAATCAGCGGAATCAAAATCAAACGTAACTGAAGAATATGGTGCTAATTTTAGTGTTAACAATTACGTATGACTACTTAATTATTGAGATTTGCTTCCATACTTGTTCTCTTCTGTACCAGCTTTGTCTTTAATTTTTGTAAGGTGTATCGCAACGTATTGATGTGCTTGGTTTAACCAAATTTAATGCCAATCTTCCTGATATTACTGGCAAATCCCAGCGGAAGACGGCAGAAATGGTTTTCTCTTAGTTCATTTTACTTAATCTCTTTCGTTTTCTAGTTCCATAATGCGATGCTGTAGAACATTGTGAAGCGTCGCTTGTTTAAACTATCGTCTTGGAATAAAAATGTCAATGATTACTTTGTGGAATTGTGTTCCACGCCTATTCCAATGAACGAGGAGGTAATACTTCAAATCAATCCGCATCCTAACATTTTCATATCCATTTTGATTGGTGATCGAGATTGAATATAGTCAACAGATTTTTTTCTCTTTTGTCTTCAATGTCACCCTCTCCCGAATTTTAGTTAACACGGACATATGGTGGCATTAATTTCATAATGTTTCAAGATGGTATTTTCCGCAAAAATAAGCATTGATTCCTGTATTCGAATGCAAAATGTTATCTATCACGTAGTTAGATGACGAGAGTGTAATGTAAGCAGCAGCTAATTAAATTGTTACTTACAGTACTATTATTGATACCTTAGGGAAATTAAATGAGTGATGTGCTTGATTTAATCAAATGTAGTATGTCTTTTTTCAAATGTAATATTTGAGATTTGATCGAGCCTGTAGAGTATAGCTCCTATCTAATTGTCAAGTTATTTACTGTTGTCGTTAAGTTGAATTTTTGAGTTTCTTCGCCAGTATAAATCAAGGTGTCCGGAGACCGATGAAACCGGGAGAATCGGGAATTACGCGTGCACGAATTTTTGTTCCAACTTGGAATTTCAAAATATTTTATTTCAAATTTATTTCACATAAAATTTTACCAGTTCAACACCCATTTTATTTCAATTATAACGAATATCTTGAGGTGCCAAATGTGACATTCATGAATTAAGTGTAAAATCTCATTTACTCTGCAGAAATCTTTAAGTTAGGAACGTAAAATAATACATAAATATTATATTATTTACAAATATTGAAGTAATTTTGGGTGTTTTACAATTCTTATCTATCGCAGTAGTCACGTAAGATTAACCTTGAATTTTGTTTAATTTCCCGGGATAACCTGGAATTATGCTAATCACCCTGTTAATCTTCACTTGTGGCCTTAAATGTCACCTCGTTTTGGTTCTTATATACTGGAGCCCTCTAATGACACGTGCTTGGCGATCACGACCTCATTTTCCGCGTTGCTGAACATTTATTCCCCCGTCCGGATGTATCATCTAACTTATCTCTTCGGCCGAATTTCTTGGAAAATGGGGTGATTCAGCGCCGCTTGAAGTAACCGGTATCAAGCGTGTCACTGTATCCAATCGTGGGTGTCCAGTGACCGGGAAAATCGGAAATTTTACGTGAACTTTTAGTCACTGGAATTATTCATGAATTTTTGCTCCAATCTGGAGTTTCAAAATCTTTTATTTCAAATTCATTTAACATAAAATGTTGCCAGTTAACACCCATTTTCTGGCCTAAAATGCGTTTGTCGTAATTTTAGGTGCAGCAGCTTAGCAGATTTTTTCAGCCGCTTCGAAGCGTTGAGTACGTGGGAAGGTGAATACAAGACAACAGAATCGAAATGTCTTGGACTCTTGACTCGAGTGAGATTCAAAACCACAGAGAATAGAATGCCAGGTGACGTCACCATGAGGTCGATGCAGCTGCTTGGCTTGCATTGAATATTTTTAAATATTATATACAATGTGTGTTAACTAACCTATTCCTTGTCCTTTTAACTGCATAAATATTAGTTAAAAGCATTTAAGTAATTTTGAGCGTTTTAAATTCTTTTTTAATGCAGTAATCACGTAAGATAAACGAGGAATTTTACAAAATTTACTTGGAAAACCGGGAATTATGCATGAACTCATCCGCATTGATTGACTAGACAACCAAATTAGTGTCTTCAAATCCTCTTTCATCTATCACTTTCGTAATCGTGCTTATTCTACTAAACTTTTTAGCATCAGTTTTACATTTATCGTCGCAAAATTGTGCTCTGCATACAGGAGAATATAATTCTGCTATGCTTTTCTCAAGCTTTGCCGTAAGCCCTCTAATTTCAGCGATAAACCTCCCATTGTTTAATGTTACTTTACCACATTGGATTGGACAAATTCAAATTATATAGGCAACTGTTAACTAACCTATTCCTTGTCCTATTGAATACATAAATGTAATATTAGTTAAAAGTATTGAAGAAATTTAGAACGTTTTAAAATTCCTATCTATCGCAGTAATCACCTAAGATAAGTCTGGAATTTTGTAAAATTTCCCAGGGGAACCAGGAATCATGCATGAATTTTTCTACTTTGATTGTCTGGACACCCATGATTCGAAAATTGGAGAATTCGGCGCGAAGATCGAAGGCTCTTTAATTAGGTGGCTGTTATCGCGGCAGCTCCACGTTGGCGCTTGTGTTTCGCGGTGCTTTGTGTAGCCTTATGTTTCGTAGCGGTCATCATTGGGAGAGACCTGGAAGGGACGCCTCTCTTTCCCTGTATCACTGGGATCAGCGGTCCGCTCCACGCCTGTCCATTGTGCCTTTGACGTGTGTGCAGAGCTCTTTTTGTTCGCATTGTGGATCGTCACGCGTTCCCCCGCCTCGTTATCTGCACAGGAAACTATTCAGCTCAAATTCCATTGATTTGCCGCGTATTTTTTTTCCCTTCGTTTTGTTGTCTTTGTACCGGTCTCATTCGTTTCTCTTTTGATTCTCGTTACAAGCCGACACATTCGGATCAAATGAGATCTTTTTTTTATTTAGCCAATTTTATCTTTGGCAAGCAGAAGAGTCATTCTTATCACCGCGAAAACGTGCGTGCTATTACCGCGGAAGCTGAATGGGTGGCTTCCCGGCGTCATTTTTCCTTAGTTGTTTTTTTTATTTTCCTGGTTCCAGGTTGTTGATATTTGTATTTAATGTTATCCAGTATTACTGTTCGAAGAGTTGAATGTGTTTGTTGTTTTTCGATGCGGGAGTAATCTCGGTCACTTCCGCACGAGGTTAACTTTGGTCCTCGGTCCTTACGGTTATTGCATTTTGGTTCGCAAGCCAAATAATCCAGTATCCATTCCGCTGAAAAATATTAAGTTTAATTTTTTTCACTTTCGAAGCATGACTTCACATTAATACCCCGTTTTTCTGTGATTTCTTTGGAATTTAAAAATTTTCGCTCTTATTGACCGCGAAAAAAAGTCATTAATTTCACTAACGTCATGGCTTGTTTGGGATAAAATTTTACCTTATTTAGCGAATTGTCGTAGTCCCATGTCTCATTCTTTCCCATATTTAATGTTTTACCGCGTGAAATTATGCTGAAATAACCCGCATGTTATTTATGACGTGAAGTGTAAATCAGCAAAATACCTCGCTCGGAATACCTTGAATTCCAGCGATGTCAGCGCTTAATTAAAAACTGGAACCTAGAGTCGAATCTAGGAGCCGAATCGGTACCAGATCCATCCAAATTCTAAACATTTAGTGATGATCATTGTATACTTACGCTGTTTTATATTAAAAGGGCATGGAAGTGCTTGGCCAAATTTTAACGCATTGGTTTTGACGTATTGTATTAATCAAATAATGTACCCAAGAGTGCCCTTATAGTTATTCTAATGACCACGGTATGTTGATACTTTTTTTTCCGTAGTTTAGCATTCTTTGTTCTTGAGTTTATTTTTACGCAGCAACTCTCTTTTCTGGGTTATAATTGATTGGGGAGTTGAAAGTATTCCGCATTATCCGTATGAGTGAGGTTTTCCTCACTTGTTGGTCACAATGGTATGTAACTATAAGAAGTTATACTGCAGCATCCAGGATTTTTTCTCATTTAGTGTTTGGAAAGTAAATGAGGGTGTACTTGAAGTGAATAATTCAATGGTTATATTTTGAAACAGTCCTTTTCAAGCTCTACAAGCTCTATGAGCCGAGTATAGCATCTTTTTCAAGGAAGCAACGGCATGTGACTTTTCATGTAGCATTAATTTGCTAATCAATCGAAGAGTAGTATAGTATTGCGTGCATGTGGTATTTTTACCATGATTCTTTAGCTATCTTCTAATTTTCCCACATATTCTAGATGCTATTAATGTTTTTCCTTTGACGAGGCCATCGGCTGGAGAACATGAGGAAAATTTTAGCTTTTAAATCTCTAGAAATATAAATCTTGGGAAGCCGACGTATTTATCGTCAATCGCTGGATTTAACTATAGGAGAAAATTTTCGAATTTTCATGAAAACGACGTATTTTTCGCATTCCTCGTATCTCAATGAAGCCTTCTTTAGCACTCGGTGCAGTTCGGGAGATCCTAGTTCGAGTCCTTGTTTAGGCGAATGGTCATTCCCAACTTCATGAATTAGTTTTGGTGTAGTCTTCAGTTTTACGGAAAGTATATGATTCGGATTTAAGGCGATCTCGTTTTTGGCAGCACCAGTTATGGGAGGGAGGTAAAATGGCCCGCCCTTAGCCTTGTGGGAAGAACGTGGGGCGAATCGATCGAATCGCTTCAAATTCAAAGCGTTGCACCACCAGGTAGCCATCGGTGACGGTCAACACGAGGCTTATCGCTTGTCGTGGCTCCAATCGTAGAGAAGCTCCGCGTGCTAAACGGAAAGAGAGCAGAGCAATATTCCGCATAAAGGATGTAAATCAATGATTTAGCCGCATTGGAGCATGAGGCTTGGAGTTCAAACGTTACAGGTTTTCGTATGGGAAGGTTATACGCTGTTGAATAAAATTGTAATTTCTGGTCACTTTTTGATAGTTATTTTTTTACGGCGTGAGCCACTTTACTCCGATCTATTTTATCTGTGTTGATGTGGATACCCAATAGAATTTTCTCGTATGGATCTGAAACTATTAGTAGACTTCAGTACTTATCAAAGTAGCCTTTTATCATGACTCGGTTATTTTCTAGCATATATTTATAAATTTTATTCCATACAATTTTACGTAGAATTCATTATTTGCCCGTAATATTCTGGAGAATTCTTCTATCTTTGTAGTTCAAGGGGACGTAATGGTTGCTCGTGGATGACTCGGGGGAAAAATCTGAGATCTTATTGGATGGAGTCTCATTACATCCATAATTACACAAATTTATAATCGTTTCGCTTTATAAATCTGCGACCTCGATTGATCATTATTCCCAGAAAGCCACGGGATAACTGAAATGAAGTGGATTCAAAATATATATCCAGAAATCATCGTTCTGTTGGTCACTTTGGTTGGGTGCCTCCAAACCGAGAAAACAGAAAATGAGGAGAAGAGAGGGAAATGTCTTGGGTCTCTGAATCTTTTTTTAAAATGTGGGAAATGATATAAACTCGTAAGTGCCGTTTACCGTGTGGCACAGTGTGCCGTTGGTGCTTTTCTCCTTCGTACCGTCGTTCTCCTTGCCTTGTACGACGAGGAAGAGATGAATATTGGTATATTAGCCCCTTTACCACACATTTTGTTCGAATAAAGGGGAAATTGGTGCCGTACGTATTTAAATCCCGTGTAGCGAACTTCAGCTCCCAACCACTATGCCCCTTTAAAGGTAGACAAATTCGGAATACTTGTTTATGCCTATTATACCTTCCCGTGAGGTTTTCCCTCATCGGAAGAAGACATAATTGGTGTCATATCATAGCTGAAATACTTTTGAATCATCATATGAGTGGATATTTCATCAAACCAAGCACCAAATGGCAAAAGGATGATTTTCGTCAGGATAAGTGCTATTTTTCAATATTTGAGGTTGATGCACGACTTCTAAGCGTTGTCCTATTAAGACCTTCTTCAGATTTTCTGCTGGCTAATCTTTATTTCTTTGAGACAATAGCCACCTATTTTTAGCGATTTTTCTAAGCTTATCAGACGCTGAAGCAAGTATTCTCATTTCTTTGTGGTGACATTGTTGATCATCTCCGAGAGGTGTACGGGTGGTTTGTGAAGTCAGACGTCCTTAATCAAACAAAGACTGGCTACCAGCTGAAAAATATTGATGTCGATGATGTTGCAAATGATTTGAAACTGTCCCAAATCAGTATCGGTGTGGGCAAACCCTTGCTCTACGTGCAATGAAAACCTCTGCTTTACTTTAATACAATTACTGGATGTTATCTGAATTATCAGCTTTTGGTCATTTAATGTTAGACACAAATATTGTCACCTGAAGTCCTTACTATGCAATTAGTTGCTTGATCTTTCAAGTTAGAGGATCAATTGGCATGGATATTTAGTATTTTTTCCGTAGTGTCCATTTTTAAAATTTCCAATCCTTTACAGAATATCTTTTATAAAAAAATGAAGTGGTATTATGAAGAGAAGTGTGTTGATTTCTGCTACCATTCACCCAAATTTATTTTTGTGCACTTTCAGGACGTATTGAAAACTAGTAGTAAACAATTTCAGAGAATACTAAGGAAAAAACCGCCAGGGAAAATACAGGAAAGTAATGGAGAAAGAATTGGTGGCCTTCCTGTATAGGCCTGCGTAAAGATACTCTGCGACTTTAATGCCTTCCGAATAGACTACTAGGCAATGGAAGCAGTAACTCATAGCTGCTCTTGATTTTCAAAGCTGCCACATTTTCTTATGCATTGCTGAGGTTATTAGATAATGCACAGTCGTCCAATAAAATTTGCATCATCTAGTAGGTTTATGGGCATTTTTCATCTATTGGTGATTATTTCTTGGTGGAATAATTATTGTTTTAGCATTAATGTATAATTTCTTATATTTCGTGGTAAACTATAATTTATGAAAATATTATTTCAAATTTTGTATTTGCAACCCCTTATGTTCTTTATTTTGTTGGATAGTTCCAATTCCCAAAGCAATAATTGGCGAGTATTCGTAATAATTTCAAATGCATCGTTGATTGCTTTGCGTTACTAGTATTAAAAGTTGCTTTGATGTCTTACTTTTTTCTCTACCACTCCAAGTATTTTGTGAGGGCATTTTACCCTTATACACACTTGATGTTAAATAATAATGTAAAGTAATTAATTCCACCTAAATTACATGATGATGATGACCTGGGCTTTGTTGTGGCACAACATCATAAGAACTCACTCATCCGTAATCACTTATGATGTCGCGACCTGTTTCGTAATGCTTTTTAGCTTTAAAGCTTTGTCGAAAAACATTGCCAACGTCTATGATGGTAGTTTCAATGGTGTGCTTTAGCCACTTGTTTTTACCTGTTATTCTGAGAGGAAGGAAATGTAATGCATGTTGGAAATAAATCATTTTCAATATCGTAATAGAAATAATGTTGTGACGGTTGGTTTATTTGTGGATGGTAATCTTGTTGCCTGATGAGCAAGGGAGATAAAGGCGGATAAGTGAATACTGCTAATGCATTTTATAAAGCCTTGTATGTTTCATCCGATTCGGAATATAATTTCCCGTGTAAAACCTCATGTTCCTTTCCCTGAAACCTGCGACTGAGGATGAATTTGGAAACGGGAAATATCCTTCAAAAATTTAGATTTTTGTGGAAGCTTATTTACAGTTCATACCCTACAGGAAGGGAGCTAATGTTTGAATGAAGTAATTTTTTCTAGTTTGATAACATGACGGCCTATCACATTTCGCCTGTGACAAGTTAATCTAGTTATTGTAAATTTATTCACTATTATTTATAATCGACTCTAATCTTAGTTGTGCTCCGCAAATTCGCGTTGAACTCTGTTTACATAATTTATTGGCCTGTGTGCGTTGCAATCGTGGTTTAGGTTTTGGTGGTGGACCTCGAAGCCTATTTTGTTGGAACCATAGAAAAAGAGTTGAGAAATTTTAAGTAACTTCAATCTCACTAAGGGTTTATGTGGGCTTTCGCATTTTACACTCTAAGACATTACGGGAGGTACCGTAGGTCATTTAAAGAATTTTGGATTTGAGGTAGGTTGGAATCCGGCCGTCAAGGTTGACTTTTAGGGACACTAGGCAAGATTTTATGGAGAGATGTTACGACGTCCGAAGTTTTATGTTCCAAATGTTGGACTCCATGCACCGCTCTTCCATACCTCCCCACATTTGTCGCTAAGCGTCACCATTGTGTGATGTTCGAATCTCATTGTATTTTATTGCTTAAGAAATCCTTGGATTCGCGCTGTTGGATAAACAGTGCATCAAGATAACGTTAGCTTTGCAAATGGTGCTTTTCAGTGAGAATTTTGAATGATCTCATCGTTTGAATAACATTTTTAGGTAAGTCTGCCCGCAGGATGAATCAAAGGGAGGCAACACACATTACTATAACATAGAGGAAGGTAAAGGGGTGTGTAATTAGAGTGCGTATTAGTAATGCTCTAAATTATTGTAGACACTAAAGAATGTGCCAATGATGAAGTGTCATATTTTCTTCAAATTAATACTTATTTTAATGTTCTTACGTTCAAAACGAAGGAACTGGAAGTTGGTATTGACGACAATAATTAAGTACCCCTGTGAATATGGATTTTAGTTTGTATTTTGCCACATAGCCCATCTAAATTAATTAATATATGTTACTTCTTGAAAGATATGCTTCGTTTTTATCCCATGATAAGGTACGCGATATGTGCTTCGGTGAAGTTGTGCTATCATCAAGTACAGGCGAAAATTCTATGAAATTCAGTGCATCCCCCGACCTGATGGGACATTATTTCGGACTGAACGAAGCGTATTTTGCGAATTTGATTGCATGCCGTCATATCATATTACGCCTTAAACTGCTCTGTATCGTCTATTAATTGGAAAATTTGCTTCGCAATTATTGAATATTGAGTGAAATTGACGGAATAATCGGAAATTTAACGTTGACATTTCTTTACATATTGGCCTACATGCATTCAATAATTTTTCATTTTCTGAGTCAACTTGGACTCCCAAAGAGTGCAAACCACCATGCATTTTGTTTGAATAATTATTCACATAAAAGCGCTTGCTCAGATTCTGGGAAAAGGCCATCTAATAATAATTAATGTTATTTAGTTTCCAGCAGTGGAGCCAGAGAAATGTATTTCTTTCTAATACTATGAACTGAAACAGTCTACCCCCTACATTCTATAATGGAAATGCCTCTCAAAGAATCTCTATTATTTGGCGACTGATGGTTGTATAGGCGCTTGGTTTATTTTTCCAATTATTTCGACGAAATTGCAGATTTATCCGGTGGATTCGTTACGCATTCTCGTGGTTCGTTATTCATTTGTTGAAGTATGGAGTTTTCGAAACGAGTAATAAATGAAATATTTCTCGGAGAATTACCGCCATATTTTTTTTCCTAGTAAGTCATCATGGCACTGTTGCACCTATCTAATATGAATTGTTGCTATATGTACATTATGATGGAGATGCTATTGTTAAAAAGTGATATACATTTAGCATTAACAGTCAAATTGTATGCTAGAAGGGTGGTTTGTTTCTCTATATGAAATGTGATGAACTATTCCATGCTTAAAACATTTTATCCTCTATACAAAAGCATTGATTTGTTCGTTTTTAAGGGAAATGGAAGTAATGCTGATTGGAAACATAAAGATTTGTTGTCACTGCTCTTGGAAACTTAATGGTGAACAAGCCTTTGATATTTGATGGAAATAGAGATGGAACGAGCATTTATTCACGTCACTTTCTTCGATTTATAGCGCTTGAGTGATGTATTGGTTTTTCACTAATGTAAATTACATCTATTTTCTTTTTTATTGCGCCTTTACTCACTAGATAACCTTTCTGTTAACTTGCCGACCTCAGTATCAAACGCTAGAATGTTGTTCATCTAGCAGATACAATGGCTATTTTATCGATATCTTTTATTTTTTCATTTATTGTCAGGGTTATCTAGTATTGATTCTTCGCGTTTCAAACTTTGCAGGTTTGAGGTAATTGTGTATAATTCTTAGTCAGTGCTCTACTTAAGAATTTTTTAGATGTTTGCATTATGGGCTGTTTTACAGTCAATCCGGGTTTTATAATTTCATAGCATTGATGAGAAATAAGATTTGTATGTTAAAAATTTTTGCTCTTTGTAATTTTTCACTGTCTTGTTATCCTCCATGACTTCAATTGATAGAAAAAATGTACTCGTTTATGTAACTCTAGCAGAGCACCTGGCGTTGCTTGGAAGGATAGCACCAGAGAAGTGGGAAACTTGGAACTTATATTTCATGATTATATAAGATTTTAATGTTTCCTATTTGAGCGTGTCGAGTGTTGTCCCTACCCAGTAGGTTGATATATAGATAGATAGATTACCTGCCTTCTAACTGTATTTGTTGCGAAAGAATTGAGTTTGACGAATCTGTGATAGTTTCAATTTAACATCGTTCGATTAACTCGTTCGTTGTTGTGTGCGGCATTATGGATGACTAGAATTGAACATTTCCTCGCATAAATAAATTCAAGTTTTTGCACGCATGGATAAATTAATACTCGTGAATAAAATTCCTGATGATGCCTTTGGCTGGCACGTCCTTGCGTGAAAGTTAACTCCTCGTAATGACTGAAATTCTCGGTGAAGCTATTTTAATTTTTAAAAATCCCGTCTAGTTTATTAGGCTCAAATGTGAACTTTTCATCGGAAAAGTGAGGTCGCACGAGCATCATGTTTCTGTGTAATTACTCGGAAGGCCTCAAGGCGGGAGAGGCGCTAATGGAAGATTTTGCTCGTTCGAGCCGTTCTTTTTCCTTTTTCTGGTGAACAATGACTGGAGCGTATGCCGTGAGAGCATTCGAGGAAGGAATCTTGCGAGCCGCGGCGGGTTCCCTGGGAGCGTCTCTGCGGTCGTCGATCCGCAGCCGGAGTGTGAAGTCGTTTCGACCCTCACCCACACCCATATTAACTTCTTTCACTCTCCAGCATTCCTTCTCGTCCTTGACCTAGAGTATAATTCAGGAGATGCCTTGAGGTGTACTTGTTTTGAGGAAAAATCCCCACTCATTTATACATTCTCGGATTAACTTGTGATTCTACTCTTCCACCCAAGGGGTACCAGCTATCTAAAGCAATTATTTCGAACCTCATTGTTATTCTCCATGTCTTCATATAACAAAAGATGTGATCGTTTATGTAGAAATGTGTGTCTTATATATTTATAACAGTATTTGTTGAGCAAGAAATGAGATTTACGTATCTATGATAGTTTCACTTTAACATTGTTCCATTTTATCGTTCGCTATTGTGTATTACACTTAATGGATTTATAATTTCGTGCGTATCATAGAAATTACTTAGTAATTTTCGGCACTAAGGCTCCTCTGCTCATTGTTGCCTTTAGTTATTTTCCGGTAGAAGGTGGTAGATCCTTTTGTATGAATATTGCTAATTAATTATTATATTTAAAGCATTTATGCTTGTACGCACCATGTACTTCACATGATTATGCAATAAATTTTGGTCTCATTCCTTGGAATAAAATTTTATTTCCATTAAAGGATATTGGGCTTCGATTGATGGAATGCTTTAGTACCCATATTGCAAGGGTTAACGTATCCCTCGAAGCAATTATTACCACCGACCGTGGTTTGTGTGCGCTGTGCCACTTTTAAGGGGCATGTTCAGTGTTATTGAATTTGTCAAACTTAGCTGAAGCTATGATCGTTTTAGGTCAAAAGTGGCAAAACAGTGTGAAAGTTGCTTTCGTGTTTATTTTGATAGTGAAGACCCTTTCTTAGTGTATACATTTCCTGGTGTTTCGATGGTGTAATTGCCGGGAGGAGGAGGACTTAGTACTTAAATGAAGTTTATTTTCTTTTGGTAAGTTCCTTTACAAGAATGTTATTTTTGCTGCGCCCATTTCTAGCAGCAGTTTGTCATATATACTCATCTAGATCGAAAAGCAATGCATAACGTCCTGGTGGTAGCTTTCTACTCTGTAGATGAGCAATTAATGGAATACCTAATTTGCTTGTTTGTCTCGATTCAATGTGTGGTTATTTTGTCGTTTTCCCTTAAGCCAGCTTATGGGTATTGGAGAGTTGTGTATTATCTGTGAAAATAGTGATACTTTACATCAAAGGTTCGCTTCGTCATAGAACTTGTGAAGTATTTGTTTGGGTAACCTTAGAGATGCGTGGCCTGTCCGGTTGAATTAATTAACCAAATCTGTGAAGTGGCTAGGTTTTGTTGTGAGTGTTGTTTTTTCTGTGCTTACGAGTTTTGGTGGCACTCGATCAAGTCCTCTTTTTAGGACTTATTCCATGCGTACTGTTAGTGACTCAGTCTTCAAGTAGCTTCAGATCCTCTTATATTTCTCTATTATCGTTTATTTATTTCCTCAGTTGGTATAATAATATGAGGCATTTCTCGAATTTCTTTTTCAATCTTTTTTCTGTTATCCCTTAACGGTTTAATTTTGCGAGCTTCACTAGGCTACATTGCGTAAGCTTTTGAAAAATCATCGTTTGTATGTGTGGTACACTTTTTACATTTTTTTCATTTGCTTTTCCTCTTTAAACTTATCCAGGAAAGAAGGATTGTTATGATACGAAGGAGGTAATGTTAGTTCCGTGCGCTCGTCGATAAAATCGTCTTTTAATCTTATCTAATAAGTATATAGTAATATTTGGGAGATAAGGTGATCTCGGTGAAAGCATGATGAAATTAATGACCTAAATAAGTCATCCTTTCTGACCTCCTTTCGGGAAAATGTTGGTGGAATGGAAGGAGCTTGAAAAGGAAGACTTACGAATGCCCCAATGTATCGGTATCCTCGAAGTCTATAAGTCTGCTAGTAGGGGAGACGTGGTATCGCCTTTTGAGCGACTGCTTTGACGCTCGCCCTCCTGATTTTTACTCCTCTTTCATGAAAGCAGCGGTGACCCATTTGAGAGCTTTTGATGCAGATGAGGTGAGCAACCAAAAATTGTGCTCTCGTTTCAATCGTGCTTAATGGATTTGCATCAAAGTAGCGCAGATGTGATTGCAGCGGAAGGAATTGCCCTTACCATGGTTGCATATGATTTTGAAAGAGCCCCATATTCCTCGTAAAGGACTCTTATTTCCATCAAATCCGTGCTTTAAATTGATTTATTCTCGCGCGGTGTGACAGAAACAGTAAAGTTAATTGCATGTTAAGTACGTATTACCGCTAATATTCCTCTCACGTCGGTGTTTTTAAATTTTATTGTTATTAGTGTTCTGAAGTGCTAAATCAGTGTCATTGCATATCCAGGTATTCTTCCTGAAGCAATGAAGAAACTTGGTTTCCATATTTTTCCTTATTGATTTGGTAGAACTAATTGATCTATTATGGGCTTTGTAAATGTTAATCATGATTATCATTAATTATATTCTGCTAAAATTACTGCAGGTTAAAAGACAGCTCGAATTCAACGAATAATATTCTCCTCACGCCTGATGTTTTGTTGCTTTCTTGATAAAATATTGTTTTCGTATTTTTCATGGGATAGATTTCATTAAATTGCCTGACACCAATAATGTATTCGTATAGTCACGTATCAAATATTGAGCTTCATCTCAGATCTTATGTAGATAGTTACTTTTCATCTTTGATAATTTCAATTTCTCGAAGATAATGAGAATTTACCCTACTACTTGTATTACAACCTGTGTTTCCAACGCATGGTAATGTCGAAACACATGGTCGTTGTGAATATTGTCCGAAATCGGAAGCTACGAGTGAGCTTTACAACATTTATCGTTTCACTGCGCTATCCCATTAGTATGCATGTAAGAGAACAAGATATGAGAGTTTCATTGGGAAATTCTGTGAAAAAATGGGATGATATAGTCTGCTGTTTTGAAGTAGGGATTACAGAAATGTAAATGGTAGACGTCACTAAGATACTGATGGTGTTTAAAAAAGTTGGTTACAAGGAAGTCGACGCGATAGAGAAACCATTGAATTGCATAGAAAGTATTTTAATGCCAATGAAATTCGAGTGCGTGAAGGCAAGGCTGCTGAAAAGTTGGGCTCAGAATAAGAGAACGTTAAGAGACGGAGAGGTTGAAATTATATGCAGAGGAACTGCATGATAGAGCAATATTGAAAATAGAGGAATAAACACAGCGAAGAGAGGTATATAGAAGCCGTCGTGAATGCTGTTATACTTCCCAAAGGAAAGAATACGAACCCGTCTTAATGCAAAGACGACGAAAAATTTGTTATTTCGTAGTAGCAAATGATTTTTCTTCAATTATTTTTCTAAAAAACCGCGTCTAGATTGTGAGGCTCTCAGGTAAAATTCAACGCAATTGCTAAGTATGATGGTCCCTCCAATTGTTAAATGCTCTTCAAATCGGGGGATACTCATGAGTATAAACGGTGACAAATGAAACTTTTTCCTCGTTCGGTGATGGAAGATCTCACGAATTTTTCGGTACATACCTACCTATTCCCGACGAATTTTTGGATATGGGATAATGTATTATTGGAATTTCTCGTTACCTGTTCTAATGTTGCGTTACCGCCGTATCCACTTTGTCTTTCAATTATGCCATTTCCTCTGCTTTAATGTACAAAGTACCTAAATCTCTATTGTACGTTCGAGAACTTTCCACCTTTCGACTTTCTTCATGAGTGGAAGCGTTTATTACCGTCTTCGAAGCAGATAACGATTTTTCTCCTGGCCAATTATTTTCTTATCAAATAAGGCATTCGTTTAAAGAAACCACTATCTTGAATGTCAAATAGATCTTGCCTCATCTGTAGGGTAAGATAAACGTTATCTCCTTAAGAAGGGGAATAACTGATTATGGGATAGAAATGGGAGCCTCGGGAACTGTTTTACGTTGGTAAAATATTCGAAAGATGTACCGAGTGCTATTGCTCTCATTTTACGTGAATTCCGAAATTTTGTGGTGATGCCGTCCACATAAATTACGCGGTCAAATGTAACGCCATTTGAAGGAACGAACACGATTCATTGATCGATATTTCCTATTCAAATTTTTAGTTAATATTGCACCTTGCACTGATCATATATTTCTTTGAGTTCGATTAAAGTAGATTTTGAGGGGCTTCAGATTCTTATCCGTCGTATTCAGTCCATCATAATGTTCATCTTAAAAATTGCACCGATATTTTGTGAATATCTTCCTCTTTACTTTTTTCGTGTACAGTTATTATATCCTCGGAACTGAAGCCTGACAACTAAGGTATTATTGTGCCTGTATCGCCACCAAGACTTATTTTGCAATACATTTCTTATTTACAAACGATCAGTGTCGATCTATATAACTGACATGCCCTCTTCTTTAATTGAAATAGATTCTCGAATATACTAGTTGTATTGTTAATATGCTGATTCAATGATTTTATGCTTCCGTTGATTTGATGGTATAGATACCATTTCTAGCATGTCTTCTTTAAGAAGATTTTTGTGCGCCATAAGTTCAAATTTAAGAAAAAATCTTTGTATACCATAATTGTTCGTCCTGAGTAAATTTTCAGTGAAGAAAAATTTTAATTTAAAGTTTCTAGGTACATTCTTTTTTGTTTCCCGCGTAGTGCGGCGCTCAGTGGCCACAATTTTGATATATAATGCATTTTCCGAATATTTTGCGATAATTTTGCTCGTATGATTTGCTAATATGAGATACGGTCACGAACTACCGTTTGTCTTTGTCATTGAGTTGGGAGACAATTTTAAAAATTATTATTTGTGTAATTTAGGGAACTACTGTTATTTTATTCTCTTCCAATGGTATTTTCTGGAAAAATTTCCTTAAGGACTTGCGTTTCGTCGCAGAGAAATAAATTGAAAAAGTGTTTTTGCCATTCGATTTGTTTTTTTGTGGAGGAGTGGATCGTTGATGTATTTTTATTTCCCTTGGGGGACTTCAGAAATGCTGACAGCAAGCGTTGCATCTCCGTGAGCCTTCTCTTATCGAGTAATACCAATGACTCCTCACGCACGTTTCATTCGACGTTGAAGATTTACGCTGGGTATGCATCTTGACATCTCAGAATCAGTAGAGACCGTATTTACAGCTTAGCAATATCCTGCGTTGACGATATTAAAACCCTTTCTCTGAGGAAGTAAGATCTGGCTTAAAAAATATGCAAAGCACATCCCCTAAATAATGTTTCTTAGCTCAAGCCATTGCTTTTTTATTCCCGAGTTTTAGTGCTATAAAACCTGATACTCGATCAAGGCCTATAACGCGAAAAACTACTCCTTAATTGATAATCCATGTAGCATGTCCATCCAATTCCACTAAGTACTGTCAATATCCAATGATGTCACCAAATATTTATTTCAAATGTACCACTTTCAAGGTAGATGGAAACTTATTCCGTGTAATAAATGAGGATCATTGCAGCTTTTTACTTTTTCTCTAATTTGATCGAAATAGAAGTAGTTCCAGTAATTGTAGCCTGGATTTTTTTTCCTATTAATATACTCGGAGACATCCAAAATTTGCCTGTAATATAAGAAAGAGTGTTGTTATATTGACAAAAAGTAGAAAATCATCACTTAATGGCTGGGGACGGGTAGAGGAGTTGAGCGAACACATGTATTTTCATTGCGAAGATAATGTTTGTTCTTGGATTTATTTATGTATATTTTAGTCTTAAAGAAAGAGCACGGGTTGATGATAGCATTTTATTCGATATCTAATTCATCCGTCCATTCCTATATAAAAATATTTTTTCGCTACATTGACAGATAGTTTTAATAGAAAGCGGTACGTATGAAGCAATGCTTCTAAATATATAATCTTATTTCGTTTCAAAATATATTCTTCCTACTCACGCTTAACAAATCATCGTATAGTGAATGCAATTTGAATTGCAAGTAGATTCGGCGAGTCCCTTAGGGAATCGGAAATATTGGCAAATTTTTATAATTGTAGCTATATTTATGGGGAAAATATAAATATTTTGAAAATTAAACAGTGTCATAAAATCCATGATGTATACTAAAAACTCTTATTTCATGAAATATGATGGTTTTATACGAGTAGCGATAGCTGTGTTCTCGATGTTTAATGGTCACTTTTATTTCCCTGTTGTACGTTGATTACAAAATATTATTTCATTACCTACCGTTCCATTTAAAAAGAACCACAGAAAAAATAAATAGATGACAGGAGCACGATGTATAGAAAATAAATTAAAATGGAAGGGGTTAATCTTCAATGATAAGTTGGTGGGGGTAAAAATAATGCCTAAAATGAATCACGTGTTTTATGGCCCTGCTTACTTAGATGTCTTCCTTCCTTTATTGCCCCGATCGAGATTTCACCTATGGGAGGAAAGGATTTTTAAATTTCTGATGTGATATGCTCCTACTAAGTACCCTTTCCGTTTCTCTTGCTGCAACCAAGATGTGCTCCACTTACTGAGCTTTTTTAAGTCAGGGGGAGAAGCATTGAGTGCCGGCCATTGGTTAAATCGACCGCTTTTTCCGTCACGGTCCTATCGATCCTGGGTGTTTGAGCATGTCGCTCTTTCACGGCGGCAGCAGTGTGCTTTCTCGGAAGCCCATCTCTCCGAGAGCCCGCTTCCATCCGATTTCCCTTCAATGCGGCGGACTGGCAGGATTTGTAGGATATCCTCTCACTATGCTCTCCCATGTGCAGCTGAGTCCTGTGCAAGCTGTTGTTTGTCTCTCTTCGTTGTATTCGTCTGTGCTGATGGAGAAGATTTTACAAGTTGAAAATTATTTTGAGAAAATTCCACCTTAAATTAACTCCCACCACTACAGCTGAGGCATCAGTAACGTTTGATCAAACTTTTCTTGGGGTGATATATTGCGCTGCACCTATTATCAATCCTGGTTATTGCGTCGAAGTTGGCTTTTGTAACAGTCTACTGATACGTCCGATCCATTTGTGGCAGTAAAATTTCCCAAACTTATTCCTCGAGTTTTATTTCAGCTCTGTAGAGGTGAAATGAAGAATTGTTCCCGAATGAATTCATTTTGAGCAATTCATTGGGATGAACTGAATGAGTTCAATCATGATTCTCTGGCGAAATCGCTCAAAATGAACATGAGCGTTGATCTCGTTCATAACGAACGTTGAATCCACGAATCTGTTAAAATGAAATGATAGAATCAAACTTCTGTAATTATATTAAAACTTTGCGTCTCACGAAATAGTAACACTCTTGGCTGAAGTATTAACTCCTTTGCATATGCATTGTTCTCATAGTTGATGTGTTGTCAATCCAAAGAATCGTGAATTTCTATGATGATGGACGATTTGAAGGGTCGAATAATCGTCATGAATCAAATCACGTGAATTGAATCCTAAAAATGAACTGAACTCCCACAACTACAGCTCAGGCATTAGTTTGGTTCAAACTTTTTCTTGGGGTGAAATATTGCCTTGCACCTATTATCAAGCCTGGTTACCCTGTCGAAATTGACTTTTGTAGCTGTCTACTTCTAGTATATACGATCGACTCAGTTCTTGTGTACAGTGACTGCGAAGACAGTAGCGGGTTATGGCAATCAAATTGGATATGTAAATAAGGCTGTCGGGCTCTGCGATGGCGGCGTCAAACAGGCTCTCGAAAACCCTCGCTCCAGCAAGCCGATCGAGTCTTGTTAGATTTGAGTGAGGCCTGGGCGAAGCTCGGTCGGGTATTTCGAGACTCCTTCCGTGATATGTTCACCCTGCGTCACAATCTTGCGATAAACCCTCCTCAGGCTCCAGCCTACCAGAAAACTCTTGTATGGCAAAGCTCGAGCCGATTTAAGTGGCGTATTTGACTTTGGAAATTAGCACCATCGAACCCCTCTTAACTCTTAAATATAACTTTTCATAGATAATACTGTAGTAAACACGCGAATTTTCTTCCGTAGTGAGAACTCCGCTAACTATTATTGCACACCAAATTTCATTGATCTGCACGCTGTATGTTAAAAGTTATTCTTTATTTATATTTTCTATTCATAAGGCATTGGGAGCTGGATGCTTCTGCCATGTTCTTGGCAAGAAAGAAATCACTGTCAGAATTCAGACTCGATGTTGCAGTGATCCAGGACCTTGTCCCTTGCGTTACCAAGTTACGGAGTTAGAGGGAATATTTTTCATTGAACTTCCAACTTGTTTTACATGCTCTCGTGGTTATGGAAGCTTCCTGGCTTGGCGTTGTGCTTTATGTCATACGCGTGGGTGAATTTTCAGGTGGGCTGATTGAAGCCGTCGGCAGTAATTTTTAGATTTCCTTTCCTTTGACGCTCTCCTCTTCTCAAATCGCCGATAAATTGGATTTTGGTTTCGTTTGGATCTCTCCTCCGGTTTCATTGTATTTGTGCGTGGGCATATGTGTTCGAATTTTTACCTCCTCTCGGTCTTTTTTACTGCCTTTGGTTAGCTCAGGTTTCACTTTCATTGCAGTCACGGTATTTTTTCTTTGTGGATCGCTGTACATTTTTATTAAAATTTCAATAGCTACCTAATGGTCATGTTTATCATTTTGATCGATTGAAATTATCTGTTTTGGGAGAACTGCTATCGATAACTGTTGCTGTGAAGAAGTAGAAACTGTTAGAACGAAGGTTTCTGCAGTGTTTGACCTTTGCATTTTTCTTGGGTTTTCTTCCTCGTCAATTGGTGTGTGGAAAACGGTTTGGCTGGCTACCTGTCAGGGCCTTCGGGTCGAAGATATCGGCGTTTAGTTTCTCCCTCGCTTATTCGAAGTCGACATGAAGACACTGGCATTATAGCCAGCGAAATCTTTGTCCACAATCCAACTAACGCGGAAAAAAACCCTGGAAAAATTCAGAGATCAATTAGAAATTGTTTAATGAATTTATTTCATCGATTTTTTTCAATGTATCAAATCAATGGTTCGCAAGTTCGCTTCGTGGAATGGTTACACGATGGAATCAGAAATCAACTTCGTTATATTCAACATAATTTTTATTAAAAACTCCACTGGTTTCGACCTTTTCAGGTCATTATCTATTATTTATTTATTCTATTACCTCTTTCTAATGACGTGAAAAGATCGAAACTGGTACAGTTTTTAATAAATACTGTGTGGAACGTTAGACATTTTATTATTGATTCTATCATTTTTCAATGCATTTAAAGTTATCCTTAAAATGTGAACAACCCTTAGTGCTCGGGAATAGAATTAGAATAGAATAGAATAGATTAGCGTGGCTGGGCTTTCTAAGTCTCGGGTAGACGCAGCTCAAGTTGTTATGTTTATGTTCGGAAGGGGTGGTTTTACGAGGCTCGCGCATAAAGGGGTTATGTTCTCACCAGCATGTTCAAATTGCCTTTTGTGTGGTCATTTATCTTGCTTTCTGGGTATTGTTTTTGTTACACATGAGTGTAGAAGTTTCCCATGACATTTACTGTAACCGAAAAGGCTGTAATTCATTTATATCCCATCCGTACGAAGCGCACATTTTTACTTAAGTATTTAGACTGCAATATGATTTCAGAGTCCAAAAGCGCTCACTGAGTTAGCTAGAGGTTAGCGCTATTTTCATTTATGGGCTTCAGTGTAGTTTCCTCCAGGTTTATTTAGGGAAAGTGTCAAGACAGCAGTGCCATTGGCTTCGAAAAACGTTATAAGTAATGATGCACACACATACTGTGTAAATTTAGTCTCATATCCCAACTGGAGAGTGCTGAGTATGGTATTATTTTATCTGACCACTAAAATTTTATATCTAATAAAGTATACTTTTATCGGTTGAAGGGAAAATGATGTAAAATATGGAATACCCACTCACGTAGCTTACATTTATGCCATCAAATTATTCGTTTATAACGGTCGGTAATTCTGGGTATTTGAACATTATCAGCGTAAGTTCTGATGGCCCTGAATAGAATTCCCACACACTTTTCATTATTTTCGAGTGTTAATCCTTTAAAACAATACATCTCTTCTATCATTCTGCGTTATGCTGAGTAGGATGCAGTTATTAGTTTTTGGTAATCCGCAAATTTTTGATGAAAATCCCATGAATTTCGTATTTGATGAGAGGCAGTTTCACACGATATATATCAGTGTATATCTGCATGATCATCCGTATGATTCTGCTGTGGAAGGTGAAACCTACGACTGAATGAATCAGGGCAAAGATTCATCTGATATTTGGCAATGACCTCTTGAAATTAAACCTTTTGTAGCATATCCAATCGTTATTTAGGTGCATTTTAATACCCACGCGTTTTTTACCTTCGGTCTCCCTTAGGACGACGTGGAAATCCATGAACGTTCTGTCTATTTCCATCCATGTACCTGCTGGAACACTGAAAACAACGCGTGGTTTCCTTCAGCTGGTTTCTCTCAGATCTCTAGGTTGTCTTGACTTCTCCATAGTAAAAAATGTAATAATAGCTGTGCTCTATGTTGATTGACCAAATTCCTGCTTTGCAGTGAAAGTATTCGCGTCTTTGCCCCATCCCCGTACCTCACTATCTGTGCCATACTATGTTGTGTGACCAAAATGCGTAGCCATTGGAGAAAGCGGAACTAAGTCCGTGTTCGTTGATTTGCAGGTTCCGTCTTACGAATGGTATGAAGGGTGCTTCCTCAAGGGGTCAGGATTAATACAAATGGAGGAGCAGGGTGTACCGGTTAAAGGACCAATCTCGACAACTTGTGTCAACGGTCATCATGCTGAAGCACTCCTGCAGTCTACGTTTGTGTGTTAGCAATTGTCAAGGTAAGACCAGCGCCCACACGGTTGAGTAACAAAAAAACCAATGTGCATTGTCTAGTTGATTTTAGCATCATCCTGTGTTCGCTGTTAAATGTTTCGTCATAGTTCCCTCCCTGCCCCTTGTAAGAGTAGCCAGCTTCCCAAGCTTCTAAAATGAAGATTTACAGCTATGTGTTTTTTGTATGTGTTTCCTGATACAACTTGAAAGATCTCGTGCTTTCTTGGCGTATTAACAGCTAGTTTTTTTCGAGTGTCCATTCGGCTTAGGTGCTCTATAGGTGCGGATATTTTGACTTCGGCCTGGTAAATTGTCATTAAATGAGCCTGTAATTATGCTTCTCATGACGAGAAATCTATCAGACCTCGAAACGGCGGATACAATTTATTGACCATCTCATAACCCGATAAATATTTTTCCGGTAGGTACGTGTAGTTTCAATGCCATACCGTCTTCATCAGGCACAAGTTGTTTCTTAAACTTGTAGTACGCACAAAAACTAGTATGTAGTAGAGGGAAACCTTACAAAGATTCTCGTAGTATGGTGTTATTAAAGCTATTTAGACCAGGAAGATAAATAATCTGTGGAATAATACCTAGTTATTAATCTTTCCTTTGTGAAAAATGGATTTCCACGTTATTAAGCCCAAAACCCTGACTCATATTCCGAAATATTAATTCAATTCTTCCCTCGCACACGCTTTTTACATCCCTGGTGTTGGTGTTAGTTCTTACCCTGATGTTTTAAACCCCCAAAACAGTCGGTATATAGCATATCTTGGAAGACGACAGAACCACTTTTTGGGCTAAAACTCTTCTTAAAACTTGCTCCACCCATAGCGTTGAAGCTAATATTATCTCGGCTATGAGTATAATTCGAAGGACTCAAACCTTTTAATTGTTAGTGTTTGCAATGGAGCATAATGAGCGCCGAAGTCCCTGAAGCATTGAAACTATAAGTCATTATTATATACTAAATTCCGTTTTGTTGTGGAATTCAAAGTTTTTATCCTACGTGTTTCTAATAGATTTCAGCGTATTACAGCCGTGAAATCTTCGAACTTAATTCCCTTACTATTTTTCTCACATCCACGCGTCCTGCATCCTCACAATGTGTGAAGATGTACTTTGATCATGAAAGTGTGAACGTATAGAAAGGTATTAAATCGTTAACTATTTTACTAATTACTCACAAATATAACTCATTTATTGAGATTTATGAGGACACCCAAACGTTTAGTGTTATCAAGGGGATGCTTATTAGTGGAAGAATTCAAAGCTTTTTAACCTTATTTGAAGTGGTTTTCCACGTAACGAAGCTATTAAAATTTGTCCGTCCCATTTAACTTGAATGTAATCTATTTTCTCCCATGTGCCTGATGTTGACTGTAGCGTTGGCTTTAATGGGGTGTACCAATATGATAAGTACCAGTGGCATGATTTAAAATGTTTCATTAATTTAAAAGACAGTTTTAATTCTTCGTTTGAGATTCATTGAAAAGTGATATTGAATCTATTAGTATCAAATATACATTACTTTCAGTGGAAGAATTTTCAATTATTCGTGTTCCAAATGATTACTCCCGTAATGTAGCCGTACTTATAGAATTAAATTCTGTTCTTTCCTTATCCTCACGTACTAACTCGATTTTTTTTAAATCTGGCGTTTTAGTATCTTATCCTGCTAAGCCACATATTAGGTCAATTCAATTTAATCATCAAGTTTAGCTTCTGCCTTTTACGCAATGATGGCTCTTGTGATTTCTTTCTAGTATAAACTAGAAAATGTGCCTGGGTAGAGTAACTCAAAGGTTTGAATTTTACGCGTTACATTTCGATTTCACCGTAATGAAGCTGTGAAAACCTAAAATTCGATTCCCAATGCTTTGTGGCTCAACACGCGATTCTTTTCGTAGATTTGCAGCTGATAATACCATGAGGGTAGTGTTCAGTCGAATATTCGCTAGAAGGACCATTTATTATTCGAGCCTTGTCTATAATCTAGCTGCTCCCTTTTACGTGATGGTGGCTCCGTAGCAGTTCAGTTAGTATTTCTCAGAAAATGTGTATCGGTGAAAGAATTCAGAGTTTCCAATTCCTCTTCTCCCAATTGGATTTCCCCGTAATGGAATTAAGAGTTTTCAATTCCCTGTTTGTTGAATATTCGCCAGAATAGACTATTCGTAATTCGAGGCTTGTCAATAATCTAGCTGATCCCTTATACGTGATGGTGACTCCTTAGCGTTTAAGCTAGAATTTACCAGAAAATGTGTATCGGTGAAAAAATTCAATAGTTTTCAATTCCTCGTCTCCCAAATTAATTTCCCCGTAATGGAATTAAGAGTTTTCAATTCCCTGTTAGTTGAATATTCGCTAGAATACACTATTCGTAATTCGAGGCTTGTCAATAATCTAGCTGATCCCTTTTACGTGATGGTGACTCCTTAGCGTTTAAGCTAGTATTTGCCAGAAAATGTGTATCGGTGAAAAAAATTCAAGAGTTTTCAATTCCTCGTCTCCCAAATGGTTTTCCCCGTAATGAATCTCCGAACTTTAAATTCCGTGCCACTGCTCTTCCCACATCCACGCCGTGTAGCGTACGCGAATACGAGGAGTGCACCGCACATCGAGATTGAATGCCGCGGTTCACCAAACTTCCCGTTGAGCAAGCAGCCAGGAGGGAAGTGACTTCGTCGCTTCCGTCAAACCCGGCTGCGGGATTAGCGCCGAGGCGGGACGGAAGTTTTAGGAAGCCCCCCCCCCCGCCCCCACATCTCCCGTGTTTGCGCACGCTCCGCGTCGCTTCTTGTTGGCCCGAGGCGCCGTCAAGTGTGCGGGGACGCGGCGTCGGATTGTGTCGAAAGTTTTCCGAGACCGCGTCATGGCGGTGGTCCGGGCAAAAGTTGGGAGAGCAAACCTCTCCCGAAGGTGCCAGGATTAATTGCCTGCCTCCCCCACGTGACGTGTTTCACATCGTTAATCTCCCAATTTAATTTTTAAGCCGAGTGAAGTTGGTTTTTTTTTGTGGAAAAATTCCCTCGTCCCGATTGATGGGAGTTGAGCCCTCTCTATATGCACTCAAAGTAGCGTTTTCCTACCTCTGATGCGCATCGTGGATTAAATGGGAGCTATCGCTGGCATCGCATTCAGTACCGTCAGAATCCGAAAAGTGGAGTGCTGAATCAAGTTGTAACATATGTAGGCGACGTATAATATGGTGTGGAGGTTTAAGTTACTATTAGAGACATAGAAACCATGTTATTAATTGCGTGTCAGAGAACAAATCCAGGATTTTTTGTAATGTTCAATCTAAAAAGTTTTTTATCATTACCGCAGCTATTAACGTGGAGATGAGTGTGATATAAAGATATCATAACTTTTTAAAAATAAATTAATGTGGAAAATATTTCCACCACGCTATCATTGGCGATTTTCCCAGGATATAAGGGATTATAGATTTTATTTTGGAATTAATTTTTAATTTTAGAAATTACCGCAGAGTAATAAGTTGAATTTTTATGATGAATCAATGCTATAAGAGTTCGTAAACGAAAGGGGAATTAAATTAAACAAAATGTAAATGCTGTACTGACTTGAAGTAAAGACATAAAGAAATTTCTTAGTAGTTTACCTTTCCAGAGTCATCCGCAGGTGCATTTAAAAAGTTATAAGAATCCATTGAGGTTAAAAATCGTTTCCCTTGGCGTAAAAAATGAAAATGTTTAACGGAAGTTCAAGGAGGAATTTTTTCTCGAATGTGCCATTCCACGATTATCGTAATATCTAACTGGTCTCGTGTCTGATTTTCCCATTGAAATAAAGTTCATCGGATTTTAATAATTGAAATTTTCTTGTATTGAAGCATTTCGAGTCATTGGCGGATGACTTGAGACTCCAATCGACTGCGAGGAGTTCACACAGCTTTAGACTCCTCACTCACATCGAAACCGAATTTCGGATTAAATCACGTACGATTGTGAGTTACCCTATAGTACATACTTTCCCAATATAAGTGCATTGCCGGCGAAAGTTGTTTGTTGGGATTGTAGGTGTAACCAAAAAAAAATTAAAATCGTCACTGCCTACCCAAACCTGCTCTTGAAGTTTATTTCTTCGAATCCTGTTCTTGGTGCGCAACCAAAACAGTTACGCCAAGATTTTTTTTTCATGATATAGGAGTCCGATAACGAGTAATATATCTGTAATCTCTGATCCGCACTGTTTCTCTATTGATTAACTTAATTACGCTTGTCAAGTTTTTATTCATAATATTTTCCCTGGCCATTTCATGTACGTAAAGAAGTGCTAATTATTCTCTTTATTTATATGTAGGGACCTGTGAAATATTTTTTATCCGTAGTAATACATTTTCCTGCGATAAATGTATTTTTCACTATATTTTTAGCTCAGGTTCGAGTTTATATCAGTCACTAATTGAGGAGAATTATGAAATTTGAATACATGTTTAGTGACTTAATGTATGCGGTTTCGCACTAACCCCATTATTTATCTCTTTTGCTTTGTAAGCAGAGGGTCGTTTAACGTCTGCATTCCTTTTTTGCTTAGTTTTTCTTAAGCTGAGCCAACTGTGTACGCTGTCAAGGAACTGGCCGTCGTTTGAAGAAAAGACGTCGCAGGACTTGAGCCTTAAATTCCACCTATTTGTGTGGGGCTTCCTAATCTTATGTGGGTTCTTAGCGCAAAATGCAATTCTTGTGCGGTGTGTGGGTACTAAGCGATGCGATCGGACAACAGTCTTATTTGCGAATGACAAAGTATTGATTTTCAGTGGCGTTTCGTGATTTACGTTCAACTTCCTTACTGCGCGGGCCTTGTGATTAACCTTGGCATGAATGCTCACTTAGGGGTAGGAATTTTCGGAGAATGATTGAAGATACGAATGTGAATCCGAAAAGTTCTCTTTTATGATTTTTAAGTGCTCCTTTTTCAGTATTTACAAGTTTGCGAATTAGGTATTGATTTTTTTGATTTTAATCTCGCACTTTTTGAAGGGATGGGTTTTTAAAAGTACCCAGCGAAAGACATACGAGTTAAGTTGTCCCTACGAAACGGAGAACACTCCATTTTCCAAGAAAGCTTAATTTCACATCGCCAAATCAACCGGCCAAAGGGTGACAAAAAAACTCAAAATGGTTTTTTAACCCATTTTAAGAATTTTTAATGGTTTTTATTAATAGGGTTTTTAAAAGTTGTATCTTTTCTAGGCTTCTACGACGAAGCTGTTGTGTGCTTTTAGAGAAAGGATTGGCTACGTTCGAATCAAATGGTTTATGTCGTCACTCTGTTTCCATATGAATCACATATTTTAAATATGCACTCCCTTGTTATGTGCATCAGTAAATCGTATTGTATTCTGTTCAGAAATGAACCAACCACTAGCCATCCATTTCAAATCCGTGCTGGCACTCATTGAATAGTGCACTAGCTTAACTTACTTATTAACCGTATATACTTACTAATGGATAAGAGCAATGACTTATTCTGCACTATCAGCGTCATTTTCTCATCCCGGATGATATTTACATGAAATCAATAATATATGCTCCAAAGTGTCAAATGTCACAGCTTAATCCATATTATAAGATGTGAATTTGTTGGAAAATGTTTGGGATTTCATAGGAAAACTTTACGTCACAGTAAAGTGCCATTTTATAATATACAACAATTAAAAAATATATACCCGTTGTAAATAAACCTCAGCTACCTGAATATGAATTACTTTTACAAGAGTATCAAATTTACTGAATTGTATCTTGAATAAATCTTGGTGAGGTGGCTTAGTAAATCGATGAAATTTTGTTTAGTGCGGATTGCATGTTGAATTTTAGCCCTATTCTAACATCCATGGTATGACTTGTTCATGGTTTGTAATTTCTTTGAAAATTGATGATAATGCCGTTCAGTTTTTATGCTATAAAGTTATTTGAAGAGTGATTTCTTTGAGGTGCGGCGTTTTAGTCCTGATTCCATTGCATTATCTTGTTGCTGGAAGAGCTCCCTAAATTTCTGCCAGATTGTAATAAATTTTTCGCTGAAGTGTACGCCAGACAGAAGATTCTCTCTTGTTTTGCTCATGAAGCCCACTAAAAACGTTATTTTTTGTTGGTGTCGCCCTTTGGGCAGTTCATTTGGAGATATGAAATTAAGTTTTCTTGGCAAATGGAGTGCACTCCGTTTTTGTAGGGACTACTTAACTCGTGTGTCTTTCGCTGGGAGTTGGATAAAATGCTGGCGAAGACTTAGCGCACTTCCTCTTCTCGGTTATGCAATTACGCTTATTGTCCGGTCGGCCTAAGTTCTCTTTATATATAGTTCTCTTTATGGATAGTTAGTTCCCTTTTGCGGTCCTGCCTCGCACTCGCGATTCCGCCCTCAGCTTCGCTCTCCACAGTTTTGAAATTCCGCCGCCTTTCCCTCAAGTTTCTAAGTTTTCCTATTACGGTTTTCGATTGTTGGAACTCGGGGTGTTTTTTTTTATTCTCCGTAGTTTAGAGATGCCTCGGGAACTGTCACTTTCAAGGTGAACGTTTGAACGCCTTCGTTAAATCGGGATTAGGAACCCGTCACATCAGGGCGCATGCTTATTGCCCAATCCCCATCTTCATTTTTAAGCATTCATAAATAAGGTAAGGTGACGCATAAAATTATCAGTATGAGAGAGCGTAATGGAAATCCAAGGAGCGCGAATTTAGGGGGAGCGGGTTTGCGTTGCGTGCGTTCCGCGTATTTTGATTATTTATTCATTTACATTCTAATATATTGCCCCTCGGCCGCAGAAGTCCAGTGTATACTATACCATTACTTTTTTCTATGTTTTCCTACCGTTATACTTAAGAAATAGATTATCATTATGTATGTTCATTTTATGAGTGTTTTTGAGTATGGTTGTTTTCAAATTATGTATGAGCATTTAATTCAGATTTTTTTAGCCATGTTGTTCAAGCGGTCTAAACGCCGCTTAAGATTTTAAAATATTTTCTCCTATCCTTATATCGAGGGAAATCATCTCTTTTGGTTTAATATAGGTATTAAAACAGTCTTAAGTGGGTATAACTAATAATTCAATTATCAACGCAATTACTGACTTCCTGTCGTTATGGTCATTTCTTATTTTCATTTCGTCGTATCGAGCATCTCTACTGCCATCTGAGTAAGCCACTCCCTTCTAGTTAGCTGCTGTAGTTAAACAGGCTTCAACTGTCTTAAGTAATTGACAGCTTTTCTCAATGCCCTGCGCCTACGCTTTACTAATTAACATAAAAGTGTAGTTAAGGTATAAAAGTCTCTACTTTGCTGTAGTTAACTTTTACCTTTTGTTAATGACAGTGATAATATCCTTGTAACTTTATATAGATCAAGCCTCTTTGTGCTTCGACACTTCTTTTTTTTTATAATTTTTACCTATTGATTGAATGAAGGTAGAAAAAATGTCTTACCATTAAGTTATTAATGCACTATTATTTAAGCGTATATAATTATTCCTCTAAATAATCTTTCAAAATTTCTTACAATTTTCAATACATGGAGTTTATCTTTAGATAAAAAAATGGGCTACATGGTTAATGGTTATGGGACGCAGTGGCGAAGCAATCAGATTATTAGCCTTTTAGCAAAAATAGGCCAGCTATCTAGGCTGAATCAATCGAGGCTTGATCAAAGATAAAGTTCCCTTCATTCTGAAAAAAATCGTATTCTCGGAAAACCCAAGGCACCAACAAAATACTACTCTCTATATTTGATAGTTGGGTTTTTTCGTGGGCAAATTTTTCATTTTTTACTGCTCTAATTTCCTTTTTTTTCATTTTTATCGGTATTGTAAAGAAGTTCCGTGGTTTCCATTTCCTCGAAATAATTCCCCACGCCGCAGCAATACTTAACGCTGAGCTGATGACGAACGTATTCACGAAAATTTCCCGACTCCCCTTCAACGTGCTCCTTCGGGAATCTCGGACCAAATAATATTTTTCGGTGGTTGTCTCTATTTTTTTAGGATTGTACTTTTTCCACATCAATGCCGGCATTTTTGAGATATGGTGTGTTTTCAATCTTGGTCTTAGCTTTCGACTACTGTGCATACGAGTTTTTTTATTTTCTTTTGTCATTCCCGAGTTTCCATGCTTTTCGCTTCAAATAAGTCCATACGTCACAATAATATTTACTCTGAGCTGATGACGTATGCATTCTTGAAAATAATCTATCGCTTTCCCCCACCCCGGAACATGCTACCTGGTCGATCTGCGGAGCGGGATGTGGCGTGGTCAGGGCTGGACATAATTTCAAATACAATTATTTTAAAATACGTATTTCAGGCTGTCCACCGCCCGGGAAAACCTGGAAAATGCGGATTTTTAGTCCCTGGTATTATGCATCAATTATTCATGAATTTTGGCTCCATCTGGGAACTTCAAGATCATTTATTTGAAATTCATTTCACGTAAAAGTTTTCCATTTCAACACCCATTTTCTGGCAATTTTTGCGTAATTTCAAGTGCAGTAGCTTAGTAGAATTTTTAGAGCCGAATCGAAACGTGGAATGTCATACAAGGCAACGCAATCGAAATCTACCTCTCTTAACCCAAGGTTAAAAAACACGAAGAATAGACTGCCAGGTGACGTTAACATCTTCTTATGAAGTCGGAGAAGCATTTTGGAATAAATTTAAATTTTAAATAAAATGTGTGATAACTAACTTATTCCATGTCCTTGTAAATACATAAGTATATTATTAGGTATTTTATAAATAGGTATTTTGCCATTCTAAAATAAAAAATAATTAAAAAAATACTTTTGAAGTAGCTCTGATAACTTTTCTATAACATTATGATTCAGAGAATACTTCGTTTTCGTTAGAATCATTTTCTTCGTGCTTGCAACTATCCATAACGCTATAAGATAGGTTATATATTTTTAAGAGCTCTTATTTTCCGCACAAATAAATTTTGTATTTGAAAAGGTTTTTAAAATATTATTTTGTAGTTTGTTTTTCAAAAGCCTTAATCAAAAGTATTTTTTCATTTCGAATACATTTGGATCGGCATTTTGTATATCAAATACTCGTCGGCCTGCATTTTGCCCTGCCCTGGGCGTGGCTTAGTCAGCGCTCGGAAGACAACGTGTCTTCCCCCGGTTTATCTCCTCGTTAATCGCGCCTCTCGTAGCTCACATCGCACGGATCGGATGTTACTAAATTGCAATCTGTCAAGCCCGCCCACCGCCAGGGGTCATTTTCGTGGGTTGGCAAACGATCGAGTAGCATCGATTTTGGGCTATCGTAAGCTATAATTTTTGGGTCGTGACTGGATCGGGGTAACTAATTCTCATGCCCATTTCGCGCAACGTCATAACGAAGATCTCTTCGTTTTGTCATCAATTTAATACCAAGCTTTTTGAGGGAAATATGGTGATCATGCTGATAAATGGAATAGGATTACGTGCGATGCTATTCTTAGCGGATTCTAAATTCGTTGCGTATGATTTTTCTTATTGATGTATCATTCAAGAAATTCTATGTTATTGCCACATAAAAATTCTTTGACAATTCTGTACAATCGGTTTGAAATATTGATACTCTCTTTGAAGGATGCACCTTAAAACTCCGTGGACGTTTAACGTCGGTATCTTTTTTGTAGACTTCGGCCTCTGCTCCATAGCAAATAGGATTTTTTTCTACAGAAAATCATATAGGAAATATTTTTGCTTGGACAATCAATTTCTACAGTACTAATGCGCTCTTGTCCGTGCGGGATAATTCTGTCGTAGAAATTCGATGTTTATGGGAACAGAATGACTGTTAACTGTAAAATAAAGACCATAATGTTTCACTGAATGCCTTAATTGCATCATAGAAACTTAATTGATGTATTAATTTCGAGTTACGTGCTGATTCTAGATTGGGCTAACCCATGTTCAAGTAAGATAATGGGAGAATGACGAAGTTAATTTGTTGGTTAAGTTTAAGTCGCTTCGAGATTAATTCCATATTATCTCATTGAAGCATAATTTTAGGGGGTGAAGCGGAAAATCATATCGATATATTTGACAATCCCTGTATGTTCCTTTATTATCTTAATCTTAATGTTAGCGCGATGAATTTTCAATGGAAGAGGTCCTTAACCATTTTTGACTTATTTCATTCACTTGAATATGGCTGAAAGCATCCCTACCGTCATTGCGCTGATATTTTAAGGTAGAGTCAGTAGATTACACTGCGATATCGGCGGAGCTGTTGTAAAAATGTGCTCAATATTTTACCCTTTATGTCGTGGCATCAATTGATGAGAAATTAAAGGAAACAGGTTGAAGATTTAGCGTCTTATTATATCTATTTTTATGACGTAATAGTACTATGCCTTGTGATGTTGTAGTGGTGCTTTCAGCCTCTTTGCATTTTTTTCCCCAAATTAAATATGGATGATATAAATTTTAATTCCAGTAAGTGGCGGTTAATCTACCTTCTGGCGGTCTATCAGGGATTAAAGCGCCGTAAATCATTTTGGGAGATGTCAGGGAAATGCAGCATTCGTTATCATGAGCCCCACCCGCAAGAATATTAATTGGCAGTAACCATAGGCTTAACCTGTGTTTGAACCTGGATATCCCCTCTATCCCTCTGCTCTCTTAGGGTAAGTGGAGAATCTTGAGGGTCGGTGTCGCGAAAGTTAAAAAAGAGGATTCTCAAGACAGCCTCTAAATGTGTTGTCACCCACCGCGCATTTAAATTGGTTTACAAAAGTCGCCACTTGCGTTTCTGACGGGCTAAGTGATCCAAGTTTCACGGGGAAATAAGGTATAATTTGGGATTTTAACCAAAATTAATATGCATAAAGTGATGTGATCTATCAAATTAATAACTTTTCGATAACTCACTCACAATAACAAACGTTATGCTGCCAAATAGTGGAAAAAAGTGGATCGCATTGCACTCTTCACCGAGCGGCGGACATTTTTGAAAACCGATTAAAATGCGACGGAAGTGGCAGTAGAAATCTGCCTTCTATGGGATGGAAATGGCCCTCCTTTATGCAGTCCCCTTGGTCACTGTCTAAACAACGTCTTTCCGTGTCTTCCCTGTCTGGCGTGATGCTGGTTAAGTTTTCGTCGGAAGATTTTTCCCAAGCCTGTTTGACTTACCAGATTCCGTTTGTTGTGGCTAAGAGTGCGCGTGTCCTTGGCTTAACTTCTGCCGTTGTACAGCCATTCATTTCCGCATTCGTCATCCTGCACTTCGATTTCGTCGCGGCAGTCTTGTGTTCGTCGTCTTGTGGCTTATTTTTGCCGTCAATTTGCTGCTGCATTTTGTGAGGTTTCCTTCATGAAATTGGAGGCCGAAGCCTTATCTGGCGTCGGTTTGTGGAAGGCGGGGGGGGGGGGGGTGGAAGTCGTCGTCTTGTGATAGAAGCCGGACTTGATCCGATGAAATATATTTTTAGAGCCCTCAAATGAAATAATGTTCTCGGTTTCAATGGTTGGCATTGAAATCTAAATGTGTGCCCAAGTTATTTTTCCTCCGCGACGGTGCGTGGATTAGTGTGGGGCACGAGCGGAGGTTTTCAGAGCGATTGTTTACGGCGCTTTTATTCAGAGATACCGATATTATTCGTGATTGACGCGGGATTTTCGAAACGACCTTCATTCTTACCATGTCGCATGTGAACTATATGATCCATCCATAAGCATCATTCACTTGTAAACAGTAATTATAGGCTACACATTTTGCATTGAAATAAGGGGGGCGTGATAGCCTGTAATAAGTCATAATCAATCGTTAATTTTGGTGGTGGTTGCTATGTGTTAGCTATGTTTGTTTAGTCAGGCTTCTGTTGTTGACCAGTGTCAGTATTAGTTGATGCAGGCTGACAATTAGGTATCAGTCCATGATGGAATCGTTTTCTGCTGGAATCACTCTCGCCTATGTGGCTGTTGTGTAACAGAAAAAGAATTGAATTATAAATAAAGACTTAATTTGTGGAAGATCTGAAAAATATACTACGATAGTCAAATTTTGTTGCAATTTTTGTATGTATTAATGTCAAATATAGAAAATATACCTTTTCTAAGATTATTCTTGCATGTAAATATTCATTTTGATTTTTTTTATGAAAACACATGAATGTGCGTTTAATGATTTAAAGTAGGTACATTTACAGTTTGTTGAAAACGCGGCGCATCAATAAAATAGCGCGATTCTGGTACTCGGCGCTGGCAGTCATCTTTGACTCGTCGCTCCGAAAACCTCCGTTTCCTTCGAAATCCTCCAGTTCCTCCAATTACCTCCATTTCAATGCCTTGGTTCCGATTGACGCCCGACCTCCGTGGGTAGTACCGCCGGCATCCGCTGAAAGCGCTGCGATGGCATTCGACGGTTCAATTACTGGAGCGCTGCCTTCTGTAGGCAGAACTAGTGTGGGTGCGTGGTGATGGAATTTCGTCGCGAAGCAGCATAAAAGAGTTTTAACAATACATTGGGTCCACTATATCGTGGTGGTTATTGTTATTAATGTCAACGTGATATCCATAATTTTCTGGAATCATTTCATGTCTCAGAAACATACGGAGGATTACGCAGGAAAATCCGCGTTTTCCAATAGCTATTTTTTATGCGGTCACGATGCTGTAAATTATATTTCACTCAAATTGGCGATTACTCGGGTGCCAAGTTTACTCGAATACACACCACTTACCAAGATAATATATCTTGAGTTAAAGAGGACCGACTCCATTACTGCTTTCAGAATCACAATCCGGTTGTTAAATTTTCCTCCTCTTTTATGGCTAACAACTTCTCTTATTGCTTATGGGATAACCGATTTAGTTACCATAGCCTCATTTAATGCTGTGTACAGCAAGTTTGTGCGTGAAAAATGCAAAACATATTACTACTCAAGCAAATGAAAACCTGTAATGCTTGATAGAACAAACTTGATAGAATATAACCAAATTTGTCATTAAATTCCTGTATTTAGAGCTGAGATGTGACGCATTAATGATCGACAGGTCGTTAGCGTACGGCCGTATCCCAGCGGAGTGTGGTCCTGGGTTCCGTGACATGCTAAACATATTTGGACAAATTTCAAGGCGATACTTAGAATCACATCGATTCAGCATTGACGTGTCTATGTTCCACCGGTCTTTTTTAAGAAACTGACGTTTCCTGTTTTATTAATATCGATATTTCAGTGATTTTCTACTCAAATTTGCCTTTAAATAACTTTATTTTACCCGTAACAAGGATTTCATCGTAAGAAATGAACTTGCTTTTCGATACGTCTCATGTATTAAATACTTATGGTAATAACCTTGCTGTTTAGAAGTCTGCTTCGAAGGTTCTCTGATATTCAGGATTCATCGATTGGAACCAAATTCGCTTTCTCAATAACATTTATAACGGATGAGGCCCTAGAGCAATAGAAATCTCAAGTGGCTTTAGTAATTGGTTAAAAGTTGCTGAGGAGACAGATTGGAGCCACATATAGAATAATACTGTATCCCAGCGCTCGCTTTCGAAGCTCCTGACGATGAGGAATTTGAGCGCAAGACTGACTTGAATGAAATCAAAGTTATTGAGAAGCCGAATGGGACCCACTTGATCGAGAATTCTGAAATTCAAGTGACCGACGCGGTTTCGAAACCAAATTTCAATCGGAGAATGACATTTATAAAGTTAAATTTAGGGTTGAAAATAGTTTTTGTGCCATATCGCAATGTCACAGTTAAGTTACTATGTTAAACATGCCTCGTTCGATATTTATTTCCATCTGCTGGTAATGATAATATTAATAATAATAATGTGTATTACTCCATATTAATTACAAAAAAAGACATATACGAAATGTAAAGATTTAGGTTACCTGGAAGGCGGACTTTTGTTAAGGTTATCATTATTATATGGTAATCTTCCATGCATTGGTTTATAAATAGTGTATAAAAGGACATGTACCAACGTTAACGAAAATAATATCTTTGGCTGAATGCATTATTAAAATTATCGAATTTGATTTAACATATTATTATTTATTTAATATATTTAAGTGATTCTTCAATTTTTAGGATCAGTAAACAGCCATTTTTAGAGAAAAATATGATGATTTACCGCCCATTTGATGGTAATAAGCTGTAAACTTTTGGCCCAATGTATGTTAAACTTTTTCTGGATGGTGGTAATTTGGGCCTCGGCTAGTGAGTCAACATCCTAGTAAAATCCTAACTCTAACATGGTCATTGTTGTCTACTATCTCGGTATCCCACCTGCAGCTGTTCACCTTTGAAAATTTTTAAATCACGTAAGTAAAGCTGTTTTTTTTTTTTTTTTTCGAGAAAAGCTTTTAGGCTGCTGCCTTTGCCTCCATTTGATTTTGTAAAACCTTCCCTCTGGAAAATTCGCCTCTGATCGGAGTTTTGCGTTTCACGTACGCCATAGTATTGATTTATTCTTGTGATATTATTTTCAAGCGCTCTCATGCCTTGCCGCGGAGTTTGATTTGATTGCTTCGGAAAAGCCATCGTTTTTTTCGGTGAATCTTTGTGTTCTAGTAATATATCGGTGCTCTTGGAATTGGCAGCTGTGGATAAACTGATAACTTTGGTCGCGTGAAGTATCCTAATAGGTGGCTTTTGTGTTTTCTTTCGATGTAGAGCGGTTTCAGAATGTAGAATCGGGCTGATAGTAAGCTGTATTTTCGGGGTTTACCTGTAATTATCATGATTTTAAGTTGCCAAATGTTAATTGTAAACTGTTGTGTGTAGTAATTCCATATTATGGCTAGTCTAAGGCGAACGACAATTGAATTTGATTCATTTTAAATTTAATTGTTTATAAATTTTGAAAATACTCGAGGCATGTGTTCTGCATTTTCGTATTGTTTGGATGCTCAGTTAAAGAGTTATCCCTTCCGCATTTGCTACTCAAGGTATTCCCGCGTGACTCGGATGTTGTAAAAATAGTCGAACGCATATCTCATATTTCAAAAACAACCGTTATGTTCTTCACCGCGTCGCTATGTTCAAGAATCATGCCTATTTGAATAATGTATATTTTGAATGGTACTCTAGTGTTGCGTGGTTCATTCATAGGGCTTATACTTCATTTTGTTTTCAAGGAAGAGATTTTACCACTCTGAGATTCGCTTTGTAAGAAGATGGCTTGGTATCGTGACTGGTAGCATCCCTGACCGCCATTCGGGATATCCAGGTTCGAATTCCGGTTTAGCCAAATGATTTTTTCTATGGCGAACTCTGTCATCAGTGTAAAATTTGCTCTCGTGCGCGTAGCTGTGTACAAAGTTATTTGTTACATGCAGTGCTTCCGATCACATTAGTTTGAAACAATATTTCTGACGTTGAGCTTTAAATATAATAAATAAATATATTAATGGTGTAACTGAAGTGTGGTGGGAGCAATCATAATCGGTATGGTTAGGTTACCAGCAATTTTTAGGTTTTATGTACATTATAGAATTTAGAGATGAATACTAGAATGAAATTACAGTATGTGTAGTGTAATTATTGGAGTGGTGGAGCAGCATTAATTAAGCTGAATGCATTTGTCTGAAAAGATGAAAACGTTTCTCGTCATGTGTGCTTCTAGTAGATCGCGAGCAGTTATAATTTGCATTTTTGGCATTCCCAACGGTGATTAAAGCTAAAACCTCTCTCTGTCCCGCTGGTTTCAAATTTCAGGTGTGTTGGCAACGATGAGGGACACGATAAATGGAATTTGGAAAAGGGCCTTCCTATTGCAAAAGAAACGTCATAATCTCTGGCTCGCTCCCGATTCTTGGACTGCTGTCAGCATAAGTGCAAGCACTTGGTCGTATTAAAGCCGGTGTGTTCTTGCTTCGCATTTCGTCTACGTGCAAATATTATATGTAGGTGCATAATAGTTTGGTTTCCAATTTAGATCCCAGGCCTGGTAGCCCTCATATTTTAACTCCTTTTTTTTAGCTCCCTACAGGAAGGGGACTCTAAACCATTTCGAATAAGAAGCGATATGATTACGTTAAGTGTGGTTTTATATGCTAGGTAATTAGATTGCGTTAAGATTTTTCATTGTATGCCATTATTGCCAATGAGTATTTGTTCATTTAATGAATCTTTAAGTAGATCAGTGCAGGAAATTAATAAATGCTCCTTGTATTGGAGAAATAATTCGAGCTATTTTTTGCGTAACAAGATCCAAAGTAAGATTTTACAGCTTTGCAGTAAGTCTTCCTGGCACCACTTGCTACCTAGAGATTATGTGTCAACATTGAAACTCAGGTCTAAAGTACCTTTTATTTTGTTGGTTATTGCCTGTGTTATGTCTTAAACGCAAGCTATGGCTCTCAATTTCCCATGAATCTACGGCTTTCATATCAATATACTTTTGGGTTTGGATATTTAGTGGCTAATACGAGCTGAATAACATATTTGATGATTTATGATTTGTTGGGGAGTATAATTGTTTTATGTGATGTGTCCGTCGTGTAACCGGTTGGGATACAAACCACTGCATGGAAAAGATTGGTCGAAAAGTCTGAGGGAAACCCGGCGTCGGAATTAACTTGCTCTTAAACAGTGGAAGTATCTTAAATTACGATTTATAATATAATCTTACTCATATTGTAGACTAAACAATCTATATCATGTGTGTGCTGCAAAAAAATTACTCTGCGAATTTTGTCATAACTTTATGTGATTTGAAATGTATGTAACTATATGGACAGATACTTAATTTAGATAATTAAATTTACTGGATTAATAACTCTTGAAGCCCGTTTTACTCGCGGCACGCGATTGCGCAACTTGATTCACGTGCGAATTTGCATTTCAAAATGCATCGTGTAAAGTCGTGAATTGCATATACGTAAGGTTGAAAATATCACCTCCGCTAACTTTAAAATGATTGCAAGCCCTTTCGAATAAAATTCAACTTGAACATGTGCAATGTCGTGCTGCGTGTGAAACAGCTATAACACCATGGGTTCATGGCCTAGCGTCCCATTCAGCGGACAGAATTGTGCGCTGTAAGTGAGTGTAGTGTCATTAGTTGTGTGGCTCGATGCCAACTTTGTGGGATCCTGGTTCCATTCCAGTAAAGAAGAATTTTACTCGGAAGAAGTTTTGCGAGTAGCAAATTTTTCTTGTAAGGAATTTTCGTTTTTGTCTCTCATCGCCCGAGCAAGGTAGTAAAGATCTCCACCGTCGCCGGTGTCTGAACTCGGGTTCTCGTGCTGTTTTCTAACGACTACACTAACTCACTATGTTGCCGCCATGTTTTTCCTATTTATCTAGCCATTTGCTTCTCGTAAAATTCGAGGTCTTTTTGCGTAATCAGATGGAAATTTCGCGTGCTGAAATGATAATAAAAACCCAAAATTTCCCTCAAAAACTTCATCTTGTTGCAAATTGTACTTTATTATTGTTTCCATATCTTTTTGATACTCAGCAAGCCCCATTTAGGGTATCTGTCTGAGCTTATTTAGATAAGTATCACCATTAAATTAGTGCGCGTGTTTAGGTATTTCACATGCAGCCGTTGGAAATAGAATGGCACTGAACGATGTGTTTTCTCTGGCGTCCTCTCGCTCTAAGGAGAGGAAGAATCATAGCCCTACGCGAGCGGCAGCATATGGTGAGGCTCGCTGGCAAGGGTAATATTACCTGAAGGGTAATAAGGGGATGCGAAACATTATCGTGGCAGTAGACGGGGAAAATTGTTGTTTAAGATCGGAGGTACGTTGTAATGGAAGAACCGACTTGTTATTCCACGTAAAAAATTTATCAGGCCATTCAGTTCCGCTGACGATTGACATAACTAGGATTGGTCCTAGGTATTCTTAGTTTTGTGATCCTTATAATCGCCTCCAGCGTAAAAGCGTTACGTTTCATTAGTCAACGGCTGAGACATGGGATATTGTTAATTTAAGAAAGCATTGATATATCTCCCTGTGCTGCCTCTCCCTCTACTTCAGGATGGATTCCTTTTGTTACTTCTCTTTGATTTATACTTGTAGTTTGGTATTAGAGGATCGGTTAAATGATAAATTGAAGTGTTCTACCTGTGAATCTCGCTAGCAAAGCTTTGTTGGTAAATCATGGCGTCCTCTAATATATTTGAGGTTGAAGGTGCTAGGCCTTCTGCAATCGAGGCAGAAGAAGCAGGGTGTTCCAACCCGTTGAAAATCGGAATCAATTGGTATTTTCATTGCCGGAAATTTTCATTGATTACGCACGAATTCGATTCGAAAATTTTAAGTTTTGGTTCTTAAAGACTAATAACTTTAATATTGTAAATAAAATCAGTTGTGAAAAAATAGATGTAATCATCGTCACTTTAAGAACATTTTTGGTCTGTACATTGATCATTAAACCAATATACTTTTACGATACGAAAACAAATGCCTAGTGGTGTATCAAATGGCATTAAAATCTATACGTCTTCCTAATATTTTTGGGTCCGTGATGCTGTTACTGGTCACATTATATTGAAACGGCAATATAGTAATGGTGACGAAAACATTCTTATAAGTAATAGCCTAATTAGTTTTTTTCTTAAAGCGCTATATTATGGGTAAGGGTAGAAAAATTAAAAAAAGAAAAAAATTATAGCATTTCTGCATCATAAAATTTATCTAGGCGTCTCTCGCATTGGTGCTATATGCCTACTCCTTTGAAACTCCTGTGTTCTCCCCGTCCATTAATCCTGCGGGGTTCGCTCGTTGGCGTTGCGTGGTTTTCAAAGGCTTTAGAATTCGGGTCATTTTTTCATGACGCTGCGTCGTTTTGGGAATCGATAAATCCTACCTTATAACAATCCGCCTTCGCTAGGAATTCATGGTGAAGTGCTCTTGTTTGCGAAGCTGTTTTTAGACGTCCACCCTCAAATGCCCGCGGAAGCGTTAACAGCGGGTCGCTCCACTGCCGCTTCCAGAACGGTGAGCGCTGGGAAGCCAACGAGCAAACACCCGTCAAATCTAAGTCCTACACATCGTGCAGTGTAACCAACTCATACTTAAGGCGTCAGAAACCTGAGCCCAAACGGGTGATGCCAGCCCGAGGAAGCAGTTTTATAAAGGAGCTGCTACTTTTGTTTTAATGCTCAGTCGTGCAGAGAGCGTAAACTGTATCGCGCTTTAGTGGTTTTTTATCGTTACTTATGTGAAATGAGTCGTGATTTTTTTGCAACTACTAGAGTATTCGTCAGACTCTTTCTAGAGTATTCATATTCGTGAGTACGGTTATCAGTTACTTAGCTGTAGAGTTTTAATTTACGTTAGTATATATGTACCAGCCTCGGTGGCGGTGGATAATTCCGGTCGGTGACACTAATAATTCCGTGTGCACGATGAAAATATTTATATTAACGGTAGGGATCCTCGTGAAACGTCGGAATAAGGAAGGAATTAGATCTTTTGAATTGGCGTGTGCATTCTGTGTTTTATTGAGTGGAAAAAGAAAGAGATAGCTATGAAAACTGCGGCGTATCGGGCCGAGTTATGCGCAACGAATTCCATACCAACTGAAGTGTATGGTTTTTCGGTTTTATTTTCCTATACTTTTGCTGTGTACTTCTATTTGAAAATTCATTCCAGATACTAGCTCTTCACTTATTCATGAATTGGGAGATTTGTAAATTTTCACGAATTTCTTGTTCAAAATTTAAATTTCGTTTGGAAGGATAGGTAAATCAGGACGTTTCGGGTTTCATTGTTTCCAGGCCAGGCTTTTTTAAGTTTCATGGCACGAACCCAGTCGTGGAGGGTGTTAAATCGAAGACTGTGATTATGAAAGGACGAAGTATAGCCAAGCTGGATGAAGTTTGTGATTTCATCAATTCCTTTGTCCTTTTTCCCCTTTCCTTCTATACGATCGCTTTCCTTCTCTCAATACTCGACAGACCTTGGCCCTCTGCTTTGGTAACTTTGGTCTTCCGGCACCTAGACCCATACCGCGTGATCTATTCATTTGGAACTAATAAATTCTCTCAAACAAAAATGAAATATATTTTAGGGAACGGTATAAATTAAAAGGAATTTATGCTCGTTTCCTCTGTATTCTTGGTCCGTGAAAATAAACTAGTGTCTATCTTATCCTGTATTAATCTCTTCGTTGCAAACATATATGGGCCTGTATTATAGAGCTCTAGTTGCAAATTGAGTTATTAATTCAAATTCAACGTTATGTTATCATGAGCTATAGTCTTTCTTTTTAAATTGTTTCTTGTTATGTCTTGCCGTGCCCAAGGTATTACTTTTGGGAAATTGCAATTTTCGTCAATTTTTATAGCCGCATTAATTAGAATGTTTTGATTATGGCATGTATGGATTATGGATCTTCGTTTAATAGGAATTTCAATATTAACCAAGTTCGTTTTCACTCAAAGTTATCCTCTTGAAATATCCTTCAAGGAGCGTCAGTATTGTTAGCATTGTCATGATATTTTGGTTGCCCATATCACTGGGCATTGACCTTGCCTTAAAACAATTTCTATTTAATAGAGAAGTATCTCCTAGTGATTTATTCGATTCAATTCCACTATTTTCTGGAACTATAAGTGCGCTTTACTAATATGCGAAGAATATATTTTAAATTTGTGATTCTTGCTTGATTATACTTAGGAATCACTTGCTTTCAAGTTTCAAAAGTCATTCGGAAATATGCGGTTTTAGAGAGCATCCCTTAAGAATTAACTTTCTTGTCTTGTCGTAGGAAGGAAATATTGAAGCATAAATAAAATTATCCCATGAATAAAATTATCAGTTCGCATCTTGAAGACGAAGGTTGATATTTACTTAATATTATTTCGGTTCATAGCGAGAAATAACATGTGTACTTCTTGTGGCCCATTTGGCATGACCTGTTGGTGATGAAAAAATCCAGGGCGGTAAGAGTTCGGTGTTCCCGAAGGTAATATATATGTGCCGCAGTGCTGTATGCATCCCTCCCTTCGTTTCATCCCTATCCCTGGCCCTGGTCCAGGAAGGAAGTCACGTGACGACGCCATTGAGCAATGGAAGGGGTATAATCGACTTTCTGTCCCTGCGAGGAAAAAATGACCGCATTAACACGACTCGAGCAAGTTTTGCGCCGATAGGAACAAGAAACTATGAATTTTGGTGGTGTTGCTGTAGATTACGTTTGATTAGATATCCTAGCGATTTCGGCTCTATTCTTCCTCCAGAGTTTCAATGATTGATGTTTTACAGAAGTTTATCGTGAAGTATCTTCTATTATTCCCCATATTTCGCCCTCGGAAATGGCCGCGATTCAGTAAAATTTAACAATTTAATGAAATAGGATTTCATGAAAATTCTGCATCACTATTATTAAGGGGAAAAATAATGACGGATATTAAAGTTTATTATAAATAGAAAATTATCTGACCCTTTGTTCACTCGCTGTAGTTTGTATAATATTTTTATGACCCCTGTCTCTTTCTAATTATGATTTTAGATCCTAAAAGCGTGATCATGGTAAACTTACGGCACAAATGTACGTAGCCATCGAAGCGTCCAAAAATGATCGTCACCCTTCACGTTCTACCCTGAAAAGCAGGTCACTTTCTTTCACTCATGGTGTTTAGTGTAGTCAAGTGAAATCATTCACTTGCCTTGAGCAAACAACGGAAACATGATTCAGTGATAGTAGTAGGTTTGGGGTTACGGGTGCGTCGACAACTAAGGTCATTAGCAAACATGATTCAGATTTTTGTGCTTGAGCGCCAATGTGTACCTATGGTTACGTGGTTTGGAATTAGTGATGATGCGTACACAGAAACCACGGTAGTGTGTACTAGTGTTTCTGTTTCAATGAGTGATTTTCTATAAATATGATATACTCTGGAATGGACTACCAGTACGTTAATATTGCATTTTCCATTTTTCCATTCGCCGGTTACTTTTCGAGCTATTCTCAATGAAAAATCGACAGCCTTAGCCCTTGCGCGGGAAACTTGATGACGTCACGAACTCTGGCCACGCGGGTTACCACATCTCCCCATCTATTCCGCCCCCTTCATCGAACACACGTGGTTCGTTATTGATAACACACTTGAGGGTGACTCCTTCGCTGAAGGAGCCCTCCTTGAACGAGTTAATTAAAAAATGTACTGTCGTCACAAACTCATGAAAAGTGGGAAACAGATTTTGTATTTTTATTTATTTTAAACTAATGAGAGAATGGCTGATACAGGAACAGATTTGTCCTCATTACTTATGGAATCCCTTCTCTTTTAATTAATTAATTTAATGTGAATGATTATTTGAAAATTTTTGTTTAGATTCCCAATACATTACTTAATCACATTACTTATCGGATAACGTTTCCCTGGAGGAAATCGATGAAATAATACAAGTTGCAAAGTTATTCCTTGCAAAAGTAATGGAACTGTTTGCATGGCTCAACGTGTACAAGCAATTCGAAAAAGGAACTACCAACATCATATGCATTGATGTTAATTATTTCTCTTCCATCCACGAATTCTTTCGGATATTTGCGATTACGGGTTAGAGTGAAAAACCCTGTCGTGTGCATGTTGATTGCTCACCCTTCAGTTCCTGGATTTTGTCGTTGAGGAAAGGGTAAAAGTATTCCCTCGCGGCGTATGGTCACATGTACGTTCCACGTGCCCATGGATTTCCTGAATGCGCGAAGCCTAACCGTAAATAATAGAGGTGCAGCTCTTGACCCGCTTATGACGACGGGAATAAGTACATGAGAGGAATGGAAGAATCAGTAAAGGGGAGTGGTATGTTACGTGTTTCCACGGCGAGACCCTTAAATTGATTCGGTCGAATATCTAAAGTAGGGATTAGCCTACTTCTCTGAAGCTCTGTCCATTTTTTTCGTTCGTGTGGAGCATTTCCTCTAGCAATCACTAGGGAGAACAATGGGGCCTTATGCTGTACAGACTAGCAAAGATTCCCCTCCGTTAAATCCATACTAAATCACCTGTAATCAATCATGGTTCTGTAATCTGGAAGGAGTTCTGGAATGAAATGGAGTGCTTGAACCTTTCGGAAGGGCTTATCTTTCCAATACCTCATTAATTCGCGGAAATTTTTATTTCATCTCAAAGGTGTATTAGGGCTCGTTCCCCTTTGATCAATTCTCCGAGAGTAGTGTATTTTTTCTTTTGAAATCCTTGAAGACTTATGGTGACTGCTGATATTGGATGGGAAGTTTTTCAAGTTCGAAATGGCGAATAAAATCATATGAAAGCCTTTTTAATAGTTTATTATCGATATCTCTATAGTATTCTTTTGAAAATTATATCGTCCTCTCATTATTGTCACTGATTCTTCTCTCCTGTTTGCACCTCTTCGATTCCTTTCGCTCGCTTCTCTGAAGCAAATTATAATGCAAATAAGTTAAAGTGCAAGACTTCGGAATGTAGTTGCTTTTACATGGCGAGAATATAAAGCAGCAATGCCCAAATATGGAATGAGAAGTTGATTTTTAATTTGATAAGTTGATGTTGCCGAAAAAATGTCTGTGGTTCAAATCGTCTTCAATGCGAACATTTTTTGTTGGATTCATGTTATATCGTTGTTTCGAAACGTATATATAGCTATATATTCATGAGTATTACAATTTTTATTATTCACAGAGGTCCTGGAAAAGGTGTGAGATTACTGTACTAAATAAAGGGTGATATTCATATTTGAAGCCACAAATTTGCTTTGCCTGTGCCATTTCACTAACCGTCGCTAATAGCCTATATTTTATACAATTTTTGACAACTATTAAAATAATGAAGAAAAAATAAAACCGAGGAAAATCGAAAGGAAAATCTACCGAGAAAGACTTAATAAGTTCTTGCCAAGGTCCAGGATTACGAAGAAATTCAATCCCCATTCAATCTCTGCCATATTCATTTAATATATAATATTCCCCATTCACAATCTGATCTTTGCCAAGGATAAAAATAGGAAAGATCTTTGAGGAAACATTTTTAGGCCTCAATTCGAAACTGAATGGTTTCATATTTGTGCTGCAGGAGGTATATAATGTAGCGGTGCTTAACTTTAAGGGCGCATGGCAATGAGAAAGCCGTTTGTGAGGATTATAGAAGTAGGATAAAGCAGCAAGGAGCTGAGGGATTCTGGGATAGTCGGCTGCTCAGTCATGGAAGTAGGTTAGGCAAGATGACGTCTAAGTTGAGACCAGTGCATTAGTACCTCTCATTTTAGTCAATAATGTCGAAATCAATCATAAGCTTCTATTCGGGTTATCTTCGTAAGATTCTCTGTATTTAATGCGGAGGGAATATATTTTTCACGCAATTAGCATTCAGATGCTAGGAAAGTATGCTCTTAGTACCTTTTTCGAATAGCTTTTACACTTTGAGCCTTGAAAAGGGTTTGATTATTTCTGTCAGCAATAATTTTGCAAATTTTTGTATTTCATCGATTTCCTCTAGGGATACGTTGTAGTTGGATTAATTAATGAATTAGAAATGCTGTGAAAATTTTTCCATTAATATGTATTGACATTTTTAAAATACGATAATGTTAGTGATTTTCCGTTCCACCTATATAGAGATTTTTTTCTTTCAGAATGGGCTTCAAATGGTTCTCGGAGTTCGATCGTGTGCATTCAGGTTGTCTGACGAGCTGATATTTGTTAAGCCAGAATTTCCTTTTGTTGGAAAGTTGGCTAAATTATTCGTTATTTTAGGTATGTTTTCGTACTATTTATATAGTTTACTAGTTTATAGTTATTTAGTGGTTTCAAATTTTCCTCCCACTATCACTATATTCTTGATATTCCAACGTGATTGTATGATCTTACTTGTTAAGTATTGATCAATCACCCACCCGCCTCTCTTGGGACTCAACTCACGGTCGAATTCCCAGCCGATGCTCCTAACGATGGAATGTGCCCGGTGTACGCTTGGAATTTTTTTATCGACGTTTTGCTATCGAGCGTTTTCTATCTCTCTTTTGTGTGGCGTAAATGTTTGGTTTCCATGCTCTCCGGACGCCGAGGTTGTTTACCGTCGCACGGGAAAAACGGGAATCGGAGCGGAGTAAATCGATTGCGCTTGCCGTGTGGACATACCACTCTGCAATGAGGGCATCCGAAGTGGTTGTTGGGTACAGGGAATTGGATGTAAGTTTCGGAGTGGTATTTCGCTGGGAGCGATTGATCTCTACACAACGTCGGAATGCTCGCAAAAGGCACTCAATAACTGATGAGTGTGGAGCTTGCGCCCCCTCAAAATTAAGTGGAGGGGGATTTTGGGTGAGTCGCAGGGGGAGGAATTCTGGGAAGTTTCGCGTTCACGTTGCAGGATTTTCCATCTTCTCGTAAGGATTGATCCCTTCGTTTTGCTCTTCGCGGGTTTTTCGCCTGCGTCAAATTATGCGGATTTTCAGAAGCATGCTTTCAATACTTCGCTGTATTTTTACATGTCATGTGAAGCATAGCTTTGATATATAAATGCATCAAATTATGCGTATTTTTCAGAAGCATGTTTTCGATGCTTTGATGTATTTTTACATGTGGTTTTAAATATATCGTTAATATCCAAATTAATGTTGGAGTATTTCTTCGTTGCTCAACCTACATAACCGCCCATTTTCTTCAATGTTACGAAGTCGCGAAATGAGTCAGAGTATGCTTGACAAATATACCGAAATATATGTATGGAATTAAAATATATCGAGAATGTAGCTAGTTTTAATGGAGTTTGTATTGTCACATGGCTTATGATACTGCGTATGTGATTGCCGTTGAAAACTTAATCAGATGAAGTTTAATTATATTTCACGGCAAGGATGAGCTCCTTCGAGATCCATAAATTTAAGTAAAATGCTGGATAACTTCTGCTGGCAGTTTTCGGATTGCTTGACTCTGTTTTACTTTTGTTGTTATTAATGTCCCTAAGGACAGATTTGCTGCGGTCACGATGTCTTTTTTTCCTATTTTAATTGTTTTATTGAAATTAAAACTAGTTATTGGCTAACGAATGTGTTCTTTGATACTACGCCGATGATGAATTGAAGTGACTTAGAAAAAACAATCCTTGTCACGCCAGGATTTGTTCTTCGTCTTTTTGATGATATATAAATGTATACGTATTGCCAATACTGACGAGAAAATGGAGTTCTGATTACGTAACAAAACTTTGTGATAAAGCAACGTATCTTTCGTCGATCAATCATGGGAAAACGATACTGAATTGGGGTTTGACTTCTTTTCAGTATTCCTTCTGCGTGAGAGTCATCAATCGCTGCTACCCCGTTATAAGATCAAGCTATTGAATGAAAATCAGGAATCGGAGCGATTAAAATATTTCCCTCTGACAAAAATAAATGCCCCCATCACTTCTTCTGGAGACTTATTATACTTCAGGGTTTTTATTTGAAACGAAATATTACTCTAAATTGTCTCCAAACAGATACAGTGTCGTGTTTGCGTTGTAGTTGGATATATATGTCCTGCCAATCCTCAAGCTTACCCTTAATGCAAAAAATTTCCTAGTCTCAAATATTTAATCGGATTGTTGAAAAATTTCTTGAATATAATTTGATTGTTATATGGGATTTGCTACACCATTTTCATGGGGGGAAATCAAAAAGCAAAGATATATGGATGAGTAATATTTGTGCTAAGTATCATCATTAAATATAGTCTATATAACAAGCTGAAATCCTGAATTTGAAAAATTTTGTATTCTACTTTTTAGTTAATTTTATTAGGATTGAATTGCGAGTTTCAGATAAAGCTGTGGTGGCCATTTTCTCAGTCACTTGCCAAAGCTTCCCTAATTTTCTCCTTAATTAGCTTTTACCAGTATTTTATCGGTCGTTACATATTTATAAATTTATCTTATGATTATTCCCGAGCCAGTATCAGGAGTGGCATGTAATTTTTGAGTTGGCTGTAAATGCTTATCAAGATCAACGGTGAGTGGAAGAAAAAATATTTTTTTTTTTCAGTCCGAGAGAAACGTAAGAGAATATTGATTAAAATATCGAATTTTTACGTCATTTGGAATTTTTCTCGGTGTATATTTTTTACCTTATGAAACGTTAGGAGGCTCAGGCGAGATTTTTCTCCCATTTCGGATATCGAAATAAGAAAAATTCATCGTAAATGCTGCATCATCAATTAAAGCGTAGTTTATTGCAATCCTTTTATGTTCAATTTAATAGAGGGTGAAGCGTTTTATTCAAATCGAAGTATTTTTTACGTAAATTGGACTCATATATTCGTATTAATATTTTGAATAGGTATTTTTGATGCATGCCGTTAATGCTCACCGTAATGAAAAGGTACATTTATTCATTTTATCACAGTTTTTATGTCGTTTCTCGCGTTACGTAAGCTTCCTTTTATAGATCATTCATACTGACGAATCAAAGTTAGGTTGATTCCGAAATTAATGAAACATTCGTTAATATGCGATTGTATTTTAAATTGTTTTGAGTTTTATTTGAAGTCCTTGATTGTATTTTGATGGGTCAATAGTTGCTCATGTGTGAGCTTTATATTCCCGGGCCATTGTTCAGCTGTTAAAAAACAAGAATACGTACATTGTAGCTGAAGGAACTTTGAGGAGTTGGTAAATAAATTTGTTTTTAATTGATGGTGGCACCTACCTAAAGTCTTATGACAGAGAGAGTAACCGTGGGTACCTCATGATGCAATCCTAAATGTTTTTCGTTTATTAGTTGCCAAAAAGAGAAGTTTCCATTGACTGACTATTATTCAAATACACAAGGTATAAATTCTAGAGTTCACATGCTTTCAACTTAAATTACAAAATGGCAAACACCGAGGACTATCATGATGATGACTTCAAGCCAGATAAAGCACGTTTAGGAAGGCCGTTTCACACGGGGCACATAATTGAACAATCTGACGTGTGTACGAAGGCATAGTCAAAATTGCGTCGTGTAATTAGGTGAATTGCTAGAAAACATGAGAGAATTCTTGGACGTGAGACGGCAAAATGGCCCCTATTCTAATGTCGTTCGAGTATTCGCGCAATTTTACGCCATAAAGAGAAATTAATGTAGTTCTAACGTGCTCAATTTTATGCCCCTTGTAAAACGGCCTGCTAAGTTTCTGATATTAGAATTTGGTGATTGGAAGAACAATATCTTTGCGCACCTTTTCACTATACTGTTCTACTAAATCCCTCCCGAAAAATTTCTCTCTTAAGACATATGCCTGTATTATGTGCACTTTCCAGCATTTGCCGTTCCAGAAACTGTAGCTAGCGGATTTTTTTTGGCCGTACTAGCGTTCATCTCATCAATGAGTCCAGAGTCCCGTTCGTCTTATAAAATAGAGGCGTTGGCATTTTTTAATTGAAAGTAAGAGAGGAAGCCATTCGGTGAACGAATCGAGATCGCAGTGTGTCTCCCCTTTGGGCCCTCTTGGAGAGGATTGCTACGCCTGACCACTCTTGAAAAATTACATGATGGGGTCTTTTCTGCGGCTGTATTTGGACAATGTTATTTTTATCACCAGTATCCAATCATGTTCACTCCGAAAGTATTTTCGCAATTTCTGTTGCAGTTATGGCACCCAAGGGATTTCTGTGACCTTGTTTTTTTCTCTATTTTCCTTCTTTCGGTTGCAGTCACGACCGCTAAGGGATTCGTGTATTAGATTCTTCTCTGTATTCCCGTTCAAAATTCGTTCTTGTCATCACTTGTAGGAAATTTGTAGTTTCAAAGCTAGAAGTATCAAGGGAAACCATATAGTTCACAGATCAGAGTTGCGATAAAGGCGCTTCGTTTCCCTACACTATTTTGGTTTCGTTTCACAGTTTTTGAGGTAGGTCGATTTAAGGGGTCGTCTCTGCGTGAATATTTGAAGAAATGTTATCTATATCACATGCGCTCAATTTTGCACGTGCCTAGAGTATCCATCAATTTGCGGCTGTAATACCAGTCGTGGTGTTCCTTGGTTTGGTTCTTTCGGTTATGTTTTTATGCTTAATTTTCTATGCGCGTCCTTTTCTTCTGTTATGGAGACGTTGACGTGTTCGAATTGAATATTCCAGTGGAAGGACGTCTGAAAATTGAACGTATTTTTTCATATCCCGCCAGGAGTGCTGGCTTGTAGTTGAAGGACTTCTCACAGTTTTGTATTTATTCAGTATATCTGAGACTTATCGATCATAGGGTCTCCGTACACCAGAATAGAGCGTGCAGCAATATAATTGTATGATTCAGTATTTGAATTATGGCAGAAAATCCAGTTGTTTTGTATAGAAAAAAGACCGGTTATATTTCTCAAGAGGAATGCATAGAGGAGGCCCAATTCCATCCCATATAAGGCTGATTTCTGTTGCCACTTCGGTCGCATTTTAATCGGTTTTCAAAAATGTCCGCGGCGCGGTTATGAGTGCAATGCGATCCACTTTATGGCATCATAAAGTTTGTTGTTGCGAGGAATAGCATTGAAAAGTAATGAATATGATGGATCACATCATGACGTGTATACATTTTGGTTAATACCCCTAATTATACCTTGTTTCCCTGTGAAACTCGGATCTTCAATTTGTCCTAAAGCGACGTGACTGGCGACCTTTTTGTAACCCATTTAAATTCGCGGTGGGTGACAACACATTTAGAGGCCGTATCCTCTTTTGTAATATTTGTGATATTTTTATTCTGTATATTCTATTCACGTTCTTTTCTTCTGGTGTGGAGTCGTTGACGTTTTCGAATTGAATATGACGTTGGAAGAGCGTCTGAAGATTGAAGGTGTCAAGGGAATCTGTAGGGTGTGCAAATCAAGACCGTTGAGGGCGCCCTACCCTCAACGGTATGGGAGTGAGGTTGGTAGGTACGTTTCACCTCAGCAGCGTCGAGAAAGGACAAGACGGAAAGGGGTCTTTCCCCGCGGGAATGTTTGGAGAATGTTTTTTTTTCTCCCCGCCGGCGTCCTCCTGCCATACCATCTTCCTCCTCTCTCTCTCTCGTGTGCCCTCTGGAAAATGTACGCCTCAAACTCATCGCCTTGCATCCCTGACCTTTCTCCGGCAAATAACCTGTCTGAGGCCCCTCGCGCCATCGGTCGAAGGGACCAGATCGAAGGTGCATGGCTCGTCTCCTGGCGCCGCCTCTCTGATATCCCCGCCTCTCTGATATCCCCGCCGGCACTTTTTTCTCCTCCGCCTCTTTACTCTCCGTTGCCCTCAACTTTTCTTACGGTTTCATCCTTCGTTCCGGAGCGGTGGTGCAAACCAGCGAGCCTCTTCCTTCTCTGCTTTGAAGTCCCTGCTCGCTTTTTTTCCTCTCAAGTCTCGCCGTATCGGATGCCATTTTTCCTTCACTGAAGTGGATGTAAAGTTTTTTGGTGCTCGAGACCGAAATTTATGTTATCCTGGTGTTAATTTTATACCCACTTGCGTCGATGTTCGTGCCCCTCGAGTTTATAGGTTCGCCAGCAGTATTTTTTCGTAGCCCACTTGGAGTGCTGACTTACGGTGGAAGGACTTCTCATAGTTTTATATTTATTCAGTATAGTAGACACTTATCAATCATAGTGTCTCGGTATGCCAGAATAGAGCGTGCTTCAATATTATTTTATGATTCCATATTTGAACCATCGCAGAAAACGCAGTTGTCTCATAAAGAAAATATGTCGAAACACCATTAAGTTCTTTTGTCTACTCTGATTTTTTCGTGTTACTGATTTTGGTATCATAGCAATTAATAATGTCGTATTAATTATTATTTCATAAAAATTTTATCTGTAATAGTGTTAAATTTTGCATCATCCTTCTAATTTTCTTGACTACGGCGTCACAAATTTTGCTCTAATTATTTTTCTCGTATCATCTCAATTACAGCCGCTGCTTGAAAACCTTGTTTATATGAATTCATAAATTTTGTTCTGTATTTTTTTTTATATTTGCAACTTTGAGGTGAAATCTTGGTACAGTAATTGGATATATTCAATGCGCTCCAAATTACCTTATGAGGAAAATTTTCTGCTTTGTTAGGGAACTCATTGTGTGACAATTCCCGCTTCTCCGTCCAAAGCTTTCGAAAACTAGCGAAGATAGGTCGGTCATTATTCCACATGTGTGGAAACTCTTTAAATATGTTTTCATGTTGAATTTTAATCTACTGCAATAATATTTTAAAAGATGAACGAGATCAGATGCCAAACTGAGGTACGTTTTTGCGTTCATATGTGAGATTTTTTCTCCTTGAAAATTGTCGACCGATCCGGGGAAGTCGACGAAATAATGGATAAATGGCATTGCATTTTGAGTGAACTAAATCTAGGACTGCCCATTTCTAAGTCATTCAAATCAGTCTGGATAGCATTTCACGGTACTTTATGTTGCGCCTGGAAAACGTTGGCGCTGAAATACCTGCGGAGCCTTTTCACCCCTCTAGTCCCAGGTGGCCGGGAGCTGCTTGCTCGAAGAGCCGACGAGACAATGACGTCCGTAAGCATGTCCTGTATCGGCTTTTTTCAAGTACCCGTGTGCGTCACTGCCCACGTCCATGGGATTCGAAGCAAAGAAGACTTGTACTGTGAAAATCTTAATTTGATTTTGTGGCTGAGTTAAAGAATTGAGTGTTTTACTGTTGTAAACCAATCGATGTTACTGTAGCGCAGATTTCCGGGTCCCGTCCGCGTTGTCATGTTGATCGTGACGTTTCACCTACTCTACTGTCGGTGAAACGTCGCCGTCAAAATGACGACGTGGACGGAACCCGGAAATCTTCCCTACTGCGAATCTGAAGGCCGCGAAAACTTACATCAGAGATAATAGATGTGACTATTTACCGGTGTGAAAATTCTGTAGAGGAAAAATCGTTCGCTTTGACCAATGGCCGTAATCATTGAGGCGATGGCGGAATCTCCTCATATTGTTAGCGTGATGTGTCAGCTTCGAAGGATCTCACCTTTTTGAGTGGATCTCACTTGAATTTTCTCTCTTCTGACGTCAGAAGTTACGTCAACTTCTTGGTGGAGAAGTTTCGCGACCTTATGGACTCGGGCTTATAGTCTCGAATTATCAGATTCGCGCCGTAAGTGCTTTAAATAATTAAGCCACAATCATCTCTTCTGAGGCCACAGGAATCCGCGTTGTCGGAAAATACTTTTGCACCTTGCAGCAGTTGGTCCACCGATGTTCGCATTGTGACTACCCGGTTCGAGTCCAGCTCACAGTGAAAGATTTTTCTCGATTATCCGAGTGAATTTGTCGATGAAGGTTCCCTGTCAACCAACTCACTGTTGTTTCCTAAAATTTATGTTAGATACATCGGTGAATATTTCTTTGAATGCGCATGTATGAAATTGGTACGTTCTCTGGTTACTTTAGATGGTCATGATTTTGGTGGTAATATTAAAACTTTTTTTAAAATATTGCCCTAGTGTCATTTAAGAAGAAATATTTTATTGGTTATTTTCTTCCTTTAATTAGTTTATTGTTTCGTCCTTTTAAATTAATATAATTTTAAATGTATTCGAAAAGGGGAAAAGTTCAAATGTCGCTCAAGAATGTAGCAACCAGTATTTTTTTCCAAAAATGCTGTTATCTAAAAAGGTCAACAAAAAAGATTAAAGTTATTTTACGCGATATAAGGCTAATTTTTCCGGTTTTGTAAAGCTTGAGTGTTTTCATTTGTGTAATTACGCAATTGAAAACTTAAATAATATTTACGTATTTTGAGCCCGTGAAAGTGTTTCTTCTTGTTTTTTGTGGACTTAGTGGTTTCGATATTTCATACGAAACGTGCTCGACTTCTTTCTTTTTCCCAATGTTTTTCTCGTTCGTCGGATATTATGGAGCTAGAGACGGGTGACTTGTTGTAGAAGCGTAATCGGCTGTATTCCTATTTGTAATACGAGTATCAGGGATAAACTGCTTGTACAAACGAAACTTTGCCATCTGCTTTCATATTTTGGAAAATTTTCCGTTAACCGTCCTGCGAATCTAATGAAAACTCTTTCCATGTGTCATTCATGCTTATTACGGTAGATATGATGTTTTTGGCACACTTGGATGACACTGATACAGTTATTGAGTGCGGGTATGAATTGCAATGGTCCTGCTCTGCGGATCGTATTTGTGTAATTTTTCCCAACAGCTAGGTAATAATAATATGATAATGGGGTAATGTCGGGAAAATCTAGGTTTTATTATCAAAATGGTTTTAGGTGACCTTCACTGATAATTGACCAATTCTGAGTGTTTACGCGGCTGTTGTCGATATACCCAATAGTACCTACGATTTTTTCTACAATTTTCTGCTACAGATTGTTTTCAATTTTTATTTCGATCTGTTTGGATTAGATTGCATTTGTGCATGTAATCGCAATGTGATATAGCATCATTGTTAGACTGCATTCCCTTGTTTGAAATAGCTGACTACAATTCAGTTATAGCGAGAAATATAATCTTGTGTAGTACAATCAAATAAATATTGCCGGCCTCGGTGGCGGTGGGGTAAAGTCCTCGCCTGCCAAACCGTAGGTCGTGGGTTCGAATCCCGCCTGGGTAGGTGATCCCTATCCAGGCCATGGATGTTTGTGTTGTACTTTGTTAATATTGGAAACCCTCGTTGTAAAAGGCTGTCATGTGCTTTTTACGGGGAAAGTGATAAAAAATATTACTTTGCATAAAATAAAGCTGCGTTTCCAGTGCCTAATATGTGCCAATATTAGGTTATTAATATTATTAATGTAAACAAAAATAATTTTACACCCATAAGTGAAACATAAATGTATGCAAAAATTTATGATGTGTAGATGTAGGCTATTACTTTGCATTCGGTTGTTCGATATAGCTGACTGCAATAAATTATAGCGAGAAATATAAACTGGTTTGAGACGTTAAAAAAATATTCCATTGCTTAAAATGAAACTGCTTTTCCAGGGCCTATTATGTGCTAATTTTAGATTAGTAATATTGTTAATGTAAAGAAAGCATAATTTACATCCACAAGTGAAACCTTCGTGATGCGTCAAATTTATGCATGAATGTATGGTACATTTAGCGATCATTTTAGTCGTAATGTCAGCGAAAATATGTATCGTAAACGGCTTGAAATATACACCCGTCTTTTCCGGGTCGATCTCAAAGGATCGGAAATCTGAAGTGTACGTTTATTATTAGCTCGTGCTTTCGCCTTTTGATGCAAAAAATTGTATGACCGTGGCAATTCCTAGCTACGGCAAGTCTCTCCCGCAATTCAATCACATTCGCTAATGCCTATTAAGGGTCTGTGTTCCTTGATGGGATGAAAGCCTTGTGGGAACATTTCTGGCGTCATTGCGTTCGCAACTTTATGGAACCAAAAATTGCGGCATACCCAATGGCTTTCCAAAAGCTTTTCATCGTGACTTAATTATGGTGACCGATCCCTCACGAGAAAAATCGCTTCGTGATACCCTCTACGAACATTGCACTCACCTAACGTTACTGAGTAACGTTGTTTTTCTTTCTCAATACCTGTAATTTGTGGAAAAGAGAGCACTTAGAAATCTCCCTTCAGTAGTAATGCTGTTATGAGGCACGGATACGTCGTCTTTTGATCTCTATGATTGTGTTTACCTCATCCAGGTTTTCAATTCTCCTCTTTTATTGCAATTTTCTGGGAAATTTTCTCTTTTAGCGCTTATTTCTTTATTTTTTCGACGGTTAGTTTTTTCCTCGTGGAAAACCCCTAAACCAATCCCCATTCAAGTTAATCTTTGGCACCTTTTATCCAAGGAACAATGTAGTTCATTTATCCTTCTTCCTTCATTTCTCCGTATACACTTTCTGTTGAGGATTATCGTATTTGAATGTTATTTCAATCGGAACATGAAATAAGTACTGCGAGCCGGCCGAAGATAATTTAACTCTAGTATATTTGCCTACTCAATATTTTTAAACACTAACAGGTAACCTCAATTTCATGTGTTAATTAGTTATTAAGTAATAGTATAGTATATAAGTTACTAAGTAATAATTACAATGACAAGCAGCAAATTTGAACATAAGGAGAAATGTATCTTGGAAATTGTGGTTAATTTTGATATTTAACGCTTTCTGTCAGTATGAAGCATTACTATGAACGAAATGTGCTCGAATCCTCTTCTTTATAGTGACGGCCAATGGCCTTAAGAAATTCTTATTCATTTATAATACTCTTCGTAAATGGCCGTTTAATGCTATCTCGTTTGGTTCAAGTGCCTTTTTATGCTCCATTTTGCCATCGGGCTCTCGAGTATATGCACTACTACAAAATAATTCTGCAAATGTCAGTTCTTAATTTTTATCTCTTGATAGGCTAGTGCTTTAAAATGTAAACACTTGTATGTCTGATTTGTGGGGGCCATCTGCTAGCTGGAGTAGAATATCCCATAAACATCTGTGAACCCTTTCACATCATTGAGTCTGAGAAACACCCATGAAACACCCATGGATTCAAGATTTCGAAGCGTCAAATTCGGCTTTGTGTTTTATTAGAATTTCATAGACACGCCTATTAATTCATGAGGTTATCCGGGCGAAGGAAAACAGTAGAGGAAAGACTCAATCGTTGATTCTGACTCATGAATCGTACTTCGTTTGAACCTTGTCAATTGTGCTCACAGTCAGATGTTACCTGCTTTTACGAGTGCTCGACGTAAGTAGTTGAAGCTACGGATGGAAATTGTACGGTTGTCCCCTAAAATTAGCTTGATAGAAAATTTCGGGCTCATAGAGTATTTTCTATGACGCCAGAAGGATTTTTGGGCTAATAAATGAGACAGTTCAAGTCCTATAAGATAAATAAACATTTTAATCCATTTTCTCTCTTTTTCTTCCGTAATTTGACAAGCTAGTCCATTTTCATATTCACATACCTAACTATTTCAGCGACTCACGAAGGAAGCCTCGGCACTTCGAATTGTAATAACTCCTGCAGTTATCTCTTTGTTCAATTGATATTAGTAAAGTTTGTTCAACTATTTTACAGTTCCATTCAAATTTCTTTCGAGGTTCCATCGTCATGGATCATCGTCATTATCACAACTTACAAAGTGTGACGCATAAAAAATTGCACAAAAAATTACAAATCATTGGTCGTAATTTGAGGAATTTTCTCAATCCTGTTGAGGCGTTGAAACTTCGATCAGCTGACAGAAAGTGCGTGGAACTGAGTTTTGTGTAGGTAAAATCTATTACAAAACCGTTCACCGTTAATTGGTGTAACTTTAATTTCCAAATTTCACTTTGGAAAATGCCTCTATTTTAATTCTTTTGTAATTAAAAAAAATCTCCTGAATTCATTGTGACTTCATTTGAATTCACTTCTTTGAAACAGGACTTCATTAAAAAATTGACTGTTTTCAAATCCGACTTCTTCCTGTCTGACCCAATTTAATGAAGCCTTAAATGAAGAGGCATAGGAATGGTAGAAAAATCGTGTGCTCGCGCTGTTATTTTACGCCTCCTTTGTGCTATTACTGAAAAATATATTTAAAAATTTTGAAAGTGAAAGAAACATTTTTAACGGAAAAAAGGGAGACCTGTCAGTGCTCTAATAAAGAACTTAGGAACTTTCGTGCGTGCATCAAGTCCACATTACCGTGGTGATTGGGTTAAGGCCGTGGTAATTTTGCGGCAGGAAGAGCTGGTAACTCAATTTTCAAGCCCCCTGTAATTTCCTGGATCATGAATCTGGAACGTTCACCTATCAAACTTTTAATAATGTTTTCGTCCGCACAGCTTGGTGACTGCTCCAAGAAGCGTTGCCGGCGATGTAAAGGGGATACAATCGAATTACCAGGCAAAAATTCTATGGGGAGCATTTTCTAGGGAAACTTTGAGAGACCGGACCAGTTTTTCCATTGGACCCATACCTACCGCTCCACTGGCCCTTTTTGTGACAAATTACTTGCGTTAAAATTTTTCTATCGTCTTAAAATTTTCAAAGTAGATTTTTGTCAGCATTTATCTATTCCTCAGATTTGATAAGTTTACCTATAAATTATTTTCTCATATGTAATTTTTTCTATTCGTGATAGAGGAAAATGTCGAACAGGTGTACTCTGCTTACCCTGAATATTTCTTGGTGGTAGCATTAGTTGTGCGCTTGAAATTTTTCACAAAAAACATAATGGTGGAAATGAAGGTATGCGTCCTTTGAAGAGCAGTTTTCCTACGAGAAACTATTTGCGAATAGGGTAGTTGAATTGAAAATTGAAATAATAACCAAAATTCTTAACTCACGCGTGCCATTGCGCGAATTCATTCATGCTCATGTTGTAAAATCAACCCTCTCAACTGTAGACTTTAAAAATAATTTAAATTGAAACATTTTTTTCGCCCTTCTTTGATGATGCACATCAGAAGATTAAAAATGCTTATTTTCCGACTGGTGAAGCTGCTGGATGGTCTAATGTCCTTTTGGGTCATGAAAAGTCAAGATTCAGCGGCAGCTTTTAAGGACGCTGAGTTTCATTTCTAAATAAGTTCTACCGTATCTCTCCTTCTGATCTCAAGGGAGTTCAAAGGATGGGTAAAGCATTGGTAAAAAGTTAGCCCAGAAAAGCCCCACGTCTACTTCACATTCTTTACGCCTTATATAATCTTGTGGATATGCCCCTATTGCATGCTGAAATGGAAGAAGTTATTTTGAAAAAAAAAGTGTGATTTAAGCTGGCTCGTGGTATTCCAGGAATTCCTTGTTGATATTTTAAATCAATGATGTAAGTGGAGTCCGCGCCGGTATAAAGCTATCAGCAGTGCTCGAAGGGCGTAGGTAGAGGTAGTGGCGCAAATGTGGAAGATGCTGCTTATAATTTCAACTTACGATTTCGCCGTGAAAATTAATGTATACAATGAAACCGTTGTCATTAATAATTACTATGTAAAATTAAATCGTGGTCCATAATAATTGTAAAATATTCTGTGCAGTAAAGTAAGTTTAATTGGTTGCAATAATCGCCGTACCCGCCTCAAACCATGAAGACACCGTTGTCTACCCCCGGTGACTGTGATGTGTAAGGTGATGGAGAATAATTTTAGTCACTACCGCTAGTGGCTGTGTAAATCACATCGTGGTCAGTAATAATTTTAAAATATCTGTGGAGTTACGTAAGTTGAATCAATTGAACCAACCGCCACACCCGGTCGATTATCTACGAGGACACCATTGTCCCACCCGCGGAGACCCCGCGTCCCCGTCGCTCGCACGTAGCGCGCGAGTCGGATGCTCACAGGGCCATTCAAGAGTGTCATTGCGGTCGGTTTGCCTCGCTTCAAGGACGTTGCATCACCTGGCCGGCGGCGGGCCGAGGGCCCTCGGGGCTCTGAAGACGTCTGCCCCGGGCAGATCCTCCCTCATCCACCCTCCCTCCCTCGCGATGACCGCCAAGTAATCTGGAGCCGCGGCTCCGTCGTTATGCGGGATTTGGAAGGGTGACTCCGGGGAGCGTCGTGCGCGACCCCTTTCGTCTCGGCTGCATCGATCGTGGACAAAAGCTCCCTTCCTCCCTCCGCTCGCTTGTCAATCGTGCTTCTAACGTGGGCGGTGGAACGTGCGTTGTTTCCTCTTCTTTTTTTTTATCATTTCGAGCCGTTTTCTTTGAAGGGTGCTGTTTATTCTTGCAGGCTGTCCAACTGTTTCTGAGCCAAGTTGTTCACAGAGCGTTGATGGTTTTCGTGGAATCGAGGTTCTTTATGCTCGCAGGTAGAATGTTTTATGATGACGTGATTCGACGGCTACCGTCGTTCGCACCTTTATCTTTTTTAGATGTATTTAACATTGAAATGAAGTACCTTTTTCCTGATTGTATAGGTCATTAAAAGTTTATTCAACTTCATCCATAGTGATATATATATAAAGAGTCTACCGTTCGTTGAAAAATAGCTGGTGGTAAATTGTATGCATTGAGAATTTCATAATTCTTTTTCATATGTGCGGCCCGATTGGACATTCAGCACACTTGCGGAAGTCTCGTGAGCCATAATTAATTATCTTGTGGCATTTTGCTATGGTAAGTACTGGCCTTAGTATGGAGGCAATAGTTTGGGAATGTAGTGCCGAACCTAAGTTTTGTATTCAAGGGGTAATTTGGAATTGGAAAGCCTCAATCACTTCCTCTGTTGATATTCATGTTCCCAGTGCCAGAGGGTTGCGTAATACGATGGCATGTGGTAATAAGGGCATCAGGGTACCTTCAAGATGTTCTGTTGGTGGTACCGATTTATGCTTCTGGGTTTATACTCTCCGTAGATGGTGAGGAATATGGAAACATCGTAGGCAGCTGTCGCTGTGTTCTGCATCCAAATCAAAGACATTTTTCAAATGATCCGCCATTCAATTGATGGAGTCTTCGCCAAAGGCACTGCGAGTGACAATCGGAGTATCATCTTGAGTTCCTAAGTTACGGCACGCTCTTATTTTGTAGTTTTATTCGTGGGATAGTTAGGTCTGTCGTGAAATCCTGCGGTATACCTCCCTCGTCGACTAAACTTCTCTCGGGTTTCCCACCGGGTTAAAGGCTTCATAATGGCCGACGTTTCGAGCTCCGACTTGGCGCTCATCATCAGGGCTACTGGATGCTGTGATGCGGGAATGGGCCTGCTTATATACTGCCCTTCTCCGGTCAGGTTCCTCGGGATTGGCTGGTAGTTTCCCGAGGAACCTGACCGGAGAAGGGCAGTATATAAGCAGGCCCATTCCCGCATCACAGCCCTGATGATGAGCGCCGAGTCGGAGCTCGAAACGTCGGCCATTATGAAGCATTTAATCCGGTGGGGAACCCGAGAGAAGTTTACTCACATCATTCGCCGGAAAAGCATCAAATCTTTCTTCTCCCTCGTCGACATTTATAGCTTTAACTGTCTAGTTTAGTCATGAAAAGGCCCTGCCTTTAGTTTTCTTCCACCCTTCCACGACTTACCTCAAAGAATGTAGCAGGTCTTACTCTCGAAACTTTAATGCCCGCGAATATCTTCAGCCCATTGAGAAACCTGAGTATGATTAATCAGTGGTGTGATTAGAGCGTTTTGAAACATTAAAATTCACGAGACTCCAAATAGCGTTAATGAGATCACGACGTATTACAATAGAGAATTCTGCAGTCAGCCTTTAAATGTATTGTTACCTACCGCACATTTAAATTCACACAGGTTTACACAAGTCGCCACTAGCGACGCTAATGGGCGAAGCCATCCGAATTTCACGGAGAAATAAGTTATGATTTGGACTGTTTGCAAAAATTCATATTCGTAATGATGTTATCTATAGAGCGTTCCACATTCAGTTGACAGTATGGGTTCTTATGAAGAATCGTTTCCCATGTTAATCTCCATAAGGCCGGGAGCGCGGTGTTGTCAATAGCAGCATAAAAATATAATTGCGCTTTGCACTGTTTAACAGTGTATTCTAATGTATAAAGAGACGCTGCATTCATTGGCGTCAATAATTTTTGCATAAAAATTATAGCAAAAGCTATAAAAACATTTTCTTAAATTTACGTTACAAACGTGTATTTTTTTACTTTATCTTCTTCTCGCAATTGTCGTATAACCGTTAACTATATTGAATTGAATCCTCTAACCAAAATACTTCATACTATTTCCTCTTTGAAGGTTTTCACCTATTTACAATAATTGAGAAAAAATGTCGTTATACCGATGTAACACCGTTTAAGACAAGAAAATTTGGATTTTTGTGATGTAAAAAGTAGTCGCTTACTAGCTTACGTTTCTTACGTCGTAGGTCCCTACATGCTGCGTTTCGTATTTGAACTGAATTCGGAAACTGCAAAGTTATTTTTAGCGAAAAAATCATTTACTTATCTTAATTTTGAAGGGAATTACAAGGTTTTGATCTTAAGAAAAAATATTATGGGGCCGCTGAGCCGAGCTTCTCACCTTGCCTTGCCAACTCCTTGCGCGCGGAGGGAAAAATCTCGGGCAGTAAAGGAGATTTTGGCCCACCCATACCAGGAAATATGTACTCCTTCGTTACATATCCTGAACAGAGAACTCTCATACGCTGTAACAGCAATGTTTTTATATCAATACAATGGTACATGAAAGCAAGCAAATTTTGACGATATGGAAATAAGACACAAATTTCACCTTGGGTCTTTCGATCTATTCACGGACACCAAGGCAGGATATATCTCATAATCCGTGCGAAGGACTACCCCTTCCAGTGCATGCTTTTTACAAAAGGGCGCTCTGAGTTTTTCTTCAAGTTCCATTTATAATGTATCATAAAACATCTGCTCCAGGAGCGACCCCAGCCAGGGGGCCAGGGTAAGAATTAGCAAAGGGGTTCACTTTGTCGTTGCACTTTTTAGAGTGAACGAGTAATGTGTGGTATGGTATAAGTTTGAGATCTGTAGAGTGTTTTTTATAACAATCTCTGCTTTTACGTGCCCTATCACTATATCCGATACGAAGAGGAGGAGAAAAGGTGAGAAGCTCAGAAGCTGCGAAAGTGCGTTGGTGCTCAACGTTTTCTCGTACTTCACAAAATCTCTCAGCGTCACTGAAACCTACCGAGAAACTTCGAGAAAGGCAACTGGGTGCTCGGAATCCACTGTTTAGAAAGTGAGAAAGGAAGGTTTCCGTGGACTATTTATGACACCTTAAAAATATTAGTCACCCTTACAGAAATTCGAGAACAGTGATTTTCGACGATTTTGTGAGATCGGTAGTTGAAAGGATGGTAAATGAATCTTTCCTGGAAAATACTCCTCCGATCTCAAGCTCGGTAAATATGGACAGTGATCTTTCAATTTTCAAAAGGACAGTATTATATGCTCGTCTTGAGGATATAGGCTTCGGGTACGAACGCAGAAGAAAAAGAAGCATCTTGATCGACGTGAATGATATTATTCGTTGGCGGATAATTATTTTAGGCAGCTAAAAAATATCGTCGCGAACAGAGGATCATTGTATTCACAGACGAAACCTGGATTAATGTTGGAAAATCAGTGGAAAAATATACTTTCCGCGACAAAAAATAGAAACTCCGCTCAGACTTTCCTTGCTGGACTTGCAATCAGTGCTGGACATTCAGCCCCCACTTCCCGAGGACGATTTTAATTGCACATGCACGAACAGAAAAAGGGTTCATCGCATGTGTTTCCATGTGAGAAGAACTCAGTGGATGGGCATGACGAATTTGATGCCGAATGTTACGAGAGCTGATTTGATCACTCGCGTCTTGCAAAACTAACGGGAGGCTCAATTGTATTGGTAGATCATCATAGTATTTTTCCAAGCATTTTAAGCCGTCCAAAAAGTAGCATTTCGGGATCTCCTCAAAATAGGCATTATTTTGGGCCATGACCTACTCCTTAGACGAAAACCTTTGTCCATCAACCTATTCATTGAAGTTGGGAAATAAGAAAAAGTCATTGGAGGTAAAATATTGTCCACACGGAAAGTTTTGTAACGATTGGAACATAAATTCAATCAGCGTGTCAAGGAAGTGGACATAGACATTACGCTTAGAGTTAATTTTCATGATGAAATTGAAAAGCCAATTATCCGTCTGATATAACCATCGTTGTCTTATACATACAACATCGCCTTTCATGGAATATTAGCCAGAGCCCAAAAATATTGCATAATATGGAAGGAATAGAAATTTAGTCGCATTCAGAAGTGGCGATAAATTGTATTATCCTTCACTTTATTGTTATTTTTTACATTACAGATTATTCATTATTCAGCTAGTGTATATTGAATAAGTACATATATAAAATAACAAAAGACATTTCCTATTATATTGCAGCAAAGTTGTTTTAGTTTACGCAAATAAATTTCTTAATTTACGCCGTCTTCCGAGCGAACCCAAACTCCTTTTTGAATTACAACATTTTTGGCGCTCTGTTATGTGTGGTTGCAAAAGCTGTCAGGATGCCTGCTGGCTGTGCGGAAGCTTGGCAACACTGTTCTCTATAAGGCCCGTACTGTAAACTTAACGTGGGAAGCTCTATATCAAATTCATAACTTTGAAATGCCGTTCCACACAGTTTTAAATACTATGTAGTTAATATTGAGGATATATGGATCGCTCTCCACTCACGGCCCCGCTGCGGACATTTTTGAATATCGGCTAAAATGTGCTTAAATTGGCAACCAAAATCTAGCTTCTAAGGGACGTACTGGGGCCTCCTCTATATCCTCCTCTTGATCGAAACATTGCAACATGTAGGAAAATATCTTTCCTCTTATTTATTCTTACATCTGGGTACTTGTATTTCAATTTCCAGTTCATGAGAATTTCGTTATTACCGTCGGTAGTCTTTGAAGGAGTTCATATGATCTCCATGCTCACTAAGTTTTCATTGTGCTTCTGGGTGTGAGATATCCTTCTCAATAACCGTATCTTCATTTAAGTTCACCGTATGCTTTTCTGCGGTAATATTGTCGCATATCGTTCTTGGTGCCATATTAATCTACCCTATGAAAGCGATTCAGAGATTCTATTTTCTTGTTATTCGTTTTTCTTTCGGTGCCGGTCGCTGATCCATACAGGGGTTCAATCCATCAGAATATTTTATTCATTGCTTCTATATTATCCTCTCACTTCCCGTCATCCGTACTTTCTTGCATTCGTATAGTGTACGCTTTATGCCTATTCGGCGTCATTCACTGGAATTCAGATTCGTGGCAATAGTGGATTGAATGCTGGGAGCTTCGGTACTACAGCCTCTTTCTGGTTATTGTGTAAATGTCACCGTCTTGATCGTCGTCTCACTTAATCCTTTCATCTTGATAGCTACATGAATGTTTCATACGAAAATGCAGTTTGGGGGTAGTGTCTATTGGTAGTGCTGCACTTGGGGTTGCAAAGGGAACTAAATTTAACATGAGGAAGGGAAATACATCAGGGAAACGTCACTTCTACGTAGAGCAGTGTAGGCCACCTATGTTGTCATGGTTGTGTCAAAGGTAGTATATAGATGTATTAGATATTACGAAACGTGTATTCCTTCAGCTACCAAAGTTTGCTAAGCAAGGGAGCTACGTAAAATCGTGTATATGTGCTTTGTTTTTTTTTTCGTTTTTTCCCGCTTTGAAAACCCTGAAAAAATGAACCACATCCAAACATGGCGGAAGCTTATATACCTAACAATGAGTATATTTCGAATGATTTTGCGTGAATTATACTTTTTAGTATTTTAATAAGTTGATTATTAGTTTCTCTTACAGACGAAAATTCAGGCTCCTTTTCAATCACTTGGCGGGGTAACGTTGAAGAGCGGGCTCCTGTGGGAAATAATGAAAGGTTCTCAGACTTTTCATCGTTTTCTCAGATAATTACTCTTACCCCAACCTGTAAAGTTAAAAATCTTGCTCATTTATTCGTTGAAAATACCTAATTTTTGGTGAAAAATTTGGTTTGGAGGAAAATTTTATGCATGGAAGAGAATAGCGATAGAGCACCAATTATTGAGACAAGGGTCTATTCTGACTAATTCGTGTCGGAAGGTTCCATGTGAAAAAGTGCTGTTAGGCTATTATTTAAATTTCATTTTAAAACTACCCAGCTGTGAAGTAAAAAAATATTCTCTCAGTAACCATCCAGTTTACGTGAGCTGTTTATGGATCGAGTATGATAAGCGAAGCATCGACATGGACCTAATCTGCGCCAATATTTTTCCTTTAGAGATAGCTCAAAATACATACATGGACAAAATTAGTTATTCTTCAGAAATTCATCAATTTATCCTTCAGAATTCTCAACTTGATGTATACATTAATTTATCAGCTTCTAGGACATGAGAGCGGCTCTTGTGACTCGACGTTCGTGGTTCACTTGCCTGAAATAAAATAAAGTTGCGTAGTTCATGTCCATTGTTTTTTCAATTCTTTTTTATCCTCTGTTTTGGCTTGTTTTGAAGTGAGAGGAGGATATTCAGCTTTGGAACAAGGAAAGATGAAGTAGTGCGATACAGGAGTTTGGGCTTTGAAGGGTGAAAGAAATTCCGTCCCACGGTTCCTGAATCCACGAAGCTTTAATGTATGAGATCTCATTTAAAAGTATAATTTTGACGACTTTGAAGATCCTTTGTGAAGTTTTTCGCCGTTAGACTCGGGTAGCTCTTGCTTTGCAAGATCGCTCGTATGGAAAAATGGACTACCGCCGAAGACACTTGGGTAGACAAGGCTTGATGGGAGAATCCTTTTGTTACTTTTTCACGGAGTGGCAAATTTCATCACATGAATACATCTTTTGATAAAAAACGTGGAAGATTTCGACAATTCTTTTTCCACTGTATTTTTAATCTATGAAGACCCTGTTCCGGCTCATGTTTTAATATTAAAGGTGTATATGTATTTACGGGCCATAAGTCTTTACTAATGGACAAGCCACTATGCTATCAATAAAAAAAATATAAATAAATAAATCCGCCATAAAATGGTACATAACTATAATTTCGCGATTATATTCCTTGTCCATATGGTTTTAGTATGGAATGAATAATACGTACTTTATCATTTTTACCGTGATATACTCTCCTTCTTTTGCAGATTTAAGAATAATTCATCTAATGATCAGAACAAGCATCTTAGAATAAGAAGGAAGAGATTGGTATATAAAAAAGGAGAAATAGGTAAGGAATAAATTTTCAAATAGAAGCATACTTAGTTAAGAACTATTGCGAACTAGCTGAGAGACTTCCACTGCTTTTGCATAGATAAGGATGGGAAGTGCTAGATACTTATTCAAAACCCACGCTATCACCTTGAAATTTTCATGGTATTTGCAGTCCCTAACTTTTAGAGATGGGTCAAAATGAACCGAACTGCGAAAACGAACTATTCACTGAAATGAACCGGTTTGAAAACGAACAGTTCTCTGAAACGTTCCTTATTCACTGTTCATGTCTACGCTGCAAAAGTGCAGCGTATTCGGTCCGACAGGTATGTTCACGACGAGGTATTTTGAACTGCAGCTTACTCCAGCAAGTGCGTAGTGGTCACGACAGATGGCAGTTAATGCAGACCATCCAAGGCCGCTGAAGTGCGTCATAGACGACGGAGCCCCTCCTCTTCCTTCTCTATCATTCCCCTCCGTCAACGAATATGAACAGTATAGTTGCTGAACGGTTCTAACGGGTATTCAAAACATTAGGTTCGTTTTAGCCGTTCTTTTTCTCAGCGTATTCTTTTCTTGGAGGGCGTTCTTTTTACGGAGGGCGTTCGTTTCCTCTGGCTGTTCATTTGAGCTCTCGCGTTCATTTTGATTTCGTGCTCATTTGAACATTGGCGTTCGATGAACAGGATGCGATGGTTCAAAGTTAATGTTAACTTTGGGTTGAAACTTTATTTTTATTAATTATATTAACGCAAAAGCTCTGTTTCAGCACACGGAAAACTTAAACAGAGATTTTTAAATTATGTTATATCCCCTATTTATTTTGTTATTAGATTATTCGTGATGATATTAGCTTTTAAGCCAGGTTAACATATATTTTACTCTGTTGTTTTCAGAGATGTGAACTGATGATATTGGGTGACACAAATTTAGCTCTAACTTTCCTCAAATTACTTGTTTGCAGTGTAATTAGACATCGAATGGGAAGGACTTGGTACTTTTCCGGAGAAAGTCCACGAAGGCATATATCCATCATTTCGAAGGAATGAAAACAATATGTTGCCTACGGCGAATTTATTTGATGATATTAGGTTTTTCACGACGCCACATTTTATTTATTTTATTGTGACCACTTAGCTTAATTGCACATAATTACACCTCAAAAGGGCTTGCTCTTTCTTTGCTTTCAGTATTTAATGTTTAAATATGTTGCAGAATTCCATGGGTGTAACAGATTCCACTATTTTTTACATTCTACCAAAAGTACTAATTTAGCAATGAAACTGATTATTTCTCACCGTCTTACGCATGCTATTATTGACAGTTAATTGCATTGTTATAGTGGATAGATACCTAAGATATCTAAGAGAGTGATTCACAAATGACGTTTATGCTAAAAATATTTATAAAGAACAGTTAGCTGTCTATGAAAGTCTGAATTGCTCATAAGACCAGCATTTAAAGACTTTTCTGGTGCTTAATACGCGAATAACATCAGACGCTGGGTTGATAAATATTAATTCTGGGTTATTCTACAAGTGGACAGCACGGATGACGAAGTAAAGGCCCAGGACAGAATTTGCTTGAAATTACGATGACAAGCTGCACAAACTATATGGTACCACTCTAAGCCTTCATATACTCAAAACGTCCGATAAACAGTATTTTCTACCTGAATGACCCTGACTGTTCGCCACGAACAGATATTTTGAACTGTTCTTTTTACTGAACAGGTTCAAAGTGAACGGTTCATCGAAATGAACAGTTTAACCCACCTCTACTATCTTTACCTGTATCATAGGTAGAAAACTTCACGTCAGAGAAAACGCACGAGTATAAATTTTCTATAGAAGATTCAGGTTAAGGTTGACAAGGGCGTTCTTTAAACACCGTGAAAGCCTAAGACAGGCACGTAGCTATTTATTTAGAGAAAGGGGTACAAAGGAGGTATGCGGGTTGCATATAATGATTTTTAATGTTTTATTTTCATTCGTACACATCGGAAAACCATACATATCATTCAGTCAGCTGTATATTTCGTTTGCGTAGCGCTGAAAGTTCCACTCCTCGTTCGTTATTGGCTGACATTATGGAATTACGAGGCAGGCCTCGGTGGCGGCGGGGTTAAGTCCTCGTCTGCCGAACCGAAGGTCGTGGGTTCGTGTCCGGCCTCCATCCATTCCATGGAATGGACTTTCTTGTACGTATAATTGCTATATGTTTTGAAAACCCCGATTTTAAGGTCAAATAGCGCTATTTTCGGTGGCTTGGCTATAAAAAATAAAATAAAAATGAATGTGACTTTATCGAAAAATTGAGTGTCTGAGGATACTAGAAACCCCTGAATATGTGGTCTCCTTAGCAGATGTATCGCGTGTATACGCCACTTGGGAAAAACTTTCGGTGGGGGCTGAAGCACCCAAAGTCCTTCCCTCCCCCTGAGTAGGTACCTGGCCGTAGATGATAACGTTAGTTTTGAAGGAGTAAGTTAGGAAACAGGATCGCGTCGGGAGTGCAATTTGAGGTGTGGATTTGTTGGGCAGCGGGACGGCCCGGGAAACAAGCGGACGCCAACTCACACTTGCACATTGCCTCGTGGGGGGTCGGTATGGGTGAGGCCCCTCCCACGAGCCACGAATTCGTTCAATCGAACGGTTTTCGGGCGGACGAGGCAAAGGATTGTGTGAGAGAGCCCTCGCAGATCCCGGCCCCGCGGCAGCGGGCGTGGCCTCCCTGGTAAACGAGCCGGATTCCAAACGAGGGACACCTTTTCCGACGCCCCTGCCCCCCCTGCCCGCGTCGTTTTTGTAACGAATAAAGCGTTTTGAGCATGCCTGACAGAGGAAGAACTCAAAATAGTACAGGTATTGATTATCATAGGTATTATAAAGCAATCCTTTCACTTTGGCCACAGCCTTATCGTGGGAGAGAGAGAAAGGCGCGTGATATGAATAACAGATTTGGACTGGCAGGAGTAAGTAAATGCAGTTGTGAATGGCGGGATATTGTGGAGCATACTTCGTGTTGCAATTGAAAATTATGCAGGAAATGCCTACTGATTTTTGTTTGACTGACTTCGTTAGTTTTACGCACCGAAACGTCTTTTGCTACGCATAGACGTTGGTACAAGTGGGGCGTGGGGGAGGGTAACTCGAATCGATTCCTTTGCGGTTCTTGGATATTTTGGTTGAGTTTAGGCCGTTTTTGAGTTGATGAGACCAATCGTGCTAAACCGATTTTTGAGTGGAAGTTGGTGAGAGAGTACTGAAATACTCGTGGAGAAAATTAAGGCCTAAGATCTGTAATGCTCAGTCTAGTAATTACCGGTTGGATGGAGCCTTTCATGTACTCAGTTTTTTCAATGTGTGTGGTAATTATTCAGAATGAACGACTTTGTAAACGTAAATTGAATATCTGCAACGATAACTCGATTTTTGAAGCCCCGAGTTTGGAGGAAAGCTGCAGTGGGAATGCAGTTTACTGTCTTTGTGATTTCTTTGACCGTCTTATTTAAAAAACCCACCAAGATATTATATTTTGAAACGAAGTTAAGATGACTTGACTATTGCTTCATATTTATGTTCACATTAGGTGGGATAGCTTCGGAAGTTAAGCCTGTAAGAAAAGATCTAGTTGCTTGACCTTGCTTCTCCTCAACATGCTTATTTGAAATTTTCATTGGCCTTGATCCACTCTTTTCACGGATGCCCCTAAACTATGCGTCTCTCGTTATTCAATTTAAAATCGGGTGAATTTGGTTTTTATTTAGTTTATATTTCGTTTGTTTCCATTAGTCAACTGGCACTTGCACAGTTTTTTTTTAGACTTCTGAGTGAGTTATAGTTTCTTTTACCTCACATTGGAATAAAAAGCCCAATTATTTTCGATGCAACCAGTTTTATTACCTTGATATATCTCCTCGTTTCTGTTTGTTCCATTGAATTGAATTGTACTTGATATGTTGCGAGTATGTATTTTATGCATTAAATGAGAGGAGTTCAATGTTCGACTTTGCACTGAAGAGTATATAAAACTTCTCTGGCCCTTCCAACGACGAAGTCTTGACGATCTTTTTGTCGAAATAGTTTGCTAGTATTTCGACGTGCCCATTGCTTATAAACCTCACTTTTTACGTGGAGATTATGACGTTTAAATTTCGTTTGTGAAATACGTTGTGGAATACCATTATACACCTCATCAAACATACAGAAATTTTTGTACTGTGAAGGCGAAAGTGTAATATGAAAGGAATTATGATAGATTACCCGCACGCAAATACTTCTTTGCACGGAAGGAAGAGTGATACGTAAAGATAAAATGGTACCATTGGTATTGCTGGAGGTATGGGCCATGTTCACTCTATTTCCGTGATAATTGTGAGACTAGATGTCGCTATCATTAGCATGGGCTCGCGTGTTTGACGAGATCTAAGCGGAGGGTAATAATATGCGTCTGCATAGTTTTCGCCAGTGATCGTTTTGGTTTCTCGCGGTCGAAGAAATGTCTGCTTCGAGAGCATTCCCAATCAATTGGTGGCAGCCTTGTTTTGGCGCATGGCCAACTAAAGACTTCTGTTGGCGTCTACCTCTCGCTGTACGGAAGCAATTTCTTATCGGAGAAAAATGTGGTTCATGTCATTAGTATCGAGCCGTTTCTTATTTTATCTCAATCAAAGCTGAGTGGCAGCTACGTTTGTCATTTTTTATCGCTTTCCCATGTTATTTTCTTTCGTTTTGACGCCCTCCGAAAGATTTTTTTAACACAGGTGCTACGTAGACGCTGAATAGGATATTGTTTCTTTGATCACGCGAACGTTTTAAATCTCATTCCCAGTGATGAATAATAATCCAGTGAATTGAATATCTCAGTGGATTATGATTGATGCTGTCGTGTATGTATTATTGCTTCTCGTAATTGTACGGATTGTAACGAGTATCCATTTTACTTAATGTCCATTTCAGTAAGTATACACGTAGAATTCTGAGGTACTGAGGTGCCGTGTGTATTTTTGCTTTGCATTAATAATAGATGTATTGGTTCTGGGGCTCGCGATCGCGATTATTTCTAGTTTCAGCTTTTAATGTCTCTTGTTCTTTTTTAGCCTGAGTTTTCTTTGTGAAATTTCCGTTAAGATTTATATCGAAGCAGTATTGTGCTCTGGGGTGGGCATCTTGGTCCTCTTGGGCTCTGGGTCCGCATCGATTGTCTACATTGATTGACAACGGCAAACCCCTCGGAGTTTTAAGGCGACATGGCTCTTTATGAAAGAGGGGAGTCATTTCTCATCGATGCACGTAGTTCATATAGTTCTTAAAATAGTGTTTGATGAGTCACAGTAGCTATCCTTCGCGTTTCCATGGAAACTAATAATATGGCGAAAAAGCTATTTCAATCACTAAATCCTTAATATTTATAGATTTTGATATGATTAGGAATTGTTGTTTGATATTTTTCAGATTTTTTTCTGATTCTGATGCGGAAGTCTCGAATAAGACAAATGGTTATTTATGGCCTAATAACTATTCAAATTTATCAATGATTCGCTTCTTGATCTCTTGGTTCTTAGTTGGCATATTATAATTTTCTGATCACTATTTATTGTGTTCGTAAAATAACTTCGATCAATACACTCAGTGCATGGTATTATTAAAAAATTCTCCACGTTACATATCTCCACAAAAATCTCGATAATATATCTAATTTTACATGTGATGACCAGTAGCAGAACGTATATGTTCTGATACTTATATTTTTACCGAATTTATTTTGCATGAGACGACATGATGAGATTAACATAGCTTTTAATGTTCTCCAAGGTGAATTGGCTTGGAGATTTGGAGGAAATCAACGTGTTTATGGAGACAACTTATCTGTTACTGTCGATATTGATTGGAAAGTAATTATCTTGTGGAATAGTATGTAACTAGCTATTTATTCTCCCCATGTATCACATCAGTGACGTCTGCTATTGCCGGTTTCCACCTCTTTTGTTACGGAGGCAATTTTAAAAAGAATTTATCAATAAGCTTTGATGACAATGATGGAGTTGCGCATTAATCTAGTTTATAGTGTTGAATTAATACGTACAGTTGCACAGATTTTATACCCGTTCCATATCAAAGGCAACGTTTTCTACGTCGTGCCAATTTTCTCTTAGAAAATACGCCACAAGCATTGTAATTGATTTTTATGAAGTTAAATATGCAGAAATGCACGAATTGTTTTTTTTTCCTCTCAGAATGTTCTATAATTTTCAGGAGGATTACATTTAAGCGACAACTAGGATGAAATTAGAACCGTCCTCAGCCAATCCGGTCGAACTAATGACATTAGTCCACGTGAAGGGAGAACGGAAGAAAACCCTCGCTGGCTTGCGCATTAGACACGGGTGCATTGCTTGAGCGTAACCCGCGTCATGTTATTTCCCTTGACGCGACCCTCCTCTTTGCGAAAAAAAAAATTGTGTAGAACGGCTGATTTTTTTCCGAAAAAATGAAGGGGGAAAAAATAAACCTGATGCCACAACACGGCACATCTCCCCTGTAAGTGTGATGTATTTTCCCTCGCCGAAGAACCTTGGGTACTCGTTGATTTCCTTTTTTTTAGAATAAAAAATTCATCGTCGCCGGCGCTTGTTTTTCCTCGGCGGCTGATCGATGAGCGCCAATCTGGATGTGGCCGCTCGCGTCCTCCGTTGCGAGTCGGGAAGGAAATGGGCGCGTGCGGGCGTTCTCATTCAAGAATAAATCGGGTGAGGTCGTGCGATCGCATTAATTAGTTGGCAAAAGGGGTGGTTCGCGTCGCGGGGGTCTAGTTCGCCCCCAGCGAAGCCAACGTCGCCGGGAGTGAGACACGTGGCCGATTGAGAAACGTGTCCCTCCCGTCACTTCTACTTCGTTTGCCAGCTAGTTAACGTGTTAGAAAAGCGGTTTCCAACTTTTTTCCCCTCCCTTACCCATATATATGTGTAAAATAATATTGTTCTCCCAAAAATGTAACGTGCACATTTTATTACATAATCTCACTACGGGTAGGTGACTTTTTTTAGTTATAAATAATTGTATAAATGGAATTTTTTTAAATACCCCATATAATATGTACATATATTTCCTGGTTAAGACTTACAGTGCGCCACCTTTGTCAGGCTACGATTAGGGAACGTAGTGTCCGCCATTACCGATTATTTTCGGCGTTCCCCCGACTGGTTCGTCGCGTACCCCCAAGGGGCGCGCGTACCAACGGTTGGGAACTGGTGTGATAAAATAATCTGAAATCATGGGAAGGATTTACGATTGATCCCTGTGGATTTCGTGGTCGTTGATGTTTGCCAATTTTTCCATTAAACTTTTTTCCAAGAGCCATACTCAATAAAGACTTGGCGCGGCGTATATTTACAATTTCTGTGAGCATGACCTCTCTAATTCGACCAATATCGAACTTTTAATGGCGTCCTTCATACGACCTCGTACATCTCGTGAGGCACTCCCGAAAAATATAAATGCCAAAGGTCAATATGTTCGAGGTATGACTCTTCTGGTTTCCCTAGTTTATGCTTGGAAGGACCGGGGTTGTATGGCTTCCTTAAATGACAATCACCCGCCATTTTTGGTAGTAATTATTTTAAATATTTCTTGGGTTAAATCTTCATTAAATGTAGCTTTTTTCTGTATTTATCAGTACAGCGTAGAAGTATTTTTTGCAAATAATTATGCAAGAAAAAACTTTAAATGAACAGCGGTAATGTCTCTCATGCTTTCCCTCCCCTGGCCTACCGCATGCCACTCGGTATGGATGATATGTCGCGCATTTCTATTAATTATGTAACAAAGAATCTTAAATGCGTAAATGTTCTTACTAAAATATCAAAATGGCCATACGTAATATAGAATGGTTATATCCTGAATAAAACGCATTACCGTTTCGTCAAAATGACTGGTTAAGGCGTTTCTTTGATAGGTGGTATAACTTCATTTCTATGTGTAATAATTGAATTATAATTTAACGGAGTTCGTACCATGAAAAATAAATAAAAGTAAGAAAAAATTAAGACAGCAGAAAAAATTGTAGGCCATATGATTTAGAAAGTAGTGGTTACCCGTCAAAATTATGCGCACCTCAACAGAAAAGGCTCGAACACCCATTTCTGTCGTTTCCTTATGCACATGTCTGAATTGTTGGGACAATAGTTTCAGGAACCTTGCATGTTACCGTTTTACCCAAAAGAATGGGTTCAACAACATCGTAGACAAGACGCTCGTTGTTTCGAAGCATGGGCCGTATTGATGCGGAAGGGTATCTGGGGCATTATATCTTATAACCGCCTTATTGGATTATATTATCCCATACGTATTCATAAATCCTTGCACATACTCCAAAAACCATTACCCCGTAAATACAATGTCATTTATATTTTATTACCGGAGAAAGAAAAACCAGAAAAGGGGATATGATTTACGTGTGTTGCCATTAGTTCAGTGGTCCCTCTCTTAGTTGATGTTTCCGCCAAGTTTATCTCGTTTAGGCTTAAGGGGAGTGCCAGGTTTTAAGATGCATTTCTTATAAGGTTCCTATGTATCATTCATGTTGGGGATTAGAGTTTTTCTATCTGCGTAGGTAGCAAGTTTCATTATTCATTACAGTTTCGCTAAAATCGCAGCTAGAAATTATGTTTGTCTCACAGCATGGAAAGACGCGGAAGAAGATTAAGAAATATTATAAATCCCAAGGTCGTGTAAAGATAATGGTTTAATTAAATCTTTGGGAGCACTTCTTACTCGTATTCCGAATTCCATTCCGTAAAATATTATTGTTGTCGTTATTTCTTCGAAAATGGTAATGTGACCTCTTGAAAGTATAAAATAATTTATGGGTTTTGTGGAGAAATTCCGTGTTAATTGATTTTCCACGTATTAATTGGAAATGCCGCAATGAAAGGTCTGGAAAGGCTCCAAATGATTTTTGCTCTTTTTTTCTGTCAGTGAAATTTTTTTACGATTCATTTTTTTAAAACTGAAATCGGACAACATGATTGAATTCAAAATAACTTACATGTATTCCATGGAAAATGATTTTACCGGTGCCACGAGTTTTTTTATCGAGTGGATTTCTGTTCACCTATCTTTCCTTACGTGAGATCAAATTTTATTAATTTTCCTAAAAATCGTAAGTGGCAATGTGATGGTATGATAAGGATTTGCAGGAGTTTGCATCCATTGCCTGTTGTCTAATTTTTCTCAATTTTTCCGACTATTATACCAGATTTATGGGCCAACGTTATTCTCCAAAAGGTATTTTTACCTCCTGAAGAATTGTTCCGATAATTATTTGCATGAATTAGTAACTTATTAAGGGTCAGCAAATAATTAAGTATGCTAGAGAAGGACAATAGCTTTCATTTTCTCCTGAGATCTCCTCATTGTAGAATTTACAGATTGAAATCTAACCCTAAGGTTGGTTAGGATAGGTGAGGGCAGAGCTCACCCCAGATGTAGCCACAGGTGTGTGATAATCACACGTTCAGCGGATAAGGGCCAGTTTCTTTCCTGGACCACCTCGCCTTTCGAGGATTTTTTAAAATTTTGGTTTGTCCGAATGCTTCACACGGTATTTGAACCCGGGACATCCTAACCCTATTAGCAGCAAACTGCTGTACCGACTAGGCTACCACGCTCCCCAGATATAACTGTAAAGATGATTAATTATATGGCATGCGTGTCTTTGGAATACAAAAACTCGGATTTCGCTTATGGTAGTTCGCGTCGCCCTCTTGTGACGGTGTGAGGTTTCCATTTTTCTCTCTTCCGAAACCACGTTTTCGTGGGAGATTCATCGTTTTCATCACGTCTAATTCCAAATTCCAAGCACCTTCAGAAGTGCAGGGTGAAAAAGACAATTGGCCTAGAGACGCGGCTCCTGGATTACTAACCCGCGTGGTCGGATTGACTTCCGATTTTTCTTGCCCACCCAGCAGCAGGGATCAGGCGTCCTCTAAAACGTTTCCGCTGCCTTAGGGATTTTATTTTTATTTCATTATATTCATTCCTATACCACCGAAAGCGGCACTATTGGCATTTTACATTGGGGTTTTTAACTCAACAATCAAATTCACACGAGCATCCATGCCCTGGATCGGGGCAACCTACCCTGGTGGACTCAAACCTGCGACCTCTCGTGTGGCAGGACTTTACCCCGCCGCCACCAAGGCCGGGATTAGAACCTCTCTCCCTCGGATGGGAGGACAATACCTAAACCACCATACCAACTCGATCCCACTTCCATAGCAACTCGGGTATTGTAGATAAAAAGCCTGGAGAAAACTGGAGTCAGCTTTGGCTCCCTAATCCTAAGCTAAAGGCACTTGGAGACGACAGTTTTATGCAGCATCCGACGCATAGAGCACCGGAAGATGGAATATTTCGAGCGATCTTAACAGGAGTGCCGTAATACGTACGGAGGATGATGGGTCGTAAAAACCTTGGCGTAAGTTTTCGGGAAGATCTCCGTATCCCCTGGTTTTTTTTAGTGCGTCTGCGCGAATGATTTTATTTGATTCGAGTGCTGGTGATCACGAGCCCTTCTTCTCTGTAATACTCGACTCGTCTCCGTCCGCAGCCGTTTCCTTTCGCCGTCCGTACGAGTTATATGCGTGCAATAAAATTCCATGGATCCTTCCATTCTTTTCTCCCTATAAAATATATAATTTTTGCCAGTGAAATGCTTAGCTATGGAAGAAAATGGTTTATTCATGAGGGATGCAAGAGGAAACGGCCCTTGGAAACTTTGGGGGTGGAGTGGACAGGCAGCTGAAAAATACGCATTAAAGTGAATGGGCTGGAGAGATTTTTTGGAGTCTGGGAATGACAACATACTTCACATCCTTGTGGCTGTACCTATAGCTACAGCTTCGTTAGGACCCTACTCTTCTGTTGCCATGTGTATTGACTGCTTGAAGTAAATTTATGTACTTTTCTGTTGAAAAGATAATATAGTGGTTTCGTAAATGTAGCCGACATTAGTTATCCTTTCGCTTTTGTTCGTAATTTTAAACTCCCAGACGAAAAATCCGTGCATGGGTTTATGGGAAACTTTCATGATTCGTAGTAAATTTAAAGATCTTCAAAAGAAACATTTTTGTCTTCGAAGAGGTCTGCGTAGTGAAGTGTACGAAAGGGTGACTGTAGATTGTGTGCGGAGGGAAATTGTCCAGTTGTCAATAAAATAGTCCAGTGGTTTTATATCGAGTAGTACTGGGAAGTAGTTATTCTGGCAAGCATCCTCGAATGTAGTCATTGGTCGGTTGTCCCTGGACACGGATTTGAATTCTGAACCATTCGGTCAGTTGCTGAATGTTCTCCTTAAAATTTTCTCAACTTTTAAATTTCGTCATCGATGGGAACTTGGGTGCAAGCGAGCTATCGAGGTCGTCTTATCTTTCCTCATTTTGTGTTCAAATTTTAAATTCCACATAAAATTTTAAGTTGGCATTGCCTACCTTTTTCATGACAACTGCTCATCTTTGTTGTCTTTGTCAACTCTCAAGTTTATCTCTCTGTGTTTTTGTCATTCAGTTTCCCCATCCTCAATATCTTCATATTACAATCATCCTTCTTGTTGTACCAAGAAATTTTGTATTGTTTACAATTACATGGTGTCAGCTGAGGCTAGAATATCTCGATCGACGTTCTGTTTTCTTTACCGTTTTATCTGCTATACTTCACTAACCATTTGTAGCTATAGTATTATTACTCTACCATCTTTTCTCCGTAGTGGATTGGTTGAATAACCTCTGTTTTCAATGGCATTACGTGAATGAAAAATTCTACCCTATGCCTTAATTTTTCATCACTTCCGTCGTTATATCTGCGCTTTTTTTCAGACTTTCTCAGTAGTAAGCGTTTCCAATTGTGAGGTTTCGGAGTATTATTAGTCAGCTCATCAATATCTGTCATTATTTATCATCGTTCTGTTGGGTTCTCCCAATCGTTCGTACTGCAACATTTTTTTCCTGCAATTTAATATTTTATTATTAATTGATTATTTCCATCTAATCTACCACTTTTGATACTGGTGATTCTCCATTCATGTAGGGATCTCGTTAAAGTAACTAACGCGTGTTGATATTAAATACCCGAGCATATATCCAGCAAACTGTATTACCACCTGACTACTTAAAACTGACGCGATAATCATAAACCGTAAATGATTGACGTAGTGGCGTTACTTAAAGCGATGCAAGTTGTGTTAGCAGGAATTTACTTAGGGTCAAATGTCATCCATGAAGGGCAATTTTTATTTCAAAAGAGTGGGAAAATTTAATTTTGAAAGCAATCGTTGCGCTTTGCAAAGGCCTTATGTTTCCACAGTAGGTGTCGTGTAAACTAAAAACAAAAAAACTTTCGGGCAATATCACATACCCTCGTGTTGGCTGTTAGTCCAGGCCGTAGTTATGTAGTTCGCCTCACCTTTTTCAGTGGTTTCCATTTTTTCACGTGTGATTCAGGTTTTCTTAATCCCATTTGTTCTGATATACGCTCTGCTACCGAGCGAACTTGAACAAGCCCGAAAGTTTCTCAATTCTTTCTCCTCTTCTTCTCCTCTGTCTAATCCGTCATCTGACGTGCTTCACTTTTAGCCTACACTTTTCCTTTATTAACCTCTATTTACTATGGTTCCAAAGATGTAGTAGTTACTCCAATTGCGAGTACGGCTGAAGCACTGTCCCAATGTTTTCAAGTACAATACAATTCTAAGATCATTATCCTGAGCTTTTTCCATTGTATTTTTCATATCTAATACTCAATGCCACCAGCACTTCTTTCATATAGTCTAATTGGGGTACTCCATAATCACCTTTGTTATCGCATAAATTAAACTGTAGAATGGTTCCAAAGTATTTTAAGCAAAGCCTGCAAATACTCAGCAGTAAATTCATCGCGTGCACATATATTGATTTTCTATCACCATTTGTCCGATCATAGCTATGATTATCCGGTTATGTATGAGCTCTTTGATCATCTACCGAATCATCCGCAACACGAGGTTGTTTTTCATTCTTGCCCACATGGTCATTTGCTGTACCCCGTACGATTGGAATATTATGTATCCTCATTATCTAGTATGTTATCGTATGATCATACGGAATTATCCACCGTTGGCGAGGCAATAAAGCTTGCGAATTAGCCTAGCACTCATATAACGAGATGCACGTCAACGTAGAATAGTTAAAAATGAAATATATACACGGTAATAACGGTATGACGTGCATACATTTCCCTCAGCGATACTCGCCAGAAGCCAGCTCGTGAATGCGAGTAATTGTGCTGTGACTTTTCATGAATTTTTCGTTTATTAACTTGGCTTTATTTTCATTGACTTCTAGTGCCTCTGTTTCCCATCAATATTCCTGCAATACATTTCATTCATGTCGCCAATCGAATTCATGTCTGCTAAGTGCTTCCCGTTTAAATGTGTCTTTTTATCGCATTAGCGCGTATCATAATCGCTAGTATAAATTTGTTTCCACAAGCCCACTATGTTATTAATGTTTTTTTTTTAGTTTATCGGTAATTGTCTCTAAACGTTCTTTTCTATTCGGACTCCCTTCTTCAATTTATTCCTATTCACAACGTCCCAATTTTGATCTTTTATTCACCCCTCATCTATCTCGTACCATTTTCATCCTAATTTTCCCTCTACTCCTCAGTCCACCCTATTAAAAATTCGTTTATTATTTGATAATACCGTTGAATATCGTTTTGTTCATCGTTGTCTACGTTTTGCTTACTATTTGTTTTCTTTACCATTTTGAGTCCTGTAGTTGGCTTTGTGCTGCTTTTGGACTGCATTAAATAAATAAATTAATTATTATTTTGGCCCTATTTTTAATCGCTTATCATCCTTCTAGTACGGGTTAATATTTCAGCCGCATTTTTGCGTTATGTTTCTTGTCAATGTTATTTGGTGTTTCCTTTTTTATTGATTTCAATCTTTCACACGAAAATTCTGCAATTTCGCAGGTTATGGGGATCAGCATGTCTCGAATTTTTACCCTAGGTGCATTGCCCTTGTCGTTGGCATCAAATGCCAGTTCTTTAAAAAATGCAGCTTGATAGATAACGTAAAGAAGCCTGTGGGCAATTCAAGACTAGTTTCTATTCGGCCTTTATGTTTAAGACTTGAGGTGAAATCGCTGATGCCGCTGGCGATCATATTCTCGGACCCAAAGGACTTTAATGTTTTTTACGGCGCTCGCTGTCACAGTGGAGGCAAAGCCATCAATGGCTTTCTTTTCCCTATGAATGAATCGTGAGGTTCGTTAAACCTTTGATAGGAGGGATGTCGAAGCCAAAGGCCAAAAGCTAAAGGCTGTATCCCTAGTTGGCGTGGGACTTATAGGCATAAGAATCCATATCCAGTCACTAGAGTAGATAATTATCTTTACCTCTAAAATAGCCATGAAAAATCTCATGAATTCGCGGAAATTCTTGGTTCAAAAAAGAACCTCTGGCGTTTCATCATGGTGGAAGAAGCTGTTTCGTTTAGATTAATGGATAATGTGCATGATGTCTCAGTTTTAGTTTTCATCTTCGCTTAGCGTATATATCATGAACATTTTGTACGGGCCGATTACCAGGTAATATTCGTCTGAATTCGTCTTTTTATATCCTAAAATATCAGTTGGACTCCAAAATTGACTTCAGAAACGTCTTTAAAAGATGAATAAAATAATTATTGTCCAATTATACCCAGCGATTATCTGTGCCTTCAATGCCCAGAATTATTGAAAAAGGTGTTATTTCTGCTCAGGGGGGATACAGGCAACAATTTTGTGGCCCCGTTTTCGTAGTAACTGGAGTTAATACGAGTTCAATTCCATTATTAAAACACGCTTAGCCGTCTACGATTTAATTAAGCTCTATCTGGAAAATTTTATGAGGAACTAAATTAACAGGAGCAAAAACTCCGTCTCATCGTCGATTTTTTTCTCGAGTAAAATTTTGATTCACGTTCATCGGAAACGTCTCGCTGAATTGGATTCGCTGCGAGTAAATGGCACGCAATTTTGAAATAGATGAGTCTCGTCGCAGCTCGCGTTAATCCATTTAGCTTTCGGAGGTGACACGGCTTCAGTTCAGCTTTCTAACCTACTTTTCAATGCACAAGGATTACTCTTCCCCGATTTACAGTTTTATTGGAAAATCGTGTGGATAAGTCAGGACTGGAAGCGAATCCCGATGAAATATAGAAGCGTCATTCATGAGTGGAGAAGATTCAGCGTTGATGTTATGAAGTGGAAACTGAACGAGTTACCAAGGCATTAGTGACGGTGCAAAATGAACTCACTCAGGTACATTCTTTGGGAATGAAGTAGTATTCAATTCATTCTACTCAAAAATACAAGGATCGTATTTTCTTATTTCTTTGTGATTATAATATCCTTCGAAAAACGTGCGTGTTCGAGATTTTATTTTTCTTTTAAAGAACTCGTATCGGGCCGAATGCCGAGAAATATTCGTCGGAATACGTTTTCACATCTCCAAAAATATCTACATCTACATACTACCCCGTAAGCCGCCTAAAAGGCGTAAGGGGGGGTTAGTTAGGAAATCAGCCGTTCACATATGAAAAGAATGTGCTGAAACGAAATTACGATTAACATTTATTAAAGTCCTTTATGGTTCGGGGGAAAAACGAATTCCCATATCTCTCCATTCGGCAGAAAAGTATCAGTCGGACTCCAAAATTTACGTCCTAAGCGTCTGTAAAAGAGGAATAGTATACTTACCTATTGTTCAATGATACTCTGCGATTATTAGCGCATTCTTAATTTCAATTAAAATAATTTTAAAAATTCATTTCCATAGGAGGTCCAGGATTGCTATTGTAAATTTGTAAGGAAATAGGGACAGCACTTGTTGTCGTTAAATTGTTTGCATGAAAAGCGATGTAACAAGAATCCAACTATTTAAGGATGGTACTTTCGGGAAATGATTTTTTCTCTTCATTTTTTTGTTCCTATTCAACTTTTTTTAGAAGCATCATCGAATCTAATTTCATTCCGTCTATGAAAAGGAATTTTTATTCCATCTATGTTTTTATAATGATGGCATTTTATAATCTAAATAAGACTCGCGTCAAGACTTTCAAAGAGTCAACGTTTCCTCTAGTACACCGGGGACCTCATCAGGGCTAATTAGGAAATGTTGGCCACTTGAATGCCTTGATGCGGGTTACCCCCAAAATTCACTTGTATTGACAAACGTGGACCGCGAAAGTTTTACTAATTTGATTTATAAGGACTATTTGATGGATTCCTCTATATGCCTAGTGGTTTTCAAATGCCTTGGGTCTTTGTCTTAGTTAAGGGATCGCATGATGTACGAGTGTTTGAGATTCTGTGGGATTCTTTTACCAGGATGTCCAATAACCGGGAAAATTGGAAAAATCGGGAACTATGCGAGAATGTTTAGTCCAACCTGGAATTTCAAAATCTTTTATTTCAAATTCATTTCACCTAAAATGTTGCATGTTTAACGCCGATTTTCTCTCCTAATGTTTGTATATGTATGCTTTACAATGTATTGATTAAATTTTAAATTGCCTTATATGAAAACATATATTTATCGTTTATATACATAACTCTTTAAATTATGGCGGACGTCTTGAGTTACAAGTGAGACATTCATAAAATAAGTGTAAAATTTCTGTAACTAAGTTGAAGACCTTAAATGAGGAACATAAAATAATACATAAATAAAATGTTATTTTAAAATATTAAAGCAATTTTATGTGTTTTGAAATTCTTATATATCTCATTGATCGCATAATATTGACCTGGAATTTTTTTTATTTCTCGAAAAACCTTGAATTATGCATGAATTTTTCTCCTTTGATTGGATGGACACCCTTTTTACGTTCTATTTTTCGCTTGCCTTATATACTGTGTTAAGGCATATTGCATGATAAGGTAGATGAAGGGGGCGATTACTTAGGCTGATGCTATTTGCGCCGTAAAAGAAGGCCTAGGGTGCAGGAAAACCCGTCATTAGCGTTCGCCTGATCTTTACGTAAGGTACCAAATTCACCACGACTCCTATCGGAATGAATTTCCATTAGAAGGTCCCTCCTCCCAGCAGTTGATCAGGGATCGGGATCCTTATGTTAAATCTCCGCCGCAATGTAGTTAGTAGATGTGCAATCGTTTGTGTTAGAATCTACTTTTTAACTGTAAAGAATGAAAAAGTGTGTTTTAAGGGTAAAGAATGAACGGAATCGCCCGTTAATAAAGAATATTTGGCGTATATCATTTGATTTTCAGGAATAAATTTTACCAATAATTTGATGCCATTACACTCTGACTTCTAATATACTTAGATCAACTTAGTATTATCTGTGTGATGAAAAAGGCAAACTATTTGTCTCTCCCAAGTGCAGCGTTTAAATGTGGAGTTTTTTAACTGATCCAGTGTATCGGGTGTTGTAAGAGGATGAATGAATAGGGGGAATGTTGAGAAGTTCTCATTGTGATTGAGCCGGAACAGCGATAGGTGTCAACAACTCTGCATGGCTTTCTGTGCGAATACTTTACGAACTTCGATATTTCGCTGTCGATATTTCTCGAAGCCGGAAACGAAAGAAAAACTTCAAGTCTTTGTATTTTTCAGTTCCTTAAAGAGCTGGTAATGAAAGCATTTTTCGTGATTCCATTCCGCAATCAATACGCCTCCAAGGTTCTGCGATAAAAAGTGAAATCGAAGATTTTTGCTGGGACATAGAGATGCTTCAAGTTATAACTTTCTTCCCGTTGTACCACTTTCTTTTTTTAATCCTAAAATCACAAATGTTCTATTTCTGCTTCATTATTTTTTCGGAACGGTGAACTATCGTATACTTCCCTGTTTATACGTGATGCTGTCTTATCGATAGCTGTGGCAAAGCGTCAATAGAAACAACTTGATTTTCGCTATTAAGTAAACAAGTAGTGCTTCTCACCCCTATCCTTGAGTAGAGTGTAAAGCATTAGGCTGTAGTTTTAGTGGAATATTGTTAATAGATAAGAAATTCAGTGTTCGCAAAAATGAATATGCCGCAGGCTAGATTACGTGCTGTACCAATAAGACCATTAACTCGCTTTAACCACTCAGTTTATAATGATAAATTATTTTTTTGCGCATTTGTTTGCGTTGTCAATGTAGTGTCGCCTTTATCTGAACAGGAAATTAAATCTAAATACTTATTACATGCATGAGGGATGTAACAAGCAATATCCATCTCAAACATTCCTCTATTCAATGTTACCGAACGGTGTTTTCGACATTGCTTGTCATTAGAAAGGTACTGACATCTCTGGTCGAAGCTGTGGTCGATAGCTTTAAATTGTGTGGAGTATTGGTTTACTGAACTTGTGGCTACCTGGAAATGACTCCTTCGAGAGTAAGATTGGCTTAAATTGGTATGAAGATGTTTCAATTTGATGAGATCTGGAAATTGCATGTTGTGCCGAAACCTGGGTCGGTTGAAATAAATAAGTGTGGGGATTGATAATTACTTCCGTCATGTTAAATATCAAAGATTTCCACGAACTACGCCGTAAATTGTATCTTTTATGTAATTTTTTTTATTTAAAATGTGTATCTTCTACGGCCAACCTTGTGCTGAAACTCTATGTAACTGAAAATATTGCCTCTGAAATGTGATTAGTCCTCGTGCCATCAAAAGTTCATCCCCAGTGCGGTTTCGCATTGACCTCAGCAGGGAATCAACACGCCAACAAGTAGCCACACAAATTGATGGAATAATTTTGAGCTGAAAGCATCTTCAGAGACCGCGCCGCCTGTGTGCCGGTTGCGACGGGAAAATACTTCGGTTATCAGCGAACGGGAAGGAGGTGGGGTTAATAAAATTACCGGAAGCGGTAACGACGTTAATGCACGACCCCTTGGTTACGGAGGAGCGAAGATGAGAAGGCGGGGAGGGAAGGATAGCAACCGATAGGGGTGCAATAGAGAGGGCGGAGCTTTTGATCGGAGCTTTATCATTCTCTTCTGAGACCCCGTGTCGAACACGTCGGCTCCCGGACTGCTGCGTTGACGAGTGGATATGACTCCCCCTGCAATCGGCTCTTGTCATTTTTAGTGCTGTCAGTTCCCCTCTAAAGTTCATCCAAGGGGATGGAATTTCCTCCTCGCCGTGCAGGTTTTATCACCTCCGTTTGCCGGCCGTAGATGTGGCAATTCTCAGGTTGACTTCATCTCTCGATTGAACGACTTCATATCTCATTCAGGCACTCTGGCCATATCTCTCGAGTGGGTCGTGATTGGACATTCTCTCGGGAGCCGTTCGCACCGACGGTGGTCGGCTGAACAGATGGTCGTGCAGGAATTTGTCCGTTTGTAGTGATTGCGACGTTGAGGTGGTGAACTATAGGAGTATCGAAATCTGGACTTGTGGGGTCTGTCTCCTCTGTATGTCGTGTTTAGATCTTTTCTAGCTACTACCGTAGCTAGTTGTATCGTGCTGAAAAGAAAATTTTTGTGAATTCGTCAAGAACTGATTTCCTCAACATGACTAAGGCGTCTGGGTGGTGAACTTTTGCGGAAAAGAGGCGAATTTTTACTGGCCGAGACCTAACTATGTGATGTATCTCCTTAATATATCGTGTTAAACTCTAATCGTACTGCTCCAAACGTGGTCTATTCTTCTGAAAAATCAACAGCTGGTGAACGGGTCGAGAACTGCTGTCCTTCATGAAGTATTTGGAAGCTGGTGGTTAAGAAGAGGTATGTCAGTGAGTTCCTGTTGGAGGTTATGCTCTTTTGAACCACGTTGTTTGATTGTCCTTATGAGTATCTTTCACCCAATTGCGGTTTTATTGTCACGTATTGTACTCCTTTCTCTAGTTGAGCCTTGCCTTCCCTTGAATACTCCAGCCCCCCTTTTAATCGTCACTCTACCCAGGTATTATTTGTTCGAACATAAATACCTTGTGTACAGCATGAATTGGCGGTTATTAGTCTAAACAAACTGCGCCATGACTACGCGCAACGTGTTAAGACGTGAGTATAAGCGTAATTAACAGCTTGGTTATTGCCTATTGTGTCCAGGACTCAAGGCTACATTGGTTTTGGAATGTACATGGAGAAACATTGGTGTTTATTAAAAGTGTTCGATATTATCTCATTGTCTTCTTAAATGTTTTCATATGATATGGCAATAATAACTTTTTGCGGGAAATAGTATTTATTCTAGAATTCATAATTGATTTGAATCGTGAATTTGATCGTGTAACCGGTTCAGTGTATATGTTTAAAAATTCATTGACTATCTAATCAAAGATGTTGAAGGTGACGTGATCGAGCTTCCAGGCGGTTTAAGGAGTTCATTTCTCCCAACTTCTCTAAGACCGACTCGCTCTCCTCGTAACCTTTAAGTTGTAAATCTAGTCGTTCTCTATAAATCTAGAGGAAATGAAGTTCTTAAACTGGGTGGACGACCGAGAATCCTTATTTTCCGTGTGCATCTACAATCATTTACGATACTAACAGTGAGCTGAACCTGTCAAGCCTCCGATGTAATCGCATGAAAAAAGGCTAATAATTTTATCTTGGCTATCTATTCTCTATCATGCCATTTTTGAGAGGCCTGCTGATGCTATATGTTTCCCAGCCGATGAGGCTACATTAACCATCATCTGTAAGTTCTTTATGTTTCACTGCAGATGATAACCGAGAAAGGGAGAAGCAGTGCCTTTTGACCTCGTATCTGGTAAGGGTACCATATAGACGATGAAAATCAATTCTTGCCGTTCTCCTGTCCAGCGATAAATGTGCCAAACGATTATTTTCAATATAATATAATAATATTGTTATTAATATGATAAATAATCAATGATTATTTTCTAGCGCGGTCGTCCCGGGATCACTTCAGTGCTTATCAGTGTTCGGAAAAAGTATTGCATCGGTTATCAAGTAATATATCGCGCGACCATTACCGGTGTAATTGGTTTCATCATTTCCACTACTAGGGACTATCATTTTTATAATTTTTATTTGCTTGCGGAAATTCAATACATGTTTGCTACGTCTACTGAATGAGAGCAGGGATTTTACATACGTTTTCAGGAACGTAATTGAAATTCCTCATCCGTCCCTGACCGCGTCACTAATTATTAAAAAATGGAGATTGATCTCTGTCATCTCCGCTATCCCTAAATTTGTACGTGCAAAATGAGTGGTTTAGACGGAAAATAATCGTGCAAAAAGTCGAAAGACAGTAATCTGTACAGAGTAATGTAATAACGGACCATTTCTAATGTATATATGGAGGTAACATGTAAGAATTTCATTTCCTGCGGAATTTATTGCTAAAAACTAAGCTATTTTGTTATTTACTGGAATTTTTAGCGATGTATACTCCGCATGTTTTCACTGTTGACGAAAGTTGAAAGTGCAGTAGTGGAAGCAATGCCTCAAGGAAGGATACGAACATGCGACCTGTGGCTTCCTAGGAAAGACCTAGGACCTATCGGCCCATGCCTGGAGGTATTCCCGAAAAATAGGTGTTATAAAATATGTAACGAAAACTATTCCATATTTGAAATACTTGTTACCAATACTGGTGGTTTACTATTTTTTATTGCTTAAATCGAAAGATTGGAGTACATTTTCCACGCTTTTAGATTTTTAAATGGCGAAATTATTTTTTGCGATAAAATGAAAAGTGAAAATTTTCAAGCGCGCGAAAACGCGACGGCTATGTGTGAATGCTGGGAAAAGCCCGTGTGACGTATTTCTGGTTCCCGCTGCTGCCGTGTGAGGTGACCTTGGGGCGAGACTTTTAGCGCCGCTACGATGTACGCTGCTAGCGGACAGCGAAGTACCCAGCTAGCAGGTAGCGCTTGGCTTAAATAAGGATTATTAATACCCTATGAAAGAAAGGAAACCTGCCGGCCATTGCCAATTTAAATGAGTGATTATTAAGAGATGTTTCCCTGAGTTCTGTGCCTCATGCATGTATTGGTAATCTCAGACGATGTATAACTCCTGACTACTCATAAATCATCTAGGTCCCTGTGACGTCACGTGGAGTGGCATCGCATGGGCGCCAATCTGGCCTTTTTCAAATGAGGTTAAAATTGATCATAAACATTCGTCTAAACTGGGATATCTGAAACCAAATAATTTGTATATTGTGAATACAATAATGGTGGGTAACGAATCGCAATCAATGCCTTCCGTTTTATTTGATGAAGGAAACTATCCTATTGTGAATATTAAAATCGAGCGCAATTTTCCTATGTTCGCGGTTTGAAGAGTGAATGCTGTTCGATTTATCGTGTTTAAGCGTATTTTCGCTGTTCCGAACGAGCTACATGATGCTGAAAATGCTGTGATTATTCGACCAAACATGGATTTACAGTGTATCCGATGATTGCTTTCTTTGTCTCTGCCATTACGACCATGTTTCGGAATTCCCCTCTCTTTCCCCATTTACCGGAATCTTTTATATCGCTCGGATTCGAAAACCCGAGCTCCATTGATTCGACGGCTTTTTTTTTATTTCTTTTAATTCGTTGGCTTCGGGAATTAACTCGGGGGAAATATTGGTTTTTCCTCCGTGGGCACTTGAGTCTCTTCCTACGGTGATTTCGCTTCTCGGATAGGAGTCTGTAAGCTGCGTATCCCCTCTCTCCTGATCCATTCCTCCTCGTTCCACTGCTCTTTGGAGTTCAACCTGTCGCCTTTTTATCCGGTGAATGATGTTGCGCATGATCGTTCGAGAATTGATGCGGGAATAAACTCAAATGATGAGCCAGAAGAATTCTCGGAACCCGGTGAATCAACGCTTGCTTCAAACTTCACCGCAGTTGAGTTTTTTTTATTTTTCAAATACATCCCTCTTCACATTAATGTAATGAGGGTTAAATAAAGACAGTTACTCTACAGAGTAAGTCTATGGCACTCGTGAAAATATTGTCTGTTCGACCTATTTTCATCTTATGAATTCATTGGCTTGTTTCTTGTTACTTTTGTTTGGTGTATTAGCTGTTTCTTTTTTACACCTTAAATTCATAAAATAAGTGTACCTCATTGATATCAATTCCGAATTCTGAATTATTACGTTTCACATTCTTTTGGCGAAAATTATGTGATGCCTCATTGGGTGGCATGAGAGAGTACGTGGTGAGGGGTCGAAATGTACTTTATTAGCAAAAGTGAATTCTTTCGCGAGCTATCAACTTCTGAGATTTCTCGCAGAATCGTATGTGTAAAACAGGTGTATTCGTAACCCACCTGTAAACATTGACGAGCTAATAGCGGGAAAACTTGTATTTCCTCGCGGTGAACAGATTACCGTAAATTTCGTTACTTTTATGTGCATAAATAGTGCGATAATTGGTGACTGTCGGAAGTGCATGCATACTTATCTGTTCTCAGGTGGCATCCGTTCTACTTAGGTCTTCAAATGACATAAAATTATTTTTAGCAGCCATTGATATTTTTTGACATGCCTGAAAGCATAGTGATGTGTTTTTTTTATTATTTTAGATTCTAAATACCTTTATGTGCTCGATTTAGCTGAATCGATCTTGCCTATGATTTCTCATTTGTTGAATTTTCCGTTACGACTTCACGCCGTCTTGCAATTTTTATCATCGTGTAAAGAAACCCCCGAGATTATTTGCGTTTTCATGCCATCGCCAAAAAGATTAAGGTCTATTGACCATGAGCATGATTTTCAATTCACTGAATCAAGGTGACCGCTTAAATCTCCAGCTAGAAATCCCTACACATACCCTGGTGTTAGAGAATGAAGTGGTTGTCACGAAATAGAAATTTATGACCACAATTCATGGTTTTATTACGTGTGTTTTGTTACATTTTTAAGAGTTAGTTTTGTTTGAAATATAGTTTTATCTAATAATTTTTCACCGATGTCGTTGATATGAACTGATGCTACCGTTTTACGCATATGGCGAAGAATGTTTTTCCAAAAAATTATTTGTGATTTTCCATGACTTTCCAGTCACGATGAAATTCCCTGTATGTCCGTGACTTTCCAAGTTTTCTAGGAAAGTGGCCTCGCCGTGAAATTAAATGCTTCGCAGTCAGTGGCCGTAATCATTCGGACGATCATTTGCAAGATCATTCTAAAGTACCTGGAGGCTCGTTGCGAGGGCTGTCCAAGCAGCAGCGAGTTCCCCTTTCACGGCTGCATTGGACCCCGCGGACCTCTTCGTAACCTGCGAACCACGAGCAGCCTCCGACCTGGGGGAGTAGTTCATTTGATTTACGTGAGGCTGGGAAGCGAACGTTTTTTTTTTGTACGATTTTTACATTTCGCTTGATTTTTTTTTAGTTCGGTTTCGTTCTTCGCGTGCTTAGGGATGTTCGCAGATGAATGTTCGCTGGAAACTCCTGGATGTACCTGTTCAAAAATGTGAGCACGGAAATAGTCCGAGCTAGTCGAGTGTTTGTGATTACTCCCTATTTTCCCGTTCTGGTGATCGATTATTTTTTTTTCCTTCCCCGGGCGTAACTTCGATGACGTATGTCGTTGTTTCTCTCGCGAATCGAGTGGCGAGTACTATTTTCGGAGAAAAAAATAGTGCTCTTATTTTCTGTATCCTAGCCGGTTGAGTGTATTGGAGATATTCATATGCTTCAAGAATCGCAACGGCGAGCGTCATCGGCGTAGTGATGGAAGAATGTCGGTCGAAATCGATTTTTCGAGCAATGGATTTTTAATCGAAATGAAAGTGACGACATTTAAAAATCTAAACATGAACCAAAAGATCGAATAATCGAAAAAATCGAAAGTTCTTTTTTTAAAGTTTGTAAAAAACATGTTTATTATTGATTGGAAAGAACTCAAAATGTACATTTGTGTAGTAGAAAAAATCTACTTAGAATACATACTTGAATAATAAGTGGTGAAAATTTACAAATGCACTCACATTAAAATTTTGGGATGACCGCTTGGAACCATTTGGCCTCTCTAAAATTTTTATGAGAGCTCAAGTGATTGAGATGTCTTCTTGCTGATAGAGGGCGTGCCTCTCCAATTTTACAGGTCTTAGAGAAAATTCTTTCACATGGGACGAGTGAGGTTATCATTGGCCCGTAGAGAAACTGCTGAAATCAAACGAAATGGTCAAGATCAAATTTGAAGAATCAAGTTTGGATCGAAACTCGAAGATCATGACTCGATTTCAATTTCCTCTATATATTACTATTGAAACTCGATTTCCGATTTTAATCGAAATTGATTTTTCCATCACTACATTGGCGCTTCCCATCCAATGCAAAAAGAGATGCGTTTTCGATATTCTCTCTTGAAATGTGTAAATGAAGCTCTTGTATCTCCGTTTAGTTGATGTTATCCTTTGTCCAAAATTTTATGGGAATCGTTCAGTTGAAAAATGTTTCTTATTTTATTTTGTTCATGTTAATTGGCGAAGTAAAGGAAATTGGATTGGGAATAAACTTTGGCTTTCCAGGTTAGTGCGTTCACCCAGGGTGATGCCAGGTCGGCTGGTCAGCGATCGTCGATGGCCCCGAGCTTAAGGGACCCCCACAACGCTCGCGTCCATCGTGAAGCGTATATGAATGCTGTAATTAATATAGAATTAGATTCCTTGTATCAAAGTTTTTTTTTGCTATTATAAAATTCTATCTTTTCATTAATTTGCTTTACTTACAACATACTCAGTGTAAAAAGATCATGTAAAAAATTAATAAATGAAGGTGGCAGAGGAACAAAGAGAACCTGATGCTTTTTTGAAAGGGTCATTCTAATAGGTTATTTAAGAGATTTTTTTTATTAAAGTGCAGTTTCAAGAAACTAATTAATTTATAATAAAACCATTGCACATTATTTAAAGTTATGAGGTCTGAAATTCTCACTTTTGATCACATTTTGATTTACGAAATTGCTTTTTTCTAATAATTTTTATCTAGTTTTTAAGAGGACAGACTAGCATCAATATCCATTTCCGGGCACGCAATTTCTTAAAATTTTTCGGGAGAGGACCCCCGGATCTCCCGGTGAGAAGGGCCCCAGCCGAGGGCTCCCTGTCACCCCAGACCGCCCCTGAGGACCCTACGCCATTAGAGTTCCTTTATCCATAATCCTTTATACATAATCCTTTATCCATATTCCTTTATCCAATTTACGGTCACAATGTATGGTTTTATTTTGCGTGTGTGTTTAAAGAGTCAATTTTGTTCGAAATTCTTTACAAGTAGTCATTTTTTTTTTGTTCGAAATTCTTTACAAATAGTCATTTTTATCTCTAATCTGGTAGATCTAATTATTTCTCACCGATGTCATTGATCTGAAGTATCGGGGATACAGAAAAAATAAATCCGTCGAGCTTCTGTTCTGGTTGAGTTGTGATTTGTTTCTCGGCTTCCGGGATGATTCTAATTGCTTGTTTTCCCTGTGGGTTCGAGGTATGCCGCTCCCATCGTAATTAGGTTTTCCCGAGTTCGAGTGATAAGAATTTGCATCAGCGCTCGTGAGGGGTGAAAAAGCGTCAAAAATTGGACTTGAACCCTTGGCTCTTGGATATTTAAGGGATGAAGCCAATAGAGAGTGCTAAAAAGTTAGCGTGATAGGTGTTCAATCCCCAAATGAAAGTACATAGTATCCTTAAAAAAACACTACTATTATTGATGACATTAGGGAGAAAACTTATTGCTCGACTCAAAAATGTGACCCAAAACGTTTTGAATATCCACGTTGTAGTTTTTTTTAACAAAGCATATGTTTCTTTTTCATTAATGAATGCAAATAATGTAGAGATGTATCAGGCGTTAGCAGTCACATTCAAGGAGTTGAAATACATAACTTTTATTAAATTTTTTTATCCATTGCAGTTTATGCTTGAGATCACCATTATGATTGACAGGGTAACTAGTCGATTTCAAATTACGGTTACCATGTGAGTTAAGCACCTTCTCTTTCAATTATTAGGCGTTTCGATATATCTGAAACCAATAGGGTAGTTTCCTTCATCAAAGAAAACGAAAGGCATTGATTGCGATTCGTTACCCACATTGGTATATTCATAATATAAAAATTATTTGGTTTTAGATATCCCAGTTAAGACGTTAATGGTCAATTTTAACCTCATTTGAAAAAGGCCATATTGGCGGCCATGCGACGCCACTCCACGTGACGTCAGAAGGACCTAGATGCTGTACGAGTAGTCTGGAGTTTTACATCGCCTGAGATTACCAATGCACGCATGTGGTATTCTGATTGCTTGTTTTCCCTGTGGGTTCGAGGCATGCCGCTCCCATCGTAATTTGGTTTTCCCGAGTTTGAGTGATAAGAATTTACATCAGCGCTCGCGAGGGGCGAAAAAGCGTCACAAATTGCACTCGAACCCTTGGCTCTTGGATATTTATGGGATGAAACGGGAAACATCTCTTTATGATCACATATTTAAATTGCCTATGGTCGGAACGTTTCTTTCCTCTGATAGGGTATTAACAATCCTTATTTAAGCCAAGCGCTATCTGCTAGCAGCGTGCATCGTAGCGGCGCTCATAACCTCGCACCAAGGTGGCCTCACACGGCGGCAGCCGGAACCAGAAAGACGTCAAACGGGCTTTTCCCAGCATTCATACTTAGTCGTCGCGTTTTCGTGCACTTGAAATTTTTCACTTTTCATTTAATCGCGAAAAATAGAAATCGTCATTTAAAAATCTAAAAGCGTGAAATACATACTCCTGGAGTAATAAACTTGAGATTTTGGCAATTAAAAAAATTGGAAACCACCCTATTAGTAACCGACAGGTCGCAAGTTTGTGATGGAGATGAATTCGTATTCTGCCCTTTCAACAGGTATTTGCCCTTACCAAAATCTCGTATTACGGATTTTTTAAATGGTGATAGGAAAAAGGTCTGCGTTAAAAGATTCTCCGGATTGATGACTTATGAGGAGAATGTGGAGACATATTTTAGGAAACCGATTTTTCCACTGATACTTATGCCAAAATTTTCAAGGTGTTCATTTAACATCTATGATGTTCTTTTACCTAGTAGGATACATAATACCGTTTAGAATTGCATTGTCGTAGCGTACAGAGAATTTTTTCCCATCGTGAATATTATTCGTGGCTCCATCTTTCCGTGGAATCACTGATCCTGTCGTAGTGCTCTAGGAGTTCATTCAAGTACAACATTGTCCGTCCATTCGTCGGATCAGACGTGGAGTCGTGGTCTACTTGACTTGTTTCCTTGAGAGCGGGCCAACGGTGATTCGGATTTCTCTTCACCAGTCCTTTCCTGAGTGGTGCAGATTATGGAAGCGGTTTGACACCTCCCTACAGCCACCAAGATCAACTTGGGAAATTAGGCGCATAGGCTGAGCGAAGGTTGTAAGAAGGCAAAATAAATATCATTGTCATCAGACTTTCAGCGTATTCTCGTGTGACTATACTTAATATACTGTTTGCCATAAAATGAAGCTATTTATTTTTTTAATAGGTTAAAAACCCACTTGTATGCCGATTTTGGTTCTCTACGGCTTTATGGCTTATGGTTCTTTACGTTGAAATATACTTCTGTTGAAAGTATATAGATTATAGCATCGAATATAAATGTGGTTTAGGCTAAAAATCAATATAAAGTGTATCAAAATGTAAAGATATTTATAATATTGAAACTAAGTCACCTCTGCACAAAAATTTCAATTGGTAAATTTATACTGGAACTGGAGTCAACAGATTCCATTTGAACGGAAATGCCACTTTTTAGTCAACTAAAGCTGCTGGAATAAGTGTCAGTTGAAAAATACTCATCATTCTATATATTCATTACTAATCTGCATGCTATACAGCATAAATTCACTGCTCGGAATCGAAAGAAAACACTTTTGAAAGTGGCTTCAAAAAATCATATTTACTATAATATGCAGCCCAGATAATTTTTTTAAATTAACATTCACGGCGCGGATATTCGTTCCAATCCCCAGTCACGGGCTTTCATGTATCTATGGAAGCAGTGCGTATCTCAGTTCCCAGAACTTATAAATATGCTCTTTAAACGCTGGTGATGTGCTATAGGTCGCTTGTTCGCGAATTTCCTTCGAATAATGAAAGAGTAGTGTATTTAGGAAAAGATATTGTTTACCGCGGTTCCACTAAGGACTTTCATTTCATTGCTTTTCTCTCCTATGTTTCCAAAATGAATTATTTAAAGATTCCTTGCTAGATATGCTAAAATAAATTTCTAGTAATAGCCTCGTAATTTTTACTAAGTAATTGGCTTCTTTATTTATATTTGATATTGAATTAAATGAGATAGCAACAAATTATTTGTGGATGGTTATTATTCAAATTCATTTGTGCAACAAAATTGGGATACCTAATTCCCTCCTTTCATTTACGTCTGCGTATGATAGGTTTTTCAGCTTAATTTGGAGTACCTGCAATTTCTAGTGTGATTTTTCGTATGCAGCACTGAAAGGGGGTCATATGGTAGCTCATACTGCAACTCACTTTATGCCTCCCTCGCCGAGGAAACTAATTTCTTCCTCGGGTGATTTTTTCGAGATTCTTTTAGTTACAATCCATATTTTATTTGGGTTACGATGATAGCATGTTCCGCACGCAAAAACGTCTCGTTGACTCCATGATGGAGAGGTAGCGAGTGGAGATGTTCCAATTTTTCCAATTTTCATTTTCCTTGGTCCTGTGAAAGCCCTCCTCTTCATCCAGAGTTGATCTATCGTTTTATTCTCTCTTCTCTGTGGTCTCGGAAAAAAAGAAAATCGTGTGGAAAGGTAAGCTCTCTTTCATATATCAAAGGAAACTATCTAATACCGTTACATATCAAACGGAAGACAGGAAAACTCATTTTCTGTCTGCTTTTCCTTGTGGAAAGGAAGGTAAAATAATTAATTTATGGATATCGCGAGAACGTCCTGAAATATGTTTTTTAGTTTCGTCATTTCATGGGGGCATAACTTAACTATGCTATAAAGTTTTATGTGAGATCAAATGTGACTAGACTCGTGTGATCTTAATGGGCATGAGGGTGATGCCTCCTCATCCAATATATCATTGCTGCATTTTTTAACTGGACAATTTCCTTGATTTTCATTCACCAGAGCAGACCAAGGTATATGCACTTTTTCTCAATGTTCTGAAACCTTGTTTGATTGTGGCATTGAAAAGTTGGAAATTGTACGAGTGTTTCTATCCTAGAATTGCTTATTCCTTGTTTCCATTAAATAAATACCTATACGCTGACTTCATGATGGAGAGGTAGCAAGTGCAGATATTCCAATTTTCGTTTTTCTTTGTAATATGAAAGCCCTCCATTTCATCCAGGGTAGATCTATCTTTTTATTCCCGTTTATGTTCAACGTCAACGGCTACGATACGCCGATATGGTTATGGATCAAAATCTTACTCTATATAATAAATAAATCTAAAACGATATATATTTGTCAGTTCAATTGTCAATTCAAAAATTAAATTTTATTTATTGTTCCTTTATTAATCAAAGTAAGTGTGCAAGATAAATATTACAAATTGATGATAGGTTCGTTCAATAATTTTGAAATCGCAGTTCTTTGAAACAATTCCGTGGATGGAGGGAATGATAGGTCGGGACGAAAAATAAATATTTCCCATTCGCCCATTCTCTCTTAATTTCAAAATAAAGAAACGCTAAAGTTGCCTCCAGCTTTTTATGTGTTAGTGACGTCATCACAGTTCCGGTTCATTCTTCAGTTCAGTAAAAATCGCTGATTGAGGGTACGGATCGTTCATAGCAGTAAAAACAACCTAGCGCCTCGCGACGCCGATTCGGGGAAGGTGTAACTGAGAACTGGGGAATCTCTCGAAATGAGTTTGTGACGTCATCAACTTATTTGCGAAATGATTAATGCCGCCGATTTTTCGCTACGAATCGCTCGAGAAGTAAGCGACGGATCGTGAAACAGGAAAATGGAAGTCTCTTTATTTTTCTATCAAAACGAATTAAAAATAAAGTTTGTGCCCATGAATGCTTTTATTTGAACTCATCTAGGTTCCAATGTCGTCCTTAATTTTTATTTTTTCAACATTTTCCCGGAACATTATTTTTATTTCACGTTATGCATATACATACTTTTCAGTTATCGAAACGCGGTCATCAATCACTCAATTAATGGATTGATTCCAAGGGAACTTGTGGAAGTAAATAATCTTCATAGACTTGTCATGCGCTTGCATATTTTAGGTAATATTTTTTAATATCTGGGCTTAGTACTATTCGTGTGAACTTTCGGCTATTTTATTGACCGAGGTATTTATCGTGGCCTGCGGATTCATGCAGCATTGAATTTTAATAGCTATGTCATAATCAATTCAACAAAGAATTTTCCGAATAGGGGAGGTAACATGACAGTACGTAGCAGAAAATTACCTTGATAGCAGTCATCCTTAATCCATAAATCATCGTCTTTTTTCGGCTCAATTTTAAAATAGGTGGCCTGCGAATTTGTGATGTAGCTAGTCGTCACTGTTCTTTTGCTCATCAGAACAATTTCTATTATCTACACCCAAGTTTACTTCATGATTCGTACGCGTCATTTCAACTTCGCTGATAATTTTGATTGCGTTCGGGAGATAAGTAGAAATAAGTTTCCCGATTTGATGTTGAGAAAGCGAGCTCCCACTGCTTCCCCACTTGAGAATCGGCTTTTTTATGGCAGATATATCGGTGCTTGATGAACAATTTAGAGATAGCTAATTATATTTGGTTTCCATTTATCCTTCTGTGTACCTATTTCCGTGACTAAGCAATCGAATTATTTATTTTTTCCACCTTTCCTTATTTGATGGAATAATCCCTACATTTAATTTTCGTTGTAACCGAATATAAAGTGCCTGCTTGATTGTTTTACCTAGATCTGTCGTTGGGCCTAAACAAAGCTATTGATAGCCGTCGAGATCAATGCAGAATAATAGGAATAAATATGAATGAGAATTTTGTCCTGTTCGATTCTACGTTTATCCTGTCACATGACTTCATTGCGACTATTTTTATTCATAGCTACAATCGAGTGCTTCAGTGTTTCTGTATTGTCTGAAATATATATCCAGGGAAGCAAAAGCGAGGAACGCCCTTCGCCGTACAATTCATTTTCGTCTTCATGATTCTAGGGGTAGCGCTCCATAACCGGATTTCCCCGTTCTTGCATGGAGGGAAAGTGGCCTCCGAATGTAACATTATCATCTTTTTTGTTGAAAAAATTAAATGTCTCTCTTTTCTTTTGCTTGAGGAGGTAGATTATTCTGAGATATGTGCCCCAGTAATCCATCATTTAACGAGTTTGACTCGTCTTACCGGGACGTTGGAAAGGGAGGAGAGAAAACGGAAGAAAATGAAGAAAATGTTTTCTCATTTCTTCCAAGAATGCTCCTAAAAACATCTTGACGCAAGGCATTCGAAAATTAGTCGTGCCTTCTCTTCAGAGACCCTTAAACATTAGTTTTAAATGATTCATTCATCAGAAAGGTGTTTTTCCCTCTCAGTTTTCTTCCCTTTGAGAATGATCACTTCGGAGCTGAATTCATAGTGAGAGGTGAGAATGGTGAGACTCGGCAGATGAGTACGGCGTCGTGGGCTCGCTTGCTGGTTCTCTTATGTTTGTGCGCTGGCGAAGTGCAGAATCGTAATTCAAGGAACAAAAATAATTAAAAAGACGTCTTGCCGCTTCCCTAGACGTCTTTGAAGTTCTTCTGAGTGTTCCCCTTTCATTAAAAGAATGGGCTCGTTTCGCATTCTCTTGCGATGCCTTTCTTCATGATGTGACGTCAGGGGCACATAACTAGGCCCCGAATTTGCAGTGACTGAGCGATAAATATTTCCTGCTTAAAAAGGTCATAAACTCGATCCGTCGGAATGCCTTGGAAATCATTAATGTTTACCCGAGACTGAAATCCTGATTTTTTTAAAGTCTATAATTTTTGTAGCCAGAAAAGCAAGTGTTTGAAGTGTATTCATAACGACTGATATTTTTAAACATTTTTTGTCCATCCTAGTGCTGTTGGAATATGTTTTCGCTCCGGGTGAGTCCCATTTTACTAATGATACCGATCTGAGGAAAGATTTTCGCGGTTAAGAGTTTAAAGTCATGATAATGTATTCAAATTCGATTTACAAAAAATGATTTAAATTACTTTGTGTTTTTTTGCATTCTATAAATTATTATGAGTCGCAAATGATGTTCAATTCGCGTGACTTCCTTCACTCTCCGATGAATAATTCCAGTCACAATTCAGTCTCTCAAGGAGCATTGCCTCATCGATTGATCGGTTCAGTCTTATTGCATCTTGGTTTTCATTTATTTTTTTAATAAGATGTTTAACGGTCCATAAACTTACATAAATGATAGGTTGCAGCTAAATGCTAGCGACTAATAAGGCTTAAGTTAGTATAAATTAGGGAAAAAGTTCTTGTCTTACTAGATATGATATTTTATCTTTTTTTCCCTGAATTGCTCGTCTTGGATCATAGTTTTACGGCTGTGTTATTGCAAAACAATGATTTTAAAATCTTGTGATATTTTGTGAGTTCAGCGTAAGACGTCTGCATGCTTTCAAAGATCATATATACTTTTTATTCTTTGCTACAGCTTCATTTTTATCTTCTTTTTGCATAGTTTTGTACAAGGGAAAAATTAAAGTAATTCGTTGCAAGCGACTGTGTCAAATATCTTTTCCCATTTATTGTTAAATAATGTTTGTAGGTAAAACTTCTTTACCTAAGTGGAGGTAACTTTTTTACCTGATTAAAAGACTAATTTTCCTTGAAAATAACTACAAGAGAGCTGAGTGATTTGAACCCATTAAACTCCGATGCGGTTGTGACCCGCAAGGGACACAGTCTCTCTCTGCTGGAGTTACATCACCTGAGCTATTGATATTTTACGGGAGCTATTGAATTTTTTTCTCGTAATTCTTTTAAAACAACGTATATTGGTACGCACTTCAGATAGAGAAGTTGCGACTTAACATTTAAAACTTAAATTCTTTCCATTTGTATACGTCAACGAATATTTGATTGCGTGAGGAAGATGGAAGTTAATGAATTCTTCTAGCCTCGAGAAAGAGTGGGGAATTGCGGGAATTAGGGGTCATATTGCTGTGATGGCTTATGTGTCTGCTTCCCATTCTAATTCCCTGTATCAAATCTCGACAAAAGAAGAGATTTATCTGAGGAAGCCCCACCCTTACCTGAGTGCCATATGGACGGCGCTTCAAGTACACTCCTTTCGTTGAATGGGATGTGAATCCGTGGTCCTCTTAGTACTTTCTCGGAGAATCTATTCTTTGCTATGGTTTTTAGGGTCTTCACTTTTTCCGGAGTTAAAGTAATCGAAATTTTCGCATTTTTTAAAGCTGGAATTATGATTTAGAAGCTAAATATTTATATATTTCTTCCATGATAAATGATAAGGTAGCTGTAATGGTGTATATTTTTTCTCTGAATCATTAGTAATCAAAGCAAAGAATTCTTGTGGCAAAGGCTAGGCTATCGCTGAAACCCTGGTTTCTCTCTATCTTATACCTCTCTACACTCCCGCTTGACACAAATATCGTTGCAGTTACTCGCCTACTCTTAATTCCAAACCGATTGCGACTTGAGGGGTGGGTTGGTGCCTCAGAAATGCAGCGATTGGCGTGCTAGAACACGTGGCTAGCATTTTTGTCTATTTCCTGTTAGTTTCACTTTCACCCTTGTATCTGTGCGTGCACCCGTCTATAAATTTACTTTTATTTCCACTTTCGAATAGTCTGTAGATCATCTTGACAACCCGAATGACTATCTGTTTGAATCAAGAAAGAATATAATTGAAAACAATGAATTAGGTATCGATTCTGAACTATGATTAATTTTGCTGTATCTTTATTGTTAGTTGAGGTTAAGGTTGTGAGTAGGTCGCATTTTTTCTCCACTGTGGAACTCATTGGGTGTGAAGAAATATCCGTGGTGTGTATTTGTAAATTAATTGCGATACTGTGCGCCGTCATTCATGAGCTGATGTGATGGTTGCTGCGCTCTTCCCATGACTTCCTTTGAATTGTGCTGGCGCTGAAGGGTCATTGAGATCACTCACGAAGGCAGGTTACTTCATGCTTTTGTTCGCTCTGTACCAGCAGGCGTAGAATACGTGCAAAGTTGATGCATGGTGTTAATGAGATTAATCATGATTGTAACTTTTTTCCGTTGTTGTTTTTCTAGGGAAGTAAAGGAAACGTAGGAATTCAAGTACCCAATGAAAGATTTTTTCGAGGGTAAATCCTTCATTATATTTTGTTTATAATGAAAAAGTATGTAATGATAACTTTTGCTGTAATTATATTTTTTTTACTTTTAACTGACGTGACAACGAGTATTTTCTTTCTCCGCTACAGAAAACAATGGGTTTTAATTACACCATTATGTTTTGGTTTAATTTGAACTGGCAATCGGGTATAATGCTCTTGGTGTTTGTGAGATGATAATTTTTTATGAAAGTGGATACAGTCAGGCGCGCTGCTAGGAATTAAAGCTAGGGGGGTTTTAGGGGCTACTAATACTGGGGGGTATGGAATACGGAAGGTGCGGGTGCCCTCCCCCAGAAAATTTTTATGATTAATGGTTCAAAATGGTGAGTTTTACTGTTTTCTGAGGGATATTTTATTAATCCTTACACTATTCTATGAGTAATATTTATCCAATCCAGTAAAATGGATAAAATTTTAAAATTTCTCTGAGTTCTGGGGGGTTTTAATCTCCCTCGCTGCGCCACTGGATATTGATGCATCACATTGACTTGTGATGTAAAAATAACTGAGTTCAATACTGGCCGTGGGAGTTGGTAATTAATTCGAGGTCATATTGAGGACGTTAATTTAAATGACGCAAACGAAGAATGCGATTTATTTAGACATATTTGAGGTACTACCTTTTTGCTAGGAAAGAACGTGGGAAAATATTTATTTTCTGGCGTAGATTTGTGCCCAATTTTTGATAGCATGGTTTTAACTTACTGTAAGGCTAAAATTTGGATTCTTGATAACGAGGAAGGATTATATTAGAGGGTGGAAAATATTTACAATTGATTTTTAGTAATGCGTATCCTGCAAGTTATGTTTTTTTCGTGATACGGAAAATTTCTGGGCTAACTTCATAATGCTAGTGCCACGTTTACGGATATTGCATTGCAGTCTACCGTGATGCATACTCAAGGTTATTATTGTCCATGACAACGTTCTTCTTTGCTGCATCGCAAAATTGTGATATAACTGTAACATATCAACGTAAATCGCCTCTACGAATCACTATTCCGTATCCTTCAAATACATACGTGTGTCGCCCTGGTTGCACAATGACGCTAATTGTAAGTAGGCATAGAAAGTATGGGTTTTGTTTGTTTGTACAATGCCGACAAGAATCATTGAAGATGTAATATTAATCCGTGAGAGTTCTTATGATGATATCCGTTTCATCAGAAGTGAGTGCATTAATACTGACGACAATGTACAGGAGAAAATCCGTTTAGAAGGGATATTCACGCTAGACCTATGAATATGAATGTTAATAAAAGAGCGACCACTGTAGATAAAGTGATAAAATAACGTTATATAATCGTAAAAGCTAACAGAAATTCCTTTTCAAAGGCCGGTGTCTACAGTAGATATTAATTGGACACTATTTATTCGCTATTTTGTTGTTTACCAATACATTGTTACAAGTTGCAAAAACCAAAGTATGAGTGGGAGTTTTTCAAATCGGGGCGGCAGTTTTTATCAGTAAGTGCATTTTTTTCGTTATTGCTAACTTTACTATTTTTACGCCGATGTTATTTGGGTCATCGTCTTTTCAGTTACTGTCATATAAATTTTATTTGGAGTCATTTGAAGCTCAGGTTTTGAGTTATATCTCATGAGACTATCTTTGAGTCTTAAATTTCCTCCTCTGACTCGTTTAATTATAGGGAAGTATCTTCTTCCTTTAATGCGAGAAATTCTTCAGCTGCACAAAACCATTGCAAGAAGATTGCAGGGCTGCCGATAATATTTTGATGAAAGACGTTACCTCCTAGAGTAATCGCTACGAGAGCCTTGAGGTTTTTATTCCAGTTATAACTTGAGCTAAGTGATCGTATATGTGTTCACGTCTGTTATCAGTTGGTTGTTCTTCTTATGTCCTCTTCAGTTTTATATAGCTAATAAAGCGTGATTTTAAAAGCACAAATATCCAGCTCGACCTTCCGAATAGAAGGTAATATGCAATGAAGTCAGTGCTTGCTAAAGGTATAGAGGTTATTGGTGGTAGTTTCTCTCTGAGATTTAAGAGCCTTCACCGATTTTGCTCAGACGATTTCAATTTTTAATCGGGGCGCAGCGTACGTTGCTTCTCTATTTTTGTCCTATATATTTTTTGCGAAGTAACAAAGTGGATAGCTTCTTTTGAAATCGACGCTTTTTGTCTTTTAATGGTGGTCTCAATGCGTGCATACTTTATTCTTGCCTCAAAAGGATCGTAATTTTTGCCCTCATCATTTTACTACGCGTCACCTATTTTTTCTTGCACGCAATGTATTTCAAGCTAAGTATTTTTTAGTGAAGTGGATTCTTATCACCTTCTTCTGCGAATTTTTTTTAGGGTTTTTAACCCCTTAACGTCCAAGGGACATATATGTCCCAAATTTTTGAAATTCTCTCAAATCCAATTGATACGGTCTATTATTGTATGGATTGGAATTATTGAAGAATAGGATCTTGGCTTCAAGTTTTATATTACTTTTTTGAGATCCTTTAGATATTGCACTTTTCACATTGTTATAAACTTTCACTTGAAATGCTGTTTACGAAATGGAAATTTGATATTTTATAAAAAATCAATGATGAGATGAATTGGAAAAGGACTTTCGGTTTATCCTTTATATGTATCTGGTCTGTGGAACTATAGCCAAAAACTTCGCATTTGTGCTTTAGTTTTGACAAAATTAGTGTTTTTATGCAATGGGACATATATGTCCCTATGGACCATAAGGGAGCCCCTATGGATTATAAGGGAGCGAGACTTGGTATTCTTTCATGAAAACTAGTATATAGTAACTGAATGGCTAACGATGTTAGCACCCCCTGAACGGTAACTGAGGTTGAACACAATGCTCCACATATGGAGAAGGGTTTTAATTTTCGATTTTTTACTGTTCTGGATATGGAAACTTGTTTGCTGTGTCCCAAATAAGAAGTATTGTTTTCAAGTATTTCGACTGTCGCTGGTATGTATTATTATAAACTCCTCTCGGCATCATATTCGCTGGCAGAAGGAAAATGCCTTGTATTATATATATATTTCCATGTTTTATTTCATGGCGTAGATAGTATTACTATCAATAAAAGTCTAGACGTTGCCCCTTAGCAAAAATAGATGTATGCTATACTGACTTGCCGGCGCTGACCCCAACTGTCCTCCGTGGTGCAGAACTTCTGCGCCATTCCAACGGGGGTAAAGACCCTCGAGGTTGTGGCTGTGTTCGCCTTCTAGAAGGCATACAGTGAATCTCGTGTTTTTTCTTACTTTGTAAGCGCTATGACGTAGTTTGGGAAAGACACATTCGACCAAATAATGCATTAGGCCTGGTATAAGGAGCGAGAAATAGAGGGAGGGTAAAAAAAGTACATTGTAACAGGGGCTTGGGGTTCCTCTGAAGAAAAGGTACACCATACCGCTTTGCTGGTGCCAAATCCCCCCTTTCTACTGTGTCAATAGTTATCCTCCCACTCTAGTGGGACGGTCAAGGTTCTCGACTTTTAGTCTGCCCCCTGCTGTGTTTTGATGCAGTTCTGTGCATAGAATACCTTCCTACGACGCAACAGCATCTGCTGGTTGAGTGATTCTCTTCGTGTTGCTGTGGCCTGATACTGAGAGTAACAAGGTGAGTAAATATACTTTAAGTATTTATCCCCTTTTGCGAATGTAGTTCATACATTTTACAATAATTGCGGTGCTAATACGCTTGTGGACTGCTTCGTTGCAGTGGTTAGCCAACTGAATAGAATGCCGATAATTGATCGCTTATTCGCCGTATCTGACAATGCTATCGAGCATATTCTGCTTGCTGATGAGAGCGATGATGAAGACAATCTTCCGCTTGACGAAGAAGATTTAGGCTTCCTTCTCTACGCCGCAACCATTCTCATCTGTGAAATCAAAATTGATACCGACTTCTGTCCCACCTGCTATCATTTCAACTTTGCCATCACCTGACGACCCACCTGAAGCAAAACGAAGCAAACGCCATTCAAAAATAATCCCAAGCAAAGACATTAAATTCACCTGGAAGCCCCGTAAATCACATTTCCAAATGAAAAAAATTGATTACGAATATGGAGCGGTAAACCTAGATATAGACTTGAGTTTAGAACCCAGTGCTTATGATGTATTTAGGAAAGCTTGCGGTTTTGACGAACTGGTTGCTCAGATCGTTCAACAAAGTGAACTTTATATGAAACAAAAGGGGGTATCTTTCCATACCACTGCCGAAGAGATTAGCGCGTTTTTGGGGATGAATTTCGTGATGGGGTATCATGTGGTTCCGAGTTTTAGGGACTACTGGTCCTCTGATCCTGACATGCAAGTGCCGTACATTGCCAATATAATGTCCAGGAGGCGTTTTGAAGTCATTAGGAATGCTTTGCATTTAGCAAATAATGAGGATATGCTTCCCAGAAATCACCCCAATTATGATCGAGCTTTCAAAGTTCGGCCTCTGATTAAACATTTCAATCAATGCTTCCAGAACGCGCGGAAACCATCTAAACAGCAGTCTATAGATGAGCATATGATACGCTTCTAAGGTCACAACATCATGAAGCAGTATATTAAAAGTAAACCTATAAAGTGGGGTTTTAAGATGTGGTGCAGATGTGATTCAAATTCTGGCTATTTGTATCAATTTCACTCGTATACAGGAAAAAAAACTGACCCAGAGTATGGTCTTGGAGAGGGAGTTGTAACGTTGCTGAGTAAATCCCTTGAGTACTTGTGCTGCGAAATATATATTGACAATTTCTTCAACTCACCATTGCTTCAGTTGAGATTACTAGAAAAAAATATATACCTATGTGGCACGGCTCGAAGTGACAGAAAACATATGCCAAAAAACCTCAAGCCAGATAAAGAATTAAAACGTGGAGAAAGCCACATGTTATCAGCAAATGGTGTCACTTGCGTGAAATGGATGGACAACAGATCAGTAACAATGTTGTCAAGTTTCATTAATTCAAATAAGTCGAGCACTGTCTCCAGGAGACAACAAAAAATTGCAGAAAAGATACAAATTCCTTGCCCGGAGATAATAATAGCATATAACAAGTTCATGGGTGGGGTCGATCTAATGGATCAAAAAAAAATTACGTGTGAAATTGACAGGAAAGCAAAAATTAAGTTCTACTTGAGAATATTTTTCGATCTATTGGACATTGCAGTGAATAACGCACATTGTTTATACACGCAACCTAATGAGGGCGCAAATCCTTATTATAAGGCAATTTCGCCTCTTCAATACAGACAAATCATTGCGAGGTTCCTCATAGGAAACTATTCTAATAGAAAGAGAGGTGTCCCGGCTGGCCCTGTCCATAGTAGTAGGAACAGTATGCCTGCACCACAGCCTGAACATAAATTGGTGAAAATGCCAAGCCGGAAAAGGTGCGCAGAATGCGCAAAAAATAAAATTGAAAATCGAACAGCAAATATGTGTGGAATATGCCATGTTTATTTGTGTTATACAACAGATAGAAATTGTTTTTTCAGTTACCACTGTGTGTAGGGGGACAAAGTCGCAAAAATGATGCATTATGTTTTTTTGTATTTTTGACATGTTTATCTATCAACAAAAATATGTATAAAACAATTTTCTTAATCTCATTAATAAGAACAATATAATGGAAATTTTAATATGTTGGATGTTGATTGATGCCCTGAAAAGCTTCTGAATTCTCATTTATTGTTTTTCTTTTTGTTTATTTGTTATTTTTAATAATTTTTGGACGAAATTTATGTTGCAATAAGTATAAAATGTTAAGATTTAGAATAAGACTATTTAAAATACAGGATAACATAATTCACTCGCCAAAATTATGAAAATAAACCATTTCCTAATCAACACACATGATTTTTTCATTTTGAACGAATTTTACCCTTACCGTCCATAGGGACATATATGTCCCAGACGATATCTCATAAACTATTAGAGATATCACTTTTAAATTGATATTTTTGGAATCTACGCACCAATATTAGCCTAAAAACGCAATTTTTGTTTTAATATTATGGCTACATTTCTTATGGACCTTAAAGGGTTAATGCTATCATTTATTTTTTATGTGTAAACGTCGCGATGCTGTTTTAGTGCTTAGTTTAATATTAATCAACGTATCCTGATCAAGTGCCGCCGATAAACAGGTATTAATATAAGTGCGTACGTAGAAAAAGAAAGGTCTTTTATTTCAAGAAACATAATGCTATTGATTTTCGAACTCTGCTGGGCACGAAACTTGATTAAATTATTTTTTATTCCTCTCTAAAAAAACATATGTCACTTATTTGTGGTTCAGTATATATGCGCGTATCGTAGTGCTTGGAGAACTTTCATCTTGAGTGTGGAAGACTTGTAAAGTGAAGTAAGCCATGGACCATCACCGAGAACCAGAGTGAAGGATAACTAATGTTTAAGATAGACAAACGGAGGATAAATTTTAAAAATATATCAATATTAATAATCCGTTGGTTCGCGTGGTAAAAGGAAATCCAAGAGAACCTTACAAAATATATTTGAACACACGTGAGGTAACTACGCTGTGTTATGGTGGTAAATAATTCGTTGTTGGGAGAGTAAAAATTATAGAAAATTACTCCCCTAAAAGAATGGGTATTCTGTTAAGAAAATAACCAAGACCGCGGCCATCACAGGGAACTGGATGAGGAAATATGTCACGTTTCCAAGAGCAAGATAACCAGATGCGATAGTTTTTTCACTTCTCACTGGAACGCAGGCACATCACTACTTCGCCAAAGCCAAACTCCAACTGGCTGTCAACAGGAATTTCTTAACGGAAGGGTGCCACTGGAAATACCCGCCAAATACAGTCAGCGGCAGCGCGGTGTCAAAACGTCCCTTTTTGTGACACACTCCTGAGGGAGTGGAGGTGAAGAGCATAGTTCTGGGTGTGGGAGGAGAGGGTCAAGGGACAGTAGGAAATCCAAAATGCTGACCTTTCGTGAAAAACTTATACCTGGAGAGTCCCCATTCTTTCTCAAGAGTTGATTGGCATTCATTATTTGCGGTATGATTCCGACAGTTATCCAAAGAAAAAGAAATTTAGCACAGTAACGCTGATCCACTCTCCCAATTGGAAATCCTCAAAAAAATCTTCGGAACAATCCATGGGAGTCATGGTATTTTGAAGTCCCACGGTGCGGAGCCGATAAGAGAATGGAGTTTATTCTCGGCGCCGCGAACTTTATTTCAAACATATTCACTCGTAAATCTAAAAACCCCTTTAGTACTCCGACGAAGTATCTTTCTGTATTTCTTCCGAATGAGGGTTGTATTGTCAATGTTAAATTTTGCCATAAAACAGGGTCCACCATTTTATGACGTAATATTACTCCAATATTCTCAAAAATGTTTTAAACTTATGCGTAGTGTATCTAAAAATATTCATTTTACTAATGATAATGGTTTTTATTCCATGAAAATCCTTCCATTACTCCTATGTCAGCTTAACTTTTAAGATTTTCGAAGACAAATGAGAGCGTGGTTTTTTTTAATTTGGTCGTATTTGAGCCTCTGTATCTAGGTGACGGGTGATATATATGAGAAATGACGTACCATTTCTTGATCCATTTGTGCGTATTTCTTTCAAAGTTTCAAGATGCTAGCTCAAGAAAAGTTAATTCGAACTTTTCTCCGTCGATGTTCGCTTTGGGATCAATGTCCACTGGTGCGATTCCCAAGTTCTCGGGTCTTCTCCATCTTTGCGGTACCGTGTCCACTATACCTTTCGCTTGATTTTACTCTCTCGAAAACTTGCAGTGTCTTTCCTTTTCCCCATCCTCTACTGCTCCTTTTTTCGGTTTGACTTTCTGCCCGGGAACCAAGAAAGCTGTTTTTTTTTGTTTTACCCTCTTCAATTCTCTGTCTAGACTTGGGCTCGATGAAATTCTCTGATTGTCTCCCGAGGGATTACTAAAGGGAGCTCTTGAAATATAAGTCTCTTCATTTCTATGACAGAAATATTTCGATTCGTTTGTGACGCAATGCATGGAGTGTTATGTGGCTATTGAGTGATTGGGCGCATTCGTTATAAGGCCTCGTATTTTTCTTGATTTTCGTGAAGATGTATGTACAAATACATATACAACCACAATAAGGGCATGAATGTCCCTACAAGCAAATTGAAGATAAAATATATCGGAAATTAGTTTGACTGTCTTCTTGTACTTCACTTTGCCTTCTCGGAAATGGTGTTAACAATCAGGGCGAGATTACCATCGTAGCCTGCGTTTCCATCTGAATTTTTCATCTCCCAACTTATTTTTAACATTATTGCGTCCGTTAGCGGGCTAACATGAAGTAAACGTTTTCATCTAAACTCCATAAGACTAATTACTCCCTTTCGGTCAGTCACTTGTTCATCACCGAACGTAATTCTTAGACACGGACTGCTGTCGCCCTCTGTAATCATCTGACGCTACCCCATGCATTATAAAAATGGGGCTGTGAGCAGCACACGTTGCATCGTAAAATAGGATATTTGAAAACTTAATGTAACCCAATCTTTCTTTCAACATGCAAATTCCACGGAGTTACTCAGGAAGAAGATCTGTTAGCTGCAGTTGATGATTTGGTTACCAATAACCGTACAACTTACTATGCGTTTAAATATGTGGGAAACCCTGTTTCCGGAATTTTCGATTATGCTCGGAAAATAAGTAGAGTGATGTAATTTTTATAAATAAAGGGTTAAATTTAATGGTTTCTTATAGTGTCTCGGAATATTGAGAGAATTCATTAGCAGCCATGGATGGGAAACTGAATGTTTGGAGTTAGCTTGACTATTAGCCTGCTTGGTACGAAGTAAGCTCCATCCTCACCTAGGACAGCTACCCTTGTACGGAAAAAACTGTTTCCCAGGCCTTAAATATTTGATGGAACAACTTTTGATCAAAAGAGCGATGTATTAAATTAGAACATCCTAAGTTAGTTTACGAGTTGAAAATACCTAGTAAGAGGTTTGCATGCGTTCAAAATTATTTTTAACGAAATTTCGTAAAAGTGACCTTTATGATATCCACATTATGTTCTAACCCTCACTTTCGCGAACTTCGCGGCACCGGCGCTGCGCGCTGTTGTTCGTTGTCAAGAAGACAAACTTGTATCTGTGAAGGGCCTTTTTGTGGAGATGAAATTTTTTACCTCATCCACCATGCAGAGCGCCTCCTACCTAATCTCTCGCTTTAGTTGGACGAAATTTCGGAGGCTTTTGGTATTCAATCGATAAACAAGTGGACTTAAATTGTATTTTTAGTTAACTAAGCAAAAAACGGGATGGGTGAAGAGTTATCTGCTTTGATCTTGAATGAGGTTTTAATGTAATTTAAAATGAGTCTTTTATCATATCTGATTAGTAACGTTATGAGTGGCTTGCGTGGTGAACATAGTGTTCAACGGTTTTTTTATTGCTTAAATTAATTTGTAGAGTCGGCAGTGAAAAAAGACATATCGGTTTTGGCATAACCTTCGTGTCAACAAATGCGAGCTAATCATGACTTAGCTGGTATCTTCATTTATTTATCATAAATGTCCCGAATAGCTGTTCGTAGTATTTTTGTTTATTTGAATGACCACTAAAACTACATACTTTCCTACAGTAAGTTGTAATTTTCCTCCGTTTTAACTTTATTATTCGATTGTGCGAAAAATCCACGGAGAAAAAAATCTCTCGCCTTGACCAGGATTCGAACCCGGATTCCCCGATTTTCTGCTATGATTGGAGCGGTATTTACCATTATAAGAATGATGAAGGACTTCTTTCATATCTGAATTATACCTATTTCTAATTGATGTCTCGTAAAAGTGGGCGTTTTTAATGAAAGTTGATGCTCAAATTATCATCGCCAATGAAATTTCCGTTACCTCTTCTGAGGAAATTTTGTGCTGAAGTGTATATCCCAATTGGAATGAGTCTGGAAGGCGGTAATGTTCACATTGCTGGTAAACGTGTGTTTTAATCTGTCGCGAGCATTGATTCATCAACTTCGAGAGCAAAATCCATTTCGAGTTTCATCCCATCGGCTCGTCGCACGTGCCTTTGAGAGGGCTGTGAACGCAGTGGGCTAGTCTTTGCCGCAGTTTTACTCGCCGTCGCTATTCGATTTGGCGTCCTGCGGAGGCGGATCCGGCCGCCCGGTCTCCTAATCGATATAATTTTCGGCTTCTCAAACCCCTACGTCTCCCTTGTGATTCACGCTCCGAAGCGGTTGGCAAACATCATGGAGGTCGGTCCACGTCCACATGTTTTGAATGCGTGAATTCAAGAGAATGTTGGGTACAGGAAGCGTTAATGAAAACTTTCGGTGTCAGTGTTTACTTCGTAAATTTTCGCAAAATATTACAACTGGGAGACTTCTTCCGAGTTGTTCATATGGGTTCACTGGGGTTTTAAATTTTATGTCGGATTGTGAGTAAAAATAACTAACGGGAAATTTAATTACTTTCGGTAAATAGTTTCTAATTATTCACGAGGATATATGTATCCGATGATGGTGACGTTAATCGTTGTTAACCAGGTAGGATTAAAACTTAGGTTAGCTCTATGGAAGTAGTTAGGATATGGAAGTATTTTCCTTTGCGCTAGAATGTTAACTACGACAATCCTGATACACCTTTACAGTCGTCTTTATGAAAACATTCTTGCATACGTTAGCGGTATGTTACCCTCTCGCTTGAAACTCTTGTATGTGATTACCGGGGTGTAGAGTCCTTCGTTATGAAATAATGTATCCTTGTACTATTAAAGTATAACGAATGCTATGTACCCCAAATTAATTCACTGTCCGATTTTGTAAAAGTTGCGACTCTCGCGGTGATACTAGGATTATTTCGAGCAGCAGTTCATTAAGCGTAGCTATTTGGCATTTGTTATATCTTATGCCACGAATTCAATTGTTCTTGTCGGTATTTATACGGTGCGGGACTCCAGTGCTTAAATAGCGACAAGAACTTGGCTCCACATTCGGCCCCAGAAGACGATGGCAAACTCAGCCTGCGAAACGTTGGGACCAGTTGCCCATAACCACACCCGGCGGAAAACTCGAGAATAATTCCTTTAGTCCATGCGCCGGGGAAAACACAATTCAACATCGAAATACATGTGCTATCTACCTCTCTACGAAAGATTTCTTTTTGACACTGAACGCATTACATTTTTTGTTTTAACGAGTCCGACAATCCTTCTTTCAGGAAATAGTGTCCCTCGAAATCTGATTTCCGAGCAGTGCGAGGGGAGTGGGGGAGTCATTCAGGGCCGTGCTGTTTGAAGTGGCCGAGGTGGCTTATGGGAACGGGTGACGCGCAACGCCGTATCGGGGAAAGCGGCGGGGGGTTCCCTCGAGGGGGGCCCTCAGCGGTGGGAAGAAGAGATGGACTTCCACGAGGAAGCGGAGATGATTGGCTTGCTCCATTGAATTCTATACCTCAGAGCAAGCGTAGGATAGAGTGAATATTAGCTTCTGCTCATGCAGCCTAGGTTGAAAACCCCGTGGGAACGTGAGCTTCCCCCCTCCATTACTTCCCCAAGACGGAGAAGACCGTTGATGCCATCCATAACGTTATTTATCGGAATGGTAGTGGTTAATCTATTTAGTTCGAGCAGTGAAAACTTAACTTCCATTTGATGTATCAATCACACTACAATAGAGGCACCAGGCTTCGATTGAAAACTTTTTTTTAGATTTTATTTATTTTTCTTGCCTCCATTATAAATATTATTCCGAAGTCACGTGATTTCCTTGCTGGTATAAGCTTTCGGTTATTTCGAAGCCAATTCTTGCGCTCTTCTTTGTATTTATGAGAAGGTCTGTGCATGGATATAATCACTGTAGGAATATCACGAAACCACTACGTGAATACATGGTGGCTTCGGAAGGCAGAGGTTGGGTATCGCTGCCATGCCTGAAGAAAATATGTTCGTAAGTTTGTCAATAAAGTAATGAGGCTAAAACCAAGCTCTGAGCAATTCAATAGCTTACTCCTTCATTAATATTTCTCAACGGAATGGCATTCATACATTTAATTTTCAATCATTGGCGTATCATCAGGACCAAATGAATGGGAGAGGCAGTATCTACCAACATGCCAAATTACGCTTTCTGCTCTAATTACGTGGGTCGTTTTGGGCGTATGGAATTCCCTGCCTGCTTGACGGCTATTATATGCATTTCGCTTCCGTATTACCTTTAGATCTGCGCCTATATAGATTTCAACCCCTGGGTGCCTCATTTAGTTTCTTCCAAAGAAAGAATCGGGTAAACCATCGCTTTCACTCACACTTTTTCAGAACTGACACTAGGTAGCGTATTCAAATCGCTGAAAGTAAAATGTTATTAATGCGAATAAACGTGCGGATATTAGTTTATTGGCCCCAATATCTTGCCACCAGGCTGCAGAGCGTATAGCGTAGCCGCCTGAAACCTTTCATAACCTTGCATAATGGAGCTCTCATGTGTCGATTCGTGAACGTAGTATGATTGGAGCTGGAGCATATTTTTTTAAGAGAACATTTTCACAACTTTATGAGCTGGAGAGATATTCAACGAGTTTTTAATTAAACTTTAATGATTTCCATTTTTCCATATCAACTGCATGCATCACCAGTCTTCACGAAATTATGCTTTATTTGGCCAGCAAATTGGCGCGATTGAATTTGAGATTTCGATATTGCCTTAGTCATGAGATTGACGGAAGCATTAACGTATTTCGTAAATTAGCTCACTCATTATCTCAATTGATTAAAAATCTTGTATAAATTAATTTTTTTAAATTATTTAGTCATCTTATATTCCAGTCTCGCAATGTATGGCTACATATTACGCAACATGGTCGAATGTATAAGTCCTTGAACCACAATTATGCATTATAGAGTTCAAAGTCAATTATGAATTTATCTGCCAGTCCCGAGGCAGAATCGCCAGAGCCTCTGAAGCGGCCGTAACAGCGTCTCTATTGGTGTTCCGGGAATCGGAAGGGTCCCACACGCCGGGCTAAAGCCATACGGTAATCACTCGTACGTTGTCCGCCATACAGATGTGTTCAAAGTTGACAGCACTCACAAAAAGTGAAGGGGAAAGTAAAAAAGTTTTGCGAGGAACGAATTGCGTGAAGGGGAATGAGGAAGTCAAGAGCCTTCGGCATTGGTGTCCACGCGAATAGTTCGCATTTAGTTAGAAGACTTAGTTTCCGTGTATTTTTCCCTCGTTTATCCATCTCGCTGTTGTTTCAGCGACCTACTTAGGACCTGAAAATTGATGTCAGTGGCCTTGAAAGAGGTCGCCGAAACGCGCGTGGAATATTTTCCTGAGAATTTGGTTCTCGCGGTAGAAAAATCAAGGTTTAGTTATCTTCAACCTGAAGACTCAAAGGAAATCTTCATGGGAAGTAGCCATATTTAATGCACATGTATCCCTCAGCTGTTCTTGTGCACCCTAACATTAATAAATGCAAGGACACGAATTTAAAAAATAGTTTTATGCAATTAGGCCTTCTTGGTAGTTGTACATCGAAGGACGAATGGTCATTTACCCTTCTATCGTATACGTAAACAGCTACGCCCCTTTATTATCGATAACTGTTTACGGTGCACAGAAGCGATAATTTGAGAGAGATATTTTGCCGAACGGATAAGTAGAGGAATTTGTTTCCCCCCGCACGATAAGGGACTTTAATGGATGCTATGCGTAATTTCGTTAGAGCATTTCCTTTTTATATGTTTACGGCTGGTATCCTAACATCTCCTGCCACACGCCTATTGAGGCGGCTTGCGGAGTAGTACGTAGATGTAGTTTATCAATGAGGCAGGTGGCCCCCGGACACCAACCTGGGCACACGCTTCACGCTGCTAACATGAGCAACTGAAGGCCCCAATCATAACACGGGTTTCGGCTAGTTTTTTTCGAGTTGCGCATGCGCAGCATGAGTCGTGAAGCTTGTGACGTTAACGGCCCAGAGAAAGCTTCTCATGAAAACTTTTGATGCTGGGACCAATAGTTTGCCCGGAAGCATTTATCTCTACCTCCCTTGTATCTTATTCCACTGATTCTCTTTTGACACGTTTGCCTCGTGAATCAGGATTTTTAAATACTAGCCTGCTGTGAATTCAAATTTGAATGACGATCTTGATTTATGAAAAACATGAAAATCAATCAAATTCATCTTATTCCCTAAATTATGAATGGAGTGAATGTTCATCATTAGTCGGGAAAGTTATTGTATCACGCTCGGACTACTGTGTTAATATATTTAATATTCGGAGTAGATTCCGTCGTGCGATATTGCCTCAACTACTTGTATTCGTAGAATAAATACATGGCTGTTAAAGCTAATCGGAAGGGAATTCATTTTGAAATTAAATTCGTGTTTGGCAAATTGGGTCGAATATCGAAATTTTATCTGTAAAAAATTTTTAGTTTTTCTCTGATGGTTCTGATTCCATTCGTAGTATTTTGAGCCACGTAGGAACAATCAACGCCGGCAAGTTGGTCACATTGGACCCCAGGAAAAGAGCACGATGTATCCTTTCCACCGTTTCTACGACTAGCCATTGCATAACGAGTCTGCTGTACCATCGCCGGCCGCTTGAACGCATACAGTGACGCACGCGAGTATATGCAACCCTGTGTGCTCACACGTACTCGTGGGTGGCCGTGTACCCAGGGGACATTGGTCGGTTTGTCTTTTGAGGCGAAATAATCACGTAGTGGTGTAGAAAGTAGTTGTTCCTCGGACATCGAAGTTGAATCGTTTGATCATCTGTAGAAATCCGGCCTCAAACTTAGCTCTGAGACCTTTTTACGCCGTGTAAGTTTCTGTAAAAATGAATAAGTTCGCAGCTTTGTTCTTGTCTGACTCAAATAAGAGTAGGCTCTGATTCCTATTCATACTTTCGCATTAAGGGTTTGATAATTAATTTAGGGTTTCCATTTTACATGGTGTAATGTCACTCCTACTTCACGAAAGAGAATGTGTAATTCATGCTGTTAAGTCGTCCTTTCCACGTTAGCTTCTTACTCCTGTTTTTGTTGACAGTTTATGGAAATTATTTTACGAAATATGACTTGTTTGTATTTGAGAAATTCATTTTCTCTAATGATATATCCCCTTTAATATTAACACTGGCAAGAAACTTTTTTCCTTATTATATCATATTTTAGCGTGTTTCTTCCGATATTTTAGTTTGTTTGATGAATCCGTAGCAGTAAAGTCTATAAAGCTAGAATATGGTGACTTATTCATTGGAAAGTGCTCACAATGAACCTTTGACCCAGGCATCGAAGATTGCTGTTTCAAATCTTTCTCTTGCGTTCTATTTATTTGGTTGTACATATTTACCAATGTGGTGATTGGAAAATTAACTGTGTTAATATTGTCATTTACTGTCTTTTGTAGTAAAATTATCTAATCAATTTTCATAAAATTAGAATTCTTATAGATAAATGGATCAAAGCAAATACTCCTGCATTATTTTCGAAAAATAAGTAAAAAATGTAAAAAAATTTTTTAATTATTGAATTTCAGTTGTAGCTGTAATGATGTGTATTTATGTGCAAAAGTGTTGAATTCTTTGGGACTCATGGGCTTGCTTTCCTTTTATTTGCAGATTGTTGGGCAGTGAAGTCTTCCCAGGAGACTGAGGGAGTGCTAGCATGGGCTGTTTATGGTATGATATGATATCAATTTCTCACCTTCTTTTCATCTTTAAATACATGTTTAATTAGTTGATGGTCTCTGTTGTGTCTGAAGTTGGATCTTCAATGAATTTATGAATTGGAGATGATTTTATATAGGTAATACTACTCCAACCCATGGATTAGCAATTGTCTAGGCCTCACAGCCACTTCGATTTTGAAGACAACACTTTTATTTAAACCGACCATGGTTTCGGCAACTGATAACCTTGATAATGGCACCAGTAGCCAAAACCAGGGTTGGTTTAAATAAAAGTGTGTGGAAACAGACGAGTGGTTTTACTAAGCTTACTTGACAGCCCACTTGCCCCAAGTCATTGGTCAGCTGCTGAGTGTACGTACTGGGTTTTACCAAAATTTGCCGTTCCAGAAAAACCCCAGCATTTAGGGAAAACTTTACTGGGTCAAGGGACTGGCTGAGTACCAGAGTATTATATATGCAGTTATATTTGATATTAGTACACTCACCCAATCATCCATGTATATTAATTTTAAAAGCAGTGGCTTGGCTTCGTATTGATGTTCTCAGCTGCATTGAATTATTGCTGTAATTGGATGATTCTTGAAACTACTTCTTGTGTTTATTTATATCTTCCATTTGAGAGATTGTCAGGGATTTCTTAATTTATATTCTGCACCCATATTGGTGACCCCATCTCCGCAAATGTCACAAAGAGATAGAATATCATTTCTAAGACCTCTGCAGCAGAAAAAAAACGAGGTGCGATTTCTTATGTGGCCGGTCGAGCTAGAACACACTTGGTGATAGTCCTCAGCTACTACCATACTTGGCTCTGGGTATCTGATTACTCTGCCAGAGTCTATGTCAAAAGGACAGTGGGAACGAAACCCTTAGGACGGGCTCGCGGGATACACTCCTGGAGCAGGGACTATAAGCGATCAGCTTTTTTCCTCTGCCACCAGAAGGGGAAGGACAGGAAGGAACAAGGAAAGGAGGCGCCGCCGCGATGAGAGCCCGACGACGCCTCCAGGGGAAGGATGGGGAAGGAGGGGAGGGGACGAGGAATCCTGCACCGTCACAAGGCGGGCAGGTCCTACCATCAGCGAAACCAAACTTACGCAATTAATATGCTACCAATTTTAGTAGATTTTCCTATGAGGAAGAAAAATCTATCGATCAAATCGGTAGATATGCCAAAAGGACAGCAATGACTCACGACCAGCTGACCACTTTTGGCTGAGTAAGAAGGCAGTTATGGAGGGCTTTAATCTCAACTTGTGTGATCACCCCATATCACCAGCTGAACTCCGGGCTCTAGTGCAATCAGTGGAAAACAATGCAACCTCCAAATACTCTTGGTATTTCATCTTTGCTTTAAAAGTCGATGGTGATTTTTCCTCATCCTATTGCTCATAGTTCTTTAGTATTAGAACATGCCATTACTTAAAGGTGGTGCCATGCCAATGATGCTTGGTTACTGTTAAAGTTTATTTTATGACATAAATTTGCTTCTTACATTTTAGGGTTTCTGTCACCTCACTTGGTAGCACTCATTTCATCTGTATAGATGAATTTTCAGTTAAACATATTATGAACCAACCTGCAAAAATTTGAATGCAGCCTGGTAGGTCATGGAATTGTACTTCGATATCTGAGTGGTGCGTGGTCAGATACAAGTTGCTCTTTCAGATGGGTTCAGTACTTAATATTCCACTTGGACAATACCTACTTGCATTGGAAAACCATGTTTATGATTACCATTTTAAGGAATATCAGTGGGAGTGGTCACTCCCTTGCTCTCTACTTTATCTGTCACTGAAGATGCTACCTCGATATATAATTCATGGTGAAAGATTATTAGGCTCTCTGGAGCTTCTGGTTTGATTCCTCTTATGGCCATCTAAGGTGTGGCTTTCATTTTCCATTGCAGACGGAGATAAGTGGTCATATTGCCTTTCCACTGCCAGTGGGTGGACACACCTCCGCCCCAGGCCGTCGTGGAGGTGGCCTGCCTGCATCTGCCTCATCTTTTAGCCGTCCCCCTCCTGGGGCCGGTGCTTTATCATCCTGCCCCATCCTTGTGTACAATTGTACGTTGGACACTCCCCGCATGCCTTTCCTTGGCCCAAGGCCCAGTCCCAAAATGTCATCCAGGCTACCCTCCATGTTTTATACTGTGGAGGTTGGTGACACTAAGTTTACCATCCTAAAACGCTACCAAAACTTGAAGCCGATAGGCTCAGGAGCACAAGGAATAGTTTGTGCTGCCTACGACACCGCGACTCAGCAGAATGTAGCCATCAAAAAGCTGAGTCGACCCTTCCAGAATGTTACTCACGCAAAGAGGGCATACAGGGAGTTCAAGCTAATGAAACTTGTAAATCATAAAAATGTAAGTGGATTTCCTTTTTTTTGCTAGTATTAAGCATTTTACTCTTCTATATATGTTGTTAGGCTTCATCATATTACTGAGCCTGTGCCATGATGTCTCAGATAGATATTAAAAAATCAAGCTACATCAAGATCTGTGGTGTGGCAGGTTTTTAAACTTGATTTATCGTGGAAGATTTATTTATTCTGTGTAAATATAATTAACTTATTTACAGAATTTTTAATCAATAAATATTCACCATGGCAACCAGCCATGTAACCTTGAATATTATCTGCTCGTAGTGGCATGCAAATGCAGGAAATTTTCTTCTGAAATTCTTAACAGAATACTGAAGAATTCAAATTTTTGGTTGCCAGATTTTTGAATGCAAATCTGTTATTTCAATTTTTGTTGCTATCTGAAATGATTGAAGGTATGAGGTGGTATTTATTAAACAGACCTAATTTTATACTGCTTGAAATATGCTTGCTCGTTGATAATTTATTGTTGTTTTTAATTGCCAAAATTATTAAATGGCGATGACAATTGTGTTAATCATCTGGTTTAAATTTCACTGACATTATTTAACTTAGGTGTCGAAAATTTCTCCAGTTCAGAAACCATTTCCTTGTGTGATAATTTTCAATACTTAACAAAGAATATTTCTGAGGGATGCACTAATAATGGGAATAAAATAGGTGGAAGATGTGATGATAACTCACTTCAGGGTGTAATAAAGATTTCTTTTGGAAGTTTATTTAGTTGTGTAAGAATTTCTACCCACTTATGGTTGAGCTTATAGAGGCTAAATTAATGAGACACATGATATTTAAAAATTCATTGAGATATAATTTGATTAATGCAAGAGGATGTATTCAAATGTACGTAATACTTATGCATAAAATATTTTGACTCACTGAGAGGTGACTTCTGCTCCATATATCCATGCCTGCACTGTATATCCATACCTAAAATTATTTTTGTCAATTTTTATACTGTATGATTTCTCTCCTTTCCTTTAGAAATTTTTGGTGATTACTGCCTTAAATAATTGGCAACTCTTTATGATTTAATCATTTCAGAGTCACTGTTATCCATGGCCATCAAATTTATTGTAAGAAAGGACTTCATAGTCCTGCATTTGGTTAATCAACCAATATGATATTATTATTTCCAATTTTAGAATTGATGAAATGAAACTGAAATGGTTCATAATGTTAAATATTTGTGAATCACTTGTGATATTTGAAGTTAAAACTAAATCTAATCATGGCTATCATTTTCTTACAGATTATTGGTTTGCTGAATGCATTTACTCCTCAAAAGTCATTGGAAGAGTTCCAAGATGTTTATCTTGTAATGGAGCTTATGGATGCAAATCTTTGCCAGGTCATACAAATGGATCTAGACCATGAGAGGATGTCTTACTTACTGTACCAAATGCTTTGTGGGATCAAGCATCTTCATTCAGCGGACATCATTCACAGGGTTTGTTGATACCCAGTAAAATTATTTTTCATCATAGCAGGAATTCAGGGCTATTAATCAAACTACTTATGCTGGCAAATTTTCACTCCCTTCCTGTTTCAAAGTGAAGGTTGTTTTTTAAAGGTATGGGTGATGTTTTCAGATGTAATGTTTTGGATGTGAAGTTATTAAAATATCACTGTTTTCAAGTGGTTGGATGAGCTTATCTAGATTCAGAGATTGCCCGATTCCTGCTTGAATGCTTTTTGGAGGGCACTTCAAGTACAGTGCTCCATCCATCAGATGGGAAGTTAAGTTGTAGTCCCCTTTTTGTCTTTTGGTAAGAGCAAGCTAATGCTGAAGCGGGGTTTCTCTCAACCTGTCTTTCCCTACCACAAATGACCTCAGCTATTTGCAGCTGCCTCCAAATCCCATAACATGCTTAGCTTGACAGTAGACACCGTCAACTTGGGTGTTTAGCTTTGCACCAAATAATTTGGCACATACTGATAGTAGTTTTTCAAGCTTTCTTATTCAAAGAAATTTTTGGATGAATTTTTGGCAGAAACAGACCAAACCTGCTAATAATTTTGAAATATTGTTGAAATAAGTAATTGAAAGAAGTACTTGCGATGAATGAAAAGTTTGTAGAAAATGGAAATAAAGATGTTCAGCTTGCAAATTGATTCACAGTGTTATGCTGCGTGTGGGGAAAATGAACTCAGTTCCTTCGGTTAATAATATTTGCTTTTATTTTTTATCCTTGTGTAACCTTTGTGTCTTTTCTTTAATTTTTAGGATTTAAAACCAAGCAATATAGTGGTTAAATCAGATTGCACATTAAAAATCCTTGACTTTGGTCTCGCCAGAACAGCCGGAACAACCTTCATGATGACTCCTTACGTAGTCACCAGATACTATCGGGCACCAGAGGTAAATGTTTGAACTTATTACTTGGCATAATATCTTTGATTTTATTCAACTATTATTAAATGTTCAATGGTTGTTGTATACTCTTGAATTCTTGAAATCAAGTCTGATGGTCATCTCCATTTTGCTTACCATTCTCAGAGCTGTGTAGAAGCTTGTTTAACTCTCAAGCTTATTGTCTTTAAATGTGGATGAGAAAATTTTATTCAATTAACTGTTATTTTTAATTATTTTTTACTGGTACAGATTTTCTAGTTTTACCCTTGCTCTTCTTTTATTTCCCAGGTTATACTTGGAATGGGCTACAAGGAAAATGTAGACATTTGGTCTGTTGGTTGCATAATGGGTGAAATGATCCGTGGTGGAGTTCTATTCCCAGGCTCAGATCACATAGATCAGTGGAATAAAATTATAGGTAATATGATTTTTTTCGTAATTTTTAATTCTTGTCTTATTTCACCAGACGCTCTATGCAATATAAGCTGTAGTGTGTCTTCTGCAGTCCTTTCCTGTAATGAAAACGATATTTGAAAATTTATCGAAAGAATGAGGATCAAGTGTCTATGATTGCATTTCCCATCTGCATCAGAATGTCTCATGTTCTTAAGGGGTGTTTTTGAGTTTGATTTTGTTTGCAAGATGTAAAACTAGTTGCACTGGCTATCATGTTAGTTATTCATGGAATTTTGTACCAAAACTTTCGTACCAAATGGTATGTGTACAAGTATAAGTCTCATCTTCATGCCTAGAGAACGAAAGAGAATGCCACCTTAACACATCCATTGCAAACAACATCTATTGACATGATCCATTTCCATTCCTACACTCTGGGATCTTGTCTTGACATAGTCCACCCTTCTGGTGAGTTTTTGCTTTCTCAGTAAATCCCATAAATTCTTAGTTGGGGGGCTATTCATTGTTGCAACTTTCAGTTGGCTACCTTTCTCCAATGAAGAACTGATTTCAATCTCTTGTGAACTTAAAAAATTGCATTACCTTATTTTTGGAGAAGTTATCTCTTGATAACGTGACCATGTAGTGCTAGGGAGTGGTGTCATTTGTTCATAATTTTTCCACTGCCCAAGAATCAGAGGTCTCAGATGAATTTTCACTGATTTCATCCTGAAGTATTTTTAGTTTTGAAAATTTCCAATTATTGTTCACACACAGGTATAATCTCTGATATGCAGCTATAGGTATTAATAAAGAAATTCGTCTGACTGGCATTTTATGTTTTTTGAGTAAATATGATATCAAATGCTGCTATACTTCTTGTTTGCACCTCCAATGCATTCAAATGCCATCATGTCTTACTTTTTATTAGAGATGGGTCCAAAAGCAGATTTCTTGAACTCGAATATCAAATCATGGCTCAAATATTGAAATATCTCAAATTTCGAATACTAGAATTGCACAAAGCGTAGTAAATTTTATTCTTCTATTTCACTTGATGATTGTATAAATAATGAGGAATATATCAAATATATTTTAAAAATCAGCTTTTTTATTCTGAATAAATCCCCACATTGATTGTTGTTGCTCTACATCAGCTATTTTCGGTTGCAATTTTCCGAAGGTATCTATTTTTGTTGGGTGATATTGGGTAGACAGACTTGTCATCTCTAAAGCCAATAAATTTTTTATCATCTCAACTTTATTTGAATCTTGAAATACACTGATTGTGAATAATCGTTCTTTTTCCAGAAACTCATACTGACTTTTAATGGAAAACTGCCAATCATTGACGAAACTATGTAAAAACTTCTTAGTTTTTAGGAAATTAATAATGCTATTTACAAAGGGGAATCCTTGTAGTATTTGAATCCATGATAATCTTTCCAATGAGTGGAATAGTTTGGGAGCAATAGCTGAATGCGTGACGTAAGGTACCCCAAAAGTCGACTTTTTTCCACCATTTTCAATTTTTTTAAGGGTTTCAAGGGGGTTTTCAGAGTTTTCCTCCAATCATTATCGGTCCCCCATGTCGAACGACATCTATCTATTCACCACTCTAGGTCCGTTTCACATGGATGCGGACGGTCCGCGCTATGCACCCGGATAAGGTCCCACTGGCTTGAATGGAAGCTTACACATGAGTGCGGGCCGTCCGCACACGGAGGAGCCAACCGCATGGCCCATCTACCCCACGAATCATCCGCGGTCGTACCTATGGGCCACAGACTTAGATTTGTGCGGACGGCTGATGCGAACCAAGTAGATTTGTCAGTAGAATTAGAGCGAGCTTGGAGATAACAGTGCATCTTTTCGCTATGGATAGTCTAATTGACACTGGGGAAAAAATTGAAAAAATTATAATCATCAGCACGTAGTTCAGTAAATATGGTCACTAAAGCGGGTTTTAATGCTCTTCGTGCCAAAATAGGGTGCATCCAAAACCTCCTTTGATGGGCACTTTTCTTCAATTTTTTCCAACCTGGTATACAGCAATAGCTTGAATTGCACTTGGCTGAGTGACGTTCATCTACCTTGGCAAGCTACACACAGCTGACATTGTGCCTATGCAAACAACAGCAAACTCAGCCCCCTGGGCAGGGAGCGCAGAATCCAAATCGTTCACGTTCATGTGAAACGGGCCTTATCCACGAATTTGATGTAGATCGTCAACTTGCCTAAAATGGTGGTGCGTGCACTAAACAACTAGAGTCCTCTACGTTATTTCTAGTCAACTATTAACGATGTGTGTGCAACAGTGTATGGAACGAAAATTCGAGGTATTCCAGTTCGTACTTTAAGCATAATTATTCGAGATCTCGAATATCGAATACTTTCTAGTATCCAAGGTATTCGAGTACTCGCGGATACTATTTGCACATCTCTACTTTTTATGGTCAAATTTTGACATGTACAAACATAGTAATTGTTATTCTCTTTTTCTTTCGGAATGATCAGTGATCATTTTCAATTCATCTTTTTAAAGTATGTATTTTATATTAATGTCACAATCTCATACTCATTATGGTGCATTTTTTTATTATTTTGAATATCTCTGAACTTTCCTTTATTTTTGTCATGATAGGAGTCTTTGAATCCGGATTACGTGATGTAAATCTGCTAATAAAAATGTATTAAATTACTCAAACTATTTGTAATCTGGTTTTGTTATCTTTTAGATGTAACACCATTAATAACCTTAATGGTATTAGTTGCTAATGTTTACCAAGTATCTAATGCATTTTTTTTTATTTTTACAGAACAATTAGGAACGCCTTCTCAGGACTTCATGAAACGGTTACAACCTACTGTAAGGAATTATGTAGAGAACAGACCTCGGTATCCAGGATACTCATTTGACCGTCTTTTTCCTGATGTTCTTTTCCCCTCAGACTCCTCAGAGCATAATAAACTTAAAGGTTAGTTTGAGGGTGATGCATATTTATCTTTTGCATACTAACATACAGTGGTTGTCTCAATTTTATGGCTCTCAAATCATAGCTTTCGAAAGGAAGTTATGGTCTTGACTGCACCAGGGTAGTTAATGCTGGTATGGAATTTTGGGACTTTCCCTTTCTGGGAATATAATTCAATATGTTGCTTGGGAAAGGCAGATAAGCAGATCCAGTTCTTTGTCCCATATCAAACTTTTTAATACTTATTGGTTGGCGGTTGGCTATTTCCAAGTATGCTTCCTACTTCAGAGCAAGTAACTTGTTACTGAGGGGTGTTACTGTTTAAAATTTATAAATCTGTCTCCAGGTTTAGAGGAAAGAAATCAGTTACAAGAGCGGCTGTATATATGAGGGATACCACTCACATGGTTGCAAAAATTATTTCAACCTTTTGTTGCTTTTCTTCAATTGCAGTTGTACTCACTGTCATTTCATTACCTTAAAAAGAGAAAGTTCAAAAATTAAGAAAAAAAAACTTGTTTGTTTTAGTTGTAATGCTTCATTTATTCACAGAAGCTATTGTAAAAAAATAATTTCTTTGTATCAAGTTATGAAAAAAAGCATTTGCTTCAAATGTGAATTTGGGTGTACCCTGTGCAAAGAGATATTTAAATGGCAATTTCTTGATGCACTGTTGGGGAATGGAGATAGTTTTACTTTTTTGCTTCAAATTAAAAACTCACTTAACGAACTAATACCCAAAATTGCAGCCTGTACTAGTGATTAGCTTGTATAAATGCACTAACTCTGTTTCTCGTGAGACACATACTGGCCACAATGCAGTCGGGCCATGTGGACGACTCCACCATTAGTGAATGGCCTATGTTCATGTAAAATTTTCATCGATGTGTCTATTACTTGTCATAGTCATGTACTACTGATATTTAATGGTTCTGAATTGTGAGTGACATCTGAAAAATGTTTGCTCATTTCAGTTGGAAATGGCTAAAAATATTTAGTTTTATTATCATTGTTTGTATTCAATTTTTCATATGAGCACATAATATTATGGATTGTAACCCTCATTGTACCTCTGAGAGGATGATTCTGTTGTTATGAAGATAGTTCTGTGTGTTCTAATCAGTTGATATATTTTTCATTGCAGCAAGTCAAGCTAGAGACCTACTATCAAGAATGTTAGTCATTGATCCTGAGAAAAGAATTTCAGTGGATGAGGCTCTTCTGCATCCATACATTAATGTGTGGTATGATGAAAGTGAAGTGAATGCAGTAAGTATTGTATTTTCTCTTGGCGCATTTTATTTGTAAAATTTATAGCCTTAAGGTCAACACATTCCCAACCAGGCATTACCCTACCCTGTTTTACTTGTAACGAATGTTGCATATCTGAATCTCTAAAAAATTTTATTTTGGTATCAGCTTTGCGCTTATGCTTGTGGTATCATTTAAACCACGTTATAACAGTCAAGGTGCTCTCTGGAGCTGCGCTGCCGCTAGTTGTGCCCCAGAAGATCTTTTGGTGTATGTAAAAACCTGCATCCTGCTATGAAGTTAAAATGTTAGCATCAAGTGTTGTCTTTTATCTTCATGCTAAAAATTCTCACACTTTGGGAGGTCAATATTCTGTGGCTTGAAGCAGTGAAGCAAGTGCATGTACTAAATTCGTAATGTCTATTGTATTCAACGGACTTAGATGCAGTTGCCACCTAATGTTACCTTTTGAAATCCTTATGGTGTCGTTGACGGGTTATGATCAATATGCATCCAAATATTGATAATTTTTATGGAAGGCTGTTCCCTTGAAAGCTTTTAGAAATTAAAGGTTTAAACATTTTATTTATTTTGATCAGTTGTCCCAATAACTCTTGTTAGTCTTTCATGGTAATGTGGACACATTTTGGTACACCTTTAAAAATTGTTAAAGAATGTTTATTTGCCCATTAAATATATATTTTTAAGATATCACATGAATGCAAAATAGCATTAAAATGACATTTATAAGGCAGTATAGCTGTATCTATAGACAGGCATCAATTTTGGGATATGGAGTCCACAGCAAATCGTAATTTTCATTTAAAAAAACTGCTTTTTCTTTTAGTTAATGCATTTTAATGGCAAAAAGGAATAGGAAAACAAGAGTGGGGACTTCAGAGGTAATTGGCTACAAATATTTATTATTTACTGAAGAAAATAGTGGTGATAAATCCTAACTATAGCAATTTTAGGATGTCCAGCTGAAGGCTGTTCTTATAAAGTTTGATGGTTTCCCTCCACCATACTTGGCCACAACTGGATGAGCAGGTTTTGTCCCTATTTTTAGTGTAACGTTTTGCTACAGTCAATTATTTTAACTTTAAGGTTAAGTATTGTGTGTGAACCAATCAATTGTACCCATGGTGAACTGAGTAAACTTGCTTTTATTCGTTAGTGTAATGTTCTTAACTTCAGATTATGAATTCTGAATAGAATGTTAATGTTATTTGTTAACTGATTTGTATGCATGTGTTTTTGTATGTATTTTTTTTACTTTTTTACTTGCATTAATGAGTGGAACTGTTTGGCTTAATCCTAATCAAAGACTCTAGCTGAACTCGAGCTCTTTCTATTTACATAAATCGTCAGATGAGGCCAGAAGCTATCCTCTCACTTCGCAGTGACATTGTGGTAATTGACAGTGAATATTTCTAAGTGGGAGATAAATAAGCTAAGATTTTAAGCCATAACATTAATTTCATATGTAAAACCAGTGGAAAAAGAGCTAGATTTTTTCCCTTTCCTTAGGATTTGGCTGGAGTATGGGGTTGAGTGTTTTTTAAAGGAAAGTATACGAATTAATTTATAATATATTTATTGTAAAAAGTTGGGCTACTTCTGTGGCCCACTGCAAGTAAAAGGTTTAAAAGTTTGAAAATTTAATAGAAAGATGCAATACAGTACTACTTTAAAATTTATGTGAATTCATTGACCCTTTAAAATAAAAGTATTATTTGGGACTATCACTGGATGCATCCAATGGACTTAAAGGATAATGAGGTGACTCTCATTCTATCTAAGGTCATAGTTAGCTGGGTAGGGGGACAATCTGGGGGTTCAAACCCCTTGGAAATGTGAAGGAGAAATGGTTTTAAGTGTTCCCCCCCCCCCCCCTTCGAAACCACTGTCCCTCCTCAAAAAATATTTTCTGGCTATGGCCTTGATTCCATATTTGTTGACTGTTTCCACAAATATTAGAAATGAGGGTCTTCAAGTCAGTCTCTAAATGTGTTGTCACCCACCACGCATTTAAATGGTCCTAAAAAAGTCGCCACTCATGTCACTGAAGGGCAAATTCGAGATTCGAGTTACACTGGGAAATAAGGTATCATTAGGGGTATTAGTCAAAATTTATATGCATGATGATGTGATATATCATGTTCATTACTTTTCAATGCCATTCCTTGCAATTGCAAACATTATAATGCAAAATATTGGAAAAAAAGTGGATCGCATTGCACTTATCACCATGCTGCAGACATGTTTGAAAACCGATTAAAATGGCACCAAAGTGGCGACTGAAATTAGCCTACTATGGGATAGAATTGGGCCTCTTCTAGGCATTCCCCTTGGCTGTTTCATATGTTATTAATATTCCTTTGTTTAAGCTAGTTTTAAAAAACTCAGAAATTTAGAATATACCTTTCAATCATTTATTTTCAATTTTTTTCAATTATTTTCTGTTGAAATCAAATGCACACTAGTAAACGTAAAATGCTACTGTAATTACTAAGTAAAATTCAAAATCTATGATATGTTCAGCTGTTGGCAGTGGTGTAGCCATGGGGGAGGGTACAGGGGGTCTGAACTAAAAAAAAACGCAATTATTTTCCTTCATAAAAGAAAATAAAAATTGAAAAGTCATGAATTTACAAAATATTTCTTTAACAAATGACATTATTTTGATTATGAAAAGTGTTAAAATTAGTTTAAAACCCATTACTTAGTACCCTGTTTTTCATAAATTTTCTCCCCTGGTTTTGGACCCCCCTCAACCCCCCAAATGAAATTCCTGGCTAAGTCACTGGCTGTTGGCTTTCAAATGGTATCATAATTCTTTGGGCTAGCTTTTTTTTAAGATATTTTTTGTCTTATAGCATCAAAATTCCTTGTAATTGTTTAAAGCCTGCTTTTAATGCATATAGAAGTTATTGATTGGATAATCATATTGCCAAATTGTGTTTTCATCGTGGAAATTTTAACTGAAGAAATTTTCCATAAGTAAATTACTTTGTTTGATCTAACACACTCATTGAGTGATATCTGTTTGCTATGTATTTTGGATCAATAATAGAATGATAGTTCAAATGATCCAAGTCAGGCTGGTGGTGGAGTATGGTGGAGGGAAACATCTTACATGTGATAGAAAGCCTTATGCTTATTAAATACTCATGATGTATATGTAACAATGGAACTTTGTGAAGCTTGTTGCTGTAATGAGATGTAGTTGTAGGCAGTGAAAAATGGACCTAGGGCTATGGCTCCCACCAGAGGTTATCATATGATGCAAGAAAATTTTCTTCGGGTGACTCTTTGCAGATAATTTGTGGAGAGGACTCCAAGATTGTCTCCATCTTGCTATCATTCGCTTGTAGTATGCTTAATTGATTACATAAGTGGTCTGTAACTCAGCATATATTTTGCAATCATCATTGTAGGCTATCAGATTCAATGTTGTACATATTTTAACTTTCCCTCAGCTAAAGTGAAGAGTGAATAGTCCTTCCTATCTACATCTGTTTTCCTAGGCATTCTCATTACCTGCACTCAGTTCACTCAATCAAAGTCAACAAAACAAGTAATTAATTTTGGCTTGTAGTAAATACGATTTCAGAATTCCTTCATGTAAAATATTTCCCCTGGGATAGGAATTTTCCCTCTTAAAAGAATGAGTTTTAAGTTCATGCCATGTCATGGTAGATTATATCCTTTTTGCTTTGAGAAAGAAGTTAGTACGATGGATTAATTGCCTGTTTACAGTTTTTACTGTATGGTCTAAGTTGTGTTCAGTCATCCTGGAGTTAAGGTCCATGTGAAACTAATTATTAGGGAAAGCCCTGGCAAATGGAATGGGTTCTAATCAGATAGGTATGGAAAATCAATTGACTCTTCTTTTTTCACTTTACGCTTCGACTCTTGCTGTATTCACTGTATTACTAGTTTTTTCTTTGTTTTGTTAACTTATCACAGCTTTTACTCTAATATTAGATAGCTTTGAGTGTGGCCGAGTTATATTGGCCCAGGGAATCCTTTTTAGTCTCTAAATATGTGAGAACAAAATTTGCATTTAAAGCTTTTGTCGTTGGAATCACGGAAATCTGTAGTAATTGGAGATTAGCCCCCGTAAGCATGTAATAAATTGCTTCAAACTAGCATATTTACATGGGTAAAATTATTTTCCCTATTAGTGTCGGCTAATTGTCTGAGAATTTAGAAGTACATTAATATAATTTTACAGAATATAACGTGTACATATTGGCGCCAAGAAAAATTAATGATAGATTAATATATTGTTCTACTTTTTAATAAATATGAAGGTTTCTCATGCCTACATGTGTAAAAGAAGCTAAGAACTTAGTACTAGTCTTTAATTTTTCAGGTTTAGGAATTGGCATTGTGTAGTATCACTATATTTGTACTGATCTTTTTGAGTAATCTACGGAGACTGCAGGAATGTTTCCACGTTGCTTAAATGATCAAGGCTGTATTTTCACGGCTTCAATGTGTTATTGTTGATTGGTTTTCTACAGTTTCTCCTGCATTCCAGTAGCCACTAGCTTAAAGTGCTTAATGCTACATGTTTGTCTTTGTAGTATAGGTTGTTGTAGGGGTATAGGATGATGTAGTGGGTACAATTTGTACACAATAAGTGAAGGAGTCTTCCGGCGGATGAACAGTTTCGTTGCTTGAATTCATGCCCTTCTATTTTATAATTATCGGGACATTTGTCAGATACAATGGACTTAAAATAATAATAATAATAATAATAATATTTTATTGGTCACAGAAAAGATATGAATATACATATATAGGACCCGTCAGGAAAACATAAAAATCAAATCAAAAATACAAAGTAACTCACAATATATATATATATATATATATATACATATGTTACATTAGTTGCGAGGCATCCTCAAAGAATTCATCAATTGAATAGTAGCAATGATCTAAAAGATATTTTTTTAATTTTGCTTTGAAAAGGCCAGGTCTGATTTCGTCTTTGATTGATTTAGGTAATTTATTATAAATTTTAATACTCATATTGATAGGCCCTCTACTGAAGAGAGAAAGATTTTGTTGCCTCACTGCGAGCTCATTTCTACTTCTTGTATGATAATCATGAATATCGTTATTCAAGGTAAGGCACAACTTTTGTTTAAATTCTCTAATTAACATCACAGCATAATAAATATATATACAAGGAAGGGGAAGGATCTGTAACCTTTTGAAAAGATTACGGCAGCTAGCTTGTTTTTTAGCTTTGCATAATATTCTTACCGACCATTTTTGTAGTTTAAAAAGACTGACTTAGGGGAGTGACCCCAGGCTAAAATACCATATTTTAATCTACTATAAATATGTGCATAGTAAATTGATTTAGCTGTTTCTGTATTTGTGAGCTGAATCACCCGTCTAATTAAGTAGCAGCCTGAAGCCACCGAGGATGAAATGCAATTTATATGGGTGTCCCAGTTTAGATTTTCATTGATGGAGATGCCTAGAAATTTGGTATCAGTAACCCGCTTAACAGTACTATCCGAAAATTTAATATAAGGGCTGTAATCAATTTTTTTTGAGTAGGATGGAAAAATATAAAGGAAGACTTGGATTTATTTATAGCCACTTTGTTAGATGAACACCATGTTTCCATTTTGATGACAGCATTTTGAGTGGGAGCAACAATATTGCCATCATGTTTCAGTAGATGATTTGTATCATCAGCATACATAAAAATATTTCCTTTTAATTGTGAGGGTAGATCATTGATATATAACAAAAAAAGCAGGGGCCCAAGAATGGAGCCTTGAGGAACACCCCTCAATATCTCCTGGTGAGGTGAGGTATGTTTAACCATGTTATCGGTTATAATGGTTACTGCCTGGGTTCTTTTTTCAAGAAATGACCTGATTAGATTGTTTGCAATTCCTCTCATACCATATATATGGATTTTCCTCAAGAGAGTCTCATGGTCAACAGAATCAAAAGCCTTAGACAAATCATAAAAAATACCAACGGTATTGAGGTGATGATCAAGACCTTCAAGAACAGAGTCAATAAATTTATAAATGGCAAATTCTGCCGAAAGACCACCTATGAAACCAAACTGAGATTTGGATAAGATGTTGTTTTTTAACAGGAATGACATTATTCTTTTTGAAATGACACTTTCTAATATTTTAGAGAAAACTGAAAGTTTTGATATGGGTCGATCGTTTTCAATTGATTGAATATCACCCTTTTTGTGTAGAGGAGTTACAACTGCCATTTTTAGTTTGTCAGGGAAAATACCCGAGGAGAGAGAGGCATTGACCAAATGAGTGATAGGAGTAAGAAGATATCTTATGCAATTATCCTTTAGGAGGGAGCAGGGAACCCCATCCCACCCTGCTGAGTGTTTTGTATTAATTTTATTAATGATTGATTCTATTTCTTTCTCATTAGTAGGGTAAAGGTACATGTTATTTAGAACAGAGTTATTTTGAGGACAATTATCTGTATTGACTTGTAACATAGATGATGTTTTCAAGGGATTGAGAAAATGCGTATTGAAATTAACTGCAATCATGTCTGGGTCTGAAACAAGAATATCATTGTGTAAGATTTCTTTGGGTGATTTATTCTTTCTCAATTTTCCAGAGGTGTTATTTATTATATTCCAAGCTGTTTTTGATTTATTATCAGAAGAATAGATGGAATTGATATTACAAGTCCTTTTAGTAGTGGTGATTAAACTTGAGTAGTACTTTTTGAAAGCAATATATTATTCCTTAATAACATTGTCATTGGTAGCTTTGTAAGCTGACCACAGAGCTTTTAGAATTTGTGAGTTTTGTATTACTTCAGGAGTAACCCAGGTTTTATTTTGCGGTCTATTTGAACTAGCTTTTACAAGAGGAAAGCAACCATTGAAGAGCGTAAGGAAAATATCCAGGAAATTATTAAATTTATCATTCACTGATTTTGCACTATATACAGGATCCCAAGTAGTAAGTTGCAGATTATTGCAGAAATCTTCAATGTTTTCCAAGGTGAAAATTCTAGCTAAAAAAAATAGAGTGGCAATTTTCTGTCGCTCACAGCAAGGAAAAAATTGTGGATTTTGGGACAGGAGTCATGATAGCTATTCCCAGCTGGGAAGGCAGGACAGGAAGCGAGTTGATAGGTCACTTGATCATAGGTTTGTGACCTTTCTGAGGGCACTTTGCCACTGGTCACTTTGAAATGACCCAGCTAAGGAATAGGGTAGTATCCTTCGTCAAAGAAAACGAAAGGTATTGATTGCGGTTCGTTACCCACCATTAGTGTATTCTTAATATACAAATTATTTGGTTTTAGAAATGCCAGTTTAGATGAATGGCAATGGTCAATTTTATCCTCATTTGAAAAAGGCCAGATTGGCGCCCATGCGATCCCACTCCACGTGACATCACAGGGACCTAGTTTCTATACGAGTAGATAGGAGTTTTACATCGTCTGAGATTACCAATGCATGCATGAGGCACAGAACTCAGGGAAACGTATCTTAATGATCACCTATTAAAACTGCCTATGGTCGGAAAGTTTCCTTCGTTTGATAAGGTATTAATAATCCTTATTTAAGCCAAACTACTCAGCTACCTGCTAGCATCCTGCGTCGTATCAGCGCTCAAAGCCTCGCCCCAAGGTCACCTCACTTGCGGCAGTGGGAACCAGAACGATGTCACTCGGACTTTTCCCAGCATTCATAATTAGCCGTTTTTGCACGCTTGAAAATTTTCACTTTTCATTTAATCGCGAAAAATAGATATCGTCATTTAAAAATCTAAAAGCGTGAAATACGTACTCCAGGAGTAATAATCTTTCGATTTAGGCAATAAAAAAATAATAGGAAACCACCCAATTAGGGAGATATTAGGAAGAGTAGGTGGCCGATGGGTGTTGTGGTCGTAGTTTTGTAACCAGCTTAAAGGCACTAGACTCGTCGCAAATCACCTCGCAATGACCCAACTGGGAAGTGAGGTAGAGGATATGCCATTTGGTCATCATTTTGTGGCCAGTCCAAAGGCACTACAATCGGCACCAGTCATCTTGCAATAAACCAGCCGGGAAGTTAGGGATAGAAGATAGTGGACCGTTGGCATGGTCATAGGTTTTTGACTAGCTAGGTTCAAATGAGGCCTCAAGTAAGGCCTCCTTCGGTCGGTCAGCCTCATTATACGTTGTAGATAACTAATTAGATTTTCATGTTGTACCATAATTTCAATCTTGTATATTTTTTCTTGTTATGATTTTTTTTCTATTTTTGTTTCATTTCTAATCTTGGCATTACTGTTCAGACATATTTATCACTTAAAACAATACATATTTGAGTTTATATGTGGCCTTGTGGAGTGTATAGCCTTCATTTGCCATGGTTATAATCCTAATCAGGAAAATTAGTGGAGTTTGGATTGATTTGGTAGCTTGTGTGTTGGCTTGCCACCTAATGGATCTGAGTTCAAATCACAGCGGTGGCAGAGATTTTTCAGAGACTGTTTGGTCCCTACTTGAGTGCTTTGTGGAGGGCACTTCAAGTACAGCACTTCATCTGTCAGATGGAATAGTAAGCTTCTGTCCCCTCGGTGCCTTTCTCTAAGAGTTGAAGTGTAGTTTCTCTCCACCCTTACTTCTCTACCCTTTCCTATGGAAAAAATGGCCTTAGCTGCCTGTCGCCTCTTACAAATACCATCATCATCACTGGTCAACATTTCTAAGATTGGTTAGATGCAGCTATGCACTCAATTCTCCTAACAGCCGATCTTTTCATACTAAAGTATTATATCTCTTTCACATCCTTTCCAACTACCTTATCAGGAAAATTAGTTTATTCAATGAAGGACAGTGTTCATCACTTTCATTTGATAGAATAGTGATGAAGAGAACTCTATAAATTTGGGACAATTGTCTGTTTCTACGTCATAGTTTTTTGTAATTTTCCCATCCTCTATTACAACCAAGTATGAAAATCATGGTATTAGCTGTCAAAATTATCTATAATTACTTGCTTATAACCTAAGCAGGCATTTTAGTGGGGAAATATAAGTTTTAGAGTATGTTTAGATACCATTTTACTTAATTTTGTGGTAATTTGAGTAGATATTTTTGGTACTATAATACACGACTCCCTGTTATTTATATGCTGTGTATCCTATAATATTAAGGAAATATGCTATGTAGTGTTGAAAATTATTGTTTTCAATGTGTCTCATATTATTTTGTATAGCTTACCTCTGGGTGTACATGCATATGTGTGTAGCTTGTCATGTGGAAGCTGTCATTACTTGAAGCTTGAGCCAGATTTGAGATACATGTCTCTGTATTCTTTTGGATTATTGATGCTTGAAAGCAGCACTACAAGGCAAGGTTTACTGGTAATGGATAGTAAAAGTAATGAATTTTTGTTTGTTTTGACCTTTGTTTCATTTCTTTTGCGATGTGTTTTAATGCCTCAGCATCATTTGGTCAGAGTTTGTCATGATCCATATTGAAGTAAGTATTTGAGACCTCCCGTTTTCAGTGGGAAGGATGGATTCTTCAATCATTAAATCATCTTTTTAATCCTTGATAGTGACCAGCTGATCTTTAAACCATTTTATTGAGAAGATGTAAGTTTGAAATCAAATTCAGTGTTTTATTCATCAAAAATATCCTTAAACTCTGCAAATGAGATATTCCTATCATTGAATTTATTCGTTATTTGTATTTCAGGTTTAAATTTGACCCCCCTCTCCCTACAATTAGGGTATAGCCAAGGGGGATATGGTAGGGGCATGGAATTTGTCCTTATGGATAAAGTCGATACATGACATTCAAAATCTGGTGGGACAGGGTCAAATAATGCCTTGTTCCCCCTCTGATCTCAAATGTCCCCTACCCCAATCCTTGGTTGGAAATCCTCCTTGGTTACATAAATCCTGGCCCGCTATGTCCTTAATTGATATACAATCCTGCTTACTTCTTGAATAATGTGTAGTGAACTGGAAGGGTTGCTTACAGCATATGCTTGCCTTTGGCTTACAGCCCAAACATGTATTGTCTTTTCTTTTTGCGTAAAAGATCAATTGTCATTTAGAGCTGTTTGTGAGGAATTAGGATGTATAATTTTAATGGCTCTCATTTGAGAGGCCGTATCACATAGAAAGTGAAAAACCATTTGTAGTTTGGTAGGTACATGTAAATTTAAAAGTAGTGAGGGAATGGCTCTTTATTAATTGCTTTGGCTTTAAATGCAAATGTCTGCCATCCTTTGATGTTGACTAATTTATCCTCTTCCAGTTCAAACTCTATCCATCCATCCTATCATCCATCCCTGCTGTACTAATTTCAATGAAAGTTACGTGGAATTGATGATGATGCTGAGATGTAGAAACATGTCGTAAATGTATGAAGTGGACAGCCCAAACAACTGTTCCGTACTTTTCATAATCTAATAAAAGCTTGAAGGCAAATAATTTTTTTAAATCACCCAGTGGATGATTTGTGAGAGGTAGTGCAGGCATCCCTTGGCTCTTCTTGCTCACTCCTTGATTGCACTCAAAATCAGTCAATTTTAAACGTCTCAGCTTTCCCATTCATTTATCTATGGAATCGCATGATATTCACCTTGAAAGAACCACAGAATTAATTATAGTGAAGAAGAATGATGGAAATTAATTTACTATTTATGGATGAGATAATTGTAAATTTTGGTTATGCATTTATTTGGTGGACTATGGCCCTAAATATGTAACTGCCTATATCCCTCTCAAACTCTATCATTAAGTTACAAGAGAATTGCTTACGTTTTTAGGGTTACCTACATATAATTTTATTGTACAGCTTTCCATGGACAAAATATGATTGATAAAGTTCTATTTTATCGTATCATATTGTATCGTATAATTTCTGAAATTAGGGTTTTATCAGTGAAACTTCTGGCTTTAAAGATATTTATTTCTTTTACATAGATATTATTTTCTTGGGTTTTTGGGAAAAGTGTTTTTGTACATATTTCAATAATTGATCATTTATAATATTGAGGAGCTATTCAAAAAGCCATTATTTGAATTGATTATTTTGGTTTTAACATGTTGAAAAGTCATAGCTTTAATTAACCATGAAATTTTAATGGTTCTTTACCATTTTTATCCAATTTTAATTTCATAAAATACGTCTTATTTAATGACTGTGTTCTTTGCAAACTGTTATCATATTTGTTATTAAGGAGGTATGTGGGGTTTCAATTCAAATGAATATATATTTCAGGGTAAATACCTGTGAATAGTAATTATAGTTTGCGCACCACCAGTAATGAGTCATGCTATACCTCAAATGGCTTTCAGAATACTTTTGGTCACACCTAATGATATAGAATGGAATGCTCTCAATATTTCACAGACCCCAGAGTTTTAGGTTTGAATGAGCTCTTTTTTTGGGTTGCCAAATAGTTTAACATTGTTTTAATGATAACTTTACTCTGAAGCCATTTCAAGTGATTATTAAGAGCAGTAAATGAGGGATGCCTGTAATACAAATTATTTTACAAAGCTCTCTGATTTGAAGGAAAGGGCAAGGTGAGTCAGGAAGTAAAAAAAAAAAATTGATTTGACCTGCCATTGTAATGTTTATTCTAATTTTTTCCACAGTGCTTATTGGAAGGAGTCAAGGTATAAAAATTTATTTCTTATTGGATGTTTTAATATGATTTATTTTGTTAAATGAAGTGAGCTTTATAACATATGATCTTAAAATATGTATTAATTGATCATGGAATGACTATTTGTGAATTATTCATCTTTTGTAGCCCCAAATATGTAGCGATGATTATGTTTTGGTTACTTTTGCTCCTAATTTCAGAGCATTATTAGCTTGAGAAAAGAGAAAGTAGATTTGTGTGATAATATATGACTATTTTGAAGTCATCATGTATACGTTATCAGTTAATTGGTAGGACCTTCAATATTACCTGAAATGAACACTTTCCGCTCTTATAATGGAGTGGTATTCGATAAAAAGTTATGACTCCTACCAAAGAACTGTGGGCCTAAGTAAAGTGACCATATATTGAGAGGAAACAGAAAATTTATAATTTGATTGAATTTACTCCATGCTAACTTACGATTGATAATAGTGTATGGGTGTGTTACCTGCTGCTAAATACTGCGGAAATGTTTATTAGTAAAAATAATCCAGTAGCCTTGAATTTGGATGAAGTTTTAGCTAATTGGATGCTTCGTAATTGCCTCTGTAGTTTAAAAATCATGGATGAGTGTAATTTCTGTGAGCCTTTATTGATAAAAGAAAAATTAAAGTCTTTGACTTGAAATTGCATGGCCAAAATAGGCTGAATTCTTAAATCTCCTATCACAGTTAATAAATTTTTGATTGCTCTTTATGGTTAATATGATATTTCTATATTTCTAAATGTATGTTAAAACAGTTAAAAAAATATCTATCTCTTGTGATATCATGTGCTTACATTCATCTTTTTCATGTTTTGGGAGATAAAAGGCCTTCATCTGCAATTTCTGCCTGTTTAAATTTATTTTCATTTCTTTATATGGTCACTTTATATGAATGCCTTATGAAAGATTGAATAATCTAAACGTATTGATATCTTTCTGGAGATCTTGGTGAAAGAATTGATCAATTTCTTCCACTGCTTGGTCAAATATTTCATTCAGTTTCCTTGATCTTCCACTAAAGTATTCTTTAATTTCACAAATAAAATTTAGAATTGATATCCTCGAAAATCTTGTTTATTTTTGTGGGAAAACTTTCTATACTTCCTAAATATACATGCATATATGTGAGCATCATTAATGTCATCTCCGATCTTCAGGTCAGGTCAAGTTAGAATCCCATATTAGATCATAATTATATCTTAATAAAGCAACTTTATGATCAGTATATAGTCAATATTTTCTGCAATTTGGAATATATATTGAAGTTTTTAGTGAATGAATTCAAAGTAGCCTACAATGACGTTGAAAAATCGGTCCTATTTACCTTCGGTACAATGAAATTCCTTTTTGGAATGTTTTTTATGTGGAATCACTGTCTGACAGAGAGAAGGGTTTGGAAAGGGCCTGTGTGTACTCTCATTGTCTTTTTGTTGGTTAGATCTCTGATTGAGATGAATTGTAAAGCAGTTAGCCCTCTAAACTCACCCTGTGGATCATTGAATGCTGTGCATGAGCTAGCTGTGCAATCCCAATTTGAGAAGTTGATCCTCTAGCAAATATTGTTCTGTTTTGCTATGGGATTAGTTCCCCAAAATTAATGAGCATCAATAAGTGTCTTTGCCGTGCTGTGTAGTTCTTCAGTGAGAATAAAATACTGTATATATCACTCTTAAAAATTTAGTCTTCCATGATGGACAGTTTTGCTGATAATGAAATAATTTTTATATGATCTCACTGTATTTAGATATTGTTATTCTGATACTAAATATTGATGTTAGAATGTGCGTATGCTGGAGTTCTCTATGCCTCTTGTGTGGTATTGTTAGGAAAGCTTTGAGGACCTTCTGAAATATATCACTATCATGCATATATAAATGTATTGGAACAAGATTTTGTATTTCAATGAGTTTCAGCTTAAGCTGCTAGCAGTAATGTTTGTGAATATTGTTGATGGAAATGGTGAGGATATATCTTGAATATGTAATTAATTTGTATTGTGATATTTTTTTCTCAACTTTGAATAGACCTAATTTATTGATGCTGGTTATGCATCACAGATTAGCAGCAGGTTATGCAAGAATGCATCACAGATTAACTGCAGCATAAAACATCTGTCAACAAAGTAAGAATTTTTATGTAGTGTGCAGTGTTATGTTTTAGTATTGGGATTTTTAGCTCATTCACAGTGCCTTATTAAATGGTGCCGGATGGAGGGAATTATAGCTGTGTAGTGTACTGCTCTAGAAAATGAGATTAAGGATATTGGATAGGTAACAGAGACTATGGATGTAGCTCCAGCTTTATGTAATTTTTTTAAACTCTGCTTTTTTGTCAAGTCTCCTTGGGACTCTAGCTATAGCCTGGAGCTATTTGCAGATGAACTACGCATGATTAATGCCCTCTATGTTGCTGTGTATCCTAAAAAGGATGGCTAATCTTGTGAAAATATTACGTGTATCAGATGCATAGATGCTTTTTCGATTGCTTTCCTGTTAGGATCTTGTTGTTGTTGGTAGTTAATTGATCCAGAGACTTAATTGAATTCCGATTGATAATGCAACTGTTAATTCGTATAGTTTTCATTTGTGCAATAATATTTTCTCTTTACAAATTCATAAATTTATTAAATCATCTAGTAGACTTCAAACAATATTGATGTATTCTGTGCATTTTTATTAAAAATTTATGTACCTCATTGCTGCATTATTGGTGCAGTGGTAGTGACCATTATTGGTTATTATAACCGTATGCATTTATAAATAGTTTATAAATGCATAAATTTAGATTTAGTTCTTCACTTGGAAATTAGTTAAGAATTTGTATTCCTTAGTGTTGATGCATGTTGCCAAGCGTAGCGAGAGGATGATAAGTGTTTTGAGAACTTCCTTTGGATCTGAATTCTTTATTCTTCATTGTACAAAAATAGGATAGTCTACAAACTTTTGAGTATAGCTGTGTTAACCTTATGGGGATTTTGCCAGGCATACCCTTACAGCTTTACTTACAATTTATAGAATTTTCCTATCAAATTGTTTGTTATCTTATGTATTTGTTGTACATTTTAAGGTTAGACATCCTACTTAAATTTGCTGAGGATATTTATTGTGTACCAGTGATTTTATCATTAATGGTTATGAATTTTCTGAAACCTGTTCTTTGATTGCAATTTTATTGTATCGAATGAATTTAGAGTAAAATCTCAATTTTTGCATTTTTCAAGGGGCCCTCAAAATAAAGGCTTATAAGTGGGATGCAAAACGTGCGAGAAAAGGCACAAAGAGTCAAAATTGAGGGAACCCAAAAAAAAGTGCAGAAACTGGGGAATAAACAAAATCTGGGAATACAAAAGTGGGGTTCTACTGTATTTTTGTTCAAGTCGTGGAACCTTCTGGCATATCATCTTACCTGTTCCTCACGTCATACACAAAACTCCAGGTTTTTTTTTGTTTCTTTAGTTCTTTGGTCAGGAGCGCTTCATATTTAATTTCCCTGTGTGGTACGTGAAAAATATTTGCCTAATTGCCATTCAGCGTTATATTCAAAGTACTTAAGATGTCAATGATTTAATGGTTCTTACTATACATGGATTTTGTGTTATTTTATGGTTATTATTTTTTGATTTGTTATTATTTTATATTTAAATAGCTAATGTCATATGAAACTCGACCTAAAAATTATTTAATAGGAAAATATTATGATACTTAAACGTAGGTGTTTCAGTTGATTTTTAAACTGTATTTTGTTGAAGGTTAAGAAGGGCCTCTGTTGAATGCTTGGCCTTTGAATCTTTCTATCATATATTTTACTCCCTGGGTTAGCATTTTTCAGTTTCCAAGTCTCTGATATTTCACCTAATGTAAGACTTAGGTTGTACTAAGTTATTCATTTGTATCTTGATCCTTATACATAGGGAGTAAATTTTCAACAGTCTTCTGTCATAACTTGTCACTAAAATCCATAGTACACTGTCTTGGTTCTAGAAGGTTGTAATTCATCAGCCAAAATGTAGCTGAGCCAAGTACCTATTACCCACAGTGTGCAGTTGAAATGTTTGGGTGGCTCATAAAAATATTTTAATGAAAATCTAGGAAATAAAGTATCATCATTATTGCACTAATAGCCTTGAATAGTAGCCCCAAGAACTATGTATAAAAAATTGTGAGTGATTGAGCAATGCGTTTTTTTTTTTTTTTTTTTAATCGAGTGCTTAGGTTTGGGGGGTTGAGTTGTCTAGCTGGGGGCATCCGTGGTCTAGCCAATTAATTGATTAAGAGCTTAGAGTTTAATCTTTCTTATTCTTGTAACGAGTCTTTGGTCACTCTTAATCAATTTAGATCAAGAATTATTCATGTGACTTAGTCAAACTGTGTCGAGATGATAGTGGTCACAATGTGTCTAAGGGATTATTTTCTATTGTATTACTTATTTGTCTACATACTTGCAATTATAATTTTCTTTGGATGTATTTTAAGGAAGAAATTGACCTGATTGCGATAAATTCTTTAACATATGGCTTTATGTTAGTGTAAAGTTTGTTGCAATTCTTCTTCTTGTCCCTCGCCAGGGAGATGGAGAAGATGTCTTTTTTTAGTTCTAAGAAATCTAATTTAATTTTTTTTATATTTAGGGATAAGTATGATAAATTTTATATGATTTTTATGTTATTTTTACCCAAGGACAGTTTTTATAACAGATTGGATAATGGTTATGGGGATGTAGTGAGATATCCTTTATTGGCACTGTTCCCTGGAAAAAGATGTATTTTTGCACTTAATCAATATCATTGTGAAACCGTTTCATTTGCAATGAACACAATGCATACATTCTCTTTCCTGCACACATGGTAAAATTCTTTTCTTACTTGTAGTCCTGTTATATAAATATATTTCCATACATGGTGATTTTTCTCTTACTCTGTTTCTAAAATTATGTTCATCTAGTAAGGTGCAAATTGCATATTTTTTTTACATTTCACTATTTTACTATGGATTCTGAGATGCATATTGTGCCTTATGATGCTTATTTTCCAATGTTTTAAATCCCATCTTGGGCACTCTTTTCGTGCATGATTGAAGACAATCTCTTAATTAAATACATACCCATTTTTCCATTGAACTACATTGAGCTACAGAATAATAATTCATGAACATTGTTATGCATTTGGTAGAGATAGGGATCTATATGTGACATAAAAATTGCAGCTTAACAAACCCTCACTCCACTTCAAAATTAGTCAGTGTCAATATATTTTTTTACGTATGTACTTGTGTCAGATTCCATATAAAACACTTGAGGACAATCAAACTCCCTTTGTTGCACCTGGTACTCACTGTTGATGTATGATTGATTTAGTGATTGTGTTCTCCATTGACTTGGTTAATCACATTGGCCGACCCTTTAATTTTCTTCAGCCTGCTCCGGGCCCTTACGACCACTCAGTGGACGAGCGGGAGCATACAGTGGAACAGTGGAAGGAGCTTATTTATCAGGAAGTGATGGAGTACGAGGTGACTCACAACACACTCGGCCCTCCCGTGTCCGGCCAGCAGGGGCAAGGGGGTCAGCAGCAAGTGACCCCCACCAGTGGCACTCCAGGTCCAGGGGGAGCCCAAACCAACGAAGGCATGGAAGGTGTGGCGACAGTGGAGCAGAGGAGCGGGGGCCCGACGAGGCGGTAGAAGTGGCCCCGCCCCTTCCCACGGGATGGGGGCGGGCGGCACGGATGGAGAGCTCTCTCCAGGCCGTTCCAGACCCAGCAGGGCCCGCAGCCCACCCGGCCGGCCCGCCTCTTCCCTAGTCACCGATCGGAATGGCCGGGCGGGATTCATGGTACTTCTTGTGGATTCTTGTGTGTCATTTGGTCGCTAAATTTTTAGTGGTTTTATTTTTGTTATGCTGGCACCATTTCATCACATGGTGAATGGAGTTGTTGTGATTTATATTGAGAGAACTTAAATGATGCTGAGACCATTTAAAGGAATCTTTTTTCACATGCAGACTTTTGTGGTGATACTTGAGCTGTGGTTCATTCTACTTTCCACTGTGAATCTCTTTTGATGTACTGGTTGCAACAATTCATTTCTGTGAATAGGGAAGAACCAATCATGATCCTTGGAGTTCTTTAAAAAAAATGGAAATTGTTGCAAAGGAATTGGGCTCTGTCCATCAAGGGAAGTTATTTTAATCTAACATTTCCAAAAATGACTCATTTGATGCTTGCACCAGTTTTGTTGTATCACAAAAATATTCAAGAATTCTTACTAAATTTCCTCTGTTTGAAGTGTTATTAGGTTTTATTTCACGTACATGTTTTATCTGTGATCTAACAAAGGATTACCAAGGTGGCTTTCTTTGGTTGCCCAAGGGTGTTGGTTGGGTTGGGTTGTAGTCATCCATCCCTCACGTAAGTGGAAGAAGAAAATTGCACCGCCTTGAAACACTCATGGCATATGGTGGCATAATATATGAAGAAATATTTCATGAGCATTAAAATGAATGTAGCACTTTGCTGCAACATAGAGTACATAAAAGAGGAAAGTATCATGCACTTGCTGATATCCTTGTAAATATAGTAATTTTCTGTCCTTTTTGTGAATAAGTATATAAACATACATATATCCCTGTGTAACCAAAAAGTGCTGTAGAAATGAGTCTTGTGACAATTTAAGTATGGAGAGGAGTGAATGAAACGTATTTTGCTTGGAAAACATTAACTAGTAAAAAAAATTAAGGTTATGGTGTTTTATCATAACATTTTGTTTATCAGGAAAGGCCATTTGACCAAAGCAAAAACAAGGAATTTAAAGCTCAGAACTCAAGGGTGCAATAAATAGGGAAACGAGGTGCTGGAATGTGTTTCTTTATGACCATAACAATTATTTTTTTCCAAGTCTTGAAGATGGTAATTCCCTTTTTTACTTCAGAAAATGCTTTTATTTTCAAAAGAAAGTAGCGATAGTTACCAATGATCACAAGCATACTCTTTCACAACCATATGTACATTAAAATGGACCCATCATATGATTCATTGTTTCTCCTGTGCATTCTGCTGCACTTTTATGTAAAATTGACACCAGAATGAAAGAGAAAGATAACATTCAGATTGAAATTACATTTTTTATCATATTGTGAATTCTTTATTCGTAGCTAGGTTTCTAGAGCAAACAGATACTTTTTAGACTTTTGATGTAAATAAGGCAATAAGACATACTTGTTTTGAGAAAAGCTGGCTATTTAGCTGAACCAATCATGTACAAACCTTAAAAAATTGCAGTGATTATTGAATATATTTGAAAATTGGTCACTTCTTGTCCATCCTACTGACTTATCCATTACTGTCACCATATCTTTCATTGTAGAGAAACATTCGCAAATAAGTTTTAAGACTGATGGGAAACAACCGAAATTGGGCCATCTATACCTAAATAAAAACTGCAAACTATTGAAACCATGTCTGTCATGCTGAAGCATGTTCTCCCAATGAGCAATTCCTGTCGAAGTATATAGTCATAGGGGTTGTTGGAATATTCTATTCATTTTCTCCAATTGTTAATACTCAAGAACAATATGAGTTTCTATTTCCAGCTGTTCTAAGTTTTTCAATTCCACATAAAATGCCTGTTTGAATGTGGAATGTTAATATATGTATGAATGCAACTGTGCAAAATGGGAGTGTATGTCATTCTGTGATTTCATGTATGCCTGTCTGTTGAAATGGTTTACGTGAAATGTGTGAGCATGGTTAACAGTGAGCAATTTTGTCCAAGGCATTATTTATTATCCTGCATTTACATATTGGAGAATGGTGCATTGTATAATGATGCTTATGAAGACTGTATGTTATTTTTAAATCATGAAAACCCATGTTATGCTCTAGCCTGTCAATGGAAAAGACCAGTGCAGGTCAGCGCAGTCAGTGTCTCTCTTGCCCAGTCAGTATTTGTTACCTTCTCTAAATAAAAGCTCAAGAGTGATGTGACAGTCTAGGAAAATACTTTGTTTTGTCTGGATGAAGTTTTTTAGTTATTTTTAAATTTTTGTCCTTTAGAAGTATTTATGAAAACAGTGTAAATTGGCTGTGAACAAAGCCTTATTAATTTTTCTTATTTGAATTTTTATTAAATTTTTTTCATCACTTTCAAGTCACAATTTCCAGATCATTCAAATGATGGAAATCACCATTTCCAGTCTTGTCAGAAATCGTTGTATTCCTAGGTTCTTTAAATTTCATTACAGCTTTTCATTGCAGAAAGTGCAGTGTATTTAGTCTTCCAATGGAGGATATTTTGGCCATGAACTCACTGAACAGTGCATTGAAACTAGAATACGTAACAATAATCTGAAATTATCTTAAAGTGAGTTGTAAGCATTCAAGTCTTGATCTTGTTTAGTACAAGTAATATTTTTCAAGCTGTTGTTGATGAAAGTTTTATCAAGCTAGCCAACTCAATATGCTTTAAGAGATTATGTTTTGGTAAGCTGTTGGGATAACTTGGAAAGACATCAATAGATTGATTCTAATACGCTTTCTCATATCGATGATTGAATGTCTGCTAGTGAGACTATTTAATGTTCAATCATAGGTTCCCAATGAACTCCCACTTTCCTTCTTGGCTCCAGTATATCTGAAGACATGCATTAGTGTGCCTTTGAAATAATGAAAAACACTTTATTTGCAATGCCCGTGGTTCTTCATCTCAGATACTCCAGGAATGGCACCAAGTACAAGAGATAGAAAAGTTCATGAATGTAGTGAGACAATGCAATTCATGAACTCAAAACACGCTGCATAAGGTCAGACTTTAATATCAGTGGTACTCTGTGGGTGTATCATTTCTGCGCTACTGGTTATCTAATGCTTAGTCAAAGTATAATTCTCTGTCCTTTAGTACCATGTGTATTGTGCATTAATTCAAACTAGTTACGCCCAGACTCATAGCACCACCTTTTACGCTTCATTTTATCCAACAACCCAGGAGTTTATTTGTGTTAAGTCTTGTGAAAGAAGCTCTGGAGAATTTGAGCTGATGTCATTGACCAGCTGATTTGTTTGTTACACAAGGTCCAAGGATTTACCATGGTTGTTGGTATTGTGTCCGTGCAGTGTAAAGTGTATTATTTTGGTAATTACCATTATTATAACATCCTGGTGTATTATAGTTTTAAATTGATTTGTTCATGGCTCATAGTGAGTCGTAATAAATTGTTAACTTAACAAAAACTATTTACTACGTTTTTCCCAGGGTTTTTATATATTCTAGTGACAAAAGAATTGTCTCTCATTAATATTCCATCCATTTAGTGCATTGCTGAGCCAAATCATTTACATTAAAATCTCATGAAAAAAATGTTACTGGTATTATGTTTGATTCAGGGTATGTGGACTTCAGAAAAAGTGCCTGATTATGGTGAGGGCTAAAATTAGTCTTTATTCTATCCAAGGCTTAATGTCTTGTAGGAGTACATACATTGTTTTTTTCTTAAACCTTGATTAAGTCGCGTTCAGTCACAATGATTTTGGCATAACAGCCCAAATGCAGGGTATCCTTGTGTCTCTGGCTTTATTAAAAAATGGATTGCACTTGAATGCTTTTTTCTTGCAGAATTAATTAGACCCTAATTGTTTTAAATATATTTTATGCTTGCTATTTCTCTCATGTATTCTATTTTGGAAACTTATCTTCAAGAATGGAGCAGAGGTACAGAATTAATCAAAAACAAAAAGATATTCATTCATTTTTGGCTCTTGTTGACAAAATGTTTCAACCTGCTCCTATTTTATTTTATGAACCTTTATATAGAGCCATTTGGTAGCTGTATGCAATGTAAATCTTCTGATTTGAGTATCCTCGGAAGGCAATGTTTGTATTTTTCATATGAAATGCTCTAGCGTTTTACCACAAAAAAATCATTGAGTGCCTGTAAAGGGCATCATACTTTATTTATAGAGCCTCTGTGAAAATGAAAGTATCAAAATATTTTACTGTAAACGAGAAAAACTCTTCAATAATTCAACTATCATTATTTCAATGGAGGTTGCCTTTGGTGTATGTGTGTCAGTACCTCTGTTATTGTTAGTGTTAGAAGCATATTTAAATTGGATTTTTTAAATGGGCTATCTGTTAAAGGTTTTCTTCTGTCATCCATTTTTCACAATTTTCTTGTGAAAGTATTTTTCTTTGAGCTTTATTTTAGCCTCTCCAATTTGAAGTAAAAGTCTTATCTTACATGTGATATACCTACCTGTCCACCACCTGAGAGGTTTTGTGGTGGTGGTGATCTAGTTTTTTTTTATTTACAAAATAGTTTAATGATTGCTGTTCATTTTAATGCTGCAGAGTTTGGTTCTACTATAGGGTTTTAACAAAATTGATGATCAAAATTGACAGAAATGCATTTTTGATCTTTGTCTTCATAAGTTAATTCTTTTCTTCGTGTGTCCTAGCATCTCTGGCAGCTTTGTAACGATAGAATGGTTCATTTGAGGAGAATATGGCTGACAAGGAATAATAGGGGAGGCTAAGAAAGGGAGAGTCAGGAATTGTCTGATGGACTGGCTAGGTTAGTGCTACATATATAATCCTGTGAATGGTCAATCAAAAAAATGATAATGAAGGCACTGCCATATACTTAGAACTGCCATAAAGAACTCAAATTAATGGTTTAACTATAAGAAAAATCTTTTTTATTTATCAAACATAAAAAATTCTACCTAACCATGGGCATTGACAGAAACCCTTGAAAGTGAGGTAGAATAATTTATAATTGAGATAATGATAAAAATGCCTTTCATGTGCCTTTTGATGATGACAACACAGTAATTATTTTGGACAACTTGACAGCAAACTGTTGGAGGATGCATTGATGGTTTTATTTTTTATATGTATATTTTTAACACATTACCTATTTAAGTTTAATCAAAGGTTTTATTGCTAACTTGAGTACAGAATTAAATATGAGCATTTGATGCACAAGCACTCACAATTAACTCGGAACTGCTTCTACAACTAACTTGAGGATACACTGAAGTACTACTTGCCAAACAAATGAGAGCTGAAGTGACATCTCTGAAAGTTCACCACAGCTCCACAGTGTCATTAATGTGAATTGCACTGACACTTAACAGATTAATTCTTGAAATAAGTATGGAATAGTTATGCAGTATTTTTTACCGACGACTTGGTTGTCTTCAATTTGTTGGTTTCAAAGCCACTGTATGAAGTCCCTGGACGATTAATTTCATTTTACAGTGTCTCAATACTTGCGGGAAAAGATTGATTCACAGTCTTCAGAAGATGCATGGTTTCACTTGGATTCCAGTAAAAAATGAAGATATTGGGAATGATCCTGGATTTCAATGATGAACCTAATGCATATGAAGCCTTGTTGCTAATTATTATGGCTGGTAGGTGGGCTTTATGGGCTCAAAAGTGTACAGCAGTGTAGTAATGTCAGTAGACATTAATTCTTTTCCATTGTATGTAGGTAGAGAACAAAGGAAAGGACAAAGTATATGAGTTAACTGGCAATAGAACTGTATTAGTTTCCAGGGTGTTGGGTATTGCGACTAGTGCAAGCAGTTTTCGTATCTGTTTTTCTACATTGTAATTAAAAATATGTATATATTTTGAAGCATAGGTATTTTTGGATATAAATTTTGGTGGAGGTTTTGCAAGCTTCAATGTCCAAGGCTCTGGGCTACTGTAGGAAATAACCCACTCATTCAGTGTTTCAACCTGAAGGCTGGTTGGGATAGGTGAGGGTAGAGCTCATTCTAGATTAAGCCTCAAGCGTATGAACGATATGCATTTGTGGGAGGGGGAGGCAGTTCCTTTCCTTAGGTCACCTCTCACTCACAGGATTTCTGTTTGGGGCTGTCGAAAGGCTTCACTAGCATTTGAACCTGGTCTCCCTCAGTCTAATGGCAAGGGTTCTAACCACTAGGTAAACTCCTGGAGGAAAATATAGATGAATGAAAAATTATTTATAAATGAGCAAAATTTTGCTTTTTATTGAATTTTTTAACATTCCAACGTTAAAAAATTTGTAAATACACTGCTGTGTAGCTTTTAGTGTCATTGGTTTCTTGTGGGAGACCAAACTGCAAGAGGTACTCTTTAAGTGCCCGTCAATGGAGTACATATGTTGTCCAGTTATAGTAAGCTTAGGGTATGATTCAAGCAAATTTCTGCAGATTTTTTTAGGTAGTCACAAAGTACCAGGAACATACACAGACCAATCTCACTACCCAGTAGCAGTGCCTAGTTGAAGGACCAAAGTACTCAGATACAGATTCAAACTGATTGACCTGAGAATCTACCACTTTCACTGGAAAACTTATGGCTCCTATCTAACCACCAGGATTAGGTTGATATGGTGTCTAGAAAATTGGCTTCACATCCCAGTTCAAATTCCATTGGTTTTAGAGAATATTCCGATGTGATCCCTGCTTAAGTGTTGTGTGGAGGACATTTGAAGTGCAACATTCCATCCATCAGATGGGATGTTGAGCTGTGTTCCCCTCAGCACTCTTTGATAAGAGCAGGCTAATGCTGATGCAGGGTTTCACTTCAGACTTCCTTACCTACCCATCCTACTTGGTGCAAATGACCTTATCTGTTGGTCGCCTCCTCCAAATACCATACCATGCCATCTTACAATCCCACATTCACACTCTTGACTTTAGCAAAAACTCTCTGTGACAAGAAGCTTGTGTATTTTAATATCAGCTAGTAAAAAAGAAATTTTGTTTATGGTTGTACTACAAGTAAGAACAGTGGAAGAACTCTGGCAATCATGTTGTCCTTTTTAGCAAGCTAATGCTAGTTTCCTATCCAAACACTCATATTTCTTTAGTGCTCTACTTAGTTTACATTCTGTACAAACTAATTAAGGCCTATGGCGCTATTGGAATTGAGTTACAATGGGAATCTTGAGCAACTATTAAAATAATAAATAAGGTGAGCTTCTAATGGGCTTATCTAATACCGTCCAAAATCAGGAAAATACAAATGCTAATTTAAAGAAAATTTATTCCCCAGGGCCGTACTCTTTGGTGGGCAAAGTGGGGGGTGAGAAGATAAAAGGCTGACAAGAGGGGTAATACACGGAAACAAGCAAAAACACTATGAGATTAATCAAATGCTTAGCTCACTCACGCACCTAGTGGGTTTGCTTCAAGGAACAAATGTCTCCGCGTAGGACACACGCATTCACTCACACAGGTTTGTGAAGCTCTCGCTTACGACAGTGACCGTCTAACAAAATTTCACTTCTTCACAAACCTGTGTGAGTGCGTGCGTGTGTCCTACGGGGACATTTGTTCCTTGGAGCAGATCTGCTAGGTGCGTGAGTGAGCTGCGCATTTGATTAATCTCATAGTGTTTTCGCTTGTTTCAGTGTTTTACCCCACTTGTCAGCCTTTTAACTTCTCACCCCCCACTTTGCCCACCAAAGAGTATGGCCGTGGGGAATTAATTTTCTTGCAACTGTTCAACAGCCGTAGTTCGCTCATTCACTTATACAAATGCTAAGGAAAGGCAGAAAAAAAGAGGATAATGGCAATGCCATAGAATAGTTTTTTTGGCATATTGTAAATCCTGATTAATTTGGATCAGTACCTTGCAAGAATTGGTGGTATCAGGGCATTTTTGAGGAGAAAAAGGTGGCTGAACCCTTGTGCCAGATTTGCTTATCCTCTGCAATGGCCTTCCCCTGGACAAGAAAACTGCTATCAGCTAAGGAAGGCCACTCAGCACTGAGAAAAAAGCCATAATTATAATTTAAGTGATCAATTACATTGGATATTGCAGTGATATAACTATGCTCAACAATACAAGGTAAGAATGGTATGATGGTCGTGAGTCAATAGCATCATCTTTTTGCTGTGAGTATGATGGTTATTACATACCTACCATAAATGACTAGACAATTATAGTCAGTAGAACTAGGAGATGAATGGTCTGGGCATGTTTGTGTGGTTACCGAATGTTTTGTGTATATAGTAAGATGAAAAAGATAGAAAGTAGTTGACTATGTAGGGAATAAGAATGTATAATATGTTTGAGATAATTAAACAAGTTATATTTTGTGAAAATATTTCTGATATGTAGCTGTTCATCAAGATCATGAGAGCAAACCTACCCATGAACCCATGAGAATTTTTGGAGAAGCAGGTCTTAGGGAAATTGATTCTATGAGTCAAAATATTTCATCATGATAATGTCAGATATACCTTTCCACCCGAGAATTTTTTCGTAAATTTTAACAAACGTATGTTTTCTGATTAATAGACCCTATTTTTAGTCATCTGGTAAAAGAAATATTTCAGGCCAACAGTTATTGCAGAAAGGTACCCGCACAATCGTGCAGGTTAGGTTGTAAGTATGTAATCAAGAAAATACCCACCCTCACATTTGTGTGGGTTTGAGAGCAAGTACAACAGAAAAGTATACTCCAAAAACTTTTGTTTTAACAGGATATATTCCCATAGAAAACATTCATAATGGCTATTATCAACAAAAAATATTCTTTTTCCTTGGAGAAACCGTTGATACTAAAAATACACTTATGACTCAAGGTATTAATATTTTTAAATATTTCTCAATATCCACCAATAAAAATTAATTTAAGGAGGATTTGTATGGAAATCTTTGAAACAACTTTTCTATTTTAAAATGCATTGATATGCATTACACTTCTCGCATCTTGTTTTTGTCCAGCTATTACATCAATTGTACCTGCACATTCTTGGTGATTGGATGTCATCAATCATAGGGAAATGGTTATAAACATCTAAACGTTTGTCTACACACAGTATGACACTGGGTAGATTGTAATATTTACATTTTTTACTTTAGGAACTTCATCCACCATAATTTCTTCATGAATTCCATCCACCCTAACTCTATTTGGAGTAGCAATGAGAGAGCTTCAGCGAGTTCAATCCTGAACTTCAGGAAGTCCTTTGTTTTCCTTCAAGGATTCCTATATTTTCTCTATATGCTTCTTTCTACTGGAACCAACTTTTTTACGATTCCTAAATCCAGAAAGGGTAGAATCATTTTGAGGACCCACTTTTTTTGTTTTAGATCAAATTCTGTGGTTCTTCATCGTTTGGTCACATAGATCCACTCCCCCCATTGATTTATTATATCTTCGGACAATAGCTGGGCAAGGCACATCCACATACATTTTCTCTTTTTAAGACCACTGCTGTACATTCTGCTGTGGTTCGACGCCACTACAGGTCGATGCTAAAAGCACCTTGTTATTGTCTTTCCATTGAACGACGACAATGTTATCATCACAGTGCACATATTGCAGTGACTCACCCCGATTCATTTTTTTCCTCCGGGCTTGATCTGTCCCGTGACTCGATTTGCCATTGTGGTACCTGTCCCTTCTATCCCTATATTGTTTAATTTTTACAATAGTGGGAGAGTGGTAAACAGGCAATCAAAATAAACAAAATTCCCCTTGGGGATAGTTTGAATCTGATGCAAAACCACGGATGGGGGGGAGGCAAGGAGTTAATAATCACCAAAAATGATATCATAGTTAGTGTACGACCCCATACAAAAAATTTTTAAATTAATTCGGCATTGCTGTGTGCCATACAGTTTCTCTCAGGAATTTTCCCTAACACGTTCATCTTATCATGGATGATAATGTATTGTGATCCTAGGTCATAATTATGCCCTAACCCGCACAATCGTGCGGGTACATTTTTTTTCGAAAATAAATATTCAATGATATATCATAGTAGACACTCGTGTGAACAACAATAGCAATTGACATTCAAACAATTAAAAAAATTAACCATTAAAAAAATAAAACAACTGAAAGCATAAAAAGGTCCAACTTTTCTAAGATCAACAAAGGAGCAGGAAAAGGCTCTCAAAATAAGTCATCAGCATCAGTGGTGCAGCCAGGGGAGGGTTTTGGGGGATGAAACCCCCCCCCAGAGCTCTGAGAAATGTTTAAGTTTTATCCATTTTACTTAATTGCATTAATATTACTTATAGAATAGTGTAAGGATTTACAAAATATCCCTCATAAAGGCGTAAAACTCACTATTTATCCTAAAAATATTTCTTGGGAGGGCTCCCGCAAATCCCGATTACCCTTGTGGGTATGCCACACCCCCAGACACCCCAGTATTAGTTGTGTCTAAAACCCCCCCTAGCCTTAATTCCTAGCTGTGCCCCTGATCAGCATGACCAACTATAAACGTACTTAACTAAAATCTTCCCCCTGTAGTAGAAGAGATCCCACACGATTGCTGCAAGCCAGTGGGAGCCAGAGAAACAGCTCGTGGATGGAGTAAAAACTTTATTTCCTTACCCACATGATTGTGCAGGTCAGGGTGGAAAGGGAAATGTCAGCTAATTTTAGGTGGCCACAAAGAAGTTGAATTAATGGTATATATAGATAATGGAAGCAGATAGACACTATGTAGCTTAAATAAAATTATATGAAGATGTGATTAGTTCCATTGATGCAACTTCCTCAAATTTTTCTATGTCCAAACTCTATATATTTTTCTGGCCCACGTCTTAAGATGATGTGGGAGAACCAAGGGCGTACCCAGGATCATTACTCAGGATCATAGGGGGGAACAAGCCATGGTCTTAGGGGGAGGAAGCCATGGTCTAGGTGGGGGCAAGCCAAGTTGTGACATTTGAAAAAATAGTTTTATTTTAGTTACATATCTTATACTAATACATATCATTTTTTGCGGGTTTAAAGAAAATTTGTTGAATGCTTTCATTTCAATTCAGTACTGATTTTGCTTAAAGACTTTTGCTTCTAGGGGGGCAGCTATGCCCCCCTACCCCTCGCTGGGTACGCCCATGGGAAAAACGACATTACTGTCATCAGGGATTCAATGGATGGCATGTACAAGTGCAAAGTCTATGACTCAGGATTATGGTAGACCCTAGGACAAGCAGAATGCATAACTGTTGTAGTAGAATTATACTTATACTCCTTTCTCTCATGTTATCACCAAGGTACTGAACACCTATCTCATGACACTGATGTCAGCTCTCTGCAAAAAGGACTGTGATAAACTCACCTATGGCTATGATAAATGCTCCAATATTCAAAAAGTAACAATACTGCAGTATAAAAGAAGTTCCTTTAGCCTCACTATAAGCCAAAGAAGTGTTCTGTTGTCTACTTTCGTAATCATATTATATCCATTATTAGGGACCTATTGCAAACGGCTTACCTCATGCGGTGAGAATCCGCATACGGTATCGCACTGTCCGGAAGTGCTTTCACCACCCCAAAGCGATTACGAGTGGCCCCCAGTTGGAGGCACACCACGGCTTGCGGGCACAGAATAGAGACCTACGGATTTCTGCAAGTCTCTATTTTGTGCTTAGGGTTTGAAATACATAGCTATTACATATCAACTCGTCAACAACATGTTCTCTTAAGAGAAATTTCAAGTTGGAATGAGTCAGAGTTGCCACTGACGACATCAGCGGATGATAACCTGACTGCAGTTTGAAATGAGCCAGACTACATTAGTCTTAAATTGAACCTTACTGAGACTGGATTGACTTAAGTCAATCCATGAGTCTCAGTATAAAGGTTCAATTAATTAAGTCTGTAAGTAAGCAATTGCATCGTCTATTTATTGTAGTATGGACTATTCCAGTCTTTCAAAAAAAAAAGTCCCAGATAATCACTCAACTGTAGTTAGTTTGCATTTCTTTTTTCATTAAATTGCTAAATACTATGAAAGTAAAGGGCCGTAGTAGTAAAGTAAAAGGACCGTAATTATAATAATGTCAATATAAATCTATTTATTTCATTTTTAATAAACCCGCAAATTCTAACTCGAAGATATGTATTTTATCTCTGGATGCTGTTGAATTCAAGATACTTAAGTATCATTTTCTCTCTTGGCGGGTTACCTACTTTCGTTACATTTTTTTGTGATGCATTATAGATTTGCATGCTCTTTCACCCTCAAAATCCCAATCTTATCAATTTATATAGTCGAAGCCAACCGTTCTCTATCAATCGATTATACCCCGAAATGTTTTCCATGTTGGGGAAATACAAAATTCCCTCCAGCCGTTCCTTCTGTGAATTAGGACATTTATTTGCACAATCACATAAAACAGCGATATGTGTTACAACTTTCATTTATTTTGTAATAGTTAAGGAACTGCAAAATGAACTAATAGGTATCTTTATTCAGTGTAGAATATCATTTATCCAATGCGAGCGAAATGGTTAAAAAACTTAAAAATATAGGTACGAAAGTCCCGGCGGTCCCGGCCAAGGTGACAGCGGGAGGCCTTATCCTAACACACTAAAGGCTGATTTCTATCGCCACTTCCGGCGCTTTTTAAATGGTTTCCAAAAACGTCCGCGGCGTGGTGATGAGTGCAATGCGATCCACATTCTCTCAATATTTTGCATATTAATGATTATAATAGCAAGGAACAGCATGGAAAAGTCATGATTTTTTAGATGACATCATTGGGTGCTTTCCATTCATGCGACTCATGAGTCGACTTGTGTCGGCTCGCGGCATTTGTTTATAACTCTCCTATTCCTGTGCGTTACCGTTTGTTGACTTGTGTCACAACAGTCAGCGACACACACCGAATGGAACACGAAAACCGCGACGCAAGTCGACTTGTGTCGACGTATGTCAATGAATGGAAAGCACCCATTATGTAAAATAGGTTTATAAATTTCGGTTAACACCCTTAATTATATCTTATTTCTCCGTGAACCACGGATCAATTTGTCCGTCAGTGACACTAGTGGCGACTTTTGTAAGTCCATTGTAATGCGCGTTGGGTGACAACACATTATGAGGGAGTTTTGAGGATCCTCTATTGTAATAATCGTGGTCTCGGCTTGGCGCGAACAATAGGGAAATTGCATACTTTTTATAAACAGTATGCTGATATACTACAGTAAATACTTAGTACCGCAATATACTTTTTTCCGCTTAAAATTCAGTTTATACCCTAGAAAATGACTCCCAAAAGTCGCCCGAGTTTCGCGGGCTAAAAAATACCGCCCCCACTAATCTTTGGCTGTGACGTCATAGTTCAGTACGAGTCCAAGATCCAAGCCCAGCAATTGCAGGTTTGGAAGAGCCACGTTGCGTTTAAAGGAGAACACGGGTGAAATAAGGAAAAATTACAAGTGGTGCATTGTTCCTCTGTGCAATAACACCCCAGAAAAAAATTTCGCCTGCATTCCCACGGAGGAAATTAGAAGAAAAGCCTCGATGCATGCCGTCTGTCGGGATGAGCGTTACGGAAAAATAAGAGTACAATAAACGGAATGATAAACCCGTGTGCTATGTGAGCGAAGATAACTTTAATATAAATAATATTTCCATATTCAATTGACTGAATAACTTGAAACTGAGATTTTTCGATAATTCGGCCGCCGTAGAATAAAAACTCAACTTCCGAACAAAAATCAAGATAGGTGTTTCTCGATGGTTACGATCGTTACGATGGACTCAAATTAAAGTGCCTAGTGATTATTAAGGCACTTGTTCAATTTCAGTTACGGAAGGACATAGAAAATTCCATGATGTTTAAAATCAAGGGAGGAAATATGAAAATATAGAGCAACGTTGATCCTCATGCATTCGAGTGCCAGCCAAGAAGACAGCGTTTTCTTCTACTCTTGGCGTCAAAATGATGTGCCGCTGTACTTTGCAAATTTATATCCTGGCTTCACTGCATGCTATAATAATGAACTATTCGTCATTTTAAAGGAAATTTTATCCTAAATTCTGATTTATTTTATTACAAAAATGTATAGACACGGCCAGTGCAATAAATGACTCCGCGCACCGAAAAAATAGCCGTTTTGTCAACTTCATGAACTTTGCAACTCAACCTAGGGAAAACTACTACGTCTACAGCATTCATCTTCCACATTAATTTACACTCATTAGTGCGGATTAATAAAATGACTTTTGGGTATTTTTAGAACTTATATTTTGTTATAAATTAATGAAAATATTTAAACATTATCTTGTCCCATAGTTTATCCCGAAAGATAAAGGAAGTTGTAGATGGAAAAAGAATGGAATCCAGAGGTGGTCACAAAAAATTAATCGCAGCATTCTTTGATTTTATTCTACGCCGTTGCTTGCTTTTAAGAAAAAGTTGAGTCACAAGAGGAATGTTCCGCGGCCCTTAATTTGGAAACTGTGGAGATAGAGGAAGACGTGTGGATCAGCAATTTCCATTTAGTTGGTTTTGTCAGGATAAACCAAGGATCCATTTAAAGGTTGTCAGGCCATCGTATAAAGATAGGATCCTGATGTGCACCACAGGGGAAATGGGGTGTTTGAGGGAAAGTCAAACCTAAAGTTGCACAAAGAATGTGCAGTTCTATGTTGCTCTTTCCCCAGTTAAAACCAAATAGAAATTGGATTGGGATGATATTTTCACCACGGGTTCCAGTGATAGTGAGAGTGGAGGTGATCACGGTCATCGTCGAAGGTCATCCCTCTAGGATTTCCGATACGGAATTTTTAAGTGACAACCGATCGCAATGACGATGAGCTCGCCTTTAGAGAAGGTGTCAGATATATCGTGAGAAAAGCTCCCAAAATGCATTAAAGACTCTGTTTGGAAAACATGCACATTTTAATGCTAATTTAGGAAGTATTTCATTTCAAAAGTAACTTGTTAACACCTGAAGACGTTGTGTTTATTATAATGATCGAAGTGCGATTGACCGATTCTTTCTGCAGAATAGGAAGTGGTTTCGGGGTTTTGAGTCACAAGATGGTAGATTGTGTTGGAAGTTCGTCTATATTATCGCTACTAAATTGAAACATTAATAGTCTGGCTTCCTCAGAACTTCCTGTCGCCCTCCAGGCAAGGTATTTTTAAGTTGAAAGTATCATCGACAGCTTCGAGGTGGAAATAAGTTCACCATAAGACTCTACCGGACTGCCAAAAGAATACACATTTCACATGAGTATACGCTTTCGCCAACATTATACGCAAGTTTCACTTTGTTATGAACTATAAAACATTACAGATGCTCATCAGCTACCTTTCCATTTCCCGGCATAGACTTTCCGAGCCGACGAAGTCTACAGTTTCACTAAAATACCCTGTTATCATGATGGAATCAGTAACAGGAAGCTTGCTAGGATCAGCCTAAGAATAACCATATGCCTTCATCTTTACGCAATCTATCGCTTTCAATGGAGGAGAAATAGATCAAATAATTGCCCTGAAGTCACAATGAACAACTCCGATACGTCTGCACTTCAATAAATGAATCATAACCACGCCGTCTCATGTGTTCAAGTATGCAACCTATACTATGGCCGTGCCGCCGTGGTCCGTACTGAACTATGACGTCACTTTTCTACCAGCCAATCATCGGGCGTTTTCGCTTCTCACTTGAATTTGAAAATTCTCGTGAACTTTGATGCATTAAATATCGCAAACCACGTCATAAAATAATAAAAAAACTTTCACTGAGGTATGCAAACATATATTATTATATAATTTTGGGGCTATTGATTATATCTGAAATATATGCAAGTTCCCTATTGGCGCAATGGGCAACGCTATTGGGGTGTTGGTTCATTATCTGGCCATTTCAATATTTGGCGTGGTAATCGACGATTTCCCGCTGTCTTAGCAACGAAGACAAACTTGGGTAAACAAAAGGAAACATCAAAATTACGTGTTTTCATCGTTAATATATATTTACTGCTGAGTTTTCATCAATTGAACGAGGGGTTGGGGGATTTACAACCTTTGCCAAGCACTGATAGCGATTCAATTCAAGAAGAAACATGCCGCTGGCTCATTACAGAAAGGATGTAGTTCATGCTGTTCGTGAGTACCTCGCAATTTTTTGCTTATATTTCGTCGAAATGTAAGTAATTAACAAAAATGAATGTAATATCAATTAATATATTGTCACAATTAAAGTATTGTGATAGGAATGAGTGCCAGCCTTTTACATATCTCAAAGTCGAAAAAGTACGAAGCATTCGTGCATGATAAAATTCCTCATATCGCTCACGAAGCCAAGTGTCTAGCAGTTCAGAAAAAGAGGCTGAAATAAAAATAACCCAAGCTATTCTCTATGATCTAAAAAAGCAAAAATTCCCCAAGGTGTGAGTGCATACGTATTCTTAATAAGTACATTTGAAGTTAAAATCAAGCGGCCTCCATCTGTAGCTTGAGTCAAGGTTGATTATAAATCGATATTTCGTGTTTATTTCACAACTGGTTTCAGCCCGAATCGAGCATTAATTAATTTACCCGTACCTATCTGCGAGTCGGACTGAGGTTGTTCATTGCCAAATCAAGCTATGCTGTATTTAATCTGCATATAATATCCACTCAATCTGCATTGCTAGTGCTGCATTTGAAATTGAAATCTAATTTTTGCTGTATAAGTGCTCTGAATAAATTATCTTCCTGTTGATCCTCCCAATCAACACAGAAATGGAGGGTGGGCGACTAGTCCACTTCGCAGTGTGGTAAAAAATATTTCTCCCTGAAGATGAAGAATGGTTTGGACCTTGAAATTTTTCAACCGTAGACCAACTCGTCCAGTTGAAATCCTGAAAATAAAATAGCTATGATGTCGGCAGGGAGAGGACAGAGATTAGCCATCAGAGCCAATGGTATAACTAGGGAGGGGCCGGTATAGATCCCTCCCAAAGCCTTAGAGAAATAAAAAAATAACCTTAAACTATTGTCTTTTTTGATGCATAATAACCCATACAAAAAAATCTGTGCTGTGGCTGTACTAAAGCTGCACTGTAACTGTGCTAAAAGGGCTGTACTGTGACTCTACTTAAACTGCACTTGAATTGAAACATTGCAGTACAGTTATAGCACGGTCAGAGTGCAGTTGCCATAGCACAGTCACAGTGGAGTTGTCATAGCACAGTCACAGTGGAGTTGCCATAGCACAGTCAGAGTACAGTTGCCTTAGCACAGTCATAGTGCAGTTGCCATAGCACAGCCACAGTGCAGCTGCCATAGCACAGTTTTTACTGTAATACTCTGTCCATGAATAAATAATTGAGTCTTGATGTGGCTATTGCATTCCCTGTATATCTTATTGAAAACAAGAAGCAGAATTAAATCAAGATAGGCCAATTAGCAGAGATATATAGTTCCCTTTTTAGGTGTTTGAAGATTGGTTGCCTGATCCAATCAGAAAACCGCAAAGAGATAACAGTGGCCAAAACGACTACACTCATTCGAATGTTGACTAGTCTAAGGAAAGATAAAACCATATTCCTAACAGACACTCACTGAATTTGTTACGTTCCACTTCCTTAATATGAACAAAGTTTATGGTACTAAAAATATTGCTATTGAAGCCCTTAGGTTCTATGAGAAAAATTGACAAATCCTATTCTGCACATCAACGGGCACTCAACATAAAAACCACCAAAATTTACTTCAGTGCTATTTGTCTAGTTGCCACAAATATGCCCACCTCGATAGTTTTTGTTGATGAAGTTTCAGTACTAACGCCGTGGAGCACAATAAATGACAATAAGATATGAAAATAAAAGAAATTTATTAAATACAAATATACTCATGATTATAAACATAAAAATGAAAGTCTTGTTAAGGCATGGCCGCTCAATTCATTTGCCTCTTTGGCTTCCTTCCTGAAATTAAAAGGAAAAAACATTACATACTGATATCTAATAAAGTGTTACTTCAAAATTTGACTGTTTAAGTTTGTCTGAATTTAATTTTAGAGAAGTTGAGTACTTACCTCCAGCAGCAGAGTATAAATAAAGATATGTCTTTTTTCAACTCTCTCGTGCTTCGCAAGGAGTAGATTGCGAGTCGTCGAAATCAATCGTGGAAAGTTGATTCATCGCGAACCACACAGATTTCAGCAAAATCGACGATATCACTTCACCCGCAAGAAAAATTCCCGGCTAAGTGGCTAATTTTGATGTAATTGAAGTAAAGTTCACTTCTTCATGTTCTTAGCGTCGATCTTACATCGACGTATCCATCGTACAGCGTAGAATTCAGAGCACGTAAACAAGTAATGTTACAACCGGTTCAACACCAATGCTCTAACAAAGATGGCTGAGTATCGGCGGAAGTTGTTCTTTTGACCATACTTTACCAAAATAATAAGCAAGCTGGAGCTATGCATTGCCGCTGTAATGTCAGCATAAATTTTTATATAATTTACGCATTCATATTCTCATGGAAATGATAGTTGATCGTAATATGAAATAATATAGGAAATACTTTCTCCTGTCAATGACTAGTTTAAGTCCAGCCCTGTCGCAGTGGTTTGAGCCATAGTACAGATCCAGTCATGTTACCCAGCCCAGTCACAGTCCACTTTTAGCCACAGTACACTTCCAGTCATGTTTTCTAGCCCTGTCACAGTCCAGTTTGAGCTATAGTACAGTTCCAGTCCAGTTACCCAACCCAGTCACAGTCCAGTTTGAGCCATAGTACAGCTCCAGTCATGTTACCCAGCCCAGTCAAAGTGCAGTCTGAGTTCTAGCACAGTTCAAGCACAGTGATCCAGCACTGTTACAGTACAGTTCTTCTCAAATTCTAGCTACCATAGTACAGTCTAGTACAGAAAAGTGTACTGAGACTGTGCTAAACACAGAGTTTAGTCCAGTTACAGTGCAGATTTAGTGCAGTCGCAGCACAGATTTTTTTGTATGGTACATATGTTTAAAGTTAATTATTATTATTTAATATCATGTCAATGAGACGAGTGACTGAATACCCGGACCCCTGTCGCCCCCGAGGCCCTACATCCCCCCCCCTCCAAAGCATATACCTAGTTACACCACTGACCAGACCACATGGCTGATCATGGTGGATGAACCACTGGGTGGGGGGTTCAAGTCCTTTCATGGGATTGGGAGAATGGGGAGGTTGCAGAATATATCATCAAGGAAGTGAAACCAGAGTGTGATGGGGTGCTATAGATGCTTAACCCTAAGCCTACAGAAATAAAGTGGGGAATATGCCATGATAACTAAGAAAACATGGTCTAAAAGATGCTATTTAATGTTTGGCTGCACATTCCCTGTGTGCAAGTTTTCATGCGGTGTTGGTTTAAAGTTTTACACAAACATCATTATACCCATTGATAAAAGAGACAACCAAAAGTTAACCCATATTAGGTAACCATGCATATATCTTTATTTAATGAGGCTCCTTCTTAGTTGGGTTTATTTTCCAGGGCATATCAGCTTTTGCAGTGCACACAAGACTTTCTCAAAGTCTTTCAAATCTTGCAGCTGAAAAAGCTGAACTTATTTTTTCGTTACAGGCAGTAAGCATGAAATGCCGTGGTAATTGTAAGATTTAATAATCATTTAGCTTCCTATTTTTATCTTTAGAAGATATATTCATAGATTACGTATTCACTCAGTGATATAACCCTAAGGTTGGCTTGGTTTGTGAGGGTAGAGCTCACCTTGAACTAAGCTACAGACACATGAATTGCACACATTCAGGGTAGGGGGGCCAGTTCCTTTCCCTGGGCCACCTCGCACTTTAAGGATTTTGTTTGGAGATCCCTGAGGGCTTCTCCCAGGAATCGAACCCGGGAACCCTTGATCAGCAGTCAAGTGCTCTACCCACTAGGCTACCACGCTCCCCCTTCATAGATCATAGTTGTGCTGTTAATTCATAATGATTTTTCAATTTTATTGACAGATTTCCCAAGAACTCTTTTACCTATGGCGAGGTTTCCGTATAAAATGAAGCCGCTGAGGAAGAGGAAAAAGATAGGTATGTAATGTTGCATCGCAATGGTGTTTTACTGCAAATTATTTTCTTTTGTGCTACATATAGGCTAAATGAGATAAAAGGGAATATTTTTAGTAAATGAGATGTGCATTTATGATTCAAATGTATATGTGGAAAGCAGTATGAAACCAATCTTAGGATTGTTAGGCATTGAAGATGATGAAATTGACTGATCTCTGGATAGATAGTGTTGTATGGATGGTGGGTAAATGATTTTAACAATAACCTGTGGTAATGACTTTGGATGGAGATGAATTTAATGCTTAGCTCAACTCACATTGTGTATTACCAAGGATCGCATCTGCAGATTCCTTTTCGCCAAGCTTATGGTATTTAGCCCTTTTGCACTGAATGCCACACACTTGCTGTGAGGATTTTCTTCGCAGAAGAACAGAAGCCACACGTGTTTCATCATTTTTCTGACACAAACGAACGAATACCGCGGTATGTGAGGTGCGGAGTGGCGGAATGTGACCGCCGCAGACACAAAAGACCCAGCTATGTGGTCACCCCTCAAGACCCAACTTAGTGCGAGCACAGGCCCTTCCTCGGCTGCTCATATGGACCCTTTCCCATCCCCTCTGTGCGGTCATCCAATGCTATTTGCAGTGTTTTTTTAAATATTTGTTGCTTTTCTTATAAATCTAAACTTAGAAATGAATTCTTATTTTTTCGCTTATCACATGGAAGTTTCAGATGGAGTTGTAGCGTTAATATCATTGGAGTTCTGTTCAGTTCCAAATCAGTCGATATGGAATAGAAATATACTAAATCCGTCAATATGAATGTAAGAAATTTGTTGGTGTGGTGTGTGATAGAGCTCTCACAAGAAATGTGCATGCTCTTTTGGATTCTTTATCCCCTTAGCGTTTGGCAAGCCACCTCTCAAAGCTGTGTAGGGATTGAGGTAAAATCTTTTCTGGTTCCTCTTTTCCTAACGTGAAAAGTAAAATTGCTGATTGGGAATAATAATGTTTGGAATAAATTAGCATATGTTTTACTCTTTAAAACCATTATGGGTCAAAATGACCCATGACTGTCCTTCTAATTGTAAGTAGTAGGATATGTGGTAATGATACTTTGTGCTTTTCCACATAAATCTTTATTTCAAAGGAGTGAGCATGTTTCGCTGCACTGCAGCATCATCAGGGCTAACAGAATTTAAACATGCCAGAAAACATAGTCATGTAAGGAGGGTGGGGGTGTAAGAAAGGGTGGGTGAGTGAATTGAAGGCAGGGTGAGGGAAAGGTTTGACATTTTGAGTTGGCCATTGGTCTATGGTGAGGGAGGAGAGGGGGGACGGGCGACCATTCATTTCTTCAAGGTAGTGCAAAACTCTTGTCCTCCTAGTGTTAAGGGCCAATATTGCCTCTCTTCATGTACTGTTGCTTATCCTGCATCAGAGGTCTTTCTCTCACTTTCACTTACTCAGTGATTCAACCCGAAGGTTGATTTGGTTAGATAATAATAATAATAGTTTTATTAGCCAAGAGAACCAATACATATTAGTAATTGGTATAGGCTTCGTCAATACAATACACTGATGAATAACATGGGATGATAAATCAGGTAACATTCACATAAAAAAGTATACATTTTGAAAGTCACATTTGTCACAGCATAAAATTTTAAGAACAAGCCCTGCTCACAAGAAATGAGGTGAGGGTAGAGCTAATCCCAAACCAGACCAGAGGCATGTGTACTTCACACACTCAGGGTAGGGGGGCCAGTTCCTTTCCTTGGGCCACCTCACACGTTGAGGATTTTGATTTGGAATGTTTGAAGGCTTCACCCTGGATTTGTACTTGGGACCCTTTGATTAGTAGCCAAGTGCTCTACCCACTAGACTGCCATGCTCCGTAGTCTTTCTCTATTAACTCCTATTCTTATCATTCTGTTGTGCTGTAGATGATAGATAGTGCTGTAGTGAATATTTTCTAAGCTCCAGGGTTTGTGTTTTAAACACATTCAAGTATGCCCCCTCAAGGTAATGGGCATTCTTGGAGAAATTACGAAGCATCATCTCAGGATACATCACTGCTTTGAATTTTTTGGTGAATATTCTGCATTAAGCACTCCATCAGGTAATTGTAGGCAAGGAGGAAATTTTCCAAAAGTGAGTATGTAGTTCCTCAAAATTACTTTTTCTAGCAGGTGATCAGATGCTAGAAATAAGTTAATAGAAGTAAGTAGCCTGCTACAGAGAGAAACTTGAGGGTAAAAATGTTAATAAGATTGCCTCATGAAACAAAGTTGCCATTTTACTGGCCCAATCTTTTTTAAATCTCCTTGCAAATATTTTTTCTACCATTGAGAGCTTTCCTTGGTTCTGTTCTACATGTATTTTATTTGTAGACTATGTATATCATTTTCAGGCCTTAGAGACGGCCTGTTGTGTTCATAAAAGCTGGCCATTCTGGAATTCAAGAGGCTCAAACATTGGAATGCTTACCCACCATGTTATCATTTGAAGTGGACACACATGGAAGAGAACCCAGGATTTCTCTTTTAACCTATCCTTCATGCAGAAGCCTCCTTTCATACTTCTCATACCTCGGGCACAAAGTTCATAATCTCTTATGAAATATTTCTAACAGGCAGTGCTAATTTATTATGGCCCACTTCAATTATATCTCACCTTAGTTAATTGAAATGTTTCTTTTCAGCTGCTACTAAGGAAGGAGAAGAAATGGTCACAATGGAAATGCATTCTGGTCCAGAGCTTCTTCGAAACAATGATAATATTTACTGTTTGAGGCTTGACAAAGGGTATCAGTCATTGTTGCAATGCGTGATTGGAGAGGATCTGACTGTTGTATTTTGCTGGAAATATGTGGCAAAAGGTATAATTATTCAAGATGTCATGGAAAAAGGGCCAGCCTCACAACTTTATCCTATTTTTGGAGTCTTGCAGGTAAAGTTAGTTGTCATTAATCCTGCAGTGAGCCTGCCACTTGAGCAGCGGTGAAATTTAAATGATAGCTTTGAGAAAAAAATCTCATGGGAGAGGATATCGTACCACAGATGTTAGGCTTTCCATGCCTACAGCATCAGGTACAATGAGACTCAGCACAATTGCATAGGAATCCAGTAAATTGGATAGCGAAGTGATCTGTGAAGTGGTCCAGGAAGCCAAAGGTCTGTGGTTCAATCCCTGGTTCCGGAGAACTTTTCTCATGGCAATTCCAATAAATTTCAGCACCGTTCACACGGCAGGCTCACATTGTTTCTCGGAACTCTATTGATGTTATCAACTCATGAAAAGTGGTTGGTAACTCAAGCGTTTTTTATAAATACATACATATATTAATTTTGTAGCGTGTCTTTTTCTTTCTCAAGTTTTGAGCTGCACAAATGACGTTTGGTGACATTCTTTTCCTCTATTTTTCAGAAATCCACCATGGAGTATGTTTTAGTTGTTTATGACAAAAATATTGCAGCAGATTATTTATTCTTCTGTATCAACCCATTGCAACCCCACAGATTAGTAATTAATGAATTATGCCAAAAGTTTTGTTGGTTGCAGCAATGCTATTACAATAGCCATCGTCCTCTTATGCCATATCAGTCAAGAACCATTCAAGGTGTTTCTAGGCAAATTGGGAGTGACATAAGATTTTTACCTCGCAGTCGCGTAAGTGTTATGAGTTACTGTACTGGGGATGGCACTAAGATGCTAATGTTGCTATTCTAAATGTTGCCTTAAAATCAGTTGAGAGTACTTTCTGGTATTAATGCTCAAGATATTTTCTTTTCTTGAATGAATGGAAAACTCTCTCTGCCATTTTAGATAATGATGGCCTATATCATTGATAGAAGAGAAAGAATGTCACAGAAGATAAGGTTTACATCTGTGGAGAGCAGTGAGCTGCAAGATGGACTGGTGAATTATATTCCTAGAAGGAAAGATAAAGAGCGTCGAGGAAGTCAAATGATTCTTGCTCTTCAGTCCAGAGATTTCTGTTATCAGGTGTGCTTCAGAATATTGTTTTAATTTTATTTTTATTATAGTGAAAAACATATTTATGGGCATAAGAGGAAGTGGAAATATTGCAATGAATGCAGTACTCATTGACCTGCCTATCATTGTTAAATCAATGAACAGGGTTCTCTCGTCTTTGGAGGAAGTGTATGGAAGGTGATGGTTTTCACCTTTCGTTGTGCTGGACCTAACGCACTCCGATTGCTCTTGTCCACAAGGAGGTACAAATTATCAGTGGCAAGGCTTTCAAAAATTTAAGCCAGCAATGATTGTATTGGAATGGGTTTCTTTCACTGTGTCAATGTCATCATGTTTACCTCCACTTATATGAGTAGTAACATAGAGTAAGTATATATACTTACTCTATGGTAGTAACCATAAATGATGTCGGTACGTATTCATTATTCTTGGAAAACACCCTTTTCCATAGAAATTAAAAAGAATATAAAAAAGTATACACAACAGGGTACAACACTTTCGTAATAAAATAGGGATATTTTCCTTGTCCTTGTCTTTAAATATATTCAGCATAATTCAATGTGTTATGAAACTCATTCATAGAGCAAAGATTATCTTATGAAGTAATTTTCATTTTGTGTTCGTGTGCAGTAAAAGCTCATTAATTTGAACTCTTATATTTCAAAAGATGGTTTAATTCCAAGTTGTGGTCTGTCTTCAGCAAATACCATCAGAAACTGCGGATGGTGCAGATAATTCAAAATATCGGTTAAAATGTTATTTAAAGTCTAATTTTGTCCAATGGATATCGTTTTTATTGGGCAATTGGAAGTCATCCTTGGCGTTGGTACATTTTCAGAGTTTGTAAGCAATTATTTTGAAGTGATTTATGATGTCCTGCTCTTTGAAGCCAACTTCACACTTCCCTTCCTCGGCCACCCCATCCTTACATGTTTTTCTGTGGGGGTTAAGCTTGGTGATTCTGGGAGGGCTCTCACTTGATGGGCTGGCACACAAGTTGAAAGAGTTTACTCTTTACTCTTACATCAACTTGGGCACTCAATTGCAGAGAGGTTCACCACTCTGGCTTACATACTTCTGGATTTTCCATCCGCTTCTTTGATTGTGCGATTCTATCCCCACATGAACTTATCTGTAGTGTCTTTAGCCTTCTCCCTCTCTTGCCCTGGCTCAATGGACTATGTATTGCCTTCCTCTCTCTCTCTTCAGAGCCTTCCCTCTCTCCCCGCTCTCATGACAGATGATGGGAGGTGAAAATCATGGACAACCTTGATCGCCATGAATTAGGGTTCAGCACTGGATACCTTGACGATTTCAAAGGAAGTCACTTTGACCCCTACAGGCATCAGGTGAAAGGAAAACGCAAGCATTTTCATCCACCTCCTAAGGGACTCAATTAAAGGCCTGATGAACTCTTTGGTGAAAGCTAATGATTAGATGTTAGTGATTCCAATTGAGGAGAGCAGATGGAAAATGTGCAACTGAAAAGATTTAGGTGTTGCAGCATCCTCATTGGGTGGTTAATGTGAGGTGGGGTTTGTATGGCTTCATATTCTTTGGGTTACGTCTCTCTGTAACATAACAATAGGGTAGTTTCCTTCATCAAAGAAAACAAAAGGTATTGATTTTGATTCGTTATCCACCATTAGTGTATTCTTAATATACAAATTCTTTGGTTTTAGAAATCCCAGTTTAGACGAATGTTAATGGTCAATTTTAACCTCATTTGGCACCCATTCGATGCCACTCCACGTGACGTCACAGGGACCTAGATGCTATACGAGTAGTCAGGAGTTTTATATTGTCTGAGATGACCTATACACGCATGAGGCACAGAGATCAGGGAAACATCTCTTAATAATCACCTATTAAAAGTGCCTAAGGTAAAAAAGTTTCCTTCATTTGATAGGGTATTAATAATCCTTATTTAAGCAAAGCTCTACCTGCTAGCAGCCTGCATTGTAGCAGCACTCATAGCCTTACACCAAGGTGGCCTCACACGGCAGCAGCTGGAACCAGAATGACGTCACATGGGCTTTTCCCAGCATTCATACTTAGCCGTCGCGTTTTCTCCCACTTGAAAATTTTCTCTTTTCATTTAATCGCAAAAAATAGATATCATCATTTAAAAATCTAAAAGCATGAAATACGTACTCCAGGAGTAATAATCTTTCCCTTCAGACTTTAAAAAAATAATAGGAAACTACCGTATTTGAGACCCCCTCACCTAAAACCCCAAAGACAGAAATCTATATACCCCACCCCACAACCCACCTCTAAAGGATGCTACCCTTCTGGCCCATAGGGCAGACCTCCTTCTGTCGGGGAAAAGTTGCCTCGGTAGGTCACAGTTTTATATATTTAAAAATCCAGCATTGATCATCAAATGTGATCTGAGGAAAATGTTTTAACGTTGTTTAACGTTATTTCATTCTTGTCACATATTTTTGAAGTGGTAGAATTGGAAACCTTAAGCCTAAGGCAAGTATGGATAAATTTTTCTGTAAGGTTGATGCATGGCGTTCCATTTGCTGGAGACTTAGATTATGAAGCGTGAAAATTAAAATGTAGATGTGAGAGATTTTGAAAGTTGTATCATTATCTCATTAAATAATCTCCAGTTATATATGCCCACAATTCATATTTGTGAAAAAGAAGAAGTAGAATTGATTTGGCAGGTGAAAAATTCAGTGAGGCAGAAAAATATCATAACAGACACATCTAGCAAGAGCAAATTTTTGCGGCTATACAAATCATACACATTGCCGTTTTTGGATTTTGGATATAAAAGGCACTTGAATCACATCAGGATTCGTGGCTGAAGATCGTTTTTCATGTATATTTAAAAATACATACAATAATGTCTTACTAAATGTTCTTTCCTCAGTCTAAAATTAGAACGATAACCCAGGTTGTATCCAGCTCAGGTGTTTCATTTAGGCCCATGTGCCACGGACACGAAAAAATGATCTGCAATGCTTCGTTGACACCGAGTAAGCTCAAAATGTACCACCCATTGCCTGAATTTACTGAGCTTCTATGATATTCCTCTTCTTAAAGTTTGAAGCTCAATTGTCAGTCTTACCGTGTAGAAGTCTTATGCACTGCCGCATTTGGCCAAAAAATACCGTATATATCTGAATATAGTCCCCCTTTTTTTTCCAAAAATGCCCGTGGTAAAAGTAAACGGGGGGACAATATTCAAACGCATTTTTTTAACTTTTCCCGAAACTGAAGCCTCAAAGCTAGGGGGGGGACTATATTCGGAGAAATATGGTACTCCTGGACGCCTCTGTATTTCAATTATTCACTTGGCGAAAAAGTTTCTATTCATACTCCTGATATTGAAGATATTTGGTCATCAACTGCCCTAAAACACTTCTATTATGTGCCTAGACGTTGAATATGCAGTAGTGCAATATTTTCTGGAGATTTTTGAATATTTGTTGGATTATTACCCAAAAGTACATTCACTTCAAATTCATGTAAGTTGAAGTCCATTTTTTAGGTCCCTTTAATTCCAAATTAACGAGGTTTTACTGTATATGGGCAGAAATTGAACGGTGATTTTGCATTTTGAAATAGTCAATACACAAGCCATGAAATTTTTGTATTCATATTAATGCAAATTTATTTCTCTAGTCAGTCCCTAAGACATGTGAAAAATATACTCAAACAACTCATGCTCAGCAATTGAATAAAGCAATTCAAAAGAATTTATCAGCTGTGGAAGAGGAACTATATGATCAAATATCAGCTCAAAATATTTTAAGTGTATCCGAGTATTGTGTTAAATTGTGAGTGACTTTTTGAACACTTATAGCTGTTATGTTTTTTGAACCAGCACATGTTTTGTAGCATCTCCTCTCACATTTTTCTGCAGTAATAGTTTTATCTCTAGTTTTTCTTTTTTATGCAATATAAATTGGGCATGGGTGTCATTTCAAGATAACTGCTTATGTGACTTCTTTATGCATTTTTTCATTTTTTTATTGTTGTTATTTGGTTAATCTTTATTTTTCAATGAACAATAATCATGTTTGCATATATGTATAGGTGGTGCTCAACCAGGAATTTTTTGAAACCAGGGGAATATTGCAGTTTTATGTTTTATTCAGGAAGATATTGGGAAAATCTGTGAATTTTTCTTTAAAATATGGATTTATTGATACATATTTACTCCCTTTTTTCGATTAATACTGTTATATCTGTCTTGATGATGTTGTAGCTTTGAAGTTGAGTGTCTCACCTTATTTTTTCAAAACTGTTCATCTGATGACCATAATTATGTCTTTTGAGTATTAAAAATATTGATTTTTGTTACCCAAATTCAAAACACTCAAATGTCTTACTTAAATTTTTGGAATATGTAATAATTTTGACTTATGGAAGGGCTTCTACTGACTCTAACCCTGGTGGTTGTACCTGGCGGAAAAAAAGCTTGGGATAAATTTTTCAAAATAATGGGCGCACTGCACCTGCACACCTGCCTCAGTTTTTATGGAATAATAGTTACTCTTGCTTCTTGATATCTTTGCAGTGAGGAACTTAGTGCTAGAGTGATTTTACATTGTGATACGAGAAAATACACCATTATTTAGAGCCTTTTACTCTACTTCACCCTTGGGATTAATGCATGCTTGAAACTCTCATACCAAGTTTTACTTCTTCCTCTCGATTTTTCGCACCTAACTGAAGCTTTGAACAAATTTTCTTTAAATCCACGAAAAGTGATATTAGTATATATAACATATAATAAAAATTAAAATATTTTTTGGAACAAATAACTTTAAAAACTAATAAAGCACTGTTATAATGTTTTTGAAATTTTGGTTTCCTTAAACTTTTCTGTGTTGTAACTTGAACGACCATGGCTTGCCCCCCTCTAGTTTTGATCCAAGGTATGCCCTTGGGTGGGGGCTACATTTGGATAATTATGGTACTTTATAATATTTAGTGTATTTCTTTTTTATTTAAACCAATGTTACAGTCTTTCAGGTAGTGTTCAGGAGTACAGCAGGCTTGACTTACATCATGATATTGTAGATGAGTACAAGAGAAAATATTCCATTTCTGGCTACTCCCCTAAGCAGAGATATTTTAGAAGAAAATTATCTCCTATGCTATTATGCCCAACGTTATATAAATGGACGTATGTAAAGCTCAAATTAAAACTTGTTCCTGAATTTAGGAATTTTAAAAGTATATCTTGTCTTACATGGCATCCAACTCACATTGGTAAGTGCTATTTACTAAGTACTACAGTGGAACCTCGTTAAAGCGAGTACGGGCTATAGCGACACCCCCGCTATTACGAGAGATAGCCGATGCACCGTCAATTGACCCTATAATAAGCGTGTTAAAAAATTCGTTTTTACGAGACCCTTTCGGTGTTGGCTCTCGCCATAGCGAGGGTTTCACCGCCGGAAGACTTTCATCAAGACTCTTTAACCTCTGTAACCTCTAGTGATCTGTTAGAAACGAAGTTCGGATAAATGTTTATCTGTCGCCGCACCACTCCTGTTCCTGTATATCTATTCGCAACAGGTATATTGGCTATTATTTGTTCCACCTCCGGTAAAGCGACAATTCGCTATAGCGAGTGTTTATTAGTGCACCGTGGGATGTCGTTATATCGAGGTTGCACTGTAATTACTATTAGTGCTAATTTAATTGTTCTATAGAGAATGCTTTCATCTGTGTTAATGACCCATCCATAATTTGTCTGTTGTGTATGTAGGAGCAAGACACAATTGATTTTGCACTTAAGTAAATGGCAAGGTAAAGCTAGTGTTCAACAGTATTTTACCAGCTCTGCATAGACCAAGCTTTCCAACTTGTCTGGCCCTCATGAAGCTAACAAGTTCTCTGACTTGCCATCTGTGAACAGTTTCTGGGCAGCAAGGCTTCAAATATGTAGCCATACAATGCATTTTCCTACCTGCTTCATACCCCAGAGAATACTGGAGATCACCCAGAAGATAGGGACCCATATAGAAGGAAAATCACATGGAAAGTAGTGACCAGTGTTAGTAAAAGTACTGAGAAAAAATAGCTGACTCAATTACAGTTACCTCATAAAAAAAGCTGTTAATTATGAGTCAAAATTACTGATTTCAAAAGGTAATTGGTAAAATAACAGTTACAATTACTTCTTGTACGACAGTCCATTAGAATTGAATCGTAGGAATTTCTAAAGTTGGAATTTCTATGATTCAGTTTCACTTGCAATACAGACAATTATAACTGCTATAATAACACAAGGGGTGTCATATTTTGTACCCTTCATAGGTAGAGTATAACGTAAGAGTGGCTGAACCTTAACAAGTAAATTATGGTACTCAGTGATTCAAAGTTATCTGTAGGTTTTGGTAAATCAGTGAAAGGAATAAAGTAGAGATGGGTTGAAGAGCAGATTTCTCAAACTCGAATATGGAATTCAAATATTAAATCATTGCTCGAATATTCGAATACCTCAAATACTAAACAATGAATGCGGGAATGTTTGACTTGGTTGCCTATGCAGCAGGAAACAAAATTTTGGCGAGTAATTCTGATTTCCATTAAAGGATTCAAACAGGAGTTTAGCTGATTAATGGAATATTTTAATTTTATGGAAACAATTGGGCATATAGTTGATTCAACTAACATCTCTTTCAAATATTCTAAGGGAACACACCACCTCGTGAAAAAATGATTGCATGCTGTCTCGGCGTTTACACTGCTATGACAGATTTCTGTCTGATGTATTCATTCTTATCTACCAAACGCCATTTCAGCGGCACGCCCATCTGATACTCAGCTTCATCCAACTTCTTATTTTCAACAGGTAGCTCGCTTCACCCCACTCCTGCGGTCAAGTGCTAGCGGACAATGCGAGGCGTTTTCAAAATACACGCGCTTCTCCACCGGATTTTCTTCAATTATTTTCAGGCCATCTTTGGAAGTTCTCACGAGATAGCAGATGAATTCGAATTGCTAGCAGGGAGAAACCAAATATCCTGAGAAAATGTCCCTTCGTCTGTGACTGTGACAATAGAGATTTATAGCAGAACTCATAAATTGTAATTTGATATATGTTTTCGGAAAAAAATACCGCATCAACTTCCGAGAAGCTCAGCTGCGAGGATATCGAGTTTTGCCAGAATGCTAAGTCTCCGTCGTATTTTGACATTTATTTCCTTGCGTAAAATGCTTAAATAAAGTCAGAAATACGTCGCGTTTGGACTTATTCTTTTTTAAATTACGCCCACATTACTAATATTTCAATCCAATAAAGGTGTAATATCAATTGCCAAAAGTCATTCTTAGACACCTTTTAGGCTAATGGATGACCCATGCAGTAGTTGACCTCCAGATATGGGGAACTTCGAAGCAGGTAGGCAGAAAAAGGTCAGTGGGGGAGAAAGAGGGAAGGGTGAAACACGATTCAATTATTCTCCTGTAACTTGATATTTTCTTTTGAAGCTTTGATTTATGGTCTTCGTAATATGAGCCCTGCGTGAGCTGGTGCCTTTTGTTTGATTTCGGAGAAGAGAAAAGCATCAGAGGAGGGGCCGAAAGCTGAAGGATGGAGGGGGTAGCGGGTTTTGGGAATTGTGCTTCGTAGTTACTGTTCCACGGCACAGAGGTTCTCCTTGTGGGGGAAACCGGGGATTTTTGTATTTTTTCACCCGATCATTTTCGGTTCCCCACGTCAAACTCTTTTCACTGCTCTAATCCGAAAATTTGATGTAATTTGTCAACTTGCCTATAACGGCACTGCATACAGTAAACAACTAGAGTTCTTTCAATTTTTCCGAGTCAACTACCAACAACGTGCCTGCGACAGTGTATGGTGTGAAATTCAAAGTATTCGAGGTATTCGAGAGCGTACCTTTAGCATAATTATTTGAGATCTCGAATATCGAATACTTTCTAGTATTCAAGGTATTCGAGTATTCGTGGACACCATTCGTACATCTCTAGAATAAAGTAATCGTTGATTATGAGCAAGTAACGATTACAACAAAAGTAGCGATTCCTCGTTCACCGTTAGGAGTAAATTACATTTTGTCAAAAGTAATCTTTACTAGTACTAGTCACTGCAAAAGTAATCTTTACAAGTAATCCGATTACTTTTACTCAATTACTTACCAATACTGCTCGTGACACAGCAAGAAAAAAGGGGGAATTCTTCTATGTAGAAAAATCGGTGGCTTAATGAGTTGTGCAGATATTGTGGCAGCTCTGAGGAAGCTATAAATTTTTAGCACACTGCCCAGGAGGGGGCCAGGGGCTGCAGCAATTTTGACCGTAGAGTGCCCTGGTGGTGAAGGCCGAAGGAGCCCGTACCATTTGGTCATCTGGAGTTGGTAACAATACTGTGAAGGGATGCTCAGGGAAGGGATGGGGGATGTGATTTATGGGGAATTATACCTTTCCTTCCGGTGCCTACAATAGGAAAACATTTTCCATGCTACGAGTAGCATAAGAATATTTGAAACCTCTCTGTGTGGAGCTCTTTTTTAGGGTGGACCTGGTATTATTGTCCCTCAGATTTGGGACCCAATTCAACGGGCCTGTCGCTACCCCAGCCTCAGCACTATACTCTCTAACCCTATCTTAGCATGATTTTATTTGTGGCAAATTTGATCTATTTTTAATTCATACTCTTGTATTGTTTCGCTAGAGGACACATGTTTTAAGTTTTTCATGAGAAATGTTAAAATTATATTTAGGGGGAGGGGCCTGATCCCTAGGTCATTCCAAGGGGTCAAGGGTTTTAGTGGATTCTTCATGAGGCTCAGCTCCAATATTGCGCAAAACTTGCAACAGCTCAATTTGTTTCTACATTCCACCATGTTGACATTTGTTGACTGAATTAAGTGGCCCAGGAAGCTGAAGGTCCACGGTTCATTATATGTTTCAGGGTAATTTTTTCCCATGAGAGCTAATGTGAATTTCACCACCATTCACATGGCAAAGTATTACATTAAGTTTGAGGAATATATTGGTAATGCATTAGTTGTTTGCAATTTTACTTTATTTTGCAATCATGCCTATAGTATTGGACTGACGTGCACCATTTTCTGTGTCATTGCTTTCTTGCATTAATAACACCATTAGTGCATTAGAGGATCCCATAGACCAGGGGTTGGCAACATTTTGAGATGAAAGATTCCACAGTTATGCAACCAGTGGTGCAGCTACACTTCTATAGTGCTTTAATTTGACTAGTACTAATGTATTTATTATTGGGACACTTTATCCTCTCCTCCTTCCTGAATTCATTGTTGTTATTCTGTTTGCTATATTTTTTGAGCTTTGAAAATAAAATGGTATGTATACATAATTATTATTTGTTGTGCTTGGAATTGGAAGGCTACAATTTGACATCAAAAGTGCTGCATGAGGCTTGCAAGCTGTAGATTGCCAACCCCTGACATTGACCAATGGGTAGATATGAAGGAAGAACATGATTGTGCTTGACAGAAGCTTACCTTAGGGGTGGATTTTCTGTGTCATCCATTTTTGGAATCTCCTGTAATGAAAATTGTAATGACAGAAACATTTTTTGTTTTAATTTGTGTGTTATTATGTGTTTTTGACCTGCAGATGTAACAAATGTAACCTTTGGTATAAATTCATGAAGCACCTTGATGAAGTAAACCTTTTTATGCTTATTAGCAGGCATTCCACGGTTGGAAAATGCATCCACTTTCTTTTAATTGTTATCATTAATTTCTGAGGATTTATGAGGATTTCGATTGACTGAGGATGTATGTATTGATATGAAATGTTCTTCTTAGACCTGTATATGTAATAGATTTTGTCATGGCATCATGTAGCTATATGTTTCTTTTTAAGATCTCTTTTCACTGATTATTCGAGTTGACGAGTACCTATGTGTATACTTTATTCTAGATCTGATTGCCGTGGCATACTTTGGAAATATTCATGCTAGTTCTGAATATCCTGAAGAACATATTGAGATTACCTGTGAATTAGATGACAATCCAATGCCAGAATATGCTATCATTGTGTGGAGATTATCTAAGGAACTGACTCCAAAGGTTTGTACACAAGCTAAGTCATGTTACCTAGTGGGCTCAATTTCCATTACCTGATTTCTTTCCCTCCTGCAAGATACTACTTGACTCTTCAAATACCATTATTTCTTACTCTTGAAATTTTTCTCAGAGGATGAAATCTACCTATCCCATTGACTCTTTCTTGCAGATTTTTCTAACACTTCTTCATGCTCTCAGAAAAACTAAGGTACTCTGATGTGCCAATGGGATTAGGTGGAATGTACGTGAGGGATAATGGTAGTCATTGAGAAAACTGAGGAGTAAATGGGAGGCTTTATTATGGGAAACTTTATTATGCTCACTAGCAGGCCACCCGGCATTGCTTGGGAAGGATAGTAGGAAGTGGGATACTTGGAACTTGGATTTCATGATCATATATTATTTTTATGTTATCTCTTTGAGTGTGTCAAGAGAATGTCCAACCCCAGAAGAATATGATGTAACATAACAAACGGTAATGAGAAAACGGTTCAAAGAACACGTCGGACGCAACCGAAAGTAGCGCTGTGGGTTTCGGGAGCATGAGGTGAACCTATGTACTAACTTAAGTTGCAGTCCTTGCAGCCATATGGAAACGAATTGTGGACAGACAAATTGGCATCCTCTTTTATAAGTATAGATAGATAATGTGATAATACATTTTATGCTTCTGAGACAGCATGGGAAAACGATGCCCAAATTACGTTCACTCATTATGCTACATTTGAGGCTATGGCAAAGTAGATAATGCTCTTTAACACACCTGACATTGTCCATGTGCACCTGAATCAAAAGTGATTCTTGAGATAACAAAATAGTCTACAGCAGTGGATTCTATGAGTGTCCACAATGGGTGGGAGGGTTTAAAACTGGTCTATTTTTGCCTACAAGGATTATGGACAGACCCTACCCATTAATCATTGCCATTTAGCGGCTTTATGGCTGACAAATACAGCAATTGGATTGTCTGCGGTGGGCTCACATCTGACAAATAGTGACTTGATTTAACTAATACATACATACACTCTGTTTGATATTTACCTCTGTACATATAGCTGATCAGTATGTATCTATTTTTAGTGACATAGGTACTTAGTTAGATGTCAGTTAATCAAGAACTAATTTCATCTTTATTGAACTGCCCATCTGCAATAATAATTTGCTTCTCTCTTGCAGTGCATCATAGTAACAAACTGTGAAATTCAAGTCCTCCAGTTTAATGTAGATTTCCCATCTTTTCTGGCTGGAACGAATTCATGTGGACAGATATTACTCTGGGATTTGAATGTGTATTTTATACCAGAAGATAGATTTTTAAAATTTTTGCCTGACAGTGAAAATGTGAGGATAATATCTGGAAATTTGGCTTTTCAATAGTGTTCATTAAGTCCTGTCATCCATCTAAAATTTGATTTTTTATGAATATTGCAGGAAAGTTCTACTATCCTTGGGAAAAGTGCACAAAAAATAATAGACATAATTATTGAATCTAGTGAAATATTTTCCCATTTTGATAAAATGCATAGTTTACAATGGATTTCCAATAAGTCAATGGTAAGTGTATGGGCCTTATCAGGAGTGGAATCACTAGGAAATATGTGAGTTTGATTATATTTGATATTTGGTTCATTGTAGATTAATGGCATCACTGCAGGGAGTGCTGGAAAAGGAAAAATTGGAAAACTAGTAACTGCTTCAGAAGATGGGACAGTGGGGTTTTGGAGTGTATCCACTAAGTACCCTGCCCTGAAGTATATTAAGAAGAAATATCTTCACCTGCCATCATTTTGCCCAGAAATTCCTGGTTTTATGCTCTGTGATCGGGAAATGAAACCTGATGTAAAGGTGGATAGATGCTTATGAACATCTCTCCTTGACAGTTCTAACAACTCGGGGCTTCAGCAATACTTTCATATTCCCAAAAACAAGTTTGATTGGAGTACAAATAGATGTATGCCCACTTGCCAAATTTAATATTGTCCAGGAAAAAAATAATGCCCACTAAAATCATAGGGCCCTTCATTATTTATCGGCAAAAATGTGGAATACTTTTGATCATTTTAATACTGAGCTAAAATTATAATAATAAGTCGGAATTAGGCCATGCAAGATACATGCATGTTTATGTACTGTCATATTAAATATTTCAAAATAATAAATAATAATTAAATATGAGTCAAATTTATCCTTTTTAGTGAAGCTAATCTCCTGGCATGTTTTCTTTTTATGTCAAAAAGCATGTAGTTACCAAAATGAATGATGAACCAGTTCCTGTGAATGTAATATCAGTGAGTGGCACTAGTGACTGGGTGAAGTCACAAAATATGAAGACCAATTATTTTAGCTTAAAGCCAGTAAAGAATGGCTGCTCTTCAGGTAATTTTATTCATTAAACTTTCATCTACGTTGCTTTATTAAGCATTGCATGTTTTATTTTAGTTTTGATTTACAGATGGGTGGGCTTATATTCCGCATATAGAATGCTATTGCATTTTCATTAAGTTACTTAAACAAAATTAGCTGAATTCACATGGACTTAATATGAAAAAAACCTATCGTCGGTTGAAATCAGTGGTGTGGAAAAAGTGAGGACTGATGTCAACTAAATTGTATTCTGACTGGTCCTCTACATACATACCTGCCACAACTCTGAATCAACTCCGCCCTTTGCATCTTGTTTTCTTTACACCGTCGCCCAATTGGCTAGGTGTTTCTCGACCTTCTTCTCTGTGTTCTTAGATGTAAGAAAAAGTGGAATAAAACCACAAAAAACATTCCAAGGAAGGGTATAAATATTCGTTAAGTGGCACCTGAGACGGCAGGCACTCTGATAACACCGTGGGTTACATATTACTTCATGAATTATTGATTGATTAACCAAGAATTTTGCTTCAAGAAATTAGATGTTAAAAAAATTATTTCCAAGTGATGAAATGTTTATTAAGCATCATGGGCCTGGATTTGAATATAACGTGGTGGCGGTCATGCTGAGGAGCAGGAGTTAGCGGCATGCTTGGAGTCAGCGGCATGACATAAACAAATTTGTGATACTAGAATTTTTGGATTGTTCATAATGTAGATGGTACATCTTACGTTCTAACTTGCAGTTGATGAACAACACTGATGGAGATTACATTAGTTTGTGGTGAGGTCTCTGCTGAGCTTGGGCACAGTGTTCATCAGCAAAACAATTATGGTACACATGTTTTCAGAATTATTATTTTCGCCTTCGCTGGTAAAAATAGTGCCCCCATTTTGTTTTAAGTTATATAGTTAAACACCTCTCTGAAGACAAATACCTCATAATAGCAAGTGCATACCTAGGCAGGGCCTTCGTGCCTCACTGTATCCATATTTTTTTACATGTTAATCATAGGCCTGTTGATGCTATACAGCCGATTGCTTGTTCTAACATGACTCTTTCAACAAGCTGTACTTACTGAAATGTACTAAAATCATGGAAAAGCTTTTCATTGCTTTCTGAAAAGTCATGGAAAATCAAAACTGCAGTAATATTGTTTTATTAATCGTATCTATTTTTGTGACGAGCTTTCTTGTGAAAAATTTTACTTATTTTTTATGAAACTAGGAGGAACAATGAACCTATGCTCAGAAACATACGTGAACATTGCTGTAGCTCTGGCTAATGGCCAAGTGCTTACTGTAGACCCCAGTGTGGAAGACCATTCAAAAATTCAAACCAAACAAGTGAAAGCTACTGCTAAGATCAAATTCTGGGAAGCCTATAAAGGTATGCATTATTTTATAATTATAAAGTTAATATTCATTCATAAATTCAGCATTCAGCATTCATAAATCGAATGGTAATTAATCAAACAAAGACACTTTGTAATTTTATTCATGATGAAATGATATCCACCTGGGCATTTAGAATAATGAGGATTTTTCATACTACTTATTAGAAATGTTGTGTTTAAGGACACTAAGCGAATATGATGTGGCTCCAAAAGCTATTTCATGTGCTTTACCAATATAAACTCACTTATCATGTCAAATTGTAATGGTTTTACCAAAATTATATCAGTCAATCTAGAAGATAGTTGGGGAAACTAATTTTCACCACATTTATAGTACTGCATTAAGCCTCTAAGGAAGCATTTGAGTATTACCTAAGCACATTTTTGACCCCGCTTCTCCCCCATGTAAGCAAAAATAATCATTTCCTGAACCCCAAAAATATTTGCAAACTCATTACTTCCTTCTCCAAGAGTGCGTATGTAATATCAGGGATCATTGATTATTGTAAATGCGAATATGTATTCACAATTTTGTGCATAATTTCAGTTTTTGCATGAAATTTGGGGTTTTTGGCCTTAATAACGACCTTTTCCGTGATTAGGAAAGGATTTTTGTTCATATTACTACAATTTATGTTTCAAATCACTAATATCAACCAATTTTACCAATTTTGTGATACAAAGTCAGACTGCAGGTAAAGATATGTACTGGATTACGGATGCTACTGCGTTACATCATCCTGAAACCTCATTAAATTATGCATCTATTACTATCACCACGCCACCCATAATGGGTTCTATTTTCTCTGTATGATTCACCCAAAGCCGAAAAAGACCTGAAGCATTCTCTGTAAAAATAACTTTATTTTCACACTAGTTGTTCCAAAAGATGCTCACTGAAAAATGTCAACCTCGTACATCACAAATAACAAAGTGGTATGCAAAAGAAAAACGTGAGCAGTTAATTGACCACCCCTGGTCATTCGCCCCTGTCATAACTAATGTTTGCTCAAAATTAATACAGATCAAAAATACTGCCATTAAAAAGAAATTGTTTGATACACGTTCTCTTTAGTTAATTTTTTCACTTTGGTGTTTTATGTATAAGGAAGTGACGCATTTTACTTTCCCGTATCGCTACTAGTCTACTTTACAGTGTGCATGACGTGTTGCCTGCACACAGGAGTAACAAGGTGAATCTGAACTGCGAAATATTTAGCATTGAATTTTAGGTACATTCTTGTTTATGTATTGTTGGTTTTTTTCTACCAAGAATTATCACTCTATTCAAAATCTATCAGATGTGATTATAAAAAAAAATCTGGCAAAAAATGCAAAGGACCAGGGATTCACTGCTAAATATATGTATTAGACATTTTCATAATCAAATAATCTGCTACAAGATTATGGATGGGTATTTTATACTTCATTCATACTTCTGGTTGAGAACTAAAGTTCTTCAAGGCTTAGTATTGGTAGAGAGGAGCAGGTACCGAAGGTGGCGAGATGTCCAGTCACTATAAATGGGTGGATTGTCAGCATACCAATGTTATCCAGTGTGTAAGAATGACTTCGATGCACAATCAGTTCCAAGTTTTGTTGTTACCAACTGTCCTAAGTTTAGCATGCTTCTATCGCTACCTCTTCAAGTGATTGATGCAGCTGTATTCAGATGTGGAAGGTTTAATTTTAACTGAAAGCTCTCTTAAAGGTTTGGTTACTGAAGGATTTATTGATGGGAAAAACAAATGTAAAAATAATTTTGTCAAAACTGTAAATAATACCGTACGTATAAAGCTTTTATGAAATTTTGTATCCAAGTTCACTCTTTTTGTAAATTACTGGCCGTAAAATATGTATAATTTCTGTGAAACACTTTAACTATGCAAAAAAAATTAAATTCCTAGTTAGGGAAAGAAGAAATACATACATTTTTATCATCAGGAGTCATATAGTCATGAATAACAGCTTTTTGGTGATTGAAGTTCTGAGATTTTTAATCCACTTGTCTGCCAAACTAGGAGGTGGAATTTTTTTCTCCTGCATAATCATCATTATTATGTTCCATATAAATTGGAAGAATGAATTAGCTGAGAAAATTCCTAATACGTTATTGTTATTAGATTTACAGGTGCAAAGCAAAGCCTATAGGCATGAAAGTGTAGTGGAATGCCTGAGACGTTGCCCATATGCTGATGACATGCTTCTCTCTGTAAGCTCATACTCATTCTGCATTTGGAAAGAACAATCAAAGGTAGCACATTAAAAATATTTTCATTTTTTCTTATGTATTCTGTACGTGACAATTAAAAGTTTTCGGTGTTCGTGACTGGGACATGGTAAGTAAATAAATATCCTATGATACAATGATATGTATGACCCCTGTTGCCCGTCTTGTAACAATATTTTAACATTGATGCTAGGGTTTTATCTGCCCTTTACCGTTGGGTTACAGTCTTTTGCAAATCACTAATCTTCAAAATATGTCTTACGTATACGTCAACCATGGTACAATTCCTAACTTTTGTACATGTCATTACCATTAAAAATATTATATAAAGTAGTTGCAGTAAATTTAAGATGATTTGAAACCTGTAAATAAATACAGATTGAGTGAACGAGCTGAAAAAACTTATCAGCAGATTACCACGTTGGGGATGCGATCCAACTACCATCAAAGCGGCATATTCACTCCACTAGGCCACCACAACTATTTTCACTCCATTTATTATTATGTGTAAGATATAAATCAACAGTGAAAATTGGGGCAAGTATGCAGTAATTGCACGCAAAATTACCATTTAATGCAGCATAAATCAAATCAATGATAAATTTGCAATAATGGAGTTGCTTCTCCCTTTGAATTTATATATATTCAATCAATTGAAATATTCATAGTGTATAACCATTGAAAACAAAGAGATTAATGGAAACTAAATTTCTTTGAGAAGCAGAAGTGGCATCGCAAACTTAGTCTGAAAGCTTTGGAAGGTGACTGTACATCATAAATGATTGTGGGCAAAAAAAGAAGTAGATTTGATGCCATCAAAATGCTAGTTCCTGGAAATAAAAACTTAAAGTATGTTCAGTTACCTCCTGATTATCCATGTGTGGATTATCTGTGTAGTGGATTATCCATGCATGAATTTCACCCTTCTATGATGTTTTCCTTGATCTTTATAAAAAATTAAATCGGATACAAAAGCGCGAGGATTATTGTATTTTAATGAAAGAATTCACAAGGCTGTTTATTACCATGTTATAATTCTCTTCATAAGATGTAATATTTTTCTTTAGTTGTTGGCAAGGAACATCTCAAGTTTACTTGGGTGTGTGCATGCTCTAGTATAGCAGAAGATGATGAGTGATTGGAAAAAACTCTTGATTATTTTTGGAAGACTTTTTCATGTCAGAACCAATCGTAAATTAAGAAAATGGTATCTACATCTTTCAATGTAGTTTTATATTGCAAATGCACAGTTACTGCTGAGGTCTTGCATGTGGTTGAAGACAGCCCAAGGGAACCAGAGTTTGTACATGTCATGATAATTGGGGTAATTAAATGATGACAGACTGCAAGGTCAAGATTAAGTCAATTCTTGACGAACTGGTAAAATAGGAAACATGATGATTCTACATCATAAACTGGTTCTACAGCCACTGGACTGACTACTTAACAAGTACCCGGGCGGCTCAGGACTGGTACCTTGCACTGAAGTATGTACTCCACAGTCGTCTCATGCACACTGCAGGTCACTCATATTCCAATGACACCCCAGCCGGCACAGCCCATACTGCATCTATATGTGAAGTGGATGCAATGTGTGACAGGATGCGTTAGGTACCAAATATCCTTCTGTCGTCCTTTGCTAGTTGCGCCTATGTATGCCATATTTTTCATGATGTGGTTTAATACTTAAAAATATCTGCAAATCCTCGCATTAATTATTATAAAATTTCAAGAACTATTATTATTATAATTAATCATTGTATTCAAGATTTTCACGAACATACGGTACTACCAATGACTACAGCAGTAGGTATGGACTTGTTGTCTGGTAGCCATCTTTCCCTATCTCGACGTGTTGGAGCCTCGTAGATTGAGTGTTGTGTTGGGCGTGTTTTATAGTGATATTTTTTATTCTGACCATTCCAGCAATTTTGACTAATCTCCCGGTGTCGACCCTCGCTCACTCATTGGCCTCTACTCTCCTGGATTTGAAATCTGCGTTTGTTTTGGATTCCGATGGATAGCTATGTTGTACCTCATAGATTAAGTGTTGTGTTGGGCGTGTTTTATAGTGATATTTTTTAATTCTGACCATTGCAGCAATTTTGTCTAATCTCCCGGTATCGACCCTCGCGCACTCATTGGCCTCTACTCTCCTGGATTTGAACTCTTGCGTTTGTTTTGGACTCCGATGGACAGCAATGTTGTACTGAAGTTCTCATATGTTGTCTTGTGTACGCCTGTATTCCTGTGTTCGCCTGTCTCTTGTTTTATGCTGAGTCATTAAAGTTATACTCTTGAAATAAAACGTGCTCTGATTTATCCCGAGTAGTGTAAAACAATAATGAGATTAAGAGAACCAGACAAGCAATATAGGAAATTGGTTCGACCGAGTTAAATTTTCGGCCGTTAGATGGCAGCACTTTCGTGCATCCTCATCCATACGGCATCTCTCTAAGTGCGGCGGTTTCTCTCTTCCGCATCCCCTCGGCAGCGGACCGGCGTATGGATGGCATCTGTATGAAAGTATGCACTCATGACATCCAGCTGCCAAAAAGAAATTTGATGGTTTGTGCCGGCTGGGACATCACTATGAAAGAGATTTAAGTTTGAAAAACGGACCAAATAAAGCTGTCTGATAAGTGAGAAGGGCTATAATGGTAGTTTTGATCATCGTCTGTTATAAAATATTCTTATTTTATGGTTATACAATTATTTTATTCTCTTCCTATTCTACTTTATTGTAGAATTGCTTGCGACCTCTTTATGTGGATATAATTCTAATTCTTTATTTCAGTTACGCCGACAAAAGAGGAAGCCAAAGCCATCATCCAAATTATGGCAATATGAAGAAACACCAAGTGAAGAACCCCAGTCTTGTCCGTGGAAAGTAAATGTAAGCATGCTCAGCTCCTTCACTTACAACAATATAATATTTTCTAAAAGCATGGCCAAGTTCAAAAAAATCCTATCATTATTCTAGAGTGGCTATGGGTGGAAATTTTTTGATTTTGATACAGCATTTTCAGAGTGAAAGATGCTTCAAATGTCAGAGGTGTATGCAACCATATTTTGGGGGCACCAAAACACTGTGATATCTGTAAAATTTTGATTTTGAGACGAAATATGACAGGAAAACTTTCGTTAGCACAGCAAAATGACACGGATACTGGCAGTGTCAGAAATACACCCCATAAGGGTGAGAACAGCAAGGGCATCATTCGGGGGTGTGCATCTGAGCCACCTAAAAAATCCCAGGTATTCACGGATGCTTACCTTCGAGGGTCAAATTGACTTTTTTAATTATTATTATTACTTAAAATGAGGAAAAAATTGAACAAAATTTCATATTCAAGAAAATACTAACTTATAATTTTCCAGAAAATTATTAGAGCTCTTATGCGTATTTTTCTTATAAAAATTCTGTGAATTTTCCGTGCTTGTTCCTCATGTATCAGGGAGGCAATTAAGACATTCCTGCTCCAACTTCAACCTATAGCATGCATGAATAGAATTAAAAGTGTACTATGGCAGATGTAATACCTCTTTTTGGAGAATCTCTGTTGGCGGACTTTCCACTCCCTGCACCCACCCTCGCCTGTCCCCTCCACCGAAGACGATTATAGTGGTTAGGGGGGGATTCATTAATTACTTGAGGCATTTAGGGGGAGTGGGGGTCAATCCAACTATCACCCAATCTCATGTGGGGGAGAGGAGGGGATCCTGGCTATTATCAAATAATATTTTCCACAAGAAACAGTGTAAAGTTGCAAGAAAACTAGGTTGAAGTCACTTATCTTAAAAAAAAAATAATTAAACATAAAAAAACAAATCCAACACAATTAAACATAGATTAATGTGTGAAGATTTCTCGAGATCCCCACCATGTCAGGAACTGCATAACTCCCGATGTTTCGTTGTCTGACTCAGCCATTGTCCTCAAGGCTGTGAGTCTCACTCACTCCCTGCTGCTCAACTCTCCTCCCTGCCCCTCAATTCAAAGCCCTGAGGACAATGGCTGAGTCAGGCATTGAACTATCGGCAGTAATGTAGTTCCTGACCTGGTGGTGATCCCGAGAACTATTCACCAGTAAACACTAAATCTTTCTTCATAGATTAAAGCAAGTACACTGAAAATATGCATTTTGAACAATCGCACGTGAGGTTAGATGGAGGAGGGAGGTGGTAAAGCCAAATCTCACAATATATATCTAAGGGAGTAAGGGGGTCAAGAAATTGCTCAAATCACCTTATGTAATTAATGGACGACTTCCCCACAGATAGGCTAGTCATCGCTGTGGCTAGCAAGTCCCTGCTCATTCAGCTTCTCTTGGTTATGCTAAACAGCTCTCATTAGGATAGAGGAGCAAAGCTTGACTGCACAGTGCTACTTTGAGAGTCAACATTTGTCATCCAGTCGTGAGGCGACACCTGACAGCAAGCAGGAGAACACCGTTGGCTCCATGCAGAACAAAGGGACAGAGACGGACATGAGGGCAATTCAGATCTGTAAAGTACTGCGCTACAGCTCATCAGTATCACCACGCTCCACTTCCTTGTGCTAAGATACTGTATACAGGCATCCCCCGAGTTACGTATGTCTCGACTTACGTAAATCCGTACTTACGTAAGCGATAACCGTATTTAAAATGATTACGTTAATTTTCGAATGCGAGCGCGAAGAAGTAGATATTCGCTCGTACAACCTATGGTAGAAAAAATATCGAATAGTTATCGAGTTTTTTACGTGCTAAAAATAACAAATTGACCCATTTTTGTCATTCCTCGAAGGAATTTTCATTAATTTCTGTATAAAAATCGCTTAAAAATCCCAAGTCAGCAATCAACGTGAAAATTTGCAGTTCTAGCGATGGAAGTGGTTGCGCTCATTCCAGTACGATACAACTTGTTATACAGCATTCACACCCGAACTCCGACTTTCCACTATTTAAAAATTGTATCCTTAAGTTTGGACATTTCCATCTGTGGAATTAAAAGAAAATGAAGTTCAAGCAGAAATATTTATTGCGGAAAAGAATTGTTTAGTACGCACGTAACGGCATTGAAATTTTGAGTGTTGGCAATGAACGCCGCGAAAAAGTTAAGAAAAAGTTGACACGATATTAATTGCGTAATTTTTTACATGTTTCTGGCAGAAAATTTTATTAAGCTGCATTTTCTCGTTCTCTCATATTGTGTGCAACTGTAAACGAATATTGTGTCATTGAAAGCTTTTCCCCACTAACTTTATTTCACGTTAATGACGGAGTTGGCTGAATAAAAGCTCACTTTTAGTTAGCTTCGTGCTTTGGAAATACTCTTCGATGTTTCCAGCGAAGTAAATATTAAAATGATGATATTTTCACGCTATTTTATTGAGATATGAGAGAATGAAAGTATGTTTCCGTGCGTGAAAGATTGAGTGTATGTGCGTGTGAATGTATCTAAGAATATAGTAATTTACTGGTATTTTTTTGTGTTATTTGCTCGTAATCCTTGACCGTCCTAGACACTCCTCCTATGTGTATTAACTGTGACAGTGAAACCACCAGATTCATCGATCAACGTAATATATAAAAGGCAGAAGATATAATGATTATAGGTAGGTATACGACGCATTCTTTGGCCCCTTAGATCGCAGTATAACATAATGAATCAATTTAAGTATTCAGTTTAGTAATGTAGCGTTGAGATACCGTACTTTTCCGAATCCACGCGATCGGTCAACTCTGGGAATAATATCACGCATTTTGATTGGCAATGCTCGAGATGCAACTCTCAGACTATATTCATGTTTATCGATTTTGTATCTAATAATGTAAGAATACGCGGTAGAGTTCATGAATATCGCAGTGAATTGAATGAAACTTCATCGAGAATTTACCGCGTATTTCTCCGCAGAGAATTTCACCGCACCGATCGCAATCTCTGAAGCACTAAGGCAAAGGTTCGACTTACGTAAATTTCGACTTACGCAGAGTCTGCCGGAACGCATCCCTTACGTAACTCGGGGGATGCCTGTAGTGACTTTCTTTCTTTTTTTAAAACTTTCAGGTAACCCTTGGGTAGATGTCCCACAGGTGAAAAGAAGCAATCTCCTCATCCCCTTCTCGTGGGTGTACCAAATGTCAAGGTGTTGAATTAAAGTTATGCAGTGATAGGAGATGGCTATTTTTGAGTTTTATTTGGAATGATGTCTGCTTAGCAGTAAAAATTCTAACTACTTAGCATAAGGCAGTCATGACTACATTTGTGTGCAAGTTATACCTTTCTCCACCTCATGATTTAACCTGAAAAGCAGTTATGATCAAGAGAGCTAGCGCTTGTTCATTTACCAAGTCAATTCCACGTGTGTCTCTATGGAATATTTTTTCATAATAACCTCTTGTTTTATCCTGCCATTATGCTCATTTGTCATTCGTTTGCCCCTACAAATGCCCTCCAAATTTAATTAAAAAATTTGTGAAAGGCAAAAAGCGAGCAAGATGTTCCCCCCTTGTGTATCTTCATAATGACAATGTTGAGATTGTTGAGGAGTTTGAGAAGAAAGATGGAGTAGCCGTAATCGCTGCAGGGATCTTGTCTGTTATTTCATTTCATTTTCATGGAAGGTGCTGAAAGAACCCGAGGCTTCCAGAGGCTGTGCAAGTCCTTTGGCTCTGAGGCTCCCAGTATTGACCTCATGATTTTTAAGAGCTGTTTTACCAATAGAGGTTAAATTTCATGAAAAAGGGGAACCTGGAAGTGGGCCATCCACTACGCATTGGATGACTAAGCTTGAACATCACGCTTTAGGTACCTCTGAAAACAGTAATTGATACCAGTTTCAATGCCATAGTACTTGTGAGCATCTCATCTTTCAGGAAAATGAGTCTAGCCAGAATGCAGGGGGTAATTTAATTTTCTCCATGCTGGAGAATATTCCATGGCTAGTTTTGGGTGAGTTTGGAAGGAAAGGGTTGGGGTAAAATAGTCATGAGTAAGAATTGATCAGGCTAATTTCAGCATGAACAGCAATGAAATTATCTCAAATAAATATGTACATTATAAATAAATCACTGGAATGGGAATAGTATCAAGGACCTATGACTTAGCATTTAAAAATTTATAGTTATGCACTTTAATTCAGAACTCTGCTCTATGAGGGCTGTTTTTTTCAACCTCCAAGAGCTCAGCAAAAACACCATACAAGGAACAGGCGGGTACTGCACAGATAGGGCAACTGCACGTCCTTTGTACCACACGCTCAAGTCATTTTTGACCGTAAATGGTTAGTTTAAGGTCAGTAGCAGTTTCATTAACTATACTGCCTCAATTGATTCTCCCGCCAAGCGTGCACTGCAGAGCAACTGCCAGAAAACTCGTCGAATGGCTTCAACATCGACATGTTTTCACCTTAATACTGATAAAAGAGAATTTTTTTAATGCACTGTGGCTAAAGTGTGAAGCAGTGTGGAACATTACACCCATTCCCATTCAAAACAAAAGAAGAGACATGCTGACTTCTGGAAGTGGTCTGATCCATGACAACGACCGTCATCTCAGTGCTGATGCAGCCCAACTGCTCCTTGAGCTAATTCAATGGGACATTTTCGATCACCCACTGTGCAGTACCAACCTAGCGTCGCATGACGTCCATCTTTACACTGAAATGAAGATGTGGCTTGGAGGGAAGGGTTTTCAAACAGGAGATAAGCTTCAGGATAACGGCAACATTCATTGGAAGTCACTGGTGGCAACATTCTATGAAGAAGGTATAGTAAAGCTTGTCCACGGCCACATCCAATTTCTTGATCACAGAGGCAATTATGTCGAAAGGACACCACAAGTGTACTCAAGATTTACCCATGAAATAATTTTTAATCGATCATTTTGTCTTCTGTTCATGGCCCATTGGAGCTAGAAAAAAAGGCCTTTGTACTTCCTTGGTTCATCGGTTCTGAACCAGTTCTCTGGTGCACTGTTTTTTTCATGCAATACTGGCTGGTTTGAAGAGGAACTGATCCAGTGAACCGGGAAACCACCCAGTTCTAGGAAGCTGTAATAGGCTTAACAAGCTAAGACTTAAGTCTTCTATCTTTGACGCCAGTAAATGTTTGGGTAAAGGGGTCATAAATTCATTTACTTACACTTCTGCTCTTTTATTTCCCTGTAGATTTTACCAGTTTATTGGAAGAGAATTGTCCCTCAGAATTTTTATTACATTAATGGGAATTGGTCTGCCAGCCAAACTGGGCAAATATATTTGTTGACATCTGATGGGTGTGTTGAAATTTGGAATTTAGAAGCTGAAGAATCTAGTTATGCTGTCAGTATGAAAGTTGGATTGGATGTGGCAAATTGTGAGTTCTATTTTGCTTGGTAAATTTTAATGATATTCATTAGTAAAAATATTCTGAATTGTGAGCCTAAATTAGATGATGTTGTGTTCAAAGGTAAATACCTACACAAAACATAACTTAATTATGAGTTAAATAATGCTTAGTTTATTTTTCAGGTGTGATTCCTATGATGTTCTCAGACAGAACAGATGAAGTAACATACATTGAGGATGAGCTATTTTATTTCTACAAAATACCAAACATTTGTAAATATGAAAATGACTCTGATGTGAGTATCTGCATGTCAAAGCTTGTCATTAAAGTATTTGCTTCGTTACATTTCATGACAAAAAACAAGTTCAGCACACCTAAGAAATTTTTAACCAATTTTCAATGCAGGCATTTTTAAAATGGAAGGTTCAGTTATAATTTTTGGTCTTCAATTAGCTGTATTTCCATTTTCCATGAAAATCCTTTCATACTATTTTAAAATGGAACCAGGTTAGTGTGGTGATTAGATTGTTAGCTTTACACCCTGTGAGCTTGGGTTCAAATCGTGGTGGTGGCAAAGAATATTGAAGGTTACCTAATCCCTGCTTGAGTGTTGTGTGGAGGATACTCTGTCGGACAGGACGTTCAACTGTGCTCCTCTTGGAGCCTTTCATGAAGAGCAAACTAATGCTGAGTATCTCTCCATCCATCCTTCCCTATGGCACAAATGACCTAAGCTGTTGGTTGCCTCCTCCAAATACCATCCCATACCTAGCTGAAAACAATTCCAGTCTTGTATTTTTAGCCTTTTTGCAAATTATATGCCTTGTATGCAGTATTACATGCATAGGCTTGCAAATGTTTTACAATGGATATTTCATTTTCTAAGTTATTTCATCAACATAATTACATGCCTCTTAAAAACTTTCAGCCAAAATATTTCCTGAAATTAGGAAATCATGAAGTATGGAGACGGGCAAAATATTATGCCTTTTGCTTGCAATATGAGCAGGATAATGAAGAGTCGGTGCAGATGAAGATTGCATTGTTTGAGAAATTTTGTAAAGTCAGAAGAAAATCAAGACTTACTAGAGCATATGACATCAGCAGATTTATCAAAGCTGAAGAGAGGAAAAAGTCTGTTTATGATAGCATCAAATGGTCTGGAAATTTTCCTGCCAAGTGGTGGGCTGATGAAAAACAATGGAGCGTGACCAACTACCTGAAGAAAAGAAATATGCCCATGCTCTGGGAAATTGAGAGGGATAGAAGTCGTTTGATTACTTATAAGAAGAAATTGGAGGCTCATAGAATTCCAAAAGCTGAAATGATGAAAGATATTGGTTTTGTGATTGAGTGGGAAATATATCATATTTACAATGAAAATTTTCAGGTAAATTATTTTTCTAATTAATATATATTTTAATGAATTTATGAAAATTTAAAATATTGTGGAAGATTATTTGGGATTTCTACTGGATCAGGTTCTCTGTCATGGTTGATGTTTCCATAGACGACTTGCTCAATGAGACATCCGTCGTGATGGAGAACCGGACCAAGTGGAAGTCCTTAATAACTGTCAATGATGCAATATGCTTGGAAAGCCTGCAATAATTCTTCAGAATTTGAAATACTTTGTGTTTTACAATAGGACATCATACTGGAGAGCAGCGCATTTCCTTCTGTTGCCTTTCTCTTGGAGGCAAAGACATTTTCTTGTGATTCTTGAGCTGTATAAGCCATGCACAGATTCTAAGAGATGCTTCCTGATTTTTTTCAGCTCTTTTGGGATCTCCGTCAGGAGTGTTCTCTCGAGGAGTCAACTCATTTAGTGGAATCTATAAGTCAAATCAGTGACATTGATCAAAGAATGCAGGCTCTGCAACAAAAGGAAATTAGTACTAGAATGATAAGGATGAAGTCATATGAATCAAGATTCATATTTCATGAACAGTATGAGTTTAGAAGACTCCAGGATGTGTACAAAGTAGATACGAGAAAGGCAACTAGAAAAATGGGCCGAGATCTGACACCAGTGTGCAAGTCAGAATTCACCTGCTATGTTACAAGGCTAGTCATGAATGATGGTATTTCTGTATCCTCAGAAATGGATTATGGTTTACAAGAAGCTGAGTCTTTGTCTCCAGTGAACCAAGCATTGAATTTACTAGAGGAATATGATTTCATTCATAACGTCTAAGAATATGAATTTGTATTAAATATACATACATACATTTCTTTTTCTGATTTTCTCATTAATTCCTCAGTGCAATAGCCAGTTTCTGCATTGGGAGTTGCAAATGTGGAGGATAATTTTATTATGATTGTTTAAATTCTTTTGGTCATAATTTTCTGGTACAGCTTAGGACTACTAATTTTGCAGGCCTACCTATGATCTCCTTATTCAGCTCTCACAAGGTAGGAATATGTGCTTCTGATGACCATATCCTCCAGCAGTTCTTCTATTTTCCCACCTTTGAAAACACACTGACTATTTCCCTCTACCCTGCTTTCACCTCTGCTTATAGCCAAATCATCATGTCAACAATTTATGTTCACCGCTTGCTCCTCTTTATTTATTCCTCGTCTTCAAAGTGCATCTTATTTCTTCCTCTCTCTATCCAAAAACCTGACCCTACCAATCCACCGCACTCTTTGGTACACCAGCCTCTTCCAAGCATATATTGAGGAAGCTTTCCCAATATATTTTGATATCCCTCTCTCGGCTCTTTGTTATTGATGGTATGTAAATATTCCTCCTTAGGTAGCACATTATGCAGGAAAATAATTCAATCATGGCTTGTGCTTCTAACTCCTGAGCCAACAGGTTTGTGAATTCCAAAAATTCCATAGAAGAAAAATGTTTGCCCTCTCTAGGTTTCAAACCCATTTCCAGAATTCGTGCCAGGTGTTCCACCTCTTCTACAACTGGTTGTCAATTTCTCTAATCACACTTTTTTTAGATGATCAATTGAATATGCTTCATAAAGGTCTGAAATACGTGCCATAAAATACTATTGAGGAATTTGTTAAGGACCCCCCTTAACCCGCATATGGATTTACAAATTTAGTTACGTCGTTGGATTTACAGCGCCGCAGTGGCGCTGTGTCATTTTTTGTTATTATCTTTCAAAGTTAGCCTGAATTTACAAGTTTTCTGATTGATAATGGTAAATACATCTATCATCTTTATTTCCCACCGTGTTTTGCTAGATTTAACCCATTATTGTGGAAGTTATAACAAAAAATCTTGAACGCTGCATTCTTTTGCATTTGCTGCCGTAATGCTCTGTATTTCTGTACTCTTTGTATGTTATTTTCAAATGAAAGTTTTGATTTCATGTGTAATGGTTGTTTGAAATATTTTTTCTGCTATGCAGTGCTGGGCAAACTCAGGTTTTTAATGTTTATATTGTTTATATTTTGATGTATCTAAATACTAAAAACCGAACCGAAAAACTGAGGACCGAATAAAATTCTTTTATGTCCTGTATGTCAAAATTTTGCTTCACTGCGTTCATACATATGTTATATCTTTGCAGTGTATATAGAAGGATAAGTTAAACTTTAATAATCGAACAGCTGTAGGTGAAGTGAGAAGAGACGAGTGTTACTTTCGTGATTTTTACAGGATTCTAGTGATCAAGAGAAATCTTACGAATATTCTGGGAGCTTATATCCTGCAATTAAAAAAATCAAGTCTTATGGGTTTTTAAATTTAAAGAATATGGGATAATAAGCGACGTGTCAAGGAACCCAACGCCCCTTTGGAGGTGGAGCTAGAAGAGCCGGTATTTTTTTCCTACCGCGGAGGCCCATTCTCTCACTGAGGACGTTTCCTTAGAAATGGATGGGTGAATGTGATGCGTGGGAGTGCACCAGATGAGGTTTTACTCCTGGATTGGTGGGAAATCCAAAAAAATAACTTATTATGTATAGTATGTAAAAATAAAAGAAGTATGGGTTATAGGTGGTAGGGAAGAAAGAACAGGCGCCTATTTTCTTTCGTCCAGCACTGCTTGAGGGACTAATGGAAGAATGTTCTGGGATGACAGAAATACCCTCACGCTGGGAGGACTTCCCTCACCTTTTCTTTCCGTAGCGTTTCACTGACCCAAACATTGTGACTATCCCTACCTTCCCACTAAGCTTCCTCATTCGTCATTCACCGCCTGCTTACCCCCTCCCACAAAACTTGATTGAACTTCTCTCGACCCTAATGACCCACCCCAGCTGGACCTTCTTGGAATGAAAGGAGGGCCACCGCAGGGCGTTTTGACAAGTCTTTTGTTGCCTGTCCCTCATGCAGCGATAGAAGGATAAAGAAAAAGCAAGCTTTTGTATCTAATTGCTTCCTTGCACTCCCAACCTTTTTCGCGATAAGGGTTTTCTATGCTTACCTGCCCTAACAATCTGGGTATTCCCTGATCCTTGGGAGTCGACACACTACCACCCCTTTACCTCAAAACAACATACCTGGCATTCCTTCTCCTTTCTCCTCCTCACTCACCCCTTCACGTTTGTGAAACCCCCAATGAATAAAATATCTGTGCATTTGAGTACACAAAGAAACGTGAAATATATTTACAAATTTTCACTTCACAGTAAATTGTCTATTCTCCTATTTATCATGAAACGATTTTTACCATGTACATACTGAACTAATTGTCAGGAAATGGAAATTATTTTCTATCACACAATTAGCTGGGTAGTTATTCTTCATTTCACCACAACGGTAAACTGTCACGTCATCTGTAATTATATAAACGCCAGCAATTTTGTGTTGACTATCGTAGCCGCAAAGGAATTAATATTTTCAAATGAGAGGTACAAGACATATAACAGTAACCGTACGATGTGTTCTTCACGGTAGTCGTTGAAACCTCTGAATCTCACGAGAAATATTCACACGACGGTGAGGAAGCATTATTCTAAGAATTCAGATAATGCATTGTGTTAAAATTTTCTTAGAATTGCCGCTTGGTGTAATTCAAACATAGTAACCCTGGGATTTGCCCAAAGGTGACTATCACCACGGCAGGTATGTGGACGGGACGCGGAGCGTAGAAGGTGCCCAAGCAAAACTATCGGAAGCCTTGGAAAAAACAACCTTGTCTAGCCATGAGTTTCTATGAAAAATTCTTGCAAAAAGATGAAGTTTTGTCAATGAACATTATAACGAGGCAAACATAATGATTCTTAGCTAAAAGAGAAAGCACAATTGGTATTGTAATATTTTCCTTTTGTTAAACAATTTCATTTGGTTAATAAGGATTAAAAAATTAAATAATAGGATTATAAATAGATTACAGCATTTCATACGAAACATAATTGCTTTGACATTAGCGTTGAGAGTGCAGTGCCGGAAGTAGCGACGGTGAAATTCTCGGTCCAAGCAAAACTAAGTCAGAGGCCAAGAAAAAAACAACTTTGGCTAGCCATGAGTTTCTATGAATAATTCTTGCAAAAAGATGAATTTTTGTCAATGAAAATTATATTGAGGCAAACATTATGATTCTTAGCTAAAAGAGAAAGCAAAATTGGTATAGTAATATTTTCTTTTTGTTTAACAATTTCATTTTTTTATAAAGTTTAGAAAATTAAATAATATCATTATAAATAGATTATAGCATTCCATACAAAACATAATTGCTTTGACATTAACATTGAGAGTGCTTTCCCAGACGTAGTGACGAGGAAATACTGAGCGCTGCAGCGGCGCCGTAAATCCAACGACGTAACTTTTTTAATTAGAGGCCAATAAAATGTAAACTATCGACACTATGCAAACAAAATTTTATACGTAGACGAAGAAAGCAGAAAAAATAGACTACTGAAAATTTCAAAATGATCCATTGGAATGGAAAATTTTTACACCACTTTTAAAACTACGAGCGCCGCTAAGGCGCAGCGAATCCATATGAGGGTTAAGAAATTTTCCCTGCTTGCTGTGTTACCTCCCCATCCATGCTTGACAAATGAAAAGTATTCTGGGAGTTCCGGTGAACCCAGGTTCTGCTGGGAAAAATTGGGCTGCACATCAACTGTTCGATTTTCAGCTGACGTGCTTGCTAGAGGCTGCTGGTTCCCTCATCCCACTGTTATGAGCACATAGGGAGGCACCTCACAAAAAATTTTCCCTCTTAAGGTGACTCCCTTTCCATCATCTCATTCATCTTTTGTGGGTTTTCTCGGTCTTTCTTGATCTGACAGCCATGGGCTAAGGACCTCTTCTCGATTGCGGTTGTGGCATGTTTTCCAAGTTATTTCTTGTCATTTTTTAAGTTCTTCTTGCAAATTTTAGTTTGTTATACTTATTTTGAAATTCTCATTGTTAACCTTTTTTTAAAATGTATTCTGATAACTTTATTGTTCTCTCATTCCTTACTTTTGTTAGTCTTTGTGGAATTTCTCCCTCATTTGTTCACCGGCAGACGGAAAGAGTTCTTTGTGTCAGGGCAAACGTTTGAAACCAGGGGTTTTGACAACGTTACGCCACACTATTTCCAATGGAGACCTAAAAGACATAGCAGTAGACTGTGATTTGCTATCTAAAATGACCAGATCACAGACAAAAGAATAGCCCAAGACCCGACTTACTTGATCAGGTAGAAATCCTCATTGATCAAACCTCACTGTATGAAAAGTTGCTTATAAGCAATTGTACCCTTCTCGGTCATACCCTTTAATACCCTTCTTTTTCAAATCCAAACCAAATGCACCACTCCAGTCTGTTTGCCTCAATCAGTGATAATCCATTATCTGTCCATACTTTCCTGAACAAACCATTCCCTTTGCAACCTTTTCCTCACATATGGCCCCTGGCCTACCCTCTTGCGTGCCATACATCCAGTGATATATAGCCGCAAGGTAATGATGAAAAAATTGTCATAAGATAATGATGTATTGTTACCGATTGAAATAAATCTACATTGTGTAAAATGGTAGTTTGTTTTTTTTTTGGCTCTTAGCACATTTTAGGCACTCATTCACTAAGTCTTCACCCTCCAATTACTCATCCTTCATCTTCTTCAGTTCAACCATTTTAAATCTCTGGTCACCTTCCTTAATTTCAGATCTGCATTATCAAAAACAAATTTCATACCACCACCAATGAAAAAACTACATCAATAAGTCAGTATATCTACAACTACAACAAAACTACATAACTACAACAAAACTACATAACTACAACAAAACTACATAACTACAACAAAACTACATAACTACAACATAAGTATGCACTACAAATGCTATCTTTCCTACAACAAATGCCCTCTATAAATTCCCTACCTCTTCTTCATTCAAAATCTCTTCATGTCAAAATCTTGCTGAGATAGTGTAAATGTTTTTGGCATGTATCCAAAGCTGAAGCATCTTGGCAACCTTTTTTATTTATAAAATCAGCGTAAACTTGTGGTAACTAAATAGGATGCAATGTACTAAAATGGTAATTTGACATTTATCATACGTCTAACTAAAGAGTACACCTAAACCATTATGATTCCTTTGAGCAATAACCAGTGGCGGATACAGAGAAAATTCAAGGGGGGGGGGCGCAAAAGACATCTTGAGTTACCTTTACTTTTATCGCAATAAAAAATAATCAAGTCACATGCAGAGCTTCAGAAATTTTAACTAAAGTGATTTAACACACATTCAAGACAATGCCATCTTATGATATAAAAAAGTTAAAATTATGGTTCTGCTATGTTTGGCAATACGGGTGGCCCCGCAAAGGGGGGGCACGCGCCCTGCGCCCCCCATCTGTATCCGCCACTGGCAATAACAGTACTGTGTGCACACTGTCCCTTTGTTCAAGGACTGCCTTAAGGCATAAGTTAAAAAACACTATTTGCTCTTAGTCATGCAGGGGAAACCAAGCAAGAGATTCGGGCTAACGAGGTGTGCGCTTGGTGTTACACTAGGCGCTGTCCCATCCAAATTTAAATCCATCCCATTTTTGCCCTTTGAGGTGAACATAGAAGGCTTTTTATGGCACGTTTTAACCCTTTCCTGCCGGTGCCTACAATAGGAAAATGTTTTCGTATTTAAGACCTCTCTGTGCAGAGCTATTTTGGAGGTGAGTTGCCTGGGTATTTTCGTCCCTCAGATTTGGGACCCAGCTCAAAGGGGCGCCCATCCCTTATAACGCCCACTGGAAGGAACCCTCTAACCCTATCATAGCACAAATCCACAGTCAACTTTCATGCTGTTGCGTTTGCGTTACCAGTGTTTTTTTTTCAACCAAACAGTGTATGTACTTGATTTTCAATAATTTACTCTTCTAAAAGAATTAATAAATTTTTTTAAGCATTGTGGAATTTTAAACAGGTTTCTAGTGTTAATAACTACAAAGTTAGTAAATACAAAGTAGCAAAGCTATAAGTCCAGAAGTCCATTATTTTTAATGCTAAAATTCTGTTTATAAATTGCTTACACACAGAACAAAATGAAGAATTCATTTCAAAGAAAAAAAATTGTAGTATGCACATAATACGACCATTGACAGTATAACCACTTTGCAATGGATTCCTGTGGTGAGGATGATCATAAATGAGTAGGAGGTTTGGGCTTAATTCCGGAGGAGTGGCCCTAAGGACTCGCTAAGCTGGGTCTCAGTCAGGGTAATAATAATAATAATGTTTATTTGTCCAGAGATCTAGAAGTACAAGGGGTACACTGATATAGGACACGTCAGGTTAAAAAATATATATACAATAAATACAAATATACAATGATGCAGGATACGTCAAACTTTGTTTAAGAATTCATCTACAGAATAATACATTCTTAATTTCAAATATTTAAGTAGGTTGGTATTAAAAGTAGTGACACTTAATGGTGCCTTAAGTTCAGGTGGCAATTTATTGTAGAATTGAAGGCCCATACAATTTGGACCAGCACTGGTATTCTTGGTGCGCACATACGAAACATGCAGCTGGTCAATTTGCCTCGTAGAATGATGGTGGACATCACGGTTCTTAATGTAATGAAATAGATTTCTTTTTGTGTAAGCAAGTAAATGAAAAATATACACACATGGTAGTGGTAATATGTCCAGTTTCGTGAACAAGGGACGACAAGGTGAATCATAGGGGGCATTGCACATCAGCCTTATAATTCGCTTCTGAATTTTAAAGATTTCAGTAGAATGGGGAGAGGAACCCCAAAACAGGATACTGAAAATAATGTGCGAGTAAAATTCACTATAGTAAATGGACAATAAGACATCATTATTTACAGTGTTCCTGATGCTTCTTATGAGAAAGCATGTTGAACTGAGCTTGCTGCGCAATTTGCTGATGTGCTCTACCCATGTCATATTTTTGTTCAGGATAACTCCGAGGAACTGTGTACTGGAAATTTGTGGGAGTTGTTTCCCCTCTACAACAATTGGTATTGCTTCGGATGCTTTATTTTTGTTACAAAAATGAATAAGGCCAGACTTTTCAAGGTTCAGTTTAAGAAAATTATTTTGACACCATTCATATAAGAGTTAAGTGGCAGTGACTGCTGTAAGGGACAAGCTATTCAATGATGGGGCAGATACAATAACATTAGTATCGTCAGCATAGAGTATAGGTTTGACACCTGTGACAGATTTAAGAGTACCTGGTAGATCATTTATATACAGCAAAAACAGAACAGGACCCAAGACAGAGCCCTGTGGCACACCTAGTAGGACTTCTTTACCAGGAGAGATAAACTGAGTGCCATTTTTGTATAATACAACATGTTGGTGACGTCCACTCAGATACGATTCAATCCACTTATAAGGAGTACCTCGTATACCATAAAAACCCAGTTTTAGTAGGAGTAGTTGGTGATTGACAAGATCAAAGGCTTTAGAAAAGTCAAAGAAAAGACCCAGAGTCTCCGTTCTTTTGTCCAGATTTGAAAGTATGAGGGTCACCACTTCATAGGTGGCTGTGGATTTAGATTTTCTGAACCCATTCTGAGAAGGGGACAAGAGACTAAATGACTCAAGGTATGATACCAGACGGTTGTAAAAGACCTCAAAAATTTTACTGAGCTGGTTTAACAAGGAAATCGGACGGTATGAATTCATGTCCTGTTTGCTTCCTTTGCCTTTGTAGAGAGGAACAACTTTGGCAGTCTTCAGAGAGTCAGGGAAAACTCCCAGCCTTAAAGATTCATTAATGAGGAATAGGACTTGATCCTTAATGACAAGGATAGATCTTTTTACAACTCTCTCGGGGATACCATCTAATCCATGACTATTTTTATTTGGCAATTTGTTAACAATATTGGTCAGTTCAGATTCAGTACAAGGAAGCAGGTACAACGAGTTACTTGGCGATTGGGTTACAGAGTAGTTAGGGGAATTGCATGGGATTGTGGGATCCGACTGAGACAGGAAAAAATCATTGAGATTGGATGACATGGTAGTATAATCAGAGATCAGTTCCCCTTTAGAGTCTTGTAATTGAAGGATGCAATGTTGATTGTGGTGAGCTTTGGATTCTTTGATGATTTTCCAAATTTCTTTTGATTTATTGTCAGCATTTACTATTCTTTGATTGTTGAAGGATTTTTTTGCTGTTTGAAGAATTTTACGGTATCTTTTCTTAAGCGCCAAGTACTCTAATCGATCTGACACTTCAGTTTTATGTTTGTAGTGAATGGCAGCCTCCTTCATCTCACTTGACAGACGTCTAATTTCATCAGTAATCCATGACTTTTTACGCTTGGAAAGTAAAGGATTTTTCACCTTCTTCAGGACTAAGGGAAAACAAATGTCGAAGTAATGTTGAAAAGTAGAATAGAAATACTGAAAACTATCATCAAAGGACATCAAACTATACATTTCAGACCAATCATGTGAATATAATGTTTCTTGGAAAGTTGCTATATTCTGCTCGGTAATATATCTTTTGTAGAAGCTGCTGGAGTTGAGGGAAGATGAATGAGAGATAGAACGATTGGGAGGCTTGGGGATAAGAGTGTCAAAATCAACATGCACACAGAGGCCAAAGTGGTCAGACAGGCCAGTATTTATAGTTTCAAATTGTAGCTCAGAGGCTGGGATGTTTGTGATGGAATAATCAATGAGGGACTGACAATTTGCAGTAACTCTAGTAGGTTCTAAATTTACAACCTGTAGCCCAAAGGAGGAAAGCAAATCCATGAGGTCACTCTTCATAGTGGAATCTTTTAGAAAATTAACATTTAAATCACCGAATATTATTATACCATTCAGACTTCTGGCCAGTAAGGACACAAGAACATCATTTATAGTATTTAAAAAAATGCTAAAATTTCCTCCAGGAGGCCGATAAATGGATAAAATTGCAAAAGTTTGGTTTCTCACTTTGAGTAAAGCACCAGAGCACTCACAAATTGATTCCACTGAACCGTCCAAGTTCAGACAGATCATATTTATCTTTGGATGACAATACAGTGCAACACCACCACATTTGTGCTGTTGTCTACAGAAAGAGGAGATTAGGTTTAGACCTTCGATGGCAAATGAAGATATTTCCTCCTGGCGTAGCCAGTGTTCAGCTAGTGCCAAAACATCAATCCCTAGCTCACTCATCAGTAATTCAAGTTCAAGGTATTTATTCCTAATACACTGAATGTTGACGAAGAAAAACTTCACTGTTCCATTTATCTCCCTACATTCACTGTAACCTTGGTGACGACACTTGTTTAGGTTAGAAACTCCTAGTCAGGAGCTGCCAGGTGAAGCAGTTGAACCCTCAGAGGAGTCAGTTTGATTGCTATTGATGCCATTAAGGGGTAGATATTCGACACTCGTGGCACTTAATTCTGATTTGGAGATAAGGGGTAGAGATTCGACACTCGTGGCACTTAAATCTGATTTGGAGACAACTGGGGGCACATCAGGCTGTTGGCTCACTAGTGGCTTTTTGGGGGGAAAGTACTTGCCTATAGAGACATTGTCCGGCCATGTATTACTCTTGAGGAGGACGTTCAAAAGTTTCATGGGGGCGGTAACCACGAAAGAATTATACATTCTGCCGCAGTTTAAAGTGGAGCACTCAAAATCGCTAGAGGGAAACTTTCTTCTAAGGTAGTTCCCTATTACCTCCGATGTGGTTGATTTGTTCACATTCCCGACATATATGTTTACGCGTCGGGGCACTCCAGAAAAGGAACACTCATCACTGACCACTGTATTTGATCAAAAAATGGTGCTCTTTCTTTTGGATTTACGCTTATGCGTAATTTTCGTGAAGCCGTCGGCGTCGGTTTCGCTGTCAGCCCCCTTGTCGGCAGGAACACCCGGACGGCTCACATTCACGGACACATTTTTCCCGCCGCTGAACTTAGCACTCGGGGTATCACAAGATTCATTTATCCGAGGCGGATGTCGAGGAGGTGCATCAGGTTTGGCAAGTTGAACCTTGAACTCCCAAGGGTCTGAATGCATCCGACAAATGCTACCTCATCAGACACTGCCCTTCCCTCACTTTGGTTAAGGATTAAGCATTAAAATTTTTTTAATGACATATTAAGAGATAATTAGCTTTGAAATGTTCACTGATATTAAATCACACTATATACCTATTCAAGCGGAGTTTGAGTGGAATATAAGATAGTGTAAAGTAAACTTTTGAAATTATATGCCCAGCTAATTTGCACTTATGTGAAGTACTGCCCTAAATATGATAGGTTACCCATGCATGTCACATACTGTAAACTTCAGTGCATTGTTGTGCAGGAACAACATGATTTTCAGGGTCAAGAAATTGTATTGTTGATTTGCCAATCATGTGATTCATATCGAAGTGTTTTCATTGAAAACACAAACGAGATTTTGCCGTCTGACTTGGTGCACGATGCGTCTAATGGCGACTATGGGTGCCAGGAGGGGGCTGCACTTGAACTCACCTGGCTCATGACAAATGTTGTGATATTGTACGTATTACTTCTATAATAAAAACCAAAAATATTTCATTACAAAACTACTATGGTTTTACTGTCTAAGGAAAAGCTTATTTGCCACACCTGGCAATAAAGCACCCCAGGGGTGGCATTGAATGCACAGTCACGAGGACATAGTTGCCCTGTTGGCACCAGCCTACTTGCCATCTGAGGGTGGCTCTGGGTGAACTGTTGCGAGGGACATGAACTGTTGTGTCGGCGACGGCTGACTAACCGTCTGGAGGATGACTGGCACTGACCATAAGGGTATGTAAATGCCACGAATCCCTCAGAAAACCTCCACTCAATCAGGGCCTTAGAGTCAACCGGATCGGTTTGCCTGTGTCACCGTTACCCAGCGCAGACCTAATAAGACCAAGTAGTACCCCCTTGGGAACAGCTCACCTGTGTCAACCCTACCCAGCGCAGACCGATGCCCAACCTTAGAGACTCAGCCCTTTGTAAGTGTGCCAGAATCCTCTATTATATTCTCTTTACTGATGATTATTGTAATATTAAAGCAATCCAAAATGACATCCACAGCTTCCTGCTCATTGAACCTAACCTTACAGTGTCCCGTGCGACGGCACCCCCTAGCCATTTTTAATGCTGAAATGTACACAAAATAGGAATGATAAGTTATATAAAGATATGACTTCCTATATGAAAATTATGGGCAGCTTACTTTTCCTAGTAAATGATTATGGAAGTGACGTGGTCTTTCCTGTGGACAAAACTACTTTGGTACAATGTTTGAGAACCAGGTGTTATATGATGCTGGAGAGGCTCAATGAATTTGCACTATGAGAAAACAAGTGAATCAATAAAGTGTTTTTGTTTTGAAAATAGGAATGATTAGCTCGAGTTTTGGTAGTCAGCAGGTTTAATAATTTTAATGATTATCTATTTATTCCATGCAGCCAAAGACAATGACTCTGTATTTAATATATGGACCTACAAATCCAACCATATCGATTGAGGTGTAAATTTGATACCCTGTTGGGATTCAAACCCACAATATTGGGTTTGGATGGTGAGAATTTCACCATGTCACTTCTGAGGCTGGAACTTCACCTCAACAGCCACGGTTATTTTATGTTTTATGCTGAGGGAGCAGTAACATGACTTGGTAAGAAAAATTCATGTACAACTCATTTACTCTTGAGACAGAACTTAAAAATGCATCTGAAAGTTTAGGTGAAGTGCTTCAACTGAAGTATCTATTTCCTGAGTAGGGAGCAGCAAATTTCATTGAGGAGCCATGCGCTATATTTTGCAACTAAACAAAAGCTCTTGGTTTGTCATTCTGGAGATATAACAGAAACGTCAAAATCAAGGAGGTTGTAAATATACGTCCTTGGTCAAAATCAACCATGGGCGGAGTTTTGGAGGCTTCAAGGGAAGCCTGTGAAAGGACCAAAATATTTTGGTCCAGTAGAAGGGACATTGGTTCAAATCCCATGCGAAACCTTTGAAGATTCCCCAAATAAAATCTTGGAAGTTCGAAGTTGCCTAGGCAGAATATCTGTAGTGTGTGTTAGGGATGATTAAAGTTGTGTTCGGCCTTAAAACCAAGTTATTACATACACTGCATTGAATTCAAGGCTTGTGATTTGTATTGTCTTATTCACGTTGGTTTATTAAGAATTTTCTAGAAAATGAAGATAGATGAGAGAACATTTCATTGGTCACATTCCGGTGTTTCTACTACCAACAGACCAGTCACTCCCCCGTTTCCTACGCTACGTCATCATAAATCTCATGCGCTGGAAACACGAACGCGAAGTATTTTTACCGTAAAGGAAGTAAGGCTATACTGGTTAACCCATAAAGTATCCATTAAATTTAAAAAAACTGCGTAGAACCTAATTCTTCGTACCTTCAACACTTCCCTTCACCACAAGAGTTTTCGGACGTTTCGGATGCTGTTAGTGTTTTGTTCTTTAAAATACGTCCTGCCGGCATTGATGAAGTTTCAAATAGGTGTGGGTAGGTATATTTTTGTCTGAAAGTATTGAAACCATCACTCAGTGATTGGCAGCAAATCAAAAAGTCATGAAGGCCAAAGGTAAAAAGAAGACGACTAAGAAGAAAACGACAGGTGAGGTTATTTTAAATAATTGACGTATGTACTCGATGTTTACATTCTCAAGTTGTGCGATGAACGTGTTTTTCTTCTATTTGGGACCGGGCTTTCGTATTTGCTATGTGCTCATAATAAATAATAAATATGTAATAGCAGCTAATTATGTCTTGGAATTCCCTCAAAACATTGCACTATTGAAACGACTAAGCATCAGATGGCACGCATGATTTTTATTGTTTTTGACTGTTAGGCCCCATCCTGTGCAAACAAAATACACTTAACCTAAATGAAGCCAATTATTTCTAAACAGGAAATCTTACTCAATCGCTCTGTTGAGCAAGTTTGGGTGAACTTTACGTCCGAGGGTATTTTCATCAGAAATTTTTTAATTCAAGGATGAAGTGACCATTGAATTACCTCAAATGGCGATGAACAATGTATTCGTATTTCTTACGTGACTAGTGTACTATAACGTGTTACTAGCCAATACTAAACATACTTGCTGTTAGTGCAAATGCAAAAAATTGTAAGAGATGACAATTTTTTGTTTTGGTGCTGGAGAGTTCATTTTTAGAAAATTCGCAACTACGAATTGCCTTGATGAGGCTGCGTTTATATCTCATGAATTTTAGATTATCCTCGTTTCATACCCAAGTTTCCTGTTAGTTTCTGTAATTTGTCGTTCTATCCTGAGGTCCATCTTGTGACTCTTGCCCTCTCATCTTGAATCTCTTTATTGTTTTGAGTTCTCCTGATGGTATAATTTTTGTTTTTTTCCCCGGCGAACAATTGCGGTGAAGTTTTCTCGGATTTCGCACTGGGTCAGGTCCTTCATATCACCTTCCAACGTTTCAATGAACAACTCGCCCTTCTTCTTCAGGAATCCAATGATTCTTGGATTCCTGAATTCCTGATTAATGATGGGCGAGTTGTTCATCGAAACGTTGGAAGGAGATATGGAGGTCCTGACCCAGTGTAAAACCTGAGAAAACTCCCCTGATGGTTCCCAATTACAAAAATTGTTGACTCAGTGCTTTCTTGAAAACTTTTCCTCACATTTTCAGACGATCTGGAAAAGATGGATCAGTTTTGCTAATATATGCTGGGGACTAACTTGGGAATTGCTCTTGCTGTTATTCTGAGCATTAGCAAAGACGTAATGTCTGACACTGTCTCTGAAGGAAATGTCCCGGGTTAAGGGAGGAAATTAGAGGGGTTTTGCAAGTGTGATATTTAGCGACTTTCATTCTGTCTAATTGACATGATAATGCCAGTGGAACAAGGTTAGGATACATGTTATTAAATCATAAAATAGATAATTTATCAGTATTTACAGGGAAAACACCCATATTTTCCTTGATTGCATAATTAGATACTCATACTGTAATGAAATAAAATAAACAACTTATAAAAGCATAAAATATACATCAATACAAATGTAGATATGCCAAACTCTAAGATGAAGCTGATAAAATATCATCATATGAAAGTATTTAAATCTGATACAAATTCAAAAATTTTCAATATAAATTCACTATACTCGTGGACAATACAATGAATGCTCACACTAAGCATTTCAAAATATTTGGATACGTGATTGTGGTGGAGCTTTTAGAATACATCTAAGGAATTTCTGTATTGGTTAAAATTACTTAAGATTCTTTACATAGGGGCATCATGACTATAGCAAGTCCTGTGGTAATTATTAGAAAACACTAGGTTAGACCTGGTATTGTATGATGGAACTCTTAAATTAACAGCCCCTAGGGGATCCAAAGAGATCATTTCATTATTTAAAAGTTTATTTTTAAAAATTAGACCAGCCTCAATTCTTCTTTGAGTTAATGTATCTGGGTGGAGTTTGCAAAATATTTCCCTGTAATTAATATCAAGGTGGAATCCCTTACATTTAAGGTTGACGTACCTAAGGAATATATGTTGGATACTCTATGCGTTTTAGATGAGTACTTTTATAGTGCCACCACACATTAGACGCATATTCATTCACAGGACGAATTATGGTAGCGAATAAATAACCGACTATGTCAATGTTAAAATGCCTTGTATTTCGTATCAAAAGGCCCAGGTTTTTCAATGAGTTTTTTATAACACAATCAAGATGATGATCAAAACTGAGTATGTTTTCAAATATGACCAGGGGTGCTGGCTTACAAAAAATATTGGGGGGGCCCAAACTGGGGGTCTTGTCCAAGGAAATTTTATAAGTAGTGATTTTTAATTTTTTTAAGCATTTTAGAAGAGTCGTATGATCAACGTTAGGACCCTGATCACTCGTATCTCAATATCTGGACACTCCGGGAAAAATCGACCAACCTGACACATTTTTTCCTCACACCCATATCGAATTTATGAGGGGGCTTGGGCCCCCACAGACCCCATGGAGTATGCGCCACTGAATATGACATCAAGGTCTTTTATTATATCTACATTAGACACAATCTTATTTTAAGAGCATAATAATTAATTTTTGGTGTGATAGATTTACGAAATGAAATGCTATTGCACTTGGAGACATTGGTGCACAAACCATTTCGAAGACACCATATTGAAAATCTATCCAAATTTCTTGGAGGTGGATGACATCATAATCACTGTCAACAAAAGAATAAATCTTTATACCATCATCAAACATAAAAAAATGTATTTTAAAATTACATGTGTGTTAAATTTTCATTGCAATTTACTTTTCAGGAAAGAAAAAATTCCCTCAACCACTCAGGTTTCCCAAAATAAGAAACAATAAAAAAAGGAAGAAAAAGAAGAAGAAACTCAAGGAAAAGAAGAAAACTGTGGCCATTGATGAAACTCCAGGTATTTATGAAAATTATGATGATGATAATTGCTCTATATAATGCCAACAGATTCCCCCAATGTCCAGCATTTAAATTTGATTAAACACATTTAAAAACCACCCATGCCCTGCGGATACAGGAGGGACATGAGCCCACATCCTTCGGTTTGGCAGGTAAAGACTTATCCTAGCTGCTACCAAGGCTGGCGCAATTCAGTATTTAATGAAGGAAATATACATACTTTAAATACTTGTTCAATTTTATGATTCACACTGGCAGTTGTATTTAAGAGACCACATTTCACTTTTTTGATTCACCAGTACACACCAGCTTATGGCAAAACCTCAGGGCTGCGGGTCTTGGTGGTGTATGAATTTTTCAAAGGGCATCAGATAACCTTAGGAATGTCTCATTAAATTAGCATAGATGTAGAAGGTGGACTTGAAAATATTTAGTACTTTAGGATGATAGTCAACCTTGTTGAACATGGATTGAATCAGTTGAGCATCTGTTGAGGTGCATGGTATTTTTTTGTAGATTCCTGTCCAAGTTACAATAACGTATGTTCATGAGAAGTTGTTCAGGTGCAAGAAGAGAAGATTCAATTTACCCTTTTAGTGCCAGCCCATTTTTCCTGGTTTGTTGAAGAATGCCAGGCCTTTTATTGCTGAATTTGTAGGTTTACGCTAAAAAAATTATACAAAGCCTAATATGCATTTTCTGAAACTAATTTTCTTTTCATTGACTCTCAATACTTACGGGTATGTTAAAGCATGATAGATACTAAATAATAGAGACAAAGTCTTCACGAAGCTCAAAAAATAAACGGCATCGGTGCAAAATAAGGCCGGCCGATAGATTGGCCCTTGGCACTCTTCGCATATACAGTAGACTCCGTTTAATGGGTCCACCGGTTACTTGGGGCAGCCGCTTAATTGGGGCAGATCTTGAAGAACAGAACCCAATGGAGGAATATCCCAGAGTATTCTCCGCTTAATTGGGACAGCATGCCGCTTTATTGGGCCATGAGTCGGCGACATAGACTCTATACTCGCGACGAAATTAAATTTTTTTGTTTTCAGAATACTATTTTTTTAATATATTCCTCCTTTAATTTACTTTTATTTTTCTCAAATGCTCCTATTCTTGCCCTATTTGAAAGCTCTTGTTGTTATACTATCTGCAAGAGGATAGGGCTTTTCTTTAAAAGGTCTTATTAAAAGATTCATTCAGTGTCGCCCGAGGCTGCGAAAAATATTTTTCACTAAATTGTAATTCTTAAAAATGATAATTAATTAACTTAAGTCGCTGATTTATTAGTCAAGTTAATAGTTTAATAAACTTATGTTGCATTGTAAACATTCTTTAGTCTTATTTCCATCATTTCAATGTTTTTTTATGCCCATATACAGGATAGTTCGCCTAATTGGGGCAGCCGCTTAATCGGGGCAAAGTGCACAAGTCCTGATATGTCCCAATTAACCGGAATCTTCTGTACTACCCAGGCCGATGGATCGGCCCCCTGGCACTAAAAGGGTTAAAAAAAAGTTTTAAGGACTTCGACGAAGACCGTTGTATTCTGTGTCATTTGTGTCTGCACTTAGATTGTCAAACTGCTTGCTCGCTTGATGCCATTGCTCATTCTGGAAGCATATTAAGTTAGGATCACTCATGGTGGTATTGATTAATATTGATGCAATTTTTTTCATCCAAAGTCCTCATTTATTGCTAGTTTCCATGCTTATGGAGCAAGACTTGTGCAACATTAATTCTGCAAAAATCATTTGTTAGTATCTCCTCTGTCTAGATCGAGAACCAATCACTCTTCTCAGTTTGACATCACTTTCCCTGTCAAAACAAAGTTCTTATTCACACCTCATCATTTGTTATATTGTAGCAGCCAACATGAGGAAATTTAAGCGAGCTGTCTTGTAAAAGAGGATTGCACGGGGTATTAGGGGAAACAATAGTAAATAGGTGATTAAAGTGTGTACCATATGCAGGAATGATTGTTCATACTGCCTAGAAAGTTGAGTATAAAAAGATTTTACAATTTTAATCAAGGGCTAATTGTATATCTCTTAATATCAAACGATCAGAATAAACCAAATTAATGGATGAAGTTGGTATGTACTTAGAGGAATTTTATGTCATTTCAGTGATTTCCCAAAATTTATCTATAAGATCATTTACATATCTGGCATGACATGGACATGACTTATTGGGATGGTCCACAATGAGGAAGTTACACAAACACTTATTGATAGGGCAGGCAATGACTATCAGAACTTTATGATTGGAAGAAAATTACTTTGCTTTTCTACAAAACACACCCTTTATTGCCGACTAGTTTCGGTACACTGTACCATTTTCAAGACTAGTGATACACATAAGATTTTGCCGGGATATATACTCTGTGGTTGGGTGATTGGAGGGGAAGGGGAGGGGGGAGGTAAGTGACGGGAAGGGTGAAAGTGGGAAGGGATAGGGGAAAACCGGAGGTTTTCCCCTACCAGTTACAGAGAGGAGCGTGGGTTGGCGTCACAGGGATTTTTTGGGGTGTAATAGTGGAATGTCTAGGAGGGGGGAGTAGAAAGTATATATCCCGGCAAAATCTTATGTGTATCACTAGTCTTGAAAATGGTACAGTGTACCGAAACAAGTTGGCAATAAAGTGTGTGTTTTGTAGAAAAGCAAAGTAATTTTCTTCCAACCATATAATGGAATTCTACAAAGTAAAGGCCTCAACAATTCTGTGCATCAGAACTTTAGTTAAGCATCCATGAAATGTCCAAAGAATTCTATATAATCCCCCTCCTCCTGGCTTCGGCTTGCCGGCCTCGGTGGCGGCGGGGTAAAGTCCTCGCATGCCATACCGAAGGTCGCGGGTTCGAGTCCTGCCTGGGTAAGTTACCGTTATCCAGGGCATGGACGTGTGTGAATGTCCATCATTGTTAGTTGTTAATTCCCCATTGTAAAGGCCGTAAATGTGCTGTTTATGGGGTAATGGAAATAAATAAATAAATAAGTGTTTGCTTTGATTAGCTAATGCCCGCAAAATGCTTAAAAGCCATTTTGGAGAACTTTCTATGATGCGTAAGGGAAACTCCCCAAGACAATAAGCATTCATAGAATTGCTGGGAAAAGTCTATGAATCTTTTGATGGCTTAATGGTTCACAATTGTATTTATTGAGTGCTAATTCTATCTGTGGCCCAATATTTACAATGCATAGAAAAGCATTTCAGGAATGCCAAATTGCCTCTCAAAAACCACCAGGGCAGTGGGTGAAAACTTATGCTTGCTCTAATGGTGCGAAGACTTATCAGTATTAGGGAAATAGTTCAAAGTCAAAGAATCAAAGCACAGTTGACGTTCCTAATATCAAGTACCAAATATCCCTGGTAAATCACTCATCATAACATGATCTTGTTATGGCTGATTTCTAGCTAAAATCTTCTTTTCTTCAGTTTATACCAAATGGAAAGCGTTAATTTTGTATAATTTGAGAATTTTTATTAATTTTGTGGTAGATCCATCAATATTTTAATTTTTTTTTACAAATAATTACTTTAGAATAATAGAGATAGGTGATTTGTATAAAATATCGCCTCCATGGTTAGGCATTCATGTCAGGAGTGCTCAGTCATGTAGTGGTCAGAAAGGCCTCTTCGCAAAATGAGTACGAGGAAAAATGGAACGGAAAGCAATTGAAAGAGGTCATATTCAAAATGATTTTGGTGGAAATCAACTCAATGGCATAGACCAACATTGAGTTCAATCTAAACCTTGTGCCATAAGTTTAAGCTTTATGAGCCCTCCTTATTATGTACTTCAATTTTACAGTCCATCCTGATCTCTCTACTTTGCCTACTTGAATGCTATGTGTGTGGATTTGTGATTGATGTTTGATTAATGTGTCAAAAAATCCTAATCAATCAATTAAGACTCTGATGGTCTATTTTGTTTTCTAGAGCTTCAAATGCCTGACCAAGAGTCAATAATTCTAATAAATCCATCAATCATTGGAGAAAATCAGGATGTTATGGTTTTGAGACTAAACGAGGATGCTCAGGCACAATTGGGATGTGTCATTGGAAAAGATCTTCTTATTGATAATAATTGGAAGTACATCGAGAAGGATTTGATTAAAAACGATATTGAGACGAAAGGGCTTGATTCTCCCTTTTATCCACTTCATGAAATGGTGACCGTAAGTATCAGACTTATTTCATTAAATTTATCATGATCATCTATTTAGTTATAAATCTCTATCTCGGAGTAGGAGTAAATTATTTTTGTTGCACACTTATATTATTCCTTTTTTTTCCAGCCTTTATATCAACTCACCAACCTGTCTGTTTGTTTGTCTGGTACAAATCTTGTAACTCAAATTTGACTCACTTCCTGTGAAGCAAAAACGCTGAAATTTTGCACACTTCTTCATTTCCGATGACAATACATGAAAATATAACTTTTTCTCTCCAACCCCCCTTTAACCACCCCCCAGTCAACCTATAGCCCCCCAAAACATGTTTTTGATCTAAGAAGTTCCAAATGGTCGATTTTCGTGTATACATTTAATTTGTGAAAACTGTACAACAGCTAATTATGATCTTCATATATTTATTAACAATTGTAAGGTTTTGTAAATGTTTGAATATTGTTTTACCGTTACATAAAACGTACGGGGTGGCATTTTTAACATAGGGGGGTGGCATTTTTAACATAGGGGTAGGCATTTAAAAGCATAGGGGTGGCATTTTGAAACATAGGGGGCTTACCATTCACTGAAAATTTAATAAATATAGTGACTTTTTTAATGCGTCACTTTTGGTTTTTCGGGGTCACTGAGTTTTTTTGCTTTGTGTCATATATAAACGTTGCTCATCCCCTGTAATCTAAATATAAAGGCTGGTTTAAAAAAAAAATTTTTTTATAAGAGCTTATTGACATTGAATTTAGTTGAAGTGCAGTTTGTGATAATTTCCATTGTTTTGCTTGTTTTTTCAGATCTCCCCCAATAAAAATACCCTGGTTATTTTTGACAAGAACTTAAGGGCTTATTACCTGTTCTTCAGTTTTAGTCCTTTAAAACATTTTAAAAACCTTACTGAAAAGCAGCTAACCAGGTTAAATTGGGTGAGAATTGGCCTGCAAAATCAACTACGTAAAGTAGCGCGTTTTCGCTCCAGAAAGGCCAGATTAATTGCCAGAGCTCTCATTAAACAGAAAGTTGCTTCTGGAAGAGAAAGAGTAAGTTCCATGACTTCTACTTCACCATTTTTTTAGGTTTATAAGAATGTAATGTATTGCATTTCTATTTATGTAATTAACCAATTTTTTTCACATTTTCTTGGTTATTTGTCTATGTCAAAGAGTGAAACTAGTTGTCTTGTCTTGTTTGGCTACTTTTGCTTTTAATATGTATTAATTTCATGTAGGTCAGAGTTATATGCTTTGGTGAATTGGAAGCAATGGACGTCAGGAGGCGTAAATTCTTGTCAGTAGAGGCTAAAGACCTTGTTGGAGGCTATATGAATAATACAAGTAAGTTAAGGGCTTCAGTATTATCTCTTGACATGTTTGATGAAACTCAGATTGATGCTGAAGATAAAGTTGAAGATGAATTTGATACGGAAAGTGAAGAAGAGCCTGAATGGATAAAGGGTGTGAGAGATTTCAACGTTCAGGTACTAATTTAATTTTTTTTAATGCTGGATATTTTTATACTGAAGGAAGGCCAAAATGCTAACCAAACTTACCAATTCCATAATGCCTAATTAGCCTGTTGCTTAAATAGTGGTTCTGCACTCTAGGGCTCTAGTGATATCATCTAGTGGTATTTTCATGTGGCTGGTTTGTATTATCAGCTTCTACTCTCAGTTTTAAGTGCATATGTATCTTTACTAGTTGTTCAACCCATTCGGAGTGTGGGCACTATTTCTCTCCTCTTATTAATTTTATTTGTCATCATTATTTGTGAATAACTCTCTTTTAATATGTAATTTTGAAATTCAGTTTTTGAATCTGCATGAAAATCCCTTTGTAAGGGTGATTACTCATTTAAGTGTCTTCGTCAGAATATCTTAACCTAGCAAAAAATATATTCAATTTGGGAAAATGGTTTTGAGGAGCATATTGTTGTGTGCGGAAATAATATTCAGACTCAGTAGTGAGGCACAACGGATTTATTTTGCCAGCAACACAATAGAGTTTGATAACGCCAGGGCTCGCGTTCGACACCCGGAAATTGACTGCCTCTGCCGCATGTTTTCGCCCATCATGCAACACAAAACAAAACACTGCTGAATATCCCTTAACAAGATGGCCTGATACAAAACAACATTTCAATTACATTACAACATTACAATCACATGCACAATACATGACAACTCCTCCCAACTTTAAATATGGCCCATACCCTATGAATGCTCAAGAACTTTTCACATAGGTACCAAACAAATTAGTACGTAAGTCAAAGCAACACAAACATTTCAATTACCTTCTAAACATTACAATTGCATGAAAAATACATAACTTTTACTTAACTTACTCCTCCCAACTTAAATGTGGTCATACCCTATAATTAACAAACCTCCTCTATAAATGAATTTACAATTATTCCAGAAAGAAGAAAAATATGAACTTTTGCAACTGTCCGTATCACATAATTTAACTGCTGACACAAAAATGACATATCTACTAGCACTCAAAGAGGTACGACAAACTGTAATCTCCCAGATAACTTGGTGGTCTTTTGGTTCGGTTTGACACACGCGCACTACTTGTTCCTGTTGCCACTGGCTCACCCAACTGCCGATTTGAGTCATCTGTCCCAACACACAAAGGTTCCTGCTCTGGAACATCCAAATCATCATTGTGAAAAAAATATCTCCCTGCCACATTTGGAATACCACCTGGACCAACAGGATCCTCCCTCTGGTGCCCAGGATTCCTTCTGTGGATTATTTGGTCCACATGACGTCTATCAATTCTGCCATCAGCCCCTTCAATTTCCAAGTTGCGAGGCCCCATAACTGCTGTCACTCTCCCTGGGCACCAGCGTTGAGGTCCAACATACATCCTGTAAAAGACTAAGTCACCTACATTAAAATTGCGTCTAGTTTTAGAATATTCATGACAGTTAGCAGCAATATTGTCTCTTTTTGTGTCAGGTGGAAGAGAGGCAGGGTGTAATTTGTGTAGCAGTGTTTGTATCTGACGACCCATGAGCATCTCTGAAGGGCTGCGGTTAGTGGCCATACTTGGTGTTGTCCGTAACGTGAGAAGCACTTTTGAAAGTTCACTCCTCCATGTGGTTGGTGGCAGTCTCTTTAAGCACCTTTTGAGTGTCTGGACCACTCTTTCAGCTTGCCCATTGGAAGCAGGGTTGTATGGAACTATGCGTACATGAGATATGATATTTTGCTCGAGAAATTGTGAGAATTCTTGTGATCTGAAAGCAGGGCCATTGTCAGATACAATTTGGTCGGGGATCCCATGCACAGCAAACCACCTTCTCAAACACTCAATTACAATCGATGAAGACATGGATCCCTTAGTCTCTTCCACTTCAATCCATTTTGAATAGGCATCCACAACAACAAAAAATGTATAACCATGAAGCGGTCCAGCAAAATCAAGGTGGAGCCGCGACCAGGGTTTCTGTGGCGCAGTCCATGGGATCACTGAGGAACGTGGGGGCATGGAACGATTCTCACAACAAGCAGTACAAACTGAGACCATCTGTTCAATGTCAGCACTTATACCCGGCCACCATACATAACTTCTAGCAAGGGCTTTGGAACGTACTATACCTTGGTGCACCTTGTGCAGCAGTTTCATGACCTCAGCTCTTAAACCCTGAGGTATGACCACCTGATTTCCCCGCAGCACACATCCATTCACTACTGTTAGGGTGCCAGGTGGATCCCTGAAGTATCGTTGGGCTGCTGGAGATAATCGCGTAGGATTCCAGCCCCTCTGCAACGCATCTCGTACCTCTGCCAACGTTGAGTCCTTCAATGTGGCCGCAGCCACTGAATCTGCCGATAGTGGCGTCATCTTCGAGGCCTGGTCCAGGAGAAGAATGCCAGCCGGTTCAGGCACAATTGTAGTTTCATCCTCTATTGACTGCACAGGAAGACGACTGAAAAAGTCAGCATTCGCATGCCTCTTGCCAGGGCGATATGTCAGTTTATAATCATAATTGCTCATTAGGAGCACCCAACGAAGCATCTGAGGACTCAACACCTCAGACATTTGTTTCCCTTGTCTGAAAATGCCTAGAAGGGGTTGGTGATCTGTTACTATCTCAAAGTGCAGCCCTGCAAGGAACATTCGGAACTTTTTTACACCAAAAATAATAGCTAGTGCCTCTCTGTCAATCTGCGCATAGTTTTTCTCACTTCCTCTGAGCACCCTTGAGGCATAAGCAATTGGATGCTCTAACTGATCGGCACCAATGTGGGACAGCACAGCCCCTACTCCATACGGTGAGGCATCACAATGTAACACAAGAGGCAATTTGGGATTAAAACATTTCAACACTGCACCCGAGGACATAATTTTTTTCATGTATGATATGCATGCCTCCTCTCTCTCTGTCCATCTCCAGGGAACTTTTTCACACAGTAATTCATACAGGGGCGCAAACACAGTGGCCTTGTTAGGGAAAAACCTGTCATAATAATTTACACAGCCAAGGTAAGCCTGTAACTCAGAGACCTTTGTGGGAGAGGGAGCACTTAGCAGAGACTTAATTTTCTCTGTGGTTGGTTGAATGCCATTTCCTGAAATTGAATACCCCAAGAAATCCAGTTTCTTAGCCGCGAACACGCACTTTTCAAGCTTCAACTTAAATCCTGCATCGTGTAACCTTGCCAACACTCCCTGGACCCGCTGGTACAGCAACTGTTCAGTGGGTGCTTGACACAAAATGTCATCAATGTAGACTAGAACATTATCTAACCCAGCTAAAATGTTCTCCATCAATCCCTGAAAAATGGCTGGAGCAGAGCACAGCCCCGGAGGCAAACGGAGCATGCGAAAAAGTCCCTTATGAGTGTTCAATGTCAATATGTTTGATGCTTCCTCGTCAACACTAACTTGGAGGAAAGCATCAGAAAGGTCAATTTTTGCAAACCAGCTACCACCTGAGAGTCGACTCAGCATTTCATTTATAGTTGGCAAGGGAAAAATTTGCCGCATGCAGATAGGATTGACTGTTGCACTGTAGTCCCCACATATTCTGATTGAGCCATCTCTTTTAACTACATTAACTGTGGGGGTTGCCCACTGGGAATACTTAACTGGCTCTAATATTCCTTGCTCAACCATTTTATCTAGTTCATCACCTACCCGCTGAGCTAAAGCAATAGGAACAGGGCGGCTCTTCCTAAAGATGGGCTTGGAATCTGGCTTCAAAACAACTTGGGCAGGGGGACCGACATAATTACCCAACCCGGGAAGAAAAACCTCTTTAAATTGCTCCAATTCACGAGGTAGCTGCACCATACCAACGGCATGCACTCCATGAACTGAAATTCCCAAATGTGGAAACCAGTTCCGTCCCAATAGACTGGGTCCATCTCCTGCCATCACCAGCAATGGTAATTTTCCTCGGTAGGGTGGATAGCAGACATCGACAAGAATATTCCCTTTCACAGGCAGCTGCTCCTTTGACCAAGTATTTAGGATCACAGCAGGACGTTCGAGTTTACAGTCAGGAAATAGCAGCTTGTAAGTTCCATGGCCAATGATGGAAAACCCAGCCCCAGAGTCAACTTCCATCGTTAGTCGTTTGCCCTCCGCTGACACCGTCACTTTCATTGGGGGCGGTGCAGCGGCGGCAGGAACGTGGAACAGGGTGCTGTACTCCTCAGCGTAATCACATTTTGTTAAATAAAGACTCGGAATAGATACCTGCATAGCTGGGGACATTTCTTCATCCGTGGCCTCCATGTTGTGGGCTGCCGACCTCCTTGGTGGATCGCTTCGAAAGCCTGAACGCCTCGAGATGTCGCTAACTCCACGTTGTGATCCACCGGTCAAAGGCAAAGGCGTAATCTTCTTCTTTTTGAAGCAAGCACGCTCGATGTGTCCCTGCTTCCGGCAATATCAGCAGGTGGAACTCCGGTGACCGCAATCCGCTGGGTGGTGCCAACCAGTGCAGCGAAAACACGGGTGCTGGTATTGTTGTATATTCTCCTCGAACATGGGAGTAATAGAACGGCCACGACTGGAGACGCCATTTTGACGCACCAGGCCCCCATTTTGAACTTGAGGAACACCACGCCGCGAATGTTCATGGCAGAAACTTCCACACATGCCGCCTGCATGATTATTTGAAGAATACTGGCTCCCCGTACGATGCACTGCAGCACCAGATGTTGACTGCAATTGGGCGACATGTTCTTGGGCAGCTTCAGCAGCCTGGGCCCTATCGACAACCCTTTTTAAATCTAAAGATTCTGAGGCGAAAAGGGCCTCCTTCAACCTCATATCTGATAGGCCAAGCAACACTTGCCCTAGTAGGGATTCGTCCGAATTTGTGAACTCACATCCTTCCGAGAGCGTCCGGAGGTCCGAAAGAAAATCCTTAAAAGATTCCCCCGGATTCTGCACCCTTTTGTGGAAAATCTCACGTTGCACCCACTTACATGGCTTCGGGTTTATGTACCCGTCCAAAAGTTTCGTGGCCTCACTAAATGAAATCTCTGTGGTGGAGCGCGGTTTACACAACTTGATTATATTTTTCAAGATAAACTCGCCGGGCACCGTAAACAAAATGGCCTTCTTCTTATCATCATCGGTGATATTGTTCGCCACGAAGTAATAATAAAGCTGTTCCTTGAACACGCACCAGTCCTCTGCGTTTCCCGAAGAAAAACTTGGAAGATTCCCCAGCGTCCCCACGAAACTCGACCCTGATGAATTCATTACCACTTCCGTGTGAAATAAGATTTTTTTTAAATACTGCGGGATATCAGTATCCCATCCTCGTCGCCAAATGTTGTGTGCGGAAATAATATTCAGACTCAGTAGTGAGGCACAACGGATTTATTTTGCCAGCAACACAATAGATTTTGATAACGCCAGGGCTCGCGTTCGACACCCGGAAATTGACTGCCTCTGCCGCATGTTTTCGCCCATCATGCAACACAAAACAAAACACTGCTGAATATCCCTTAACAAGATGGCCTGATACAAAACAACATTTCAATTACATTACAACATTACAATCACATGCACAATACATGACACATATGTTCTCCTTTAACACCAAGAGGATGGGAGTTACGCGCTTCCTAGAAGTTTAAAGTATACCGGGACTAGCCGTGGTGATAACTTTTACGGGAGTCACCCGCAATGCACAATCGTGCGAAAGTTCCACAGAGAAAAAATCATTCGCCTCGACCGGGATTCGAACCCAGATCCCCCGATTTCTGATCGAGTGCTTTAGCCAGTTTACCGAGGCGTCATTCTTCCCTGTGGAAATTTTCGGACTCTACCAGACAAGATGTAGCTGGACTGCTGAGCATATGATGCCACAAGCAGTCCAAATCGTGCGCACAGCGCCACAGCCGGAGAGCAGGCCCGGACATAGAACACAAAGAGATGTTCGCTCTAGACTAGTTTAAAGTATATCGGGACTAGCCGCGGTGATAACTTTTGCGGGAGTCACCCGCAATGCACAATCGTGCGAAAGTTCCACAGAGAAAAAATCATTCGCTTTGACCGGGATTCGAACCCGGATCCCCCGATTTCCAGTCGAGTGCTTCCTAGAAGGACGGCTAGGGGTCATTTGACCTCTAAAATGTTTTTTGAAATAAAACGCCTCCTTTTCATCCAATATTCAGTGTCATCATATAAATTGTGAAATCAGTTCATTAAAAACAATTTTAACATTATTAAATATTATTTCAAAATTCAAAATTTAAAACAATTATTTAAAAAAATCATGAATTAAACCATATTTGCAGTCAATTGCAAATCGTATCATGAAAATAAATGCACTCAATACAAAATTTGTGTTTAATATTCAAACATTAGGCACAATGGGTTTACAGTATTTGCATAAAAATTTTGAAAAATTATAAATTTGTTGTAAATCTCATGCATACAGTAATTTTTTTCGCGCTCTTTCCACAAAATATTTTTTTGCATTGAAGGCATACATTGGACGATTTATTGGTACTATTCAGTGATATTTGGCCCTTTTTGTGCCATTTTGGATGTGGCTGTTGGATTTGAAGATGTGTAAATAAGTTGATACATACTATCCATCATGTCTACTCATGTCCCATTTTGTTGTAATTATGAAATAGGATGGTCTCTGGTTTTCTTTCATTCATTTAGGAAATAGTGTTGTCTGAGTTCATGTTGCTGAAAAGTACAATCTTGTTATTTTTTGCCTAATACTGCATCAGAGTATGGCCTTAGATACTTTTGAACACTTGCGTGAAATGGATTACAATATTCGTGCGTCACGCCTGTTTTTTCTGTTGATTTTTTATTATGTTATTATGTTATTATGTTTGTCGGCCTGGCCTTAACCCATTAAATCCCAAGCATGTTAATAACTTAAAAATTCCAAATATTTTGATAAATTAGCAATAAAACAGACTCAAATAAGGTAAATTATCTATTTCTATATTTTTATTGCTTTTAGTTTGCCGTTGGTGAAATGTTTTGTGTATGCAAATCGGGAGTTCCCCATATCAAATGAGCCCTTATGTCTTTTTTTCCAAACTCTTTTATTTTTGCAAAGAATTCTTTTTTATTATAACCTAAACATATAATTTACCCAAAATATTGATTTAACCTTGTATAATTCATGAAATTTAGAAGAGCTATCAGTATGTAAATGAATATTGTTCTTTTGGCACACACTAATAGTTGCTACAAACTCAGCATCTTCGTTGTTAATTTTTTCATCAACAACATTGTGGCCAACCTTGTCATTCATAACTGCATTTCGAAAACTATTTATTATATATAAATAAAAGTAATTTTTTAAATATATTGCAGAAGTAACAAAATGTCTGTTACTGATAATGGGTAGTTGCTCCATCACTTTTTTCTTTATTCTTGAGGAAACATGACACTATTTCTTAACGAAAATATAGCTGACTGATGGTTGATCCAATTACAACTTCAATACACCACAACTTAAAACCAAATCTTACTGGTTTTCCTCTTATAAACATTTTAATGGAATGGTGGTCAAAACATGGCATCATTTTCTTGTCAATGGATAATTTATGAGAGAATGCATCAAACCGTAGAAATATTCGGTTGAGCTCGCTAAGTATGGATGAATCTTAGAAAACTTATTCCCCTTGTCCAAACTTCTGTTACCAGCCAGGTGTAAGAACATTTTAGTTTCAAAAAAACGCTTCCAGGACATCGTTTGACGTACAATCAGAATGCCTCCATCAGCGTCCTTACTCTAGTAATATTTTTTAAGTACGGTGTGATAGCCGCTAAGCATCAGAACAGAAGAAATACCACGCTATTGCAATAGTTTCTGAGGATTTCATGCACTATGGTCGCTGGTGAAAATGAGCAACTTAGGCTGCAAATGTGGGTTCAGGTCATTTGGAGGGAACAATTGCTCAGCAGACAACCACAGATATAGTGGGACAGAACATATACCGTACCCTTTCTATATACCGTAATACCCAGTGTTCAAGCGATCCCATTGAGCCATTCACTGGGTCACTATGCCAAGAAATATTTTTCTAGGAATCCCAGTGCATTCATCGTCACCCATAGTTCTCAAAATTTTCTCTACAAATGACCTGCACCCTCATTTGGAGCCTGACCAGCTCATTACTGTCAATGGCCAGTGGGCGTGAATTTCTCAGAAAATACTGCGATAGCATGATCCCTCCTATTTCTGCGTTCTTTTTGCTCACTCACCAACCCCCGCTGTGCACGGAGACCCGTCGGCACCGGGTTATCCTTGCCCAGTCTAACTATGATTTTTTCCCTACCACTTCCTTCCCCTATGAATCCTAGTCAACAACACCATGTAACTTTGAAATCTACGATCTCTTTTCTAACCTTCACATACTATGTTGCTTTTAGCATGCCTATCAACTATGGTGAACAGATTGTTCTTACCTTAGGATGCCAATAAATCTTGGAATTGCTCACGCTTACAGAAATCATTGTATTTTCTGGACAACTCTATGGCAAAGATTTTATGCATCTTTTATGTTTAGGTCACAGTTTATTCCCACTATAGCGTAAGTAAATGCTGATTTAATCTTGCTTGATACTTGAAGTTAAAAATATCAAACACAATCACAACTTGGTGAAAACTCACCTCCTGTCAAACATCCTCGTACAGACACTTCAGCACTTATGTAGATGTAAATGTAGGACTAAAATATTGTACAATTGCCTGAAATTAAAGTCTCACCATAAAAATGTAACAAATACTTGAAAAGCTTTTTATTTTTCTGTCCCAAAAGAAATATGCCGTGGTGCACTATTGCCCTGGATTACTGGATTCCTCTCAATGTTGAATGAAGGCAAAACTTTGTATATTCTTAAATAATTTGAAAACCACTTCGTCAAATTTGCCAAATTTGTTGCATTGGCCTAGAATACAAATGCATCATTGCATTAGCAGAGAGATGTAATCATCGAATGCCCCAGATTTTACATAATATGGAAACTTAGAAGATAACCTAAAATAACGACTTACCAATAAATGAAAAGGTAATTGTAAAAACAAAAGTTATTAAATTTCTTTCATAAAAAATTCATTACATTTTAAAAAGCATTGAACTACCTATTTTAAAAATATGAACTACGCAAAAAAATCGCAAAGTTTGCGTTGCATTCACGCAACATTGGGAAGAAATGTTAAGAAACCCATAAGAAAAGGCCCGCGTGCTTACTTATAAGCGCCTTCCATATTTTTCCTTTCTCCTTATCTCTGTGACTTATAACATGCTGGCTGGGATGTTAAAGGGCCCAGAATTAGTTTAAAGTTTTCATAATAGACTAAAATCCTAAGATTTCCATTAATTGTTAGATTTTATACAGTCATTTCTAGGATACTCCAAATTGTCTCTACAAACATTTCCGGCAGGAAGATCGAATAAAACAACTCTACGAAGAGCGTATCGCTTGATGAGTAGAAGGCGATGTGTCAGGCTTTATGGAACCAGTATTCAAATTGAAAATTCTTGTTCCGAAAGGTATGTATCTGTAAGCTTTTCCATGGTTAAGCTAGATCCCTTGAATTTTTCCTGTCTAGATTACCCAAATTTGACTTGCCAAGCTGAGCTTAAATTTTGAAAAAGAGTTTTTTGTAATTACATAATTATATGAGGAAAATTTGAAGACTTAGAGTTTTTGGACTACCCTATTTTCCAGCTTACCTGGTAATATTTCAAAAAAATTATTTTATAATAATTGCTTGTACATATTGCTTGACCCAAAGTGGATATAAATTACGTATGTATTGCCAAAAGTTGGTATTCAAGTAAAAAGAACCCTTCAAAAGCAAAAACCACTGATGATAGTGTGGATTTATTCTAAGATTTAATAAAAATTAATTTCAAAATGAGCTGCTCAATCCAATTATAATTCAGAGAAGGGTTTTCTGTGCTTTGCATTGATATGGACAATCTTGGCAAAGAAAACTTAATGCGCTGGACAAAATAAGGTTTATTTTGTATTACAGCTCTTAATTTTATTCATTAACACGCTCCCTGCCAGGCCTCAGTGGTGTGATTATTACATATCTGCCAAGTATTAAAAAGCCACTGGGGTGGGCATATCATATCTCAGACTCATTATTGCTAAGAGGTGTTGCATGCCGTAATGTGCTCAAGTTGCCATATACAGTAACTTACAAAAGTTTAAGGACTAAGTTTGTGGTGCCACTTCTGCTTCTTGAGGAATTTTAGTCCCCCTACTATTTTTGTTTTCCTTGGTCACTCACGGAAAATATTTCATCTGTCTAAGAAGATAAATTCACTCATAGGGAAATCTTACGTGCAAATTGATCATTCTGTTTCGATTTATGTCAGATGTAATGATTATTTTGTGTGCATTTACTGCATACTTGACTCGATTTTCACTTCTAAGTCAGTTTCTATTGTCCGTACTATAATACCATGTTTTCAAGCAGTTGCGATGGACTAATGGAGTGAACGTGTGACTGTGAAGGTGATTGCTACCAATTGCTACTAGTTTGAGTTCTTGATGCGGAGATTTTTCTTACATTTTTTTTACTCGTTCAGTTGTTTTATGTTTTTTTGTAGATTTCACATCATTTTAAATTTACTGCAACAGCATCAAATACTTTTTTTATAAACTGTGATGAGTCACATACAAGTTAAGAATAGGTCAAGTGTGTTCTTATCCTTTTTAAGAATGGCTACATTTAAAAGGCAAGGGATTAAGAAAAAGAGGGTCAGCCGGTGGTGATGGACGAATAATAACTTGGCGTTAGCGTTATTGAATAGTTCAAATACCGGTGCAAGAGTCACACATTCCGTGTTATTACTAGAAACCTACTATTCTTTTTCGATTGATATCGATCTTAATTATTTGCTCGAATTCATTGACTTCGCCCTCTCTTCGGTTTTCTCGGTTGTGATGTCAGATTTGAAAACTTATTTGCACCTTTAAGGAGTGTGGGCAATTTGTGATCATTAATTTGGTTAATTTACCTTGTGTATCATCATATGATATCTTAGTTGAGATATATAAAGCGTGTATAGCCTTCGTAGTCATTGCATATTACTTCACTTGGGTTTTGCATTCTCCCGTTCTCAATTAATGCAACAATCCAGCTAATCTCTCAGAACGGATTTGTCCTATTAATCAGTGGGCTGAAAAGAGGCATGTTGACGGTGTATCCTATTGTGAAATATGCAAGTATGCAAAACCAAGAAGTCCTAAAGATCTCACCACTTATTGTGGTGGCACACCTTTATATCGTCATTGCATTAGGTCGAGCACATTTTTCAGGATTTCAATCTTATGGGAGTCCTATATTGCCTTTAGTCATAACTGCTAGCATACATTTTGTAAAATAATCTTTAATCTTATTTCAGCAAACAAATTACCGTATTTATCTGAATATGGTCCCCCCTTTTTTCCAAAAATGCCCATTGCAAAAGTAAGGATGGGACTATATTCCTACGCATTTTTAAAATGTTTTCCCAAAACTGAAGCCTCAAAATTATGAGGGGGGGACTAGTATATATTTAGAGGGGGACTTTATTCAGAGAAATGCAGTAATAAGCACAATCCTAATTATTCTCTTTAGTAATCTTAACTTTTCCTCGATTGAGGAAATGTTTCTTGAAAAAAATTGTGCACCCTGGCATTAGAACCCGAGTCCATGTAGTAAACCTACGTGAATACCATGTCACCATGTTAATTTAATTGAATGGTAATGCATGATTAGACAATAATTATTGAGTGATAACCCAGGACACATGAATCTTACTGTAAACCATGCCAAAGCGGGCAAAAGAAAAGCATATGAAAAGGCATTCAAAAAATTCATTTTCTCGGGTCTTCCTTTAACTTGTATTCACATATTAATATTAAAAAAACATTGAAACTCTTCATAAACTATGAGTAAGTACTGAATAAGAATTATGACAATCAGTGCATAGAAGTCGTAGATTTTCATGCGCGAAAAAATTTAGCAAAAAACATGAGACTTCATCTCAGCAATCTAACGGTCTTACCACTTCTCCATGTCACAAATTACCAGTATGTGAGAATTGAAGATTGCTGTAGTTGTGAAGCGGTATGGAAAAAAACCTGGGAAAAGGACCTGAGAACATGAACATTGGAATAGCGAACTAATGGAGCGAGGGAGTAGAATGTCGTCTTGGGTTATCAGTCCATTTGTATTTTATCTGTGTATAGGTCTCCTATAGGATGTTTTCAACTTTTTTTGGAAAAACTTTACTCCTTACTGGAGCAAATACTTTGTTCCAGGCCCGATCAATTAATAATCATCACTGGTGATTTTAATGTGGATCTTTCTACTGTCTCTAAGGATCGGACAGACTTGCTCTGCCTTCTTAAGTCCTATAATCTTTTCCCTCTCATTGAGCAACCCACCCGTGTAACAGACCATACCTCTTCTTTATTAGATAATATAGTTACCAATTTGGACTCCACTTTAGTTGTGTCCAAGATTCTCAGGTCTGACCTTTCAGACCACTACCCTCTTGTTGCTAATTTTTCAGTGCCATCTACTCCGCGGGTTGAATATCGCATAGGTCGCTCTTGGTCAGCCTCAAATACGGCTAATTTCATCAGATTACTTGAAACTGAGACGTGGACTGATGTATACTCTTTTAATGATCTCAACTCCAGCTTTGACAATTGATTGCTTCAACAAAAAATTCTTAGCTTTCTTTGATTTCTCCTTCCCTGTAACTAGAAGGAAAATTAAACCCACTCCTTGTAATCCTTGGATCACCAATGAAATTCGTTATTTCTCTCGCCTCCTTAGAGACACTGCATACACCTGCAAAAACTCCAACAACCCTGAACTCAAATCTCAGTACATTGAGCTAAAAAAACAATACAGAAAAATGATCTCAGAGGATAAACATAACTTTAACGACCAACGAATTTCTTCTGCTGATAATAAGTCCAAAGTCATCTGGAAAACTATAAATAGTTCTAAAATGAAGCAGAAACCCACCCACCTCCAGTTAAAAGATGAATCTGGTAATATAATTAATGATCCATCGAAATTAGCTGCAGCATTTAACGATCATTTCTCGCAACCCAATGGTTCAACTCCCACCCCTGGACGTCCATCTCACCAACCCAACTGTTCAACAGCTTCATTATTCCTTTACCCCTGCTCTGAAACTGAGTTAACCTCTATTATCCGCAAGTCTTGCTCTAAATTTTGTGCAGGTACTGACGAAATACCATATCACTTAATACGCCTGTCTTATGATTATATTAAATCACCTCTTCTTTTCCTTGTTAATGCCTCATTACAACAAGGAGCATTTCCTGATTCTCTAAAGGAGTCTAAAGTAATACCACTCTATAAGAAGAAGGGCTCTATCCATGATTTCAGCTCCTATCAACCCATTTCACTTATAAATCAGTTTGGCAAGGTTTTTGAATTAACTTTTTATAGAAGACTGACCTCTTATTTAGAGTCAAACAACTTCCTATCACCTTTTCAATATGGCTTCCGTAAGTACAGATCTACCAGTCATGCTATTGCCCAGGTAGTCGACAAAATTTTAACAGCACTAGACCGCAAAACGGAAGTACTTGGCATATTTTATGACTTCTCCAAGGCTTTCGACAGTGTCAACCACCGTATCTTGCTGAATAAGTTACCCTCTTTTGGCATAAGAGGTATTCCCTATCACTGGGTAGAATCATACCTCTCCAATAGATCTCAAATTGTCTCAGCGGTGTCGAATGGTCATAAGTTCAATTCTCTTCCGAAATTTCTGACCCAAGGTGTTCCTCAAGGATCTATTCTTGGCCCAATTCTATTTTTATTATACATAAATGACCTCTCCAACTTTGTATCCTCTGCAACTGGTATTCATCCAGTATTATATGCTGATGATGCCAATTTTATTATAACGTCCTCAACTGTCAAAGGGTTACATACAGCAGCCAACTTTGTCTCCGATCAGGTTCTTACTTGGTGTAAATTGAATTGTCTTAATCTCAATGTCACAAAATCCCAACTTATTTACTTCTCTAATTTCAACAAAACCCCTAGTTTGCTTAATGTTGACCTAAATGGAACATGTATTCCACAGGTTGACGACACCATGTTTCTGGGAATGAATATCGATGCGCATCTTTCCTGGGAAAAACTTGTCTCTAATCTAGCTGGTCATCTTAGCTCTAAGTGTTTCCTAATCAGATCAATTAGATCCACTGTATCCATTGATGTTCTTCTAATTATTTACTATGGGGAATTCTACCCCCATTTACTATACACCATTCTACACTGGGGCTCTTCACCCCATGCAGTGACCATTTTTAAAATCCAAAAAAGAGCTATACGTTTGATTGCAAACAAACCATGTAGAACCCCATGTCGCCCTTTGTTTAAATGTCTCCGCGTGCTACCCATTCCCTGTGTCTACATACTTTCTGTTTTATTATATGCCAAGTCAAACTTTAAGGACTTTGTGCTAAACTCGGATATTCATAACCAGGGTACTAGGCAGCACGGAGACTTGCATATCCCATTTGTACGTACTAAGAAAGCTATCTGTGACTTTAAAACAATGACTCTAAGGCTTTATAACAAGCTTCCGAAGAACCTAAAAGCTCCCATGAGTTTGTCGACCTTCAAAACTAAGTGTAAAAACTTTTTATTATCCAATTGTTTCTACTCAGTTGATGAATATTTATCTTTGTAACTGCCTTTGTATTTAAACTGCCATTTTGTATATAACTTGATTTTGTATTCATGACGTGCCATATACAATGTATGTACAATACTTGTCGTCTGGCAAATTAATAAATTATTATTATTATTATTAAAGGAAAGCATGTGGTTCACAAACAACTTCATTGATAATTCAGAACCAGTCTTGAACAACTGAGATCTGGAAGAGCAAAGAAGCACGTGGTTGAGTCCAGCCTTAAGCGAACAGATAATAGGCATGGTGGAAGGCAGCAGAACAGTTCCCTAAATAGCTGGGCTGCTGACTTTGTAATGGGTAAGGCGTTTCAAGAAAAGCGACGAGTTGCTTATTGATAGGTGAAGGAGCGGCAGACCTTGAGCCAGCCATGATTTGGAGGACATCATGATTTACTATTTGATCTAGGATAATCCTCTGTGTCGGTAGAGTAATTGTCTCATCCAGGGAGGCGTAGTTTGGATGCAGCTATGCAACGGTTGGAAGGCTGTTGTTCAGCGGAAACAATTTCATTAACGAATAGTCTTTTTGGGACTTCACCATGGAGGATGAGGAATACGCAGTATGAAACAAATTCTTTTAAGTCATAAATTGCAAAGTATTTTGTCCATTTTTTTATCAATTATGATATAAAGTGATTCAAAAGTGAATTAGATTGCATTGCGTATATCTGTGAATGACAGCCGGAGAATGAATGCATTGAGAGTTTGAAGAATATTTTATATATAGATTAAAAAGCCAACAGCAATCGAAAACAATTGATAAATTTGCAGTAATCAACTGATGACCCTTTGCATGACCCTTTGTCAATTACTTTAACACTGACAGTGGTTTTTTATGCGCCCCTCACTGCCAGGTTACGGATGCCATCTATTACAAATTTCTAACCTTCAAAATGTACTGGTCATTTGTAGGAATTATGCCTCTGATCCTACCCAATTCCTAACTTTTATATGTATGACTTATTATTGTTAAAAAATATATATAAAGCTGTTGTAGCGAATTTGAAGTACAGTAGAATCCTGATTTAAGGTTTTTCAGCGGGGACAAAATTTAAAACACTAAATGCGGAAAAACACTAAATGAGGACCTGCCATTTTTTTCAGGTTTTACGGTCTGTAATGACTGGAATGGCTTTTTATGAAAAAAAAATATTATTTTAAGTAACTAAAAGGTGCTGAATGCAGCAAAAAATTCTTTAATAAAATGTTCTCTGCCCTATGAAGGTTGGATAATACTTTTCAGGAATCAGCTAAAAAAATGGGTAGCAAAAATAAGTAATGAGAGGATGACAATTGTTTTAATGAAATATTTTAAGAAAATTCTAATAAACATCAACTTAAAAGCATTCCCACAGGGATTATTATTATGGACATTAGTGATTCCATTTTTATGCATATTTCAGTGGTCTCGATGAAATTTAGAATTTTTTCGGTAAAAGTGACATGTAGGTGACTATAGCATTTCTAATATAATAAGAAAAGGTGTAAGTAGGTACTCGAAAAATCATGAGGAATGAGTGAAATAAAGGGACAGCAGAAGATCGCTAATTCCGAATTCTCAACTACCGAATATCTAGTAAAAGGGAGGTTTTCTGGAATTTTGCCAACTTAACGTTTTCTGTTGCCTCGGCGAAACAAGGGATTTATGAGCCTTTAAAAAGCCTCCTATGCGCACATTTTGGATTTCGAGGTCATCCAAAAAAGTAGAATCTTATTTCTAGTATGCGTATAAGTCGATGGCGATTCAACTCGATGATAACACCAGATTCGTTGTCATATATCCGCGGCCTTATGCAGGTCGAATGGAGCCGGGAGAACTTGCTTACGCGGTGCCCTGATCACCTTGACTCGCCTTGTTTCTCGGCAGCTTTTAATAAAATTTGGTTGGACCTTGAATAACGATTAGCTAAACTCTGTTAAGTGAAAAGGTTTAATCTTCAACAGAACTGGATTTCATCCGAAAAGTTGTCAGTGCCTCTGGAGTTTGGCAGGGTTATGATGTCGAAGTCAACCACCAAGGGATACCTGCCGGATTTTCGTATTTTTCCGCGCTCATCTATTCTTCCGTGAGTATGCGGTGATTTTTTTTCTAGTATGAGCGATTTCTTTAGAGCCATGGACCGTGATAGTTCGTCAAAACTCCGATTGTCATTCTCTTTTGACATTAATTAGCACCAGATAAAGATTTTTGAATCGACAGCGATATCAACCAGCCGCATGTCGATAAATTGGCTCCGGGATGTCTAAATTACGATGTAAAATAATGTTGTTCCGTAGGGAAAGAATGCTCTCACTCACGGTCATGACAGGGGAAACACTTCCTCTGTTCTTTCGCTGTTCCTCCGTGGAAACTGACCTTGGAATGAATTATAGAAAGAATCTTCTAGTGAACTGCGCAATTGATATTGGGCCTCCTCTTTTGAACAGAGAAAGTAGCCGACTGAAAAAATTTTGGGCTAATAATCGACTGCCCGTAGGGAGTAGAGTTGAAAGGGGCATAAGCCATCAATTGAAAACATAACGAGAAAACCATTATTGTAGCGGCCCTCGGAGGATAACTCGTGTCATCAGTCGTCACGTATCATCGAAGTCAAGTTCAAGAAGTGAAGGATAAGGTAGTTCGAGGTTATTAAGGGATGACTTTGCTCCATTAGATCGGATCTGATACTAAAAGTGCCTGGTGTTTGGATGAGAAGGGGAGCGAAACATTACGAGAAGACCCAGCTTGCGAGTTGAAGGTCGCAGCGCTGCGCTCGCGGAAGAAAGCAGTTGAAGAAGCGTTCCCCGGTAGATTCTATCGACTCTTGGTAAACTTTCATGAGACTGTTCTTGTTGATGAGCATAATTTCGAAGATTTGGATGTACCGTCATGAAAAAACGTTAAATCGGGCAAAAAAATCTTGAGCGGGACAAATTTTTACGACCATAAATGCGGAAAAACGCAAAATGCGGAAACACTAAATACGGATAATTTTTACATTGTCCTAGTAGGGAATGAATCGGGACCCAAAAAATAAACGCTAAATGCGGAAAAACGTTAAATGCGAAGACGTTAAATCCGGATCCGACTGTATATAAAAAATACAAATGAGTGAACGACTTGAAAAAAATATTACCAATTTTTTCCACATCCGTGACTCGATCTCACAATCACCGCCATCTCAGTCGCACATTTACTCCACTTGTCCATCGCAGCTACTTGAAAGAAAGGTATTATTGTAGACACATTTAAAACCAACAGTGAAAATTGAGGCAAGTACGCAGTAAATGCACACAAAATAATCATTAAATTCTAAATAAATCAAGGCAGAATGATCAATTAGCAAGTAGCATCTCCCTTTCTATGAATTTATCATCACGAGCAGGAGAAATATTTTCGTATAATGACCAAGGAAAACAAAAAGAGTTAGGGAAACTAAAATTTCTCTAGAAGCAGAAGTGGCACCACAAAATTTGTCCTAAAACTTTTGAAAGTTACTGTACATTTGAACAGGAGCCAGCTATAATCGCAGTAATCCTGTAAAAAATTTATATTACAGACTATCTTGGCAATTGGAAGAGAACCGTGGTATATGTTTGTGCGGCGATTATTATGGTGGAATGATGCTTGTGGAACGCTTACCATGTGACTGTGCGGGAGTTATAGGATACATTATGAGATATAGTGACCCATTCTATTTTGGGTATCACTACCTTGAAAGCTTTGAAGGTTATCCAACGGAGAGGAATTTCATCCTATTTGACGCTGAGGGTATGGAAACCGTGTCTTGCATGGCATGGCATCCAGTATACACGGGTAAGTTTTGTTGGATTACATTGATTTTACTTGTCTTAACCATTCTTTTGCTTTTCATTACTTTTCTGCTGCCACTCCTGTGATTATTCTTTGAAGCTCCCACTAATTCCATATTTTTTTTGGCTCTTTTTGAAATGCTTTTCCCGACTTTGCACATTTTTTTTCCAAAGGATTTACTATTTTAAATTGTCCCGGAGGTGGCAGGGTAAAGTCCTTGCCTGCTGATCCTTGGGTCATGGGTTCGAGCCCAACAAGAGTGGGTTTATCCCTGCTCAGGATATGGGTGTTTGTAGGGATATGCGAGTACTCGAAAATTCGAGTTGAGCGGAGTAGTTAGTACTCGATCGGAGAGATTCGAGTAGTATTACGAATGTCGAGTCGAGTAGTTTCGATTACAGAGCTGTCGAGGCCAGTAAGTTCAGAAATTTGCCGACTGGAGGCGCTATCATTGAACTTATGTAATAACATCATATTTAAAGTGGATTAGTCAATACAATTCCTTGAACTGGGTGTTTCAGCTTTTGTATACATAGGAGTCGACCACTAGAGTAGTCGACGTGGGTGTTGAGTAGCTTTTCGTCAGCTGCGGCATCCGACCGTCTTCCGCCCCGGTGCATTGGCGTATTTGGAGTAATCGGAGTGGACCACAGCATCAATTATACTTTCTCATGCGATAATTTTATACCCTACCGTACTTTCTTTACTCAAACATCGAGGGAATACGTAGAAATTGTTAGAATTTTTATGGAAAAAATGAAACCTTTAGGTTTTACCGGGCAATGCCAGTTTTTCCCGGTGTTTGACGTCACAAGTAGTCACATCTCTTAGCCTTTTTGAGCTCTAAGTATGTCCAATGCTAATTTTTTGTTAATTCCTTAATTTCATTTAGTTTCCCTCTTGAACTAGCAGAAAATAGTTTCTACGGTTGATTAAAAGAAGTAAAAAATAAATAAAACATCTTTTTTTAATCTACAAAGTTAAGCTAAGTTCTATAGTTTGTTCGCTTCGTCCACTAAAATTCCATGATTATTTAAGATCCAAATAAAGCATTGATATAACTTTTAATAAAACTTCCCACAACTTCTATAATAGCATCCTTCAACAATAGGATGTTATTGTCTAGCATTGAAGGATGTTATTATCTAGCATAAATAATATTGTCATCATCTTGAAAATTTTCTAAAGTAGTGCCCCCGCACCTCCCACTTACCCTGGCGGGTATTCCACACCCCCATACACCCCAGTATTAGTCGTGCCTAAAACCTCCCCCAGCCTTAATTCCTAGCTGCGCCCCTGACTGAAGTAGTAGGATTCCTTCACCTCCTCATGGGAACCAAAAAGTAGTGGGTTCATTATGGTGGAATTCATCATTCCACAGCTAAAATTGTTTCACCAAGTTTTTTTTACTGTGTTGTTGATTGTTATGTTTATATGTTTTAATGGAACTGATAAAATTCAATTAACAAATTATTCCTATTAACTTGTAAATTATAATTTAAAAAGATGTCAAGATATTGGTTGTTCATGATTCACACGTTCTATCAATCTTTGAAGCTGGTTATATCTAGCCTCTTCCTACCATTATGTAAATGTGATTTCTATGAATGAAACTTCTCCATCGGCCGTAGTATTAATTCAATAAACATTCAGGTATATGTTTGCGGCATGCAGCGACGCACTGGTGTATGGACTATGGTATCTTCGATGTAAAGTAAAGTTATGTCTCAGTAATTACTCTGTCGATTTAAATTATGACTCAGAATTTAGGTGTGGGAAATTGGAAATGCTGAACTATGATTAAATTTATGTTTTGCCTTCCCTTATTGAGTAAATGTTGAGTTTCCGATCATAAGGGTTAGTTTCTGAGAGCAGTGCATCAGTTACTCCGCAATGCACAGGGTCGTTAATATGAATCCGGGAAAGCAGTTTACTAGGATAAGTCAAACCACTGTGTGATGTCGGTAACTAAATGACCAGATACCATTGCATGAAGTTCTGCTGCGCATAGGTTGCCCAGGAGGCAACTAGAACGTATGCGGTCTCTGAGCGTAACAGCATTCCAGCTCCGCACGCAATGTTTGGAAACCAGTAGCTCAGAGTGCTCTTAAAGTCAATAGGCACGCACGTGAAAACTGTTTGCAGGTCCGGGAAGCTGTAACTCCTATTCCTGCTCGTGACCAATCAGAATGCAGCCAACATGTTTTGGGTGATTCCATTGCTTTCTCTTATTTCATAGCAAAATCATAAATCACTGTATGAAATATGTTGTCATCTTTCAATTTTGTTTTGAAGTCGTACAACTGCCTCACCGCAGTGCCTATAATATTTTGCGAGCTCTAGTTGCTAATCTGATTTGTCACCAGACAGCCCATCATGCAGCATTGAGTCTTCTTCCCACGCGAAGTTATGGTGCATACTACTACAGATTTTGGTGGCAGCAGCATGTGTAGGTAAAGTTTAGTGGGCCTCCATCCAAACTGATCTTAATTACGGCACAAAAATTATGGTCACTGGTGACTGAAAATTTAGTTCCAATCGTTACAAAGAGTAAAATAGGGACTAAATAATAAGTACGCGGTCCTGGCAGTAAACATCGAAAGATTCATGTTACAATTTTGTTCAGATATGGCATTGTGGCTTGAGCCAGTTATCATTTGCAGCGGAGCTAAGCTCTAGGTTTGCGTTCTTCCCCAAGACTCGTTCCCTGTGGGCACTTTCCCCTCCTCTCTTCGCCATTCTCCGTAATATTATAAGAAGTGTATGAAAACTGACTTATATCTGTCTTCATTTTTAATTGTTAAAATTTTCTAGTAGCAAAGCTTTCCCAATAAGTTCACATGTAAATTTCATCGGGACTGCAAAAAACTATTTGTAATACCGAAAAATTTGCTATATCCATGTTCATAATATTTTGGTTATGCTGTGTTTTCTGCATTTCAACCTTTTTTTATGATGGTACTTGCCTAATATTTCTGTGTTCTTCCACAGCTTTTCTGTAATAATTTAAAGGGTATTACATTTTTGGTTGGACAGGTTGTTTTGATCCCTCATGGAATTTTTTTGACTACTAACATACTTGGATATAATTTTTCTCATGTAACCTCAAATGATTTCCGTGTCAAATGCAGTATTATGAATTCACTTCAAGCAGATATATTCTTGAATGAAACACACTCAGGCATTCCAACCGGGTCTGATTTGGCTCCATGTTGACGTTTCGACAGCTTTCTCCATTAGCATCAATTATCAAAAGAAAATAGAGATGGCACTTTTCCACAGGTTTATTTAGAGTACGATGCGTTGGTCCTTGAGGGCAATAGTGAAATAAGCTGTCAAAACATTGGCATAGAGCCAAATATGACTCAGTTGGAAGCCCAAGAGTGTTTTATTCACCTTACTCACCAGAAAAACCTGAAGTCCTTCTATTATGTTCTTATTTTCCAGATGTTGTGGCCATCGCCCATAGAGGATTTATTATCACTGAAAGAAGAGATTACTATCATGTTTATCCTGGTCCAGATGAAGATGAAATTTTGGAGTATGAACCACATCCAGAGCATGAGATAATTGAATGGAAGATAACCCGTGATGACTTTCAGAAAATGGTATTTATTTCCATTGAATAATATTGATATGAATGTTAGCTCTTTCCACTCTCAGATTTTATGGATGCTGCAGCTCTGCTGACTGGCCTTTTTCTTCATTGAGGTGGTTTATTCAATTACAGTAAAATCTGCTTTTGTCTGCTTATACCAGGGAAAGACATGGAAAATCAAAACTTACGGGTAATTCGTATGAAACATGTAATTGTTTTTAATCTTGAAATTGTGCAAAGCATATCTATATGTAAATGTATGTAGTGCTTAATCTTTGCTAAATTAAAAAATGTGCAATATTTTTTGCACCCTTAATTCCCTGTGAATATTGTTAGAAAGATGAAATTAATGGACAGAAGTTTGTCTGTAAGCTTTTGTTGAAGTAATGGAACTTTTTTCACCATCTGCTTATGAACGAAATAGCTATTTTTCAGTTAGTTTAGCATACTTATTTGAGACAACAACAGATTTTGCCTAGCCTTCACCTGAACTATACATTTATTCATTGCTATGCTCTAGGTGAAGCCATATGGGTAATTGAGGTTTTGTTGGAACTTGGGCTCCTCTCCCACATTGTAAGTGACCACTAATTTGTTAATTGCTTATTTTTCTATTTTTTGAATAAATTTCTTTTTTTCACTTCCTGATATCCTGACAAGTTTTAAGGGGTTATTCTTCTACAGTCAATCGTAGTTACCTTTGGAGTGTTTTTTGGTTTTATGGGTGTGTTAAACTGAAATAGAAATATAGACATACTAATCATATATGAATATTTGCCTTTCAGAGGATTATTTATTCTGACACTGAAGTTCGACATCTACAGTACAATATGGACTATCCAACTCTTCTTGCTGCAAGTAATACTCGTGGTCAAATAATGATATGGGACATGAATATCTATCCTGTTCCTGAAACCATTTTCATTGATTATATGAAATCCTTATTCAGTGTAAGCTTCTAAATAATTAACAAAAAATTTTATCCCTATTTTGTTGAAATCCTTCATGAATTTTATGAATGGAGCACTGCCGTTATTAACATACTGTTCATCTGTTCTTTTACAGAGTGAAGTTGTACCTTGGTTTTATATTCCACCTACTATTGCATACATTACTATCGAGTCATGTGAAGTTTTTTCTCACCGTGACGAAATTTATGACATGCAGTGGGTCCCAAGTAATAGCAGGGTAAGGGATGTTACTCTTTTTGCTGAATATCGATAATAGTCGAAAATTTGGGATTACTTTATAACTAACTGTTTATGTTTATTGCTACTTTTCAAATGATTTACCCTAATCATAATGCTGTATTCTGTGCTGCTTTAGTGCAGTAATCGTGACTGGTAATTGTTTTAATCATGGAATCGAAATATCTCTGCATCGTTCCCTCCTGGCAGTTGGGGGCTAAATTTTCCCACTGTGTGATTTTAGACATCCTCTAACAATGTTGAAAAGTTATCGAGCTTAGTAAGTAAAGACAGTCGACCAAAGCGTAATATATTTGCCAGGTTTTTACTTGTCTGTTACGCTGAAGTTGACAGTTTTTGTCTGGTGAATATCGTCATTATTTTATAGTCAAGAATTGTGTGGAAAATGTTCAATACATGCAGGCCATGGGCTAGCCTTGACTTTGAACACGAAGCTAAGTTTTTGAGCATGTGATCATAATCACAGTGAACTTAAGATTCATTTCTTCATGAACAGTCCAAGCCCATCTTAGCATGAATATGAACCTGAGGGTGTGATCCATCAGAAACCATGCCTAGCAATAGTTCTCACCTGTGGTATACTATCCATAAAATATATGGTATACTTTCCATTTACTTACTGTATTGGTATCTTCCTGAAGGTCTCACAGATCTTGTTATTGATCTTCGTAAAAGGTAATTTCCTATAACTAGAGATCCGTGAAATTTGCGAGACGCGATATCGTGAAATAAAGTGAAATACCGTGAAATCGGTAAATAAAAAGAAATTTCCCTTTTTTTGCTATTTTTACACAAATTAGCAAAAAAAACACATGTAATGAGTCATAATTGATTTAAGCCTAAGCCTTCATTGTTTCATGCTGCTGACGTTCATTTGCTCTATCTCATTATGATTCGGAGATCAATTGGATTGTTTTGTCTCGCGCATATTGTATTTGTGTAATATTGGGCGCTGTAGTGATGTCTCTGCCGGACTTTGCTGTTAAATTTATCACAGCCTCTCTCATTGATTCACATTTATCAATCCTAAAATTCTCGTAAAAATGCCTTCTCTCTCAAAGAATTAGATATTTTGAATCAATGATGTGCTGAAAGAAATTTAACACGGCCTCAGAAGAGCAGATGGGCTTTCAGACAAGCCGACTTTCGCTGCGTCCATGGCACAGTGCTGTGCTTTTAAATAACCATAGGTCTCTATGGATGTCTTCAAGCGAGTTGAATCGCTCTGTTGATGGCACGGCGCCGTCAACAGCACGCCGTGGTCATCACAGTGTTCATTTCAATCCAGCCGGTGATGGCTATCTTCAGCGTGAAATACACACAGTTCTACTTTGAAGCGGCTTTTAGATGAGACAACTCTCTGGATTTCACAGCATCATGCCGTGAACGGTGGCCGGCGGAAAGTCGTCTTGTCTGACAGCGGCCTAAGGTCACGCACCTGGCACGCATCACTCACTGTGATGCAGTAGACAGTGTTAGTGGAAATTTGTAGCTGGAAAACCTTAAGGGTGGGCCTAATGTAAGAATTTTGTAGACTTAAATACGGCCGCTGGCCGGAAGCACTAGCAGTTGGGGGAAGGAGGGAAGTAATGGAGAGGATAGGAGGAGAGAGAGTTCTACTTATTAGCAGACGGATCTTCGGATATTCGACACTCCACTGGGCTTCAATGGAAAAAAAAGGAGAAGAATGAAGCCAGAAAATGCTGAAATCCTCACCATGGTTGCATTTTCCTGGTATCGTATTTCTATTTTGCAGTAGTCTGGATCCATGGAATTTGTGTCTGTGTTTTTGCATTTGAATATGTACTTCAAATGCAAAAACACAGAAAGTCTAACTTTGGATTTTAATTTGTTTTGCAGATTTACCTGTGGCAAGCTTTTGTTTAAAATGACAGACTTCTCTGAAAAGCATTTTTCTCTCCACATTTGTCTAGATTAGTACTGTGAAATTGAAAACAAATTTCAGTAACATTTTGTTAATTTTTGCTACAGTCTTCCTCACAGACACTATTATTAAATTGAAGTGTTCATGGGGCACCTTTTCTTGCTCACTCTATGATTTGACGAACTTGAACCATTTCCTTCATTTGGTGTTATCAGAAATTCAGTACAATCCAAAGTGTTTAAATGTTATGTTTAATGATTAGTTATAGTGAGTGACAAATTATAATGAAATGCCTAGAAATCGGCAAAAATTGTGACATTGTAATGACACTGCCAAGATTTTCTATAACACTGTAATCAAGTAGTTTTAAAACAAATTTTAGCAAAAAGTAAAGCCACTTTCACGGACCTCTGCCTATTGCACCTACTCGATGCTGAAAGTTATTGAGTACTGCAAGTTCAATCAGTCAATTTTGGTGAATTTATGTTATTATGAAGTACCTTTTTATTTGTACTATTTATGGGAGTTATTGGTTGGTTAAATTCAAACTGTGTTATTTTTTCTAGATGCTCGATGTTGGCACTATTGATGTAAGCTGTAAAGTAAGATCAGGTCTTATAGTGACAGCATCTGGAGATGGAACTGTTGGTATATGGGACTTGCAGTTTGTACATCCTAATATGAAAGATTGGAGGCATCGTCTAAGAAGAGCATTTTTTGTTAGCCGTGACGTTCATCCATTTTATCAATATGATAGGACCATGCAACCCATACAGGTATGTCAGCTAGACTGAGAAATTTTATTGCATAAAATATGTGTCCTCTTCCTCAAAAAGAAAGTCAAAGCAGTGATAGCAGTAATGGTTATACTGGGACAGGTTTTACACAATGTTACAAATATTTATGAAGTGTGTATTCACAGCACATTTTTACTCATTTTCATGCAATCATTCCAATTGAAAGTTATTCTCTTAGTGGCATATTTAATGGTGATATCTTTTTATCATTGCCGAGGCTGTAGCCAGAAAGACTTTTTTGGAGGATTTACCTGTGGAGGGACTCTACATTTTGAGGTGGGTTTGGTTGGAGGTGGCTGAATCAATGGGCTGGATTATACTAAAATATTTTTGGTTAAATGTACATGATGCATGTTTCACATTTTGAGTATCAAAGTCAAAGTATCTTCATGATATCATTTACTTACAAAATCAGTGTAGAAATAGAAATTGTATTTTGAAAATTTTCTTTGCTGTGGATAACTTTTGTAAAATCTTTTTCTGTGCTGCTTTTACTTGAGGAGGGCAATTAGGTTTTATTTTAATGGTAATCAAAAGCAACCCTTAATAATCACCACTCATTGCTAATTCTGTAGGTTGTAATACCATTGCTTTTGATTCCTGCTATCAATGTCTGTGAAAACCTGTTGGAATTTCTCTCTCCTAGTGTTACTCCTTATTCTTGGGTTTTCGGCATTCAGTCTCTCTACTAGTGTTGAATTTGCATCTTTTAGCTGATATATGCTCTGAAATTCAATTAAAATGTAGAGATCCCTTACATAGTTTAAGTCTCTCTATCATGGGAGAGGGTGGGAGTAACTAGGTGCCCTCTCCAGCGTCACTTGAATAGACTGTTTTGCAAAGTATTTTATATTTTACTGAATTCAGAGGCAGGCAGTCCATTTTGCACATTAGCATATAAGAATCCACTTTTGATTGTGATGCCAAAATTAGATAACCCTTTTTTAAAGAATGTAAACTGAGCTTATTTGCGTTGAGTGCTCCTGCTTATCTCTTACTTTTGCGATTTGTCCTGTTGTTTGTCTCTCTCTACTACAGAATTTTATGAATATTAAAGGAGCTTAACACAGGAAGGACCAGGGTTGTATGAGTGCTTAGATGGACCATTACCCATCATTTTGACTGTTAGTTAATAATTGAAATATTTCCTCGTATATGTTAGATTGAATTGGTTACTTTATTAAATATAACCTTTTCCTTTATTTATAAATGCAACTGTGTAATTTTTTACCGATCGTTTTGCAATAAAAAACTTTAAATGAACAGCGATTACTTAGCTCTTGCATTCCCTGCCCTGACCTACCACATGCCACTCGGCATGGCAGTCATGCGGCTTATTTCCACTCAAAATGTAATAAGGAATGTTAAATGCAAAAATGCGCTAACTAAAACATTAAAATGGCCAAACGTAATATTGTGTAGTGATTTCCTTAATAAAACATGCGTTTCTGTTACAAATAAAGTGGAAATGCTTAACCAGTCCTTTTCTCGGGTATTGGTCTTTAAAGGTAGACAGATGATATAGCTCCATTTCTGTGTGAAACTTTAAATTATATTTCAACAGAATACATACCATAGAAAAAAAACAAGCCAGAAAAAAATGAAGGTGACAGGAAAAAAATTCTGGGCAATATGATCCAGTAAATAGAGATTACCTGTCAAAATGTTGGGTCTGTTCCATCCAGTGTTAAGAGTTAGCGTTTGATTATCCCTATGCCAACAGCAAAGAAAAAATTCTTTCTCCGAATGTTTATCTTCCCTCCTCCCACTTCTTCCTCTAACCTCCCAGCCTCTTGCTTGTCTTACTGCATCATCTATTATAGAAATGGCCAAAATGTATGAAGTTGCTGGATATGGTACTTTCCTGGCGAATCTTGTTGATTAAGTCTTCACGGGAAATCATTCCCCGGAAGACGATGGCAGAGAAGGCCATTGAAACATTGGCAGCAATGTCCATCCTTACCCGTCTGATTTCCCATGAAGACTTCATCAATATGAAGTTGCCGTGTGAATTTGACATACTGTATATGTCTGAATATAGTCCCCCTTTTTTCCAAAAATGCCTGTGGTAAAATTAAAGGGGGGACTATATTCAAACGCATTTTTTTTTAACTTTTCCCGAGACTGAAGCCTCAAAATTAGGGGGGGGACTATATTCAGAGGGGGACTATATTCGGAGAAATACGGTACTTAAACTGGAGCCAAAGTTTAGCTGACTATACTATTCATTCACATTTCTCTATGTTGCTGTTCATTGTCTACACATTGAGTTATGGTGACTGGCTTTTGGAGTGAAAATTTTTAGCTTACAAAAATTGGCGTAAAATTTTTGCTTTACTTGACTGTACCATTCATTCACATTTTTCTAAGCTGCTGTTCATTGTCTATACATTGAGATATAGTGACTGGGGTGAAAATTTTTTGCTTACAAATTTTGGCGTAACATTTATGCTTTGGAATTTTTTCTCTCCATTTTTGTCATTCTTGGTTTACTCACTTGAGTGGAACCAATTTTGAACATTTTTTATCCTCTTCTTCTACTGAGCAAGTATTTTAGCTGTGGGCTTTTGTGCAACTTTTATTGCTACATCATATTTTATTCTAGTTTTGTGCTCAGTATTTTTATACGCTTTTAATTGCATTTTAGCTCAAGTGTAATTACTTATCATTTTTTTTAGTTTGTGTTAGCCTTTTTGAATGATGACCCAATTCCAGTGACTGCAGTCAGTGTTAATAACATGCGACAATGGGTGGTTCCTGGAGTATATGAAACCGATTTCATTGAATATAAATCCATGACTGTTGGTAATGTATAATACTAACTTTTAATATTATTAATATCCTTCTGTACAGAACAAAGTGTCTGGTCTCCTTTGGTACTGAGTGTCCTGTGGAAGTAAAATGCAAAAGTTTCTAAATGTGTTTTAACCCTTTTAGTGCGGCGTGCCGATATATCGGCTTTTACGTTATTGTTGTTAAATTTGAGGACATTGAAATAAAAAAAACTTATATATCAGTAAAGGTATAAAAATGTTGTGATTATTGTCCAATTTAATCTCATCAATTAAAAAAAAAAACACTTAAAGATATTTAAAAATTTACTATATAATGTTTATTTTTCCTAGTTGCTACATTTTATTAAAACACCCTCCACATTTTTCGACTGTACCCCGGGAAGAAGGATATCACTAAAAGGGTTAAGAATATATACTTACATGAACTGCTACCACCAATTTTTCTCTGGGAATAGTATGGTAGATATGTATAGATTATGATGTATGATATTTGGCCAATTCTGGGGTGAAGTATTTGAGTAAAGTTGATGGACAAATTTGAAATTGTTACATTTAACAATAATAGTAAATAGGATCAAATCTTCTAAATTATTACCTAAATGTATTGAACAAAGTGTGAGCTTTGAAATTACTTAAAATTCATGGCTCTACGATGTTGGAAGCAGAAATGTAAAGAATGATATGACTCGAGGCATGAATTTTGGCAAAAATATGAAAAAAATGAAACTGAGTGTGTAAAAATCGTATTTTTTTTAACCGCAAAATTGTCTTCCTGTTGATTTGAGATGGAATGACCCATGTATGCATGTTTTCATAAGACCTTGGTTGGGAAAAACTCAGTGAAAAAGTATGTCTGTATGAGCTCTCAGAAAATTTGTGGAATTTTTGGTGGCTCCACCTCCTTCCTCAGAAGTAGAGGTGAAAGTGGAAATATGTTATCAAATGTAATCAATGTCAATGTAATTAATTTGAGGGAATTGAGGTAGAATTGGTAGGATCGAGGCCACCAATAGGAAGATTCTGACAACATGAGGGGCCATGGCATTTTGGACCCTGGAAAGGAGTGCTAATGGAGTTATAAGTTCTAAAAAGCTATTTTTCACCTTAAATGTTAGCAAATTTTTACTGTGCCAAATTTATGAAATCTGGCACATGATTGTTATTAGTCTATAATTTTTTTTTCAGAGTTTTTATTAGCTATTTGGACCTTTTGGCCGTAGTATGAGGTCAAATAATGAAATAAATTTTAGCCTCTAGGGGTTTAAAATGTCAGAACATTCAAGTCATACGAAGGCAGAATTTTGTGCCATGACTTTTTTTACAAAGTGTCCTCGGACATGGGGATCACAACTGAAACCCTCTTTGCATAAACAAAAGTTGTAAACAATTTTGACCACAAAATGTCTGCAGTGAAGGCCAAATTGATGGCAAAAGCAAGGATTTTAATTTTTCAAAACATCTTGGATGAAACTAGGGAAATAAGAGGATTTCGATGAAGTGTAGGTTAACATATTTGGAATGTTCTTTACAGAAAAATATCTCCTTCGGTATCATTAGGATCATAGGTCACAATGAGTCGGAAAAAAATTGGTAGGCAAACGCGACAACGGAAGAGTTGACTTATATATGAAAGCCAATTATGAGGTATTCCCATGTACCAGTGGTGGATACACTTAAGGGGGGCGCAAAAGATATTTTGAGCTACCTTTACTTTCATTGCAATAAAAAATAATGACGTCACATCCAAAGTTTAAGAAAGTTTCATTTCAACTGATTGTACAAATATAGAAGACATTGCCATCTTAAGCATAAAAAAGTTACATTTGTGGTTCTGTAACGTTCGGCAGTGCAGGCGACCCCGCAATGGGGGGGGGGGGGGCACGCTCCCCATCTGTATCCGCCACTGCCATGCACTCTCCAAAATCCTCAAAGTCAAACCTTGATCAACTGCTACACTCATGTTCCTCAGCTACCTTCTGCACCAGAGGTCTCTCTTGATCACATCACCTGGGTACTTTTCCAGCTATGCTACGTTGTCAAAACCTTCCTTAGGCCTTGTAGAATGAAGCAAGGCCAGAACAGATACATTTTAGCACTCACTAAATGACAATTGATGGATAATGGCATGTTTTGCTCTCCCATATTTAAAATTAAAAGTTGCAGAAGAGGTGACTTTGCTTGGTGTACTAGCCAGACTGGTACATCAGTAAGTTCTGTAAAATCAAGGCTTATGGGATCAAAGTTTTACTGCACACCCTCACAATTTATTTCCAATTGAAATAAAATACTAAAGAAGCATTACAAAAAACCTATTTTAGAAATTATTTTCACATCCTACACTGCACCCCTCTGTGGTATTATTGGCATGCTTATCTCGTTCTTCAAAAATCGTATGGGGAGAAGGATGTTTTGGTGGCTTAATTGGTATTAGTATTCAATGAAAAATCCTGTTTCAATTCTGCAAAAATAGATAGATATGGTTGTGTGAGAAAGTACATGCTGTAAAGGGCAGACCATTGAGTTCCCCTGTTTAAGACAAGTGATGGTCCTCTATTGAATTTTTCCTATTGTGTTCTCTGGGTTTGGCTATGGGCAATGCCACCAGGTATGCATTGTAATGTATGCTCCATTAAAGCATCTGTAAAATATTGTTGTCATTAATTATAAACTCTTGTCCTTGTGTAAAAATTATTCTTTGCTTAATGAAAACAAGGTTTTCTTATTTGGCCAAATGTAATGTCATTCTTTTAGGTGGGAATTATTTAACGTGTGTAGTATCTTGGCATGTAGGTTGTAAAGCACTAATTTTTGTTATTGATGTTTCATACGCCTAGCACTTGGTGAGCCAAGACTGTCTTCAATAATGAAATGCTTCCTATTTTCTATTTTCAAAACTTTAGTTCTGAAGAGGCAGCGACCAATAATGCATGCATGTATAACTGCTGGACTTGCTAATGGGCACATTATTGGCATGCTGCCTGACACTGTTAATTATGAATTCAAGAAAGGCTTGGAGAATCCAGATTTTTACAAGGAATTATATTTGATACCTGAAGGGGGTAAGTGTATGGACCAATATGAAGCCATTTCAAATAGGTTTGCCTGATAAGCCTTAATGTAGTGTGATATTTTTATGCCAGGAATACCCTGGGAAAGCCATGTTTCTTTCTCAACTGATGTCTATGGTTGTTTCTTTTGTGGAAGGCAGGTACTTTTGTCTTCTATCTCCTGGTGATGGAAGGTATTCTACCTGTGGTGGTTCATGCTGGTTCTCAAATATCCTTCCACAATGGCAACAAGTTCCCAATATTTTCCCACATCTCTCTGTACCTTTTTATGAATAGAATAGAATATATTTATTTGCCCAAAAGATACAATACAAAAGGTAGACCAAAGTAAGTATATGGGGCACGTCATAGAAAATGTATATACATAAATACAATCAATGAGTAGATGCCAGATAGTCATTTACTGAGTAAAAACATTTATCTAGTAGATAAGAGTTAACTTGTTGTTTGAACACCAAAAATCTTTTTTCCTTTTTAATATTTAGTGGCAGATTATTATATAACTTTACATACATTGCATGGAGCCCTTTCGAAGTTGCACTTAGGTTTGACATTAAAACATGCACATCATCACAACTTCTTGTCTTATACGAATGATAAAATTTATTTGTTTTAAATTCAGTAAGGTGTTTACTAGTATAAAGCGCAGCATTATAAATATACACAGAATGAAAAGTTAGAATTCCCAGTCTCTGAAAAAGAGGTTTACCATGTGCCCTATAAGACTCGTTACATATGGACCTAATTAACTTTTTTTGAATTAAGAATATATTCTTTGCTCTAGAGGAATTTCCCCAGAGTATAACGCCATAAGAGATCTGGGAATAGAAGATACCGTAGGACAGAGTTATGAGCACATTTAGGCTGACAGTATGCTTCAGTATGAAAATTCCTTTAAACTAAACAATCTAAAAGTTTGAACAATCCCAAACTGGGTATTCATTGGCAAATGACCATCCCTTGCCCACACCTAATGTAACAACACCACATGAACACCACACCTAATGCAAGTGAACGCTGAAAAAAACCTGCCAGAAGTACTTAGCCAGTTTCTTCCCCAGTGACTGTACCCATCTGAACAGACCAAAAGCTGATGTCCATTAACATCTTCAACTTGGCAGAATGTTTTTTTGGGTTTTACAGGTGGTTAAAATGTTTTTTGCTTTTTCAGATACATATTATTTTCCTCTATATTCATCAAGTGATCAGTGATAATGGTAAAAAAAAATTCCTGGTTGGTATCCATGATTTTGAAATGGACCACATTTTTTGTCTTTTACCCCCAGATAGAACCGGACAGTGTTTAATGTGTAGTGGTGTACACACGTTAATACTTGCAGTATGCTGGCATCTATGTTGTGATCTTGTATTTAGACTTCTCAATGTCCAATGTAGTCATTCTTTCGGTGAAATTGAATTCTGAAGCAATTTAAGTAGCATAAAGTACTGACTATTGAATGCATTTATTTTTATTGAATTATTTTTGAGAATCAGAATTGCAACGTGAAATTGCAGTCACCTTTCAGAAATTTGGCCCCTATGGTTCAGCAAAGGGGTAAAAAATTTATGTAAATTTCAGAAGGAATGGTATTACCCCTGCTACTTCTGTCAAACTAAATTTTCTCTTGAAGAGCATATGAATTTTACTGTTTTCTAGGAATTGAGAAGTATGGTTTGGCATACATTTATAGGTGTTATTTTCTCATAAAATATGTTCATACTGAATTAAAATGCTACACATTAAATAGTACAGTTATGTAAATAAAACGTTCCATCCATCAAATGAATTCTTTTTCTGGTTGCTTTCTCATTGTGCTCAATACAAATGATTATTTAGCTTACAAAACTTCTATTTCTTGCATAAATGTTATTTATTCATAGAATATGTTAGTATCACTCTTTCTTCTAGTAATTAATATGTCATATAGATTTTTAAATTACTCATTTTATCTCACTGGAATAAACGTAAATTTGCTTTTTGAACTTTTTCGCTCAAGTGTGGATCCAATTTGCTCATTAAATATAAGAGCTTTCTCCTCCTGAATCAATTTGTAGCTGTAATTTTCTGTTTTCATGGAAAACTTCTTGTATATTTACTCCAGAGGAGCACATGCATTACCAGTGTTTCAAACATGAGGGGATGATTTTGTGTTTGAAACGAAGCCGCTTTGCAGATGATCTAATACTTTCAGTCAGCCAAGAGTCCCTATGCATTTGGAAGGAACAGTCAAAGGTAAGATAACATGGTAAAATTGTGATAGGAATGCAATTATTATTATTAACCCTTCTTGTGCCAGCCTATTTTGCGTGGTATGCTGAAGAATACCAGGGCTTTTTTGGCAAATTTGTCAGTTTACACTTAAAAATTTATGTATCGACTAATATGCATTTTCAGAAACTAATTCTTCCGAAGAATCTATTAGGGTTAAGCCTTGTTAACCCTTAAGGGTGCGGGAAGGTATTTATATGTATTGATCGCTGACTGCAGCATTTACCCAAAATTTTTATTGCTACCTGGATATCTTCCACTTGGGCACTTTCTCTCACTTTAAGGATTGCTAAGGGGCTTACCTCTACCAGATCAGCCATCGTGGCAGGGGATGCCTCCTGCACAGGGGGTCTCTTCTACACTGGCTGACAGCTAAAATCATGAACTTCCGCATCCCAAGGTTTAATTTTGGGTTGAGGTTGCTTAAGCGTTGCCAGTGTCATTTGGTGCTGTTGTTTTAAAAGCCCTTTTTTCCCTCACTCAGTCACTTCATTAATGTATGCACAATCACATACAGTGGCAGATTTATTGGGGGGTTCATGCCTGCCCCCCAAATTTTATCAAACATTTTCATTTTTTGTTAATTCAACAGTGTTTGTATCCTTTAATGTCTAAAATTGTTTAATTCCTTCAGTTGTTATGAAGAAAAATGAAATTTTAGTCTCCAAAATGCGTAAAAAATGGGTATTTAAAAAAAAGTTTACCCAGGAGAATGACTTTCTCTCACATATTCCATACTCCCCCCCCCCCGCCTCCCCTCAATTTGATGTTGAATACCCTGATCACAGGATAATATTCTCAAGAATATGTATAAATTTATATTATGTCCCAGAGTTTCCCGATTGTTAATGCTTATGAATAAGCCACCAAAATGGCAAAATAATGGAGCACTCAGTGGCACAGGTGCATCGAATGCCACACCTGTGCGGTGACTATTTTCTTCCCTGAACAACGAATGCCGCACCGTTGAGGCGTGAATTTTCCTACCCTAACCAACGAATGCAGCACCTTTGCAGCATGAATTTTCCTACCCTAACCAACGAATGCCACAGCCGTGCGGCACAGGTCGAAAAAAAGTTACCGTGACGGACACAATAGACTCACGGACGCAGTCGTCCCATGAGATCCGGCTTAGTGCGAGCCCAGTCCTTTCTTCGGCCATTCAGGTCGACCCTTTCCTATCCTCTCCACATGGTCAATTACTGTTATTTGCAGTGTTTTAAGAAAAAAATATTTGTTGCTTACCTTTGAAATCCAATGCTAGAAATGAATTCATCTTTTTTTGCTGACCACATGAAAATTTCAAACGAAATTCTAAGGTTAATATCAACGGATTTATTGAACAACAATCGAAGATGCCATTGATGAATGCTTTTGGAAAATTTTGTGGTTCAATTCAAAGTTCGTTGTAACATTATTCCGTGTTTCTCATATGTCATTTCATTTCGAGTTCCCATATTCTACCATATCACTTGCCCGATTTCTTCAGATTTGGATTTGGGAAAATCTATTGCTTCTTAATTTTGCTGAGAAAATTTAAACCGCACATCAGTCGATTTGGATTAGAAATATACTAAATCCGTCAATCCATTAGTACTTCGTTTAAAATTTCTGCACATTCAGAAAAAAACACAAAATTCATTTTGAATGTAAAAAAATCGATGTGAACAACAAATATTTGTATATATTAAACGTTAACATTTCAGTCAGTTGACCGAGGACTCGTGCTGTTAAGGGGCTTTTAATCCTTCGGGGGTCTGGGACAGAGGCCGAGGAAAGGGATCGGCACCCTGCTGAGTTGGGTCCAAAAATGGTTAGCGAGGGAACCACTGCCTTCCGTCGACGTGAGGAAGCCTCGTACAGGGGAGCAAAGAAAATTTTCAAGAGACTCGTAACGAGGAAGAATTTCCCTCAACGAAGGTCCAGCCCGAAAGGGTTCAACTTTAAAAAATTTCTGAGCTCTGGGGGGTGGGAGTTTATCCCCCAAAACTGCACCACTGCTGTCAGCAGTATGTATTTATTTTAATTGAGTATGTTGTCCACTGTGGAAGATTTTGCATAAGTTGCCAAAACCTTAGTGTTTAAAAAATTAGAAAGAAACTTTGGATCTTGAAACTCAACATCCATGACTTTGTAAGAAAATAGATTAATGAGGTTCTACAACATATTTCCTCTTGATTCTCTTTTTTTAACATTTTGGTTTTTCGCTATCTGTTTTGTGCCGGACTTCGGGTGGAGCTGACGGGAATTTTCAAAACCATAACTCCTGACATCAGGTATAGCTGTCGCAGATTTTTCAATGCAAACGAGCGGACGTCGGCTCTAGCCGATACGAGGGAATGGAAATGACCGCTTAGGTAGCAATGGGACCCAGCTTAGCGATTCCTTAGGGCCACTCCTCGGCAATTAAGCCCGACTCTCTCAGTCAAAAATGATCATCCTCACGGCAGGAATCCGTTGCATGGTGGATATTTTGTCAATAGTTTTTTGAATGATATATTTAGTTGCATAATACAATTTTTTTATACTTTCAAATGAATTATTTGTTTTTTTCTGTGTGAACGCAATTTTAAACAAAATTTTCACGTTAAAAATTACCAGGTTTTAAAAATAACACAAAGATGGCAATATTCCACAGGTTTATTTTCCGTACAACACGTTTCGACCGTTAGGTCATTATCAAGTACAATAATGAATGGTTGGTTTTGGGGTTGTATTTATATAGAACGGATGGGTGACAGGTGGAAGGGGTCCCCTTCATTATTGTACTTGATAATGACCTAACGGTCAAAACGCATTGTACGGAAAATAAACCTGTGGAATCTTTGTGTTACTTTTAAAACTTAGAATGTCATTCCACTATATAACGCCTGCTTCTGTTACTTTTAAAAATTACCGACTTCCGGACTTATAGCCTTATTACCTTTTATTTACTAACTTTGTTGTTACTAACACTAGAAATCCGTTTAAAATTCCACAATGCTTAAAAAATGTGAGTTATTCTTTTAGAAGAGTAAATTATTGAAAATCAAATGCAGTATTTGGTTGAAAAAAACACCAGTAACACAATAATGTGACTGTGGGTTCGTGCTATGATAGAGTTAGAGGGTGTAGTCCAGTTGCTGGGGTTAGGGATGGGCACCCCTAAGATGGGCGCCGTTGAGCTGGGTCCCAAATCTGAGGGACGAAAATACCAGGGTAACTAGTTTAGCCCGTAAATGTCACCTCAAAAAAAGAGCTTCATACAGAGAGGTTTAAAATATTCTCATGCTACTTGTAGCATGGAAAACGTTTGCCAATTGTAGGTGCTGGCAGGAAAGGGTAAATGATTGCCAATCGATGCTTTCTCTGGTAATTTATTTTAGTGTCGAATAAGCATATAAGCAGGTTGTCCGGTGACCGGGATAACTGGTAGAATCAGGATTTATGCGTGAATTTTTAGTCTTCGGAGTAATGCATGATTTAGCCATTAATTTTTGTTCCAACCGGGAATGTCAAAACCTTTAATTTCTAATTAATTTTACATAAAATTTTGTCATTTCAACACCCATTTTCTGGTCTAAAATGCGTTTGTCGTAAATTTAAGTGCAATAACTTAGTAGAATTTTTACTTGATACAATTTCATGAAAACATATGCTTATCTATATAACTCTTTTAATTATGACAAATGTCTTGAGTTGCCAAGTGAGACTATTATAAATTAATGGTAAAATATCTATAGCTAGGTGTAAGACATTAAATTAGGAAAGTAAAATAGTGCATAAATATAATATTATTTAAAATTACATATTGAAGTAGTTTTGGGTTTTTTAAAATTCATATCTATGGCAGTAATCACAAGAAATTAATCTGGAATTTTGCAAAATTTCCCTTGAAAACCTGGAATTATGCATGAATTTTTCTGCTTTGATTGGCTCGACGCCCTGTTACATTTTGAAACAACTAATGTTTGATACTCCTGTTTTCAGCTCTACCAAGAAAGGCTGAAGCATATGCCTTGGTACCATACCGTTTACTCTATCCATATGCATGGTGCTCCATTGCAACCTAGGGTAAGTTTAAAAAAAATTCATTCAATAAGCATTAATTGTAGGTGTAAATTAATAGGATAGAATCTTTAAATAATTTTGAATAAACTATATAGCCTATGCATATGAGAGTTTTAGCTGTGACATTATGATGGAGAGTTAATTTTTGGGACCTGTATGCATTTTTGGCTGCTTAACATTAATCCTAGGTTTTCCAACAAAATTCGGACTGGGAAACTATGTTTTTGATGAAAATGTAGTAAATTGTAGCTATTTCCTCAGGTTTTATCCATGAATTTTTATGGCAAAAGTTACAGAAACTGAATGCAAATTGAAATCTAGAGAAATTTGTTTACATAATCAATTTTATCAATTATTTTATGGAGCTACATAAGAAAAACTTAATGATGGTTAAAGGTCAGTCTTAAAGCTGTTTCCTTTCTTTGGTGTCCATCACCACCCTACTGCCAGTGTGGCTTAGAGAGTAAGCGAGTTTTGCATAAGAGATTTACTATATAAAGATTTGCAGGATGGTTTAATGTAACCGGAATCAAAATTTAATTTGATTTCATTAACCCGAAGCTGTTGCATTATGCTAAATCTTAGGTGTACACACTGACATTTTATACTGGACCCTTATTTTAGCTCCTACTGACAGTGTTTTATTTTATTTTAACTGTCTATACTTCTACCTAATCTTGACATCATCATGTGACACAGTTTTAAGCAATGAACCATTGATACTCACTTAGTTGTAAATTCATTTGAAAGTATTTAAAGACAGTAGAAAAGAAATCATTTTTTCCTTCTACCCTTTCCCCATAATTGCTAATGCACTTACATAAATGTTCCTCACTGCTGAGGGGTAAATTGTGTGGTATGTATTTTGGGTCAAACCATCATAAATGCAGTTCAAAGAAGAAGTTTTATTTTCGTCAATTTAAATTTTGTGCTAACTGTGGATGTGATATTTTTTTAGGGACTAATTGCAGAGGATGATATTTTTTCTCTCCAACTTGCAGATCTGGCCTGTTTGGAGGAGAAAAGTATATCGTCGAAGAGATTGGTTTATGAATGCTGAATGGTCTCCTCTCATACCTACTCAGTTTTTTGTACTTCTGTCAAATGGTGAAGTAGAAATTTATGACATAAAAGTTGCTGAGATGCCAGTTCTTACTATGCTTATGGGAGCTAATTCCATCCATCGTAAGTAGTTAATGGATATCTTTGTTTATTTAAATCTTGCAAGGTACCTAACTGTGTTGTATATCTGGCTAAAAATAATTTTCTGTTCTTTATTTAAGTACAGCTGTTTACAATAAAATGTGTATGTCGTATTTTAATTGGTTGAAAACATATATCAGTGAAAAATGAATCAGAAAAGACATTATTACACTGAAGCACAGCAAATGCGGCTTCAAATTATGTATTTCATTACTCTTGCAAGCACGTTTTGCAAATTTTATGATCACGTTCAGGGTGTCCACATACAGTGGAACCTCGTTAAAGCGAGTACGGGCTATAGCGACACCCCCGCTATTACGAGAGATAGCCGATGCACCGTCAATTGACCCTATAATAAGCGTGTTAAAAAATTCGTTTTTACGAGACCCTTTCGGTGTTGGCTCTCGCCATAGCGAGGGTTTCACTGCCGGAAGACTTTCATCAAGTCTCCTTAACCTCTGTAATTGCTAGCGATCTGTTAGAAATGAAGTTAATGGAGTGCTCAGTCTCAAATTTATGTGGTAAACTGTCGTTCGATAAATATAATGATTGACGAAACAATGCTTTGCATGATTTTTATTCAGTGCGGCGCTTATAAATTGTTTGAATAGTTAGTCGTTATTTGAGTAAGGAAATTTAGTGATGCAAAAAAACATCGCTTTTCGTCTGGATTTATGATTACGTTTATCGGATAGATGTTTATCTGTCGCCGCACCACTCCTGTTCCTGTATATCTGTTCGCAACAGGTGTATTGGCTATTATTTGCTCCACCTCCGGTAAAGCGACAATTCGCTATAGCGAGTGTTTATTAGTGCACCGTGGGGTGTCGTTATATCGAGGTTGCACTGTATGTATTTGGGAGGCATGAATGGCAGCCGACGGAAAATCGTTTCGTCTGAAAGTGGTCCTACGATTGAATCGCGTACATATATTGTACTTCTTCGACTTACGAGCAAGGTGCATTCGAGAGCTTGTTCGTAAGTTGATAAACCTATGCAAGGCATCAGAAAGTGTGGTTATCCTGCAGAATGCAACACTGCATTACACTTTTGCGTTAACTCACGGCTGCTCAGTTTATCCATGGTGTCGCTGTGCCGCCGTGTTGAGCAGTTTATTATTGAGATTTTAAGAAGTGTGAAGCATGCGATTTAGTTGTCAATCATAACAACAATTTAAGTTAAATTTCAGAATACAGAATATATTTTGAACTGACTCACAAGTCACAACAAAGTAACGGGTGATGTGTTCAGGAGTTGGGGGAGTTTCACTATTAACTAACACCTCATATTCCTCTCTAAACTTGGATTGACAAGTCCTCTTGCCTTTTTTCATCAGACAAGAGTATAGTCTTTCATTCCATCAAAATGGAGCCCTTTGATGACACCCTTTGATTCCTATCTTTTTGTTTTCACTGTGAAAGGGTGGTTTCCTATTATTTTTTTATTGCCTAAATGGAAAGATTATTACTTCTGGAGTACGTATTTCACGCTTTTAGATTTTTAAATGACGATATCTATTTTTCGCGATTAAATGAAAAATGAAAATTTTCAAGCGCGCGAAAACGCGACGAGTAAGTATGAATGCCGGGAAATCTCTCCGTACGACGTATTTCTGGTTCCCGCTGCCACCCTGTGAGGTGACCTTGAGGCGAGGCTTAGTGCTGATACGACGCAGGCTGCTAGCGGGTAGCTGAGTACCCTGCTGGCTGGTAGCGCTTGGCTTAAATAAGGATTATTAATACCTTATCAAACAAAGAAAACTTTCCGACCCTAGCCAGTTTTAATAAGTGATTATTGAGACATGTTTCCCTGAGCTCTGCGCCTCATGCATGCATTGGTAACCTCAGACGATGTATAACTCCTATCTTCTCGTATAGCAACTAGGTCCCTGTGACGTCACGTGGAGTGGCATCGCATGGGTGCCAATCTGGCCCTTTTCAAATGAGGATAAAATTGACGATTGCCATTCGTCTAAACCGGTATTTCTAAAATGAAATAATTTGTATGTTATGAATACACTAATGGTGGGTAACGAATCGCAATCAATGCCTTTCGTTTTCTTTGATGAAGGAAACTACCCTATTAGCATCTTTTTCTGTCAGGGTGCACTGCCTTGGATGTATCTTACGAAGTTATGATTTTTACATCAGCTAAAGTTGCGGGGACGATCACTGCTGCTCCTTGGTTCTTGCATACACCTCTTTCACAGTTGGCTGATGGATTTACCCCGCAGAAGGTCCAGTTTGGTTTTAGTCCTGAATGTTTGTTTCATGAGGAACGTAGGGATACAAATTGGCTGATTTCTCATCAGTTTAATTTTCTTCAGATGAAATGATGAAGAAGATCCCATACAAGAATTAAAGATGTTGACTCAGCACTCTCCAACGATTCTTTTTTTTTCATCAGTTGTTGTGTTTCTTAAGGATTCAATCCAGCACCCATCATCTTTTGTTTCGTCCGCAAGTCTCTCAAAATGTTTCTTCTTCATCAGCGGGAACCTTATGCTCCTTCTTGCAGTTATACGCACAAATATCGTATAATTTCAAATGTTCCTTTAAAAGTGTTTGAGTTTTGTACCTCAATAACACCCTACTTTTGGCCTATTTGCATTTTCCGTAAATTTTTGTACTTCCTGTAGTACCGCTAAATCCATTTATTCACGCACATATTAATGGAAGAGAATAGTGTCACTATAGTTCTCACTCCTTTATAGCCACTCGAGAGGCCTCTTCATAGACCGTAGGTTCCTTGCCTGCGTTCTCGGATCTAAAAATATTTCATTATTTCTCTAAAAGTTGGTGACATCAATTTGTTTAGTGCCAAATAAGGGAGAAGTCGTATCACTACGCATCCTTTTTTACCTTCCACCATCTTCCGATGTATATTCCGCCCTCCTAGCAGCACACACAAGATCACGAGATAAATTTTGCTACATTCAAGGCTTGGGAGGGGGAGAAGCGAACAGGGAGCGGACGGCAGTGGCCTGCCGCTTTTGTATCCGCTACGCTGCGTGGTCGTTGGAATATTTTCTTCATGGACCCAGATTCAATTTTGGCATTTTGTGGCTAACCCGTAGCAGATATGTCAAAATGCACGAAAATTTTGCTCTATTTGGGCAGTGACTCAGCAAAATCTATAGGGAATGCCCATAAAAATATTAAATTTTCCAAATTTTGACATTCCCCCCCTAAATTGCATTTGAGCGAGGGTCAGGGGTTCACGTAGAGGTCTCAAAATTTTCAGGCCTTATTTTTGATCAGTCCCAAAACTCATTTTCATTGGGTGAGATAGATTTGAAAAAAATCGATTTTTTCGATCCGCCCTACTGTTCAGTACTGCTGGCAATATTTCTGCCAAAAAAGAATAGATTAGATCCACATAGGGTGAAAATGTTGAATTTTTTATATTATCCAAACCTGGAGAAAGAACCAGAGGGTGCATAATGTAATGTGGCTTGTCGTGCATTCTTTGACAACGTGTTATTTAAACTTTTTTGCTTGGAAAATAAAATTATGGAGATGATCTTAAGTTTTTTTTTACAGAACTCTCCTGCTTATTTACATCTTTGGTGAAATTATTTTCATTCACCTCTTGTGGCTGTTCATTTAAATTTGCCATTAATTCAGATGATAAGAGTTCATCCTTGAAAGCGAGTGTCGAGAACCAAGAACTGAAAAAATTTAAGAACCGACTCATCCTTAGTAACGTGTAAATGTTTTTCTGGGACAGAAACTTTGGAGCGAAAGAGACGGTGCTGAGATAAAGTGACCAAAATTGTGGAATTAGACATGTATCTGAATCTCAAGGAGATAGAAAAGAACGCTTTCGGAATGTGGCGTTTTATACTTGATTTCATGGGCGAGTCTGACGCTCCTTTCACACAGCACGGTTTCGCCCGTACGGCGGAAAACCGTACGGGACACATTCCAATAGTGGCGCAAAGAATCAGTTGGGAGCTTTCACACTGATACGGCGACGGTTTATCGCCGTGATACAGCTGCCGTCTGCCACTAGAACCATACGGTCGCCGTCCCCGTCGAACTGCGTAGTAGCGCATTGGAGTAAACAGCCCCTTTCACACAGCCCGGTTTCAGTCGTACGGTTGGTTCGCTAGCGAGTGCACGCTGCTCAGTTCACTGTGGAAGAATGTATGAAATTGACGCTCAGGTGCTTATATCTTTGGTAGAATCTAAGCCTGTGTTGTGGGACAAGACTCTTGCAGTATTTAAATATAGAAATGCGACGTGAAATGCTTGGAGTTTGTTTGGCGCCGAAACCTGATTTTGATGTCATCGATAGATAATAATTAATTTAAAAAATTGCTTGTTCTCGATCCATTTTAGCTAAGCAGTACACACAGACAGGTGCACATCCGACTCAAGCCAATGCTCAACTGAAGTCTCTCACCGTACGACGGGACCGTGCTGTGTGAAAACTACTTTTAAACCACTTACAACCGTACGGTTTTCCCCCGTACGGGCGAAACCGTGCTGTGTGAAAGGAGCGTGAGATTTAACTTTAGCGTCTGAGTGAGATGTCTCCGAGAGATCAAGCACAACGGGACAATGGGACTGATATAGGGAGTGTTGAAATATATTCAAACACGTTCAATCAGCACATTGCAGTAAAATATCTATGGAACCTGCAAAATGTTGGAATCTTGAAGAAAACCATCAGAAGAAGATGAACCTTCTTTGCATGAGAAAGCAAGTATGCAAGCAAGCGAACGAGTTGACAGGGAGGTGGTTCGGAATATCCATGATCATTTTCGTGACACTGCTAATGATCGCCAGAAATACCTCTGAATGATAGAACGCATTAATTTAGGGGAAGGAAGAAACAACACACACCTTTGTGCTCTACTGGTGGAAATTTCAACGCTTTAATGTGGTAAAAATTTTCTTGCTTTGTAGCATTTGAAATAGATTTCATTCTTCCAATGAAATGAGTACAAAAAAAGTTTTCACCAATATTGTTCAAAAGATAAGTTAATATTGGAGGATATAGGAGAATATCACATGTTTTGATGAACTGGATGACCGCAGTGCAGACTGAACTAAGGAAATGGGTGACTGCAGCGTCTATGATGAGACAGTGACTGGCATGCAAGTTGTAACACGTCGCAGAAAGGGTATTCTCTGGAAGCTCACGGGCAGCCCTGCAGACTATGCAACACCCAGGGGAAGCGGGGGTTTGACTGCACCTGGCTTGGTTGACAACAGCTACGCACAAACGCAGCAGTGAATTTCAGCTAGAGGAATATTCATCGCTACCCATAAAATATTTTGTTGCAACTCTTTACGATGCTACATACCTTGGTTTTGCTAATGTCTCTCTCCTTCACATAAGCAGTGAAATCATATGTAAAATCTTTTTTAAAGAAATGAGAGTCAAATTTGAGCTGTGTGCATTTGAGGTAAAATACATGCTATTATATTTGACGAAACTGACCCCTATAATTGACAAAGAGAGCTAAATAACAGTATGAAATACAAAAATGGTCAAATGACCACTCGCGGCCATTGCAGGTAAAAGCTGACATTTCTCTTGACCTGAATTTTTCCCCCAGAAAACTTCATTTTCACATTATTTGTTCCAAAATATTAAAATTTGAAAAATCTCATTGTCATTGAACAGAAAATAATGAAAAACGCCAATGGTCAATTGACCGCCCCCGGTCATTCTAGTGCTAACCGTTTCACTGCTGTGAACGTACCTGGTACGTCTGCACGGCAGGATGCTGTGAACGTACTTTTTCTTCCTCCCTACCATGCTTTTTTGCCAAAGCACTTCGAAGGGTCCCTAATCCGGAACCCTTTCCTCGACGAGCTCACCCTCGCTGGCCCCTCTCTTCGACCCTCTGAGCCTTCCTCCCAAAAAGTGACCGCTCTGACTGCATTTTGAAAATCTATCAATCAATGCGATCATCAAAAAATGGTTGTTTGCATCACACTCCTGCCAATCAGGCAATCGAATACGTCTTTGAACCGTGTTTCTGCGATGAGAAATAACGATTTTGTTAACTTTGCGAAAATGGCCAATTTCCTGTGGTCCGCAGCCACGTTTTTAGCAAAGTTAATAAAATCGTTATTTTTCATCACAGAAACACGATTCAATGACGTACTTGATTGCTTGATTGGCAGGAGTGCGATGTAAACAATCATTTTTTGATGATCGGATTGATTGGTTGATTTTCAAATTGCAGTCTGAGCGGTCACTTTTTGGGAGGAAGGCCCCCCAGCCCGTCTCTTGGACCCCCGCTCGGAGGGTCCAAGAGATGGGCCAGCGAGGGTGAGCTCGTCGAGGAAAGGGTGTACCACGCCCATCCTGGAAGTACCTGCTCCATGGCCCAACGTAATGCATTTTAACCTTTTTGCCGCATGTGAAGAGAAGGTTTTCGGAGATTGGAGAGCAGTGAAAGGGTTAATGGCATGACCTAGAGAGTTGCAGACGTTGGGTCAGAGACAGTTTAAGAAGCTAGAGAATGAGAGACAAAGCATGAAGTAGTCTAGGAAAATAGGGTGATATCGGGGCTTACTGAAGAAGATGAAAGTTGAAGTCAGCCTTTGTTGATGGACAACTTTTTACTATGAATGTTCACTTTTTTTGTGGCCAACTTTTCATTTTGAAAGTCGATCTTCGTCGGATATAGTCATCGAATTTCTGAGACTCAGATGTTTTGCATGTATTGTATGAGCTTTTCACTAATGGAATTTGTTTTGAAGCGTACTAAGCTGACAAAAATATACATTTTTATGTTATTTTGGCTTTTTGGTTAGAATGGAAAAAAGTTAGTTTTATAATGTGACCAGTCGACTTTCAGAGTCGTAGCGTATATAGACAAACTCAAAAAATGTAAGTCCATTTTCATGGAACTATTCCAATTTCTGGGAGAAGACAATCCAAATTCAGGAATGTGATGGACTCCCTGATTATCTTTTGTTTTAAGTTTTTCTTTGCATTAATTGAAATTTGCTAGAGTCAGCCATAATTTCAATGCTTATGATTAATTGAAAAAAAAAGGATGGAGTTGCATTTTGTAGTGAAGCAACATGCTTGAAAATTTACATGGCTGTGTGTCATACTATATGTTGGATGCTGTTAAAAATAAAGGTCATTATTCTTACAATGCTATGAATGTGTATATTTGTAAATGAATGATAACTCATCCTATGATTTATTCTCTTACAGAGGTCCTTCCCCTGATTACCACAACTAGAGTGAAAGAAATAGCTTTCGTTGAAGGTGAAACTTTCTATTTCTTTGATATGCCTAAACCATTGAGAATTAGAGATCCTAAGGAGGTATGTTGAGCATATTCATTGAATAAGCTAAAAGTTTTACATATAAATTGTATGGGAGTGGTTACTTATTATTATTAAAATTTAATGTGTTTATGGTGCTCATCTAGAAATTAAAATTAATTATTTCCTATGGTTAATATGTTTACTCTATAAATGCCTGAAATTTACCTCACGTTATGGTTAAAAGTTGTATGTGGTGTCCAGTGTTCTTCTATTAATGTTGAATTGTGGAGGGTGAGGAGTAAAATTAATATTTAGTGAGGTATGTGTTGCTAGCAGTACATATTGCAATCTGCATTTGCTGACTTTTGAGAAGCTATTTTGACGTTGGCTAATTCTGTCTGAATAACACAATAAATTTTTTGTCTCTTCTCAATGAAGGCTCAAATGATCACTGGAAAAAATCATCTGTATATCTATTGCCTAACATCTGTAATATGTAAAGTATAATACTTCTCTTTTTGTGATTTCATGCAATATTCATCTTAGGCACTTCCCAGTAGAATTTTGAGGTATGTAGAGTGTGGTATGCTCGAATAGTCTGCTAACTCTGCATCACAACCTATTGATTCAATTTTCTGGTGGAAAGCAAAAGGAATAAGAAGCAATTTCTAGTTTTTGTATGCATTACAGACTTACCAAGTATCAAAGAAAAACATCCTATCCCAGCAAGAAAACATGAATTTGATGGAGAAAAATGTACATACTTCATGACAATGAATTCGGTTGGTATTAATATCTGCCACCAACGCTGGTCTCTAAAAATACCAGTATGGGTAATTTTTAGCATTTGCTTAATCTTGATGTGATGGCAGAATCCTGCAGTGCTATTTGCAGTGTGTCCAGCGATGGGGAAAATCTGGAATAAGGTCTTTCCTTGATCAAAGAAAACGAAAGGCATTGATTGCGATTCGTTACCCAACATTAGTGTATTCATAGTATACAAATTATTTGGTTCTAGAAAACCCAGTTTAAACTAATGTTAAAGGTCAATTTTAGCCTAATTTGAAAAAGGTTAGATAGGCACCCATGCGATACCACTCCATGTGACGTCACAGGGACCTAGTTTCTATATGAGTAGTCAGGAGTCTTACATTGTCTGAGATTACCAATGCATGCATGAGGCCCAAAGCTCAGGGAAACATTTCTTAATAATCACCTATTAAAAATGCCTATATTCGGAAAGTTTCCTCTGTTTGATAGGGTATTAATAATCCTTATTTGAGGCAAGCCCTACCTGCTAGTGTGGTGACCACGAATTTGGACACAATATTTTCGTCTAAAATTCGGTCACGGAAGTATTTACACCCACTCTAACGCGTGAGGGAGGCGGAGGGGGAGGATGACTTGAGGCAAGGAAAGCGAAAGCAGAATACGGCAACAGAGATACACTTAGAGAATGCGGGAGAAGAGACAACTCAACAACATAGAGTTATTGCAACAAACACTCTACTTCCTTGGTTACTCCTATAGGTCAACTTGGGGGGGGTAAGACCCAGGAGGCCAAGATTTTGGGTATAAAAACTCTCAAAATCTGAAGGAAGGCATTTGGTGTTTGGGGAGTGACAACCGGGGCGTGTACCGCGAACGGTGGACAAGCAGTAATCTCCCGTGTTCTCCGAGCTGTATTCCGAGACTCTGTCGGCTGAGGTATCTATTGCCTAGGGCGCAACCAGAATAGGAGAAGGCAAAAGAATTTACTACTCAGTCTGAGAGTCGCTGCCCTGCCGAAAAGTCAGCCGTCACTCCGCCTAATCGAGCATCACACGAGCTTCTCGAGGAGACCCGAAGGTAAAGTGCCTTTTCACTTTATTTACAAAGTGGAGTTTGAACCAATTCATTGCTTCCTGCACCCAAAGGCAAGAACCCACATGGCAAAGCCGGGTTCGACCCTCACGAGAGAGGCCGGGGCGGACGCTACACTAGAAGGGTACTCTGCTAGCAGCCTGCATCTACCATCATCCAAAGCTGCTACCTGTTAGCAGCCTGCGTCGTAGCTGTGTGCACATCCTCGCCCCAAGGTCACCTCAATGGGGCAGCGGTAACCAGACTGACGTCAAACGGGCTTTTCCCAGCATTCATACTTAGCCTTCGTGTTTTCGTGCGCTTGAAAATTTTCACTTTTCATTTAATCGCTAAAAATAGATATCGTCATTTGAAAATATAAAAGCATGAAATACGTACTCCAGGAGTAATAATCTTTCGATTTAGGCAGTAAAAAATAATAGGAAACCACCCTATTTTGCAAAATTCCAGGTTAATCTTATGTGATAACGCAAAAAAGTTTAAAACACCCAAAATTACTTCAATACTTTTAACTAATATTATACAATTATGTATTCACATGGACAAGGAATAGGTTAGTTATCACACTTTGTATTTCAAATTTAAATTTATTCTATGCCAGTTAAGATGCTACTTTGACCTCATGAGTAGATGTTAACATCACCTGGAAAACTATTCTTCAGGTAATTGAATCTCACTTTAGTCAAAAGTGCTAGGCATTCTGATATCCCACGTTATGATATGGCTGTGAAAATTCTACTAAGCTATTGCAATTAAAATTATGACAAATGCATTTTAGGCCAGAAAATGGGTCTTGAACTGGCAAAGTTTCACTACCTTATCAAAGCTGGGAAAAACCCATGTGACGTCATTCTGGTTCCATTTGCTGCCGTGTGAGGCCACCTTGGTGCAAGGCTATGAGCGCCGATACGATGCAGGCTGCTAACTCGTAGCACTTGGCTTAAATAAGGATTATTAATACCCTATCAAACGAAGGAAACTTTCCGACCAAAGGCAATTTTAATAATAATAATAATAATACGTCTTTATTGGGCGAGATTGGGACTAGAAAGTCCCATCTTCCATCTAACTAGGTGATTATTAGGTATATATAGGTGAATGTTTCCCTGAGCTCTGTGCCACATGCATGCGTTGGTAATCTCAGACAATGTAAGACTCCTGACTACTCATATAGAAACTAGGTCTCTGTGACGTCACGTGGAGTGGTATTGCAAGGTTGCCTATCTGACCTTTTTCAAATTAGGCTAAAATTGACCTTTAACATTCGTCTAAACTGGGTTTTCTAAAACCAAATAATTTGTATATTATGAATACACTAATGGTGTGTAACGAATCGCAATCAATGCCTTTTGTTTTCTTTGATCAAGGAAACTACCCTATTCCAGATTTTCCCGGTCGCTGGACACACTTCAAATAGCACTGCAGGATTCTGCCATCACATCAAGATTAAGCAAATGCTAAAAATTACCCATACTGGTATTTTTAGAGGCCAGTGTTGGTGGCAGATATTAATACCAACTGAATTCATTGTCATGAAGTATGTATCTTTCCGGGGGGGTAGATTGCAGAGGGTGGCAGAATTTGAAAATTTTATGAAAAAGCCATCTAATTTTACTAATTGAATAACTGAACAATATGACTGATTTATAAATTAGTAAAAAATAACATTAATAAAAATTCTTAATGGCAAACATATGGTTTGTTATTTTAACTACCACATCTCAAAAAAATAGCTAATGGATGTATTATATTTTGGTGAGAGGTAGGGGGAGGGAGTGAGTGAGGGGGTGAGGGGAGAGGGGGCAACAAACTTATCTTTGCCGCCCTGACAAAATTCCTTATCCCTGCCGTGCCTATACCATGAATATCCATGTGTAAATGAAGCATAGATTGCATTCGCTTGGCATTTTCATGTGATGCTTTTGCCTGGGAAACATTGGGGAGGATCAAGGCTGTTATTTCGGGGGGTTGGGAAGGGGTGGGGGGGAGAGGGGATGGTTTACCTCTTTTCATGGTGCCTTGGTGGTATGCTATACATCTCAGGTATAACACATATGAGGTCTAAAATGTAGAGACTTTTTTCTTGTAGATATCCTTTTAATTTTTAACATTGTTTTTCAAGGTGGTGAAACAAAAACTTCATCGGAGTGTCATCTTATAGATTGATATTTTTCAACTTTTGAGGGAATACAATAAGGTGTCTGCTCCCCTCTCGCACCAATAATCTACCCCTGGAAAATACCTTTAAGTTGGTATAGCCATGTGTATTTTATGAAATCTTGGTAGAATATCTTTAATGATGAGTTTGGGTTAATGAATTAATATGGTGATGAACGGAGGTGGAGATTTGATCATGCAATTCAATACATCCATTATTTTCCCATAAATATACATATATGTATATTGTAGCTTTTTCAAGTTTTGTCTACTTCCACAGTTTTATTTTGGTCATGTATATTAAAATCACTGCTTTTCAATTTTCAGTTGAATAGTTTGAAGAGACTTGCTGATGAATGTGCTTGGAAGAGGTATGCGTACAATGTATGGCGTCATAGATTTGATCGAGATAATGCCGACTATGTGCGAAGGAGGGTGGCTGAAATCAAGGCTACTTTTGCTAAAAGGAGATTGGACTTTGTAACAAGAGCCTACAATCTTGTATATTTAAGGAGAGCAAAGGCAAAAAGGGCAATGATGCCATTTATTGAAGACTTGTATTATGAACAAGTTCCTGCTGCTTGGTGGGAAAAATATAAGAACAGAGCCATTAAGGGATATCTTAAAAGGAAAAAGGATTTCCTGAAATGGATTATTTGGGATGATGTAATAGATGACCTTGAGCTTGAGGAGGAGCGTTTGGCTCGTAGACTTTTTGGGCCTCATAGATGTGCTTACTTGCCGCATGAGAGATATGATAGGGAGTTGGCGGACATACTGTGTGAGCATTACCTCAGAGAGTACTTTCAGGTAATTTTATATTCTTTATTTAGTGTTTTGAAATAATTTTATATTTTTCTAGTTCTTAGTAGATTATGGTGCAAAACCCATGATGCAATGCAAAAAAGTAAAAGTAATTGAATTACTGTTAACAATTACGTCTTTGGTATTAATACTTGTAATCGATGCGTTAAAAACATAATTTTTATTTATTATCCAATGCAAAACTCTTGCAAGCAATCATTACGTTTAAGTAATCATTAGACTTTGGAAATCAAAAGTAACAATTTCAGTTCCATGCCCACTGGTCGAAAGGCAATTGCTATATCAACTCCATCCACAGGCAGGGCTCGCACCCAACCATGTATGAGATGTGAATTTTGTCATAAAACCTTAAAAAAATGTCTCAAACTTGATTGTAGATTTGCGATTGACAGATGATAAAAAAATCAATATGTCGATCATGTTTCAAGGTCAGTGATACGCAGACTCTGTCCACGCATTTATCTGCATAGGTATATTCCAAGCGCAATAATTGGTCCCAGTGCCATGACGACACATTGATCTTAAGCTTGTGATTTGAAGACCAGTAACCAAAGTGTTCATTTACTCTGGCAAAAAATCAGACTTCCCTACCACCCTGCTCCCTCCATTTTCCCACTGAAAACCTTTAGCAGGCCTTGAATTTTGCTAACGATAGGTGACGTCATAAGACATCATAACTTTTATTGCTGCATTTGCATTCACGGCATCTGTCACGTTTATTAAATTTCTAGTTAACGTGTGGCCGGTGATTTTTATATGATCAATATTTCTTGCTAAAATGGCTTATCAATAGACTGTGAATTTGACGGCATTTAGACCGTGAAAACCTGGAAAAAACCGTCAATTTTATGATTTAGTTTGAGTGAGAATCCTGACAGGTGTAAATTTTTGGTGGAACTGATGTACTATATTTATGCCTAAAGTGTCTAAATCAAACATTAAAATAATATTGTGTGCAATGGCAGTAAATAATAATAATCAAAATGCTGGTTTTCATGGTAGTACTCCCTGTTTGAGAAAATATTGACAGCAATCGCATCATGTACAGGAGCAGCATTTTAAGTAATTTTGATTATAGGTAATTGTAATCCTATTGATTACTTTTTGAAAGTGTAATTTTTGAATGCAGTTAAAGACATATTTGACAGTGTAATTGAGGCCGAGTACATATCTTTCTATACTTTTCCCATCACTGAGGAAAGCTATTGAGGAACCAGAGGGTGTGCTGTTGATGGCAATGAAGTGGAGATGAAGAATGGAAAAGATAGCGATCTAGAAAGAGAACACCCAGGGTTTATATGAGGTTAAACCCTTAGACTGTGGGGGTGTTTTTAAACGTTTGACCATTGCTCGACTAACTACAGCAGTTTCCCAAAATTTTTATTGCTTCTCAGTTAAAGCCCAAGTGCACTTTCCCTCACTGTAGGGATCGCTAATGCGGCTTAACTCTCCCTGGCCACCCCTCACGGATGGGTAGTGCCTCCTGGCATTTCCTATGGTACTGCCCATTTCGTATTGTTTCCTTCCCACTCCATGCTGTTAATATGGGTACAATAAGTGCCCAAATGTAGGCGCATCCCTTGGTAAGAAAGAAAGAAGGGTTGCCGCAGATTATTAGGGTTCACTCCTAGCGAGACACTTTAGTCAAGCTAGAAGGAAAAATATTTCTTCGTTCTCTCCCGCACAGACTGGTAGCTGAAATCATGTATTCCCACAGCTAAAGGGTTAAGGGCAAATAAGACTGTTGAAGTATAACCCTTGTACTGCCACCGGGCCGATATATCGGCCCTCGCTGGCTGAGCGAAAACTGCCAGGGGCCGATTTATCGGCCCGAATTATTTCACTTTTTTTTTCGTGATTGTGGCCTTTTCAACGGCTGTAATTTATGTATACCCCCATAATCTATCTATGGTTATAAGATATAAATATATCTTAAGAGTTAGGAAAAAAATCTAGACATATTAAATAAAATTAAGTAGCTGAAAAATTTTTTAATCTGAAATATTGCTAATTCCGGAAAATAGCCTTGGCAGTCTTCGCACATCCCACCTGAAATGGGCTGGCAGTAAAAGGGATAAGGATCAATAGATGGAAAATGTGTAACATGCCTTAACACTTTTTGGTCTGATGCATTTGAAGTTGATGGTTTGAGGCGTTACTTTATGGAATTTATTCATATTGAATGAAAATTAAGCCATGTTTTCCCACTTTAAATATTTATTAGATCACTACCATGGTTTCAATGCACTGCATCATCCTCAGGCCTGAGGATTATGCAGTGCATTGAAACCATGGTAGTGATCTAATAAATATTTTATGTGGGAAAACATAGTTTAATTTTTATACAATCTGATGCATTTTACATTTGACTAGCCCTTGAGGCCAGCCATTTTGGCATATTTATGGGGAAGTTACTAGTATAAAATTAAACTAATTTTTTTTGGAAGGACAAAAACTTGGTCCAAATAGCTCCGAATAATTCTGTAGAGGGGAGTCACTAATTACAATGCAAAAACACGTAAAAATATGTGACCAAATCACTACCGCTGGATGAGAAAACGCATACTTTCATGTGACCGGATCATAATATGTTAATTCCATCAATATCTTTTTTTTTGCTCTGTTCTGGTCCCTAAACCTCTATAGCTCTATTTGCTCTTGATCCTGATTACATACCTGGCTGTTTTTTTTGTTGGCGGCTATCTTTTCTTTCCTTCCTCTATACTCCATTGACCACTGCAGTACGTACTTCCTCTCTTTGTGTAACTGCTAATATTTATAAGCATTGTTTTGACATTTTTATCTTCAGGAAATATCAAATTTGTGCCAAAATAGTTTAAACTGCTTAAAACTGGCTGTGTTCTATTTTTATTCGAAAATGTGAAATGGTATGTGATCCAAAGTTTTGTCTCATTTGTAATCACTGACTGATTAGTCTGAACCATTTTAGTAAAAAAAACTCATGAGTATGTATTGGGATTGTAATTATTTAAACAATTTTCATTGGTTAAGTATGAAGCATAGATAAGAGGCTACTAAAATTAAAAATGGCTTATGGTTTATAAGGTCAAGTGAATGCTGTCCCATGATTTCTCAAAGATCTGAGCAAAGAACCATTTAATTGCCTTGGAATGATGTTTTAAAATAAAGGTGATTTAATTGCATTGTAAATAAATTTGATGTATTCTTTTTTTCAGCTTTATTGGGATATTCGATTTGAACAGCAGCACATGTATGACCATTTGTATGTTGAGAATTATGAAGAAGATTCAGCATTTGCACTTAAAAGTGATTATTTTTCTGAACTATATGTTCCTTTTAGTAGAGAAAGACAGACATATTATGGTATATTATTTGAAATAGTTGAATACTATGAAGCACAGAGGGTAACTGATTTAAGGAAAGAGGAAATAAGATGGATAGGGGCTTTAAAGAAATATTACGATGTTCTAGGATGGGAAACCCCATTCATGAATTACATGAGCTGTGTGCTCAAGCGAGAACTTGGCAAGGCTAAAGAGTATCCAAAAGTTGTTCATGAGTCAGAGGTACCTGATGCAGATCCTCCCATGAACAGAATGTGGGAATTATGGGATCTGCTTGACATGGGATATGTAATGCCTTTGTTTGTTGAGAATGAAAGTATTGAAATACGGAGGGAAGCTATTGATGTCACAGAATACTAGTGTGACATGTGACAATGTGAAAAGTATAATAGTTGGCTGAATTAATAAGTAGAGAAATATGATAAAATGTATTAATGTAACATGACTGAAAATCTTAACTATTTTTTTGTCCTAAATACCAATAAATAATTTATTCCAAATGTTGTGAAAATGATGTGTTGCTATTCCATTGTGGCCAGTTAGAATAAATATTGCCTCCGCTTAACTTTAAAGTTGCATGAGGTAGTCTTTTTCAAATGCTCATTGATTGAGGAATATTAAAAATCTAATTGACTGAACTTTTGCCCTTGTTGTGGATTGATGTGATTTAGTTTTTTTACAAATGCATGATTTAAGCAATTGGGAAAAACTATAACTCCCTTGGTGGAAGGTATAATGCAACTTGCCCTGGAATATTTACGAGTAGTTGCCTCCTTCCCACATAGATATGGACTCATTTATCTTAAAAAAAATTCATCTAATTCCACCACAATTCCTCAGGGTATACACTAGCATTTCTACAAATTTCATTTGCTTATAAATGCCAGTTATTCTGTCAATATTTAAGTTCATTCTTAGTTACAGAGCCTTCTGATGAGCTTGCTCTTTCCTTGAATAAGTGAGTGGGAAGCTTTGCATCCAGAAAGAGCTTTAGGTGAAGCGATTGAAATTTGCTCATGCACATTAATTCAGAAGCGAGTTCAGCCTTGAGGTGAGTTTGTCCCTCAATATTCATCCTCATTTGAGCAATTGAGTGCTTTTAAGTAAACGAGATGTAATTTTTTATGTGTTTTGATCTGGTTAAGTTGATTTTTTTTGTTAGAAGAGACAAACGCCACTCAAATTCCCTTAAATATTTCTTAAATGATTCAATCCATCACCCTGGTGTATATTTTATGGTATTTACAAAGGATATAAAGAGAAAGGAAACCATTGGGGAACTTGAGGGTGTGCCAAAAATTTCTGAACACATTGGCACTTTATCCTTACCAGTCATCCCCATATATGTGTTCATTGGTGGTAAGCGTACGGTGAAAGTGACTTAGGGCTTCCATAAGATTCAATGTTTTCCTGAAACTTTTTAGACAGAATGCAGGCTTGTGTTTGATATCTTTTGACTGACAACTTTCTCACTGTAACCATTTTGAGGGATAGGAAAACTTACTTAACAAAGTATGTAGAACTTTTGAAAAATATTTGGGGTTGGTTCATCAATATTCACTGGAAAAGGTGAAGTTAGAGAATTTGCATCAGCTTCAGTCATAATTTGATCCCTCTCAAAATGAACCCCCCTGAGCTGGATCCACCTCCTAATGAAGCACCCCTGAAAATTTTTTTTGGACACAGCCTCATGAGGTACTGACGTTGATGCTGGACTTAAAAATCATCGATCATCATCATCATCGACTAACTGCAGCCTTTTTCCAAAATTTTTATTGCTACCCGAATATCTGGTACTTGAGTGTTTTTCCTCATTGTAAAGGCTGTTTTACACGGGGCACATCAGTGACATCTGTACGAAGGCACAGTCACTATTGTGTCGGGTAAAATGGTGAATTGCGAGAAGCATAAACATGTGAGAATGCATGGATGCGAGATTGCAATTTACCATGAGGATGATTGCATACCATGTCTCTGAAATGATGAATCTGCGCAATTGAGCGTTATTAACGGAACCTATTGTGAATATTCTATGGAAAACATGAGATTTAATACAAGGCCACGAGTTATTTCAAGCAGAAAATACCAAAAACTTGCATTAAAAATAGGATGGATGCAAATATCTAATGTTTTAAATGCATCTTAGGGTTTTGATGTACAGAGAAAAACTTGTAGGTCTTTTAATCGTGCATTGTTTGACATGGGGTTTGGAAGGGCCAAAAATGGTTTAGGATCTTTGTGGGTTAACTCGAGCGAAATAACTACGCCCTATGTACCTGTGAACAACGTATCCATTTATCGAGGACACAAATACAACTTTGTCGTACTCAGGAAATAGGCGAACTAACCGATGGTCGCAGATTCAATCATAGCTGCGTGTCGTCAGGCAGGTCTCACTCGCCGGGCTCCGGGACGCTACTCTCGTCCAAGGGCACCAAATCGCTAGGGTCTTTTAATCGCGCATACCGTCCCGTTACCGTCGCCAAGTGTCCTCCGCCTGTCTTTCTCCAGGCGGTGCTGCCTTTCGGCGGTAGCGCGCAATGGTTCGAACGCTACAAATGTCACAAATTGCCCCTCAAAATACTTGAACAGCCCCTCGTATCCCATTTCCAAATGTGGCACTTGTACCTCGGTAGCTCTCCTTGCGTCAATTGTTAGGAATGAAATGATTGGGAAAGGCAAATACCGTGACTCAACGGGATCGCAGGTGAGTAAGAAACCATAATGGGGTACAGTGGCGCAGCGAGGGGGGGTTTTCAGATAAACCCCCCCCCCCCCCCCAGAGCTCAGAGAAATTTTTAAGTTTAATCCATTTTACTTAATTAGATCAGTAATACTTACAGCATAGTGATAGGATTGATCCAATATCCCTCAGAAAGCCGTAAAACTCGCCATTTTGAACCATTATTCTTAAAAAAATTTCTGGAGGAGGGTCCCCACAACGCCTGCCTACCCTGGCGGGTATGCTACAGGTACCCATCACACCCCTAAGTATTAGTTGCGCCTAAAACCCCCCTAGCCTTCATTCTTAGCTGTGCCCCTGATGGGGTAGCAATGTTAGTTACGGTAATTGGGGATTGACTATGTAGTATATTTACTTTTTTGGTGTAGGGTCTTGCTTCCCGCGGCCTTAAATAGCCGTTTTACACGGGACACATAATTGCACAATCTGACGTGTGTACGAAGGCGCAGTGACGTGTGTACGAAGGCGCAGTCAAAATTGAGACGTGTAAAGCGGTGAATTGCTAAAACACATGTGAGAATGCATAGACTTGAGAAGCCAAAGTAGCCAGTTATAATTTCTTTCGTGCGTTCGCGAAATTTAACGCCATAATGAGAAATCAATGATCAGTTCTAACTTGCGTGCCCCGTGTAAAACAACCTTAAAGACGCAGCAAACCCTTTGTTGACTCCGGCAACCACGAAAATTAAAACAGATGATCCTCAAGTCGGTCTCTAATGCATTATCACCCACCGCGCATTTAAATGGGTTTACAGAAGTCGCTCACGGACAAATTGATCCGAGTTTCACGGAGAAATAAGGTACGATTAGGGTATTAACCGAAATTTATGTACACGATGATGTGATCTATCAGATTCATAACTTTTCAATGCTATTCCTCGTAATTAAAAAATTATACTGTACAATATTGGAAAAAAGTGGATCGCATTGTACTCATCACAGCGTCGCGGACATTTTTGAGAACCGATGAAAATGCGACAGAAGTGGCCACAGAAATCAGCCTTCTGCGGGATAGATTTGGGCCTCCCCTTTCCAGACTTCTTGCCGGCGACCCATGAAGTCAGGCCATGTAAGCTGAATCTTAAGGCCGTTTTACACGGTACACGGAATTGCGCAGGTTAGAGCTGCATTAATTTATAAAATGGCGTGGAATTGCGCGAATGCATGAACGAAATTAGAACAGGGGCTATTTTGCCGTCTCGCATCTACGCATTCTCGCATGTGTTTTAGCAATTCACCGCTTTACACGACGCAATTTTGATTGCGCCTTCACACGTACGTCAGACTGCGCAATTCCGTGTACCGTGTAAAACGGCTTTTATGCATCGCACGTATGTATCTTTGGCTGCCTACGTTAACGGCGCCGAGAATATTCAGTGCCGTCGTTGTTGATTCTTTAATCACAGACTGACGATTAGAAATAGTGATCAGCGAAAGTGCCAAATACTAAATTTGTTTCCGCTTTGCTACCATTTCTGAGGTTGCTAACGATAATTAAATCGACGCGCGAAAATCTCTTAGACCCGTGATATACGGTTCCAACGAAATCCTGGCCAAAACCCCTAAATTTTATTAAGTCCTAAAATAAAAATTCAAAGAAATGAGAAAATATGATCTAAAATATTCATCATTCATTAAAACTAGTTATTAGGCCATAACATACTCGAATATTAGTTTCAAACTAAATATAGAACTCACGTGGACCAGTAATTTTAGGCGGAACATAAGGTAATACGTGATATTACCTGGTCGATCCAAACCATTCTCTTTTTTTACGACGTTTTCAGTGAAAACGGTTTTAACTTAGTAAAATGTTTGCATAAAAAATCCCGAGGAAGTTGAGAAAAATAGCTGCATAGAGTCTAGGTTAAGCTCATAAATTGTGTCATGCAAAATTGAAAATGTTATTTGAAAAAGGTAAGGTAGCTTAGTGATGAAATATTTGAGCAAGGATGAATAATTCAATTAAATTCAATTATAATTCTATATAATTTATGCATACAATAACAACATAAATTTCAAACGAAGTCCAGAAAATACGCGCAAAAATTCATTGTAACGGAATATAGTGTCGCAGTCTTAATGAAAAAATGGGCCACTCTTTCAAGGATTTCGTGCTGTGGTGAAATAAAAGACTAAAGGCCATCCAGGCAAACATATTTCATAATTGATAATAATTATTTAAATTACTGAAATATGTGCAATTAGAATCAAAGTTAATTGATTATCAAAAAAACGAATAAATTCTTTGACACTTAGTCATCAGCTTACCCCTATTCGCAAAACCAGTTCAACGAGAAGGTCTTTTGGCAAGCAGATCTGATACCTTATAGAGTGCATGTAAAAACTTAACGTTTACTCTGAGGAGATGGAAAGAGAATTGTGGGATGAGTTGGAAGCTGGATTAAAGGTGGGAGGAATGATGTTTAAATCAGTGAGGATCGCAGAAGAACAGGCGTTGTTTAGCCAGACAGCGAGGGGACTTCAGGCTCTAGTGGGTGCGTTAGAGGATCGCTGCTAGGAGTATGGGATGAGGATTAATCACTAGAAGACCAATGTCATGCGATATTGTAAAGTATCACGACCGAAGAGTGTGAGACTCAAGATAAAAGTAGGCGGGGAAGAACTAGAGCACGTATAGAAATTAAACTATTTAGGTAGCACATTACAGGAAAACGGATTCAGTAGTAAGGACATTAGGAAGAGAATCGCGCTAGCAAAGGAGGCGTTCATGAAAAGGAAGGAGTTTCAGAGGGTATCGTTATGTAACAATTTAAAGAAAAGGTTAGTGAAGAGTCTGATCTGGAGTATAGCTCTTTACGGTGCGGAAACGTGGACACTTAGGAAGGAGGACGAGAGAAGGCTGGTGGCATTCGAGATGTAGGTATGGCGAAGAATGGAGAAGGTGAAGTGGACAGAGAAGAAGAGGAGCGACGAAGTGCTGGGCATGGTAGGTGAAGAGAGACAGCTTTTAGATGAGATAAGGAGGAGACATAAGGTATGAATAGAGGGAGTACTTAGCGGGGTGGGGATGTGAAGACAGTGTTAGTGGGTAGAATGTAAGGTAAACGAGGGAGAGGAGGGAAGGGAATAGGATTTTTAGATAGAAAGAAACGGAGTAGTCCTTACAGCTAATTGCAGAGGGCAGTGCTTGAACGTAAGGGAGGCTCCCAGATTATTTCTTTAGTATTCCATGGAAACCTACCGTAAGCGGTGTAACACTATTATAATAAAAATAAATACAGTGTAAAAATTTGAAAAATACTGCTGGAAAGAACATTTTTGGGATGGGACGTAAAGCCGTGGTCCCCTTGGCGACTTTCGTTGAGAGCAGGCTGATGCCGACGCCGGGTTCCCCTCCATCCTTCCTTCCATACCCTTCCCTCATGACGCAAATGACCTCAGCTGTCGGTCACTTCCTCCAAAATACCATACCGGCTAATGTTGATGGAGGCTTTTGCGGAGTGGTGCAGTAGGCGCAGCTAGACTTTCGGGTTGTGCTTCGCGTCGATTCATCTTCGTGACGACAGTTTCCCCGGCGTTGCAGCGTGCTTATTCATATTTGAAGTGTTGGTTGAAGTGTTTGAGATATTTCCCGTCTTATATAGGTCTTGGTTTTGGCCTAGTGCGTCCTAATTGATCGATTTTCGGATGAGTTTTTTTCCAGGCGTTGGATATCGAACGCACTCTCAAACACCTTCGGTTACCAACACCTTCGCTCTCCAACGCTTGGAAGGAACTTTTCCACAAACCAACCATTCAGGACGCACCTGGCCAAAACCAAGACCTATATAAGACGAGGAAAAACAGAATAAATCCCTCCGTCTATTCCTAAACCCACCCCGCCGAACCCGAATGTCAGACGTCCTCGCCGCCCATAAGCTTCCAACGGTGAATCATTTCATCAACAAACTAGTTCACAATTTCAACCCCAGGCTCGGGGCAACCCAAAACCCACTGTTAACACACATATGGAATTATGATCCATCAATTCCAACAAAATACAGACTGCCTCAACAAATAACTCGTCTATGAGTCTTTCCTTTATCTTTCCTTCTTGCAGTTTTAGTTAATTTTTCACTGTGCTATTTCCATAAAATTTTGTTAATAAAATAATTTAAAAAAATATTATTAAAAAATTGATTACAATTCATAAGGAAAAAATAAAAAATTTGCTACTTGCAAAATAAAAACAACATAATGCTAAAAGCCAATCAAAAAAATATAATACTAAAAAAAGCAAGTATTGGAAAAAGTAACAATATTCAAAAATAACTTTAAAAAAATTATAAGTTCATGTCAAATAAAATTTTATTAGATTTAAGTTTCTGTTAACACAAACACAGCACTACACACAAAACACATTCATTGGCGCAAAATAATTATTTTTATGTGAACTGGCTGGTTAAGGCAAATGTGGTTCAACGGGACAGCTGTATCACGCCTGCGGCGCGTCATCTAATGAGGTGATTAGTATCCAGTTGGATCATAAGAGGACGACGAGACTGCCGAGTGTATCAGGTGTGTTAGCTTCGCCACAGCGCGACATCGATGCATGAGGAGTCGACGAACAGGCATCGCCGTGAGGAGGATAACACCAGAGGAGCTACGGAGACTAGCATCAATGAAGCCAGCTTCGACGAGCGGCCAACCGGCCACCACGATCGATCCGTCTGAGGATCATTTTCCTGAGCAGGGGACTTCACCAGCGGCCCCCGCCAACGTTTCCATTGAGTGCCATCGTTGTCCAATGGAAATAAAGGCGAATCTGACTGAGTCCAGGTCGGATAACTCCGTCGGTGATACTCAAGGTCGCGAGTCATATCTCGCCAATGGACAAGACATTGCCTCCACGTCGTCAGGCGAAGTCCGTAAAGGACCTTATCAGGGCCTTGGCGCACTTTCTTCTGCGAAAAGGAAGCCACATCTCGAAGCCTTCTTCCTCCCTTCATTCTTCATTGGATACGGAGGCTGCAACGGAATATCGAGTCAATCACGGACGCTGATGGCGCATTTATACCAGTCGTCAGCAAGACGAAAAAGAGGAGAAGAGCAAGACTCCTTGCAGCGTCGCCGAGGTGGACGACGTCCCTGCCCCCGCTGCAAAGAAGAGGATCCCGCCCATCGTCATGTACAAGGTCAAGGATCTCTCTTCCCTCACCCCCCAGCGCGAGTCATTCACGAAGGATTTCGAATTCGAAGTTCGGCGAAAGTCCACCAGGCTCTTTCTGAACACGTCGGAGGATCACTGAAAGGCGACAGCGCTGATGGAAACAATTAACATTCCGCACCATACGCAGCCGCTGTACAAATTGCCCGGCGTCCGTTATCTCATCTGGGGCATATCCATGTCCTTGTCATCGGAGTTAGTATCAACGGCTCTGACTCAGATTGGCTATGATGTCCCCGGAGTCCGTCAACTGACGGTCATGGAGGATGGTATGCCTGTAGGCATCGACCGCTGCGTGGCACCCTTGTCAGGACTCCACCCGCCGTCCCGTCCAAGGACAAAAAGAGTATGCTCAGATGCAGGGTCTCAATAGAACCTTTCCGGGTTAACAATTGACGCATGCAGTGCCTGCGCAGCCAACGGTTCGGGCACTTTGCTGCCACCTGCAGGATGCCGCCTCAATGCTTTTGCTGCGCTGGGAATCATTCCGGCGACGATTGCATGAAGACAAAGGAAGACGAAGCTAGCTGCCCCAACTACGGGGAAACGCATGGTGCTACGTCCCGGAAATGCCGCTACTTCTCGGAAGCGGTGCAGAGGTAGCACAAGAACTCCACTGCCACTGGAAAATCCCTCTCCTCGCCCGCCCGCAGAGAAAGTTGACCCAGCCACCTCCTTTGCTTTCGCTGCCTCAGGTCCATCTCAGATCTGAGACAGTGTACCAACGGCTGAAGGCTCTACGCAGCACTGCAGCGCAGCTCAGCTCTCACAGGCGCGAACGGCAGACATCGGAGTTCCCGCTGACGGCAAAGGTCACCCCACCGCCACTGATGTGGACAGCGGATATTCCGAAGTTGCGCCCACTCAAGTAGGAGTGCGCAAGAAGAAGAACTCTAATAACGCGAGGAAAATCGTTGTACTTCCACTCTCAGCCGCAGAACCTGTAGCTGCCAAGTAGAGGCATCGCCGAACGCTGCTAATGCCAGGCACAAGGAAACTACCGCAGAAACTGCTGCTATTAAGCAGATTTCACATCAAACACTGCTGTAGCTCTGCCCAAGGGGACTCGCGCTAACCCCAGGGAACAGAGCTCTCCAGCGCCTGTCGAGGAAGTAGAATTGTGGAACACAATCGCCACAATGTGTAGCACGCTACGTTACTACGTTACGTAGAACCAGAGCCTGCTGCTTCTTCAACTACTGGAGGAACTTGTTCGAGCGCAGGCCAACATCAACAGCGACGGATAGTCGATTTTGCATCGTACAATGGAATGTCCGCGGCGTCATGCGGAAACGAGAGAAGCTTCGCGCGTTTCTTCAGGAGGAAAACGCACAGATTGCTGCCATAAATGAGACACACCTACAGCCCGACGATGAATGGAGACCACCTGGGTAGACTGTCTATCGCACGGACCGCGAACTAGCCCCGGGGTCTCGAGTTGCTGGAGGCACCGCTCTGCTCGTGCACAACACCATTCGACACCGAACGGCTCCAGTATACCGACATTCCCACATTAAAGCGGTCACAGTGGACTTCCTGGCATGACCTTTAGGATGAATCCGGGTTTCCTCGTTGTACTGGCGGAAATCCCCACGACAGTAGGAGAACCCCCGCCCTCCCATGAAAGGCAGGAGGTGGGAGCGATCCTGTCCAGACTCCCCTCAAGACCTGAAAACATTGCAAATGTTGTCGTCCGAGAACTTCCGCGTGCGGCGGTTTCTTACCTGGCCAGCATCTTTACAGGGTGCACGCGGATTGGACACTTACCTGCCAAATTGAAACTGACACGAATTATTTGCTTTCCTAAGACATCGGGAACGGAGATGGCCCTGGGTGACTTCCGTCCCATTTTTCTCCTCGACGGCTTTGACAAGGCCTATGAGAAGATCCTTCTTCACCACATCCTGGACCAGGTGCGCAGAAAGGACGTCTACCCGACTGCTCAGTACGGGTTCAGGGATGGGCATTCCACCGTGCATTAGCTGACCAGGACCACAGACTTCATTTTTCACGGACTTCAAAGGACGGAGACCTTTAACAGAAAGGGCTCCGTTGCCGCGCTTTTTCTGGACATCTCAAAGGCGTTCGATCGAGTCTAGCATGGTGCTCTTCTAATGAGATTGCATCGTCTTCGGTATTCAGCGTGGCTGATTAAGATCGTCGCGTCGTATCTGGGCGAAAGGAGAGTTAGTGTAAGATGGATCGGCAGGGACTCCTCAACACGACGGATCTTCGCCGGCGTGCCACAGGGCTCCCTGTTTGGACCATGTCTATTCATCATCTTCACGCATGGCATCCCTTCCATTAGGAGCATTACTGTCCCTTCATGCAGATGACGCGGCGATCCTCTGTCGCTCACGGCGGAGCAGGACAGTGGCGAAAAGTCTCCTGTTAACCATTGATGAGATCCTGTCGTGGTATCGTCGATGGAGGATTGCTGTCATCGCTGGGAAGACGAAGGCGATCGTTTTCCAGAAGAATCGACACCCTCTCCCTCAGGAGGTGATGGTAGGTGAGGATATTATACGATGGGATGCTTCAGTCATCTACCTGGGAGTCGTCCTTGACCGAGGCCTTCTGTGGAAGCAGTAAGTGGAGAGGGCACGTGGGAGATGCTTCTCCGCACTCTAGCGGCTGGGTGCTACTCTGAACCCGCCGGTTTTGAGAATGGGGACGAAACTGTGGCTCTACCGCGCATGTGTCCAGCCGGTGATCACCTACGCGTCACCGGTACGGTCCTCCACTGCACCGACTCACCTACAACGTCTGCAGGTCGTCAAGAATGCCAGCCTTTCTTGCATTCTCAACACGCCCCGATATGAGAGATCGCTAGCTTGCATGAGGCCACCAAAATAAAAACGTCGAAGGAAATTCTGCCGGAACGGGCGAAAAGTTTCTTTGGCATTGCAAAGGAGTCGTCGTTCGCACACATCCAACGACTCGCGGACATAACGTTCGGCCCGCGCGATAAATACGAGCGGCCGAGAGTACAGGAGAACACGACTGCCTGCCAGCTAAACGGCGGGGGACATATCACCTCTACACTGCAACCGATGTATCCAGCACTTCAAACCGGAAGACGCTTGCTGCAACTCCGGCGAAACTGTCGTAAGAAGATGAATCGACGCGAAGGACAACCCGGAAGCCCAGCTGAACCATATCAGCAGTCGATACCTCCCACCATGAAAGGTAATAGCAAGTAACGATTTTGCGGAATCGCCATTTGCGAACCATGGCTATCGACAATCATGTGAGCATAGACAAACGGCCCATAATGGACAAACGAAAATAAGGTAGTCAACACCTTCCACCATGAAAGCTTAACTCAATCTAAGATTTTGTGGAATCGCCATTTGCGCACCGTGGCCATCGACAACCGTGTATGCATAGCCAAGCGGCCCATCATCGACAGATGAGAGTAAAGTAGTCGATACCTCCAACCATGAGAGCTTACCGCAAGCAACGATTTGGCTTGGAAGCGGCCCTCGCGGAATTGTATATCCGTCTCCGGCAGTCTCCCTTATCGACCTCGTGCCTCGGAATGTTTCGCCTTCCCCCCGCCATGGAGTGGGGGCGCTCGTATTTGTTCTGCGATCGGAATCACCAGTGTGGCGGATTTCCAGCGGTCCGCCCGCCTCTCCACCCCGCGGAACAGCCGAGGAGTGTGTTTACTTGGCCAGTGGGGCATTATCCCGTCACTAGGACTCAAGGGGACCTCACGTCTTCTCCCCCTCATCGCTTTTATGCTGACGCTGCATGGAGTACGCCAATTGATCACACATGTAGGTCAGGACTTCGTGCCTGCATGTCCGAAAATCATATTCCTCACTCGGGGGCATTTATGGTGGAGTTCACCGGCTGGTGAACGTTTTGCCCACAAGTCTGCTCTTGAACACCTTAAGAATTAGTGCACAGATCTGCAGATATTACTGTACATGGGATGTTTAATTAGTCGTTAGATCAAGGAGATAATTATTACCTCGAAAACATGGCCCTTGAAAAACCCTTCCGTAATGCCCATGCACTGCTTTCTTAACTGATTTGTCCTTAGAGTAGCTTAGTAGTACGAGGCCCGCGTTTGATCGAGTCATTCATTGTTTGAAAGCTGGATAATTCAGCTTTTAGCCAATCACATGCTTCCAGAAACGAGGTGCGTTATATAAGTCAGATATGCTATAAAGCAGCCAGCCTGTTGTGTCTTTTTTACCAGATCTTTCCGGGATTTGACTCATGGCCTTGAGGGTTCCCAACCCTCGTTGCTTTCAAAATCCTTGCATTGCCTGTTAAGGCCTGTTTACACGATACACGTACACGTACGAGTTAATGTCTGTTTGCATGAATGATTTTTGTTGACCGGAACTTCATGAAAATAAAGAAGGCGTTCTGCCAAACAGTGCATAAAAAGATCGAAATTTACTGGGAAAAAGAATTGCGACTTATTCTCAATGCTATTGAAAATAGGCAACTCGGTAACATTCTGCTCTTTGTTGGTAACTCAGCCAATTTTTGTACCTTATTGTAATTAAAACCTAATGAAGTAGCCATTATCACTTCACTGTTCTTCTCAATAACAACAAAACAATTGACATGAAAGTTGAGGCCCTGAAAATAACTGGAACTTGAAACCTCAAAAAAATAATTTCTTATTTTGAGGTAGCTATTCCGTACATGTATTAGCTGTGGTTCAGTGGGTAACATTATAAATGATAATTGCTAATTAATCGACAGGAGCATTCTCAGCATAAATTTTAATCTGTCATAATTATAGAAAAGTCAAGTCCCGTTTAAAATGCTGAAAACGATGCTAAAAAAGATGATCACTTATCATTACGAAGCCTATTGTTCAGATAATACGAAAAAAAATTAAAAATATAAATTACGCAAAAGGCTATCCTTCTTATACTGTAACCCTCCTGAAAAAATAAACCTTTGACTCCGTCTAATATTTTGCCGTTCCTATGGCTTATGTCAACCGACCGGCCAGCTTTTAATCAGTGATATACCAACTTCATGTATTGCATTCAGCTCTTTCTCCTCTGAAACTCTCTCCGACATCCAGATATGAAACTATTTTATTCCTAATGAATTCTTAGCCTGGGTGTAATCCCTAAAACGTCAAATCATCTCTTCAAAAATACTAAATTTTCTCGTAATTTTAAATTGTCATTTTCGTCCATCCTTTACCAATTCATTTCAATTGCCCGCGAGAAAATATTTTAGAATGATAACTTTTGTCCTCTTGCCGAGTTTCCCGGTTATTCAAGTCTCAATCTAATTAAGAGGTTCAGAGTAATCAGTTTTTTCTCCCTCTATCGTTTTTTTTCACGGAATACTTTAGGTCGTCATAGGATCTTCTCCAAAAATGAGTTCCTGCAGGAGTTTGTGCGTGCTTCGTTTCATTCATTGTTCAGCCAACGAATGGTGTAAGCTCTCATTGATATATCTCCTTTAGATAAAAACTCAGCTTTCTGGTAGGATATAAAGTAGATCAAGATCCTTCTTGACTCAATCCCATCAAAAATACCTACATTTATTAAAATTGAAAATACTATAGTACCACTTCAGATATGGAAATAGTATATTTATTTCTCTTTTACCAGAGTGCCTCCAGACTTCTCTCCATCTACTTTCGTCTTTCCTCTAAAAAGTATATGTTCTCCTTGTTATGTATTCCGTAACAGAATTCACAAACTCATGTTTAACCATGTGGTATTCATTTTCAAGGTTTCTTGCTTGAATAACTATTACCTTTACCAATCCTTTTTTAAACAAAGCTTTATTTAAAATAGAGGAGTAATAAGTGTTAGATATTCATCCAAGAAACCTAAGGATTCAGTTTTCCAGTCGGATTTATTTCAGAATTTTCTTTTATTTCCTATAGATTGGTATAGTTTATAACCTCCAGTAACTGCTTTATATTATCGAGTTTCTAGCCATCGCTCAAAGATAGTACGCCTTCTTAGTTGACTTACGGAAGAACAGAGGATAGGTATTTTAACTTTCAAAATCTTATCTCAATAAGCCTATTTATTGTGGTTAGGGATGGGTCGGTTTGGTTCTTCGGTCCTCGGCTCTTGAAGTCGAAATCGAAACCGGATTCGGTGCAAAAAGAATCGGTACCGAAATAATTGGCTGATTTTTGCTGAGGAGAAGTCATGTTTATTTCAATGACACGAGGAAAATCATCACATCGAATATAAGTCTCTTACGAAAAATTAAAAATTAAATTATTTTATCAGAAATAATTAGTACTCCTTTCAATTAACTTTAAAGGAAGCTAATAAACGTATAAAATCGTTTCACGCTTGGTTTTGTGGAATGCTGCTATATCCGTGATAAAAATACGAATGGTAATTTCCGCACTATTTAATTTAACACTGAACGACCGACCATGGTTTCGACACTAATTTCATTTTCAAGGTTACTAATATTCCACGTAATTTCCAAGGTATTTCATTTTCGACAAGAATTATTCTTTCCAACCTGGAAGCATGAATTTGATCTGTAAAGGATTTATTATGGCTTTTTCGCCATTCTTCACCGTCAAGCTTATTTTCTTCCTTTTAGTTTATGCACCGCAAATTTTAAGCCAAAACTTGTAAATCAGACGAGGGTGTCGAAATCGGTTGAGTTTGTTTGAACAAATGTCATTTAACGATGAATGATCATTCCGATTTCCTAGATAGTTGCCGCGTTCTTCCATTTCTTCTGGGCGAAATTTCAACCTGATATCCAGCAGGCTTTCTGAGGTCACTCTCGTAGTGGAACTTTGGTCTTGATGTCACCCAAATCATGTGACACCGACGCTGCTTGGATACATGAGGCACCCATACCCAATTATCAAAGCGAACCTGTTGCAAGTTTTCTACAAATTTTAAATTACACGGTTGAAAGATTAATTAAGGCTCATTTCAGTGTCGTTAATTTTGAATATATTGACATAAAAACTTGCAATTTTCCAAGATTATACTTCGAAACCACTTCCGAATTGCAATTATTTATTTCTAAATGAAAACAATCCCCTTTGTCACGCTTGAATCTTTGGATTTCATGCACTTTGAATAAATAGATTCACTTTTTTTATTTGACTGATCTACCTTCAAAATGTGGGCTCTCCCCATTTGAATTGATAAATTTTATGATTTTCTCGTACTCGAGACTTGCCATAATCCTTCACGCACCACGTAATCGCGTTAGATACGTTTCTCGATTTCACCAAAAATGATAAATGCCCGTTATTAGCAACCAGATGATGAAGTCTTGTGCCAAATTATGAATCTGTGAGCCGGAACGCGTCGCACGCATTCCATTATATGGAAAAGTGTAGCTGCCTTCCTTTTAAATGTGTCAAACTTCCACTATACCCAGCATGAATTGGTTGAGCTTAGCTATAGGCATCTGATAAGGATATTATCTTAGAGAATAAGATTGAACGAGCTACAAGTAGTACTTTGACATACATTCGGTTGAGGTACTACGGGTTAAAAATCGTGAATCATCCTCAGGGAAAGGTGAATACTCCATCCAGGGCCGCAGCTAGGAATTAAGGCTAGGGGGGGTTTCAGGCGCAACTAATACTGGGGGGCTTGGGGGTATTGCATACCCGCCAGGGTAAGCGAGAGGTGCGGAGGCCTTCCGCCGGAAAAAAAAAAAGATAAATGGTTCAAAATGGTGATTTTTACGGTCTTCTGAGGGATATTTTATTAATCCTCACACTATTCTATAAGCAATGTTAATCCAATTAAGTAAAATAGATTTAATTTAAAAATTTCTGTGAGCTCTGGGGGGGATTTTATCCCCCAAAACCCCCCCTCGCTGCGCCACTGACTCTATCCCCTAACCCTATTGTGCGTGAAGCTTAGTCTATTTGTTAATAATGTTCAAGGTAGAGACTAGCATCGTGCAAATCAATTTGGTAGATTTTTATCAGGAATGTGCTTTTACATTTCTTCTTTTTTGTTCTGCATTTTTATCTTTCCTGTCCCCTTAAGGAATTCACTTGAGGAAGCGGACAATGGGGAAGAGAAGTTCTGTGCAAGTGAACGGCGGCCGACGGACAGACGACAAACGAATTCGGTAGGAGGGAGCAGTCAGTAGCTCTGGTTACTTCACCCTCTTATATACCCTCTCTGTCTCCCTGAAGCACCCTCGTAGACAGCACTTCGAAAGCAGAGAGGTTGCGCCTCGTTCAGATACCTGATGCTTCTCTTTTGGACTCCAGTGTTGGTGTGATTCTTCAGTTGAGAGGCCAGACCCGTCATTGAGGTTGGTGTCATGGCAGTCTGCGCGCGCTCGAAATGGGATATTCTGCCAAATTTCCTTGTTTTGCCGTTTTTGGACTCCTAGAAGAGAAATAGGAATAGAGGGACATCTCCTTAGGGACTAGTTTTGAACGTATTATAAATAGTACTGTGTTATACCTCTCGTTAAGGTACTTCGGGTTAAAAATAACGAGAATCATCTTCAGATAAAGGTGGATACGATGTACAGGGTGTCCCATTTATCTTGACCACCCGAAATAACTTTGTGTCCAGATGCAAATTCAAAAATGTGTCAAGTAAATGTTCATTAGCCGTCAGGGGGACATTAATCAGCATGATTGCCTTCCTTGTAGCTTTGTTATTTACAAAGATATGAACAGCGGTATGTCTTTTTTAAATGACACCTTATATTTTTTATTCGGCAATTCAATTTCCTCTCCTATAACTCCTCCTGTTCATATCTTTGTAAATAACAAAGCTACAAGGAAGGCAATCATGCCGATTAATGTCCCCGTGACGGCTAATGAACATTTGCTTGACTTATTTTTGAATTTGCATCTGGACAAAAAGTTATTTCGGGTTGTCAAGATGAATGGGACACACTGTATAGTGTACGTGCACCTTAGTCCATTAGTTAGCCTTTGTCAAGGTGGAGACTTTGGCATTACTAGACGACTATAATTCTCCTTTTTTAGAGTGTTACCTGAGGTTTTTCACGGAGATGTTTACAGATAACACAAAAAAATATTAAGAACCAATTTATTTGAATTGGTTTCTGGATGAGTTTAAAATCTACTAAAGCCGATGTCCCACGGTCAAATTTGCGTCAAAATATTTTGATCAAAATTTGCTGCAACTGACGCGCACCCTGTCCCACGGTCAAAATTTTGTCCAACTGGCTTTTGGTCCTATCGTTTGTACAAATCACCGATTTGTACAAATGGATAGGACAGGTTCTAAATTTTCATCCAATTGGATGAAACCAACCAATCACAGGGCCTTTGACAAAAAAGCATCGCCAAACGCTGACACACAGGCCAAATACGTTAAACTTATTTATCGTCTGCATGAGTATTTTAATTAATAATTATGTATATTATGGACACAAAAATAAACTTTGTTGTATTCCACACAGTATGCATTAAAAACCCAACCGGTTTCCACCTTTTCAGGTCGTTATCTTAATCGTAAACCTCTAGATAAGGACCTGAAAAGATCGAAACCGGTTGAGTTTTTTCATTAGTATTGTATGGAATACTAAAAGGTTTAGTTTTAAATTTATAATATCACCATACCACGAAGTGAATTCACAAAACATTATTTCAAATATATATATACGTTCGTGATCGTCTATTTCATCGCCTGGTGTGGCCCTAAAGGTAAATATGAGCAAAAATTTGTCTTAGTGATAGGCGATGGAAGCTCTCAACTAGGAAATCCGTAATAATCAGATGATCTTAAATAGAAAGGAAGCGATCTTTAGAATCGCAATACCAGGAGGGATGTTCTGGAAATAATAAAAGATTTACTTAAGGTATCGAGGCCGAATTTTACGCTTTATGGAAGGCATACAATGCGAGCGAGCAGCTGGAGAAATGACTAATATGAACTGACGATTATACCTGTGAAACACTACAGCTGCCCGTTTCTATTACTATGATTATAGGATAAGGACCTTATTTTAGAAACTGCTAGATTAGGAGAGAAAAATGTGATTTAAATGCACGCTTACAGCACTATTCATAACATCTCCTCAACCACAATGTCCATCATTTATTAATAACATTTTCCTCGCGGGAATAAACTGCCTCACGTTTGTATCCTGGCGTTTTATTCTGCCCTCAACCTTGCTGATAAGGGACATGAAAATATCCTGACTTGTCGTCAATTATTATCGATAATAAACGGGAACATCGGCGACCAACTCCTTCTCCAACATGTTTAGCATGCTTATTCCAACGCTTTCATACCCCTTTTCCAGCCAAGGCCAAGTTCAGCATTCCTTCTGTTTTCTTTTTTTCGCATCTTAAATGTTCAAGAGGCCTGTTCAAACAATTTCGCCTGCTTAAAAAGAAAGAATCCTCCACCTCCACAAGTTTCCTAGTTGTTTACATAAATATCGTCTTTCGTTTGTTTTTGATCAAAATGAGATGCATCGTGGGACACCCCCAGTCCAGTTGTATCAAAATATTTGCATCAAAATTTTTGGACAAAAATTTTGATCAAAATATTTTGACGCAAATTTGACCGTGGGACATCGGCTTAAGATTAATTTCTGCAGCCTTTTGTTACCTTGAAAAATTCACGTAGAATTTTAGAAATGATAAATATGTAAACATTTTAATGATTTGGAGAGCCAAGTATGGATTGCGCTTACAAAAGTTAATATTAACTTCACTTTTGCTTCGGAATCATTCAATCGCAAAGAAATATGTTATACCTCTTCTGCCTTTATGAATTTTATGAAGAACTATGATGAAAACACATTTATGAATATTTGAGTTCCCCATATTCCCGTGTGTACTCTTGCATCATGCGAACCCCAGACGTTTCAGCTTATATTCGGTTAAAGGATTTTAAAATCTTTATGAGCCGTGCCGAATACGTGTATGCCGCGCGCCCCTTTTTCACCACTGTGTTGGTACTACCGTATTTGAAGGATATGTACGTGAAAACTATAGACCTAGAAAATCCGATTTTCCGCTTATGAACAATAGTAGCTATTTGGTTATATGTAAAGTGAATTGGTAGCATATTTCAATGGTTATTTTGGACGAGCCGCGTGCATAAATCTCATTTGAGTTAATGTAACGTAGTGGCCCAAGTTAATTTTAACCCTTGGTCGATTGGTAATATGAAAGTGGTTATGTTATGTTTAAGTGAAAACCAGACACCTGACACTCCGGCCCTCAGGAATGTGACAATTATAAACCATAGGAAATTACTAGTATCGTATGATAACCACATATCTAGAGCTACCATAGTTTGTACTTTGATTAAATATTTAGAATATGCTTTGTGAAATGTAAGAAAATCATTTTTAAGCGTTATTTAAAATTTAAGTTTACGCAGAAATTGAGAACTTGTGTCTGTTTAATATGCTTCACTAGTTTTAAACATTACCATTGACGTTGGCAGTAAAGTTTTTCCAAATATTCAAACCACAGCGGGCGGAATATGCTAATATTGCTCCAAAATGATAAAATAATTTTGAAGTAAATATTTCAGCACCCGTAGTTCTACCGTCTTCGTATTATCTCCGTACACCGAATGATTGCTTTGATTTAATTACCTGAAAGACGTTCGTTACAATAATGTTTGTAGCTCGTGAGTGAGCGTAGTTGTGGCGTGAGATGTTTGAGGGACGTCGATCAATGAACACAATGCGATCGTGTCTCATAGCGCCACGTTGAAAGAGCAGCTATTAAAGGAACTACGTTTACACTGGAGCACTCTCAGCGTGCCGCTTGGCTCAATACTTTTGAAAATTTACCAATTTTATGAAACTACTAAGAGTCTTCTTTGCTGCATTTTGTATTGAGTGGAGTATTTCAATGTTTCTAGTATGGTGTCTTAAACAATTATTAAAGGTAGCTATAGCAATAAGCAAGTAAATATAATGATTGTTTTACCATCGACCATTTTTATTAAAAAGAAAGGAATCCTCTGTCTTGCATTCAGCATGATTAATGGAAGCGTTCTACGACCTTCTTTTGTTTTATTGATTAAACAATGTTATCTGACTACTGTAATTCATTTTTTCACTTATGTATTTAGTGCTAATACTGATGTTATCCCATGGCTACCTTTGCTTAAAAGCTATTTATAACCGTTATCTGACCGACCACTGATTATAAATGTTACAAAAGTAATGTTTTTGGACTCGATTGCGTATTTCATATAATACTGTATTGTTAAACTATGTTTCCGCATTAGGCTATTTATTTTTCCAAATCCTCGTGCTGTAGAAAGTTAATAAGGAATGTAATGGATAATCGATGCAAAATTTCAATTAACCCTCAAAAAGTACTTCATTACTTCGCCACTCACTAATGTTTGGCTTAACATCCGACATAGCCACAATTATCATGAAGTCAACTGGAAGCCCTCTATGCAGCCTCAGACTAATTTTCTATGATATATGTGTGATACAGTAGAAACGTCAAATGAAATAAACTAAAATAATATTATAAAGAAATTTTTCCATTTATACGTGTTATTTTTGACTTAAAATCCTTGATAAAAACTTGTTTTTGAATTAGAGTTTCAAAATTAACGGGATAATGGGGTTAACCAGAGATTTTGAAGTTACTTAGAGAGAAATGATATTACTATTTGAACTTTATGTTCTTCATTTATAATTTAAATTTCATGAGGTTCAGCATCAACTGGCTTTTAAAGACGCTTTAGAAAAGAGAATAGAGGAGGATGCGACCAATAAATCAGGGAAAGAGAGTTTGAAAACCATAATAAGTGGTCTGCAGACAGCAGTTGAGGAAGTTCTCGGTACAAGAAAAGTCGTCAAGAAAAAACCATGGATCACGCAGGAAGTATTGGATCTCACTGAAGAAAGACGAAAATAAAAGGCTGCGAAACAGAGGAAGGGCAGAATTGTAACAACAGAATAAAGAACGAAATATGTCGTGAAGCAAGGAAGGCTGGAGAAGTATGGATGAAAAATATTTGTATGACGTGCAAAAAACCTTGTGCATGGAAAAGTAGCGGCCCCTATAGGATAGTGAGGAACCACTTTCAGGGGCGTAAGATTTAATACCCTTAGGGACAAAAACGGAGAACTAATGATCGAAAACGAAGACAAAGGGAAGAAATATCTGGAAGATTTGTACAAAGGAAGCAGCCTAGATACAAATGGTATCGAAAACGAGAAGGAAGTGGATGAGGATGATATGGGAGCCCCAATTTTAAGATCAGAATTTGATACAGCTGTAAGAGACCTTCGTATAAATAAAGCATCTAGAATTGATAATATCCCCGCAGTGCTAATAAAAAATGCAGGAGAAAAGACGTTGAACCAGCTGTACAACATCATTACTTAAATGCATTCGACAGGTGAGATGCCAAAGGACTTCGAGAGGAACATGATAATCCCAATTCCTAATAGGAAAATATGGGAGAACTTCGAAGATTTTAGGACCATAAGCCTAACTACTGATGTGTCGAAGATACCGACAAGGATCATCTATAGAAGAATAAAACGAAGAGCAGAAGAGTATCTTGCTGAGGACCAATTTGGATTCAGAAAAAGCAGAGGCACAAGGGAAGCAATATTGGCTCTTCGGCTGCTGATAGAGAGGCAAATGGAAAAGAAAAAAAAACTAACGTTCGTTGCGTTCGTGAACTTAGAGAAGGCATTTGAAAATGTGGATTGGGACACAATGCTCGGAATCCTAGAAGAAATTGGAGTTCTCTACAGTGACAGAAGTAGCAGTTTATAAAAAAAAACAAGTAGCGATGATAAAATTAGGGCCCAGCTGTGAAAGAGCATGAATTAGGAAAGGCTTGACACAAGGCTGTGCTTTTTCACCCGTAATTTTCAACGTTTACATCGAGAAAGCAATTAATAAAATCAAATAAAAGGCCTCGGGAGTGAATATCCATGGAGAAAAATTAGTATGTTAAGATTTGCCGATGACGCTGCTATCATGCAGGAACAGAGAAGGATTTGAAAAATATTCTGGTTATTATGGGTAAGGTAATGGGTAAATATCAACTGAAAATAAATACCAAGAAAACCAAGATATTAGTATGCAGCCGAAGAGAATAAGTCAAAACTAACATTAAAATAGGGAAGCAAACACTGGTGGAAGTGGATGAATTCTGTTATTTGGGAAGCAGGATCACTAATGACGGGAGAAGCAAGAAAGAAATTATCGTCAAAATAGCCCAAGAAAAGACAGCATTCTACCAAAAGAGAGACCAGCTTACACCGGGAAAACTTAAATATGGAAGTAAGGGAACAACTTATGAGAACATATGTTTGGAGCATGCTTCTATACGTAGGTGAAGTATAGACAATGACAGCAGCGGAGAAAGCAAGGATAGTGGCCTTCGAAATGTGGTGCAACAGAAGAATGATGGGGATCAAATGGATCGACCGAGTTAGTAATGGGGAAGTCCCAAGAAGAGTAGGAAAGAAGAGAAACCTCATGAAAACTTTAATAAGATGACGAAACAATGTTATAGGCCTCATCTTGAGACATGATGAAGACAACCATCGAGGGGCAAGTGGATGGCAAGAACGTAAAAGGAAGACCTCGAACAAAATATATGGAACAAGTGAAGGATGTGAAAGAGAATAAATACATAGGTGTGAAAAGATTGGATGATAGGAGAATTGAGTGGAGAGCTGCGTCAAATAAATATTAAGATTGTTGACCAGTGATGATGATTTATTCTAAAATTAGTCAGAAAAAGATATAATGATATTTTCTATGGTGATACCAGTTATGAAGTATCAATACTGGGTATAATATATAACATATTCAATACTGGTATTGAATAGACCTTGGTAAATTAATATGCACATGCTAGGTTTTCGTCAAACGTCTGTTCCAATTGACTCAACTTTGAAAATTTTTACTTAATTTTTCATTTGCATGTTTTCAATTCTGTTTGTATACTCAATGATAGAATAAGAGGCTGTTGTGAACTGATTACTGTCATTGATTTTTTAAAATTTTGTATTTAATGCTAAATCTGTAATGATCCCATTGTCATCATTGTTCAAGAGTTGACTTTTTATTAAATAAGGACACTGAGAATATTTTATTTAAATGGTGATTCGATTGATAATTGTATTATAATTTTCTAAGATTTATATTCGAATTGGAGTGGTGTCGTATTTTTTTTAGGAAGATTCCGAAAATACGGAAATCAGGAACACTAACGATATTTCGAAGCGAACGACATTCCAAGGGATTTGCTCTACGTAGGAAAATTGTATTTTGAAACAACTTTCGACCGCTGGACTTTGTTTACGAAATGAAAGATAATATCTGCAGCCAAAGATAATATTGGTGGAAGTAAAAAAAGAGGCTCATTTCCAAATTTTCTTCCATGTATTTTACTTGACTTGTTTAAGTTTACTTGACTTGACTCTTAAGTTAATCAAAAAAGGATTGCATTGCAGTCGTGGGAGCCAGAACCATTTTCTGCCATAAATTATCCTTTGTCACCATATGATTGTAATTTATGTAAATAAATAGAGACTGGCATAGTAGTTATACGTGAAATAATTTTTATAGCGATCTTAATTATTGTTGAAAATGAATGCGACGACTGTATTAACTTTTATCTCATTCTATGTTCCAGCATGACGAATCACAATTAGTCATTTTAGAATTGTCGTATACTTCCATCTCATGAGCTCATTCTTTGCGATTGAAGTTTTTAATGCTCACAGTGGGTACTATTAATATCTATATATATATATATATATATTATATATATATATATATATATATATATTTATTGCGATACAATTGGTGGAGATTATGGAAAAATCCTCCTCTTTATATCCTTTCTTGTTCATTTTTACAATATTTGATTGTTAGATAAGGCGAAAACATCCCAGGGTTTTATTTTAGCCCTTTGATTTTATCGATTTAGACCCAAAACACGCACAATCTTGGTATCGCGTCGCTGTCGGTTAAAATCCATACGCCGCGCCGAACGGGCTATTGTTGTAAGTTCTCATCTTCCTCGCACCAGATGGCGGGAGTGGAAGGTTGGTGAGCGTTAAATAACATTCTCAAGCCCCAATTTAAATCTCGGCTACAGCTTTAAAACATCTGAAGGGGACGGAAGCCATAACTATCTTGGTGGGCATGCGGTACGTTCAAAGTCATCGTCACTAAGCGATTACTCACTCTTCGGTACTGCAGTCCTAATAGAGCTTGAAACTATGTAACATTGCTGGGAAAGACGCTACAAACTTAAGCTTGAACGCCTATTTCCTTTTTAATGTTGTACTACGTCAATTGCGACGCAGCGTGAAGGAAGTAAAACAAATCGAAGTGGTGAATCACATGAAATTAGTGAATACCTTGGAAAAATATTAAATTGACCAGAAAATTGAAACGATGGACAGATTAAATTTTTAAGATTCAATAGTGATATCTCTGCTGATAAAATGTAACAAAAACTCTACGTAACAGTCTTTTATTACAAATAGAAAGATAGATTACGAGGAAATGCTTCGTTATCAGCTATTAATAATGATGGGCGTTTAAGTTCTCCTAATCGAACGTCGTAAAATCAAATGTGTGTTGCTAGTATCCTTCTCAATTCATCCTTCATATCATCTAAATTTCCTTTCAAAGATCTTTTTCTCAATTCATACCACGAAGTTGTTTTATTTTCTCAACATTTTCAGGTATTTGCCGAGCGATTGCGAAAAAAAGACGCTGAATGCATTTTGAATCGATATCGTTGAGGCATCAATAATCAAGCTAAAAGTTTGGCATTGAAACGATAGTGTGTGAGGGCAAAAAACCCAGCAGAATGACGATAAATATCTAGAAATGAACTGTTTTGAAAATTAGTTTCAGCTCAAACATTGTTCTTAGTGCATTAGAAGGTAAATTTTCTAAATAATATTACCGTAAATCGTAAGTCTGAGACTCGGGATTATTAATAATTTTTAAAGGAAATATTATGACTTTCATTCATTGATCCCTTGTCCTCATCTAGCGTGACTCGTTTTTTAACGCATGGGTAAATCATGCTTATTTTTCGTGGTGCTTAGTAAACTGTTCGTGAGGTGAATTCCTGAAAAAATAAATGGAAAAGTAAGGAAACTTCAATGGAAAGGTTATGTGCTCGGTTGCGCCGATTCGGAATTGCAATTTAATTTAGAAATTTCGCCTATGGATGATGAAATAGGTATACGATGGAATATATTCTCACGCTTTCAGTCCCTTATTTGCTCTCCCCTCAGTTGTCACACTGTCAGGATTTTTGGTGACTCTCTTTCACTTCTCTCTTAACCTATGCCATTTTATTCATTGGAAAAGTCAAAAATATGTTTACTCATTATCCACTTCCAATAATTCAATAAAGGTCGTCGTTTATGCATTTTAACTTCTACATTTATTCAAAATTATTTTCTTAAATTGTGACTATCCTAATAGAAATTGATGAAAATGTGTGAATTATTATTTTTTTTTAAGATTTGCCTTCATTGTAGTCCACAAATAATGTTATAGCTTCATTATTTAATTTTTGATTGATGACTATTTTCCTTTACCTTAATATTATATTTCTGTTTGTTTAACTAATTGTAATTGATATATTCTGCGGTGGATCAAATATAAAGCATAACATCGGGATTTTGAATATACATCGGAATCATAAATTTGACATACATTTGCATATATCTCTTATTGAGCGATAATAAACATCTCATAGAAATTTTATCCCAGTCCTTCAATCAGGTGGGCCCAGGAGAATGCTATACATGGTAAATCAGTAAATTTTACGTCTTAATTTAAATCAATGCATATAAAGTGCGTAATATCGTATGTTTGTAAACGAGCTGAGTAGGTATAATGAGAGGTCAATGTTAAAAATCTTGATGTACGTGGAAGAGGATAGTGTGATTGTAAAAAATAGTGTGAAAATATTTTTCACTTCTATAATAGATAAAACTTAGATTTTCTTCTAAGGTGTGATTTCCCGTATCGTGTACGCATTATCGATTCAATTACTTACAATAACAGTCATCAGAAAAGTGTATCTGCAAAGACGAGCAGCTGTTCAGCTCTTTCGATGACACTCACTACATATAAGGCCGCCTGGTTGCAGGTATTACAGGCGCCCCGATATTGGCTGTAATTCGCCTGCATTTTTTTCCGCGCCGTGTTTTGCCATGGTGAATTGACGCACTAAAATAATGTTTTGAAAGAATGAGATACAACTTTAAGAGTTAAAAGCGTTTGATAATGAAAAGTTTTTAAGTTCAAAATATTAATGGTATCATGAAATGAAGGCGGAAAAAATCTTTTGGCTGTTCAAGACGAAGCAATTCAGATCATTATAAGGGATATGTAAAAATAACATATTGTTGTCCGAATACATTATATAAATTAGATTACAGCGGGTACAATTGTAACGCTGCCTAATCCATACATCGAATGCATATTTGTATCGATTATAACCGCAACTGCATTGACTGGATTCGTTTGGATTTACTTTTTAATTGATTTAGTACCCTAATGGGTACTAAAACTTCATGCATGAATTTCAGTTATCCCGTGGGAAAAGAGAGTGATATTTTAACGATTGTAATTGAATTATTGATTGATTGAATAATTGGTTACATAAACTGGTGTTTATATCAACCAAGATTTCCACTTCTCAAATCATGAAATCAAGACAAAATGCGACTAGTCAGCGGGAGTGTACACTCATAATTCCCCTTCTCATGATCGTGGCACTTTTATTTAAGTTCCCTACATAAATTCTAGGGTGGATTATGTTACATCTGAAATATTCGCTCCATCGCCGAGATTTGAGCCCTGGAGCCTGATTCTGGTTCTTTCTGGCTATAGCCAACGAGATGTGTGGAAAAGATTGGCGAACGCTGTGTGCATTCGTATTCTCGTTTTCATTCAACTGGCTATTTTGCCATAAATGCTTTGCTTCGTATCTCTGGCGACGAAAAAGTTATTCTCGTTCTGACAGGCGAGCATATAGTGGATTTAAACATTCGCCAAGTGCGAATTTTGCTAGCGACGACTATGGAATCGCTCTAATGCCTTAGCGAAAGAATTGATGAGAGACAGACTCGTGATTTTAGTACCGCTTTACATAATTATTACGTTGTATTTTTGATCCCAATGAGTTTAATTGTCATTAAGATGCTTGGCACACAATCTGTGTGTTGTTTTACTCGTCTTGTCGTTCTACTTAATTGAATAAATTGGATGAAAAAATTTCATGCATTTGTTGGCATTTCTGGCCATTGATATTTTTCGGAGCTTTTAAAGTCTTTCCTTACATAAGCTCGTCTGCACAAATGGCGATTTAATGATGACGAAGGAGTGGAAAATTTTTAGTGTGTATATGGCATATGTAAACTTATAATTTTAGCAACGAGTCAATCGATCACGAAATTATCGGTTAGCATCTATTATTTTGTTTCCGCATTACTTTTTTTCGGAGCATTTCGAGTGTTTCCTTGTGAGAGCTCGTCGTCTTTTCGAGTGAATGGGATTCCCGTCGTCTCCGATTGCTGAGTCCTTGAAGGTCGCCCCCCTTCAAGATACGCCAGGCCACGCCCCTGAGGGGTAGCCGTGGGAAGACAGCCACCGTGGCGGCGGGTGTGGCCCCACCACGCCCGCAAACCCCTCCCTCACCGCACCCCCAAATTCCCAACGTCAACGCACCACCAGATTATTCCCAGCATCTTCGGAAAGGCTGTTTCGTACGACTCACTCCATGGCAAAGTTTGATTCTGGACTATATACTTTTACACCCAATAGCCTTAGATTAGGTATCCATGTGTGAATAATAATTTATTCCGGAAAATGTGATGTTTGTAGGCTGTGACCGATGAGATAAATCTATAATACCTTTATTTTACATAAAATTCTTGAGTACCTACACGTCTACTGGCAATGGGATATGTAAGCTATTAGTTTCTTAAGTTTTTTATCGTGTTTTTTATTTTATCTCTGTCAGGTTTATCTTCAGTTTCATCAGCACGAATAAAGTATTCGATATGATTCAGTGCGCATGTATTCTCAATATTTCCAGTGTTCAGGGCATCGCTATTCCTCAACAATCGTCTATTGATACCCGCAACTTTATCAACAAAAGAATAAGGCAATGAAAAAATATATAAAGGCGAATGAATCAGTAATATCTTTAATCGAATTGATATGAAAATATTATTTTAAAGGTAAGCGTGTGTTCCCAATTCCCAATGTCAACTCACCACCAGATTATTCCCAGCATCTTCGGAAAGGCTGTTTCGCACGACTCACTTCATGGAAAAGTTTGATTCTTGACTAGATTTAACGTCCAGTATTGCTCACCGTGTTTTTATTATCTCTCGGGCTGGTAAATCTCCAGTCTCAGGAATTTTAGCACGTCTAAAGTACCCGATATGGTTATATGCGCCTTTATCATCATAGTTTCCAGTCCTAAGGGCATTCCACACGACTCACTTTAATGAAAGTTTGATTCTCGACTAGATTTTACACCCAGTATTGCTTGCCATGTTATTTATTTTCTCTCTGCTGGTTTACATTCAACGTGATGAATGATAGCACGTATAAAGAATCCGTTATTATTTGATGCACATTTATCCTCAATATTTCCAGTCCTCAGGGCATCGCTATTCCTTAACGATCGTCTCATGATACTCGCAGCTTTATAAGCGAAGGAATAAGGTACTGAACCAGTAATAGATTAAATCATATTGATACATAAATATCATTTTCAAGATAAACTTACGTTCCCTAGTTATCATAGTAAAAGGGGAATAATTCGGTTGGTACTAAATTGAAGTCGACAATTGTTATTTGTAATGAAAGTTACTTTAAAGAATTCCACTTTAAAAAAAAATTACTGCACAACATGATTCAATGCTGATACTAACCAGTCCTTAAAATGATGTATAAGCATTGAAAAGGATTTTAAAAGTGGTATTTGCTTAATTGATTTCAACGCAAAACATCTTTTACGGGAAGAACGTCTTTACTTCGGCGTGCTTGTTAGCTCCTCTAGTAATTTTATCGTTTTCTTTTAATATTACTCATCTTTGCCAATTGTATCTGCAGCTTTAAAAATATCCATTAAATAAACTACCAAGGGCCCAGTGTAAGCCATAATAATGCCAATTACCACATTTCACTCAATGGTAACGTTTTTATTTTATTTTAAAAGGAAAAGTAATGAGTAAAAAAGAAAAGATTCGTATAGAACCAAAAGTTTTATTAAATCCTTCCTATTTAAATCATAATTTGTTAATTTATTCCGGAAAATTTATCTATTGTAGGCCGAAACCGATGAGATAAATCTTTCTTATACATTTCTTTAGATAAAACTTTCTTATACAAATAATGCTTGAATAACTTCACGTATATGGCAACGGAATTAGTGCGCTATAAATTGGTTAAGAGTTTTAATATACGTACCACGTGGATGGATATGGAAAATGTTGCCTTTTTTCGTATAGAAGAAATGATACAAAATTCTTCAAACAAGCACCTCATTCTATGAAAATGTAAGCTTTAAACCCGTTCCAAACGAAAATTTACTCATTCATCTCAATGTATTGCCATTAGAGTAGCCTTTTCTCCTTTTACCCTGGTATACTACTATAACTATTTAAACTCTTGGATAAGGAACCTTTCGTCGATCCTGCTTTTTCTGCTTCATCGAGTGAATTTACTTCGTCCTAACTATATATTTAAGTAGGTCTCTTACGGCTTGACCTTATCCTTCGTCTTAGTAGCCGTGAGAATGGGTAGCGAGTCGGTACCCGAAACGTCGGCGCTCTCATATAATCTTACCCGCGCGGTATCCCGGGAAGAGTTTTTACATGTTGCTCGCCGGGAAAGTGTTAAATCTTACATAACTATATATTTATTGATGATTGACACAGCTTACCTTACTTATGGTAGGCACCTTACTTATGGTAGGCATCTTTACAACCATGATGTTTGTGAAAGAGCTCCCTCTGAAAAGACCGTAGTTCAAGTGTACTTTGCAATCCTTGAGTGATCAGTTAACACTACCCATCATCGTGCCGTGGCGATAGAGGAGGATAATCTCTTTAAGGATTTCACTCTTACCCCTCCCTTATCCTTCCTCTGACCTTCACGTGGCACTAACATACCCTCCCATCCATTGTCTCCCTGCGGTATTCCAGACCAATGCTTTTCACCCTACTTCCACCCCACGTCTGCCCTTGTACTGAGAGAGTGGAGTGACATCCACGAGTCACCTCCAAGATGACGACGCACAAATGGACCATATAAGAATCCTTGTGCACCAAGGATGATATTCGGCATAGAAATCATTTGGCTCAGCCGGGATCCGAACCCGAATCTCCCGATTGCCGGTCAGGTATTTTGCAGTGACACAAACAAGCCATCTCCAAAAATGTATACATTTTCAGCTCTATTAAAGAAAGATCTAAGCACGTATTCTTTTGTGTTTTGTGTCGTAAGCATTAATGGCAAAATCGTATGTAGCTGCCACGATAATTACGATTGAGTCCACATTGCTTTAATGAGAAAACTTGAAATTTTGATTTCTCCCAGAAGCAGCTCGGGGTTAGAAAGGGTTAAGAATTAACTTAGGTCATTAAATGTTACTCAGAAGTTCGTGTAATTTCTCGAAAAAATCTCTCTGGAAACCACATAAAAAGCCTTTTCTATAATTGAAACCTAATTTTTTATTTCTTTTTGAACAGCTATGAAAATACCTCGGGATTACTAATATTATTACAAAAATTAAGTTTTGCGCTACATAATTAAGGCTACATAATTTGACTCTTACGGATTGACCTTATCCTATTGATTTGATACAATTTTTCGAAATCGAAGCAAGCATTATATTTATCCGAGTTTAAAATTTCGATTAATGTTTTTTCTTAGTTGATCATTTCTGGGCTCATTAGAAAGAGTTGAGGTGCAAAAAAACGAGGCCTAGGTGATTAATTTTTTAAATTGTCTTAGGTTTCGCATGAGTTCTCGAGCTCATAATTTTAATATTTCCTCATAATTTTGTCGGAAATTGTCAATTTTTCTGGATACTAAGCATCAATTAAAATAAAACAAAATCACAAATATCAATGGAGTTCTGTGGAAAACTACGTTATTATAGATTATATCATGAATGCTTTATTCTTTTAATCTTGCTTTTTCCTGATAGAATTTGGAATTATATGGTATCAACATGAATGAGCATGCTTTACTTGAAGATGATGAAAATGGTTCATCCACATCGCATATTTTCTTATGTACCTTAAGATATTGCTACGAGTATAATCGGAGTCTGATTTTCGTAAGCACAAATCTACTCGTCATGTTATGGAAAAATGTATTTAAGTAGCGGCTATATATAAAAACTGGGAACGGAATTCTCAAATTTCCATATGACCAAAGCTTCCTCAAAGGCGGATTCAAGCTACGGGGTATTTCGTCAGACTGTAATCCCCGCATTCATTGATGATTCGCTATTTATCAAAACCCAAATAAGCAGATTATGCTTATTTACGTCTAGAACTGCGCTTAAAATAATCAGAATAAATGATAACTTTATCACTCTAAATTTCTTAGATCTACAACTGAAGTAACGAGAGTGAGGGAACTTTTAGTAGCTTTCGTGGTTAAAGCACTGGTGTCAATGCTACCAACCCCATAATTTAATGCAATGCTAGTCTCACCATAAATTAATTTTTTTTCATCATGACTGTGTATCATATATATTACATGTGGCAAAAATATGTATCGTGAAGGAATTTAGATATAAGAATGATCAATGAGAGCATACAAAATGTTTCTTTGTAACGTGTTCGCTTCAGGAACTGACAAACAGGCAAAAGAATAGCTTTTAGACAAAAAATATAACTTTTTTCTTTAGACAAATTATGTAAAAGTAAATATATTCACGCACGCATAAAAAAGAGCATTCACATCATGATGGGTGAAAATCAATCTTTAGCCTTTCTTCTATACTCTTCATCTGCTCATTTGAAAAAGATAAATTATTAAAACTTTCAAGTCCTAAATAAAGAAATAATTTTTTGAATAAAGAAAAATTAGGCTTAGGAATTAAAAAAGACAAATCCTTCGTAACTTATAGCCATAATCGTTTCCACAAATAATTCTGTATTGCATGAAAATATCGTCTTGAAGACCTGACGTGATACCAAACCTAGAGCATGATTGACAAAAACTAATGGGCGGGAGTGGGCTGAATCACAATCCCGACTATGACAATGCAAAAGTTATTGCCAATGAAAAGAGATACTTCCCTCGGATCATTAGGGAAGCCATAGAGGTTATGTAGACACCGAACAACCTCAATAATGAGGACGGATACCAGCTCCCTAACACATGGAGAAGAGTCCTCAAGAGTAAACTCGGAGAGACAGGACAGAGCCGGGAGATGCGGACCAATGAGAAGCCACCCGGGCCTCCTGAACCAGCCAATGAGAAGACACCGGCCTCCGATGGGGTGTATAAGAGACAGGCAATACCACGGATCTCCACTTCATTGACCTGAAGAAGCCTGCTGCAATGCCGGCGAAACTGTCGTCTGCAGAGATGAATCTACGCGGTAGTAACCCCGAAAACCAGTCTACATCTACATCTACATAATACCCTGCGAGCCACCTCTAGGATGTTTGGCAGGGGGTGATCAATCACCAGCATGCAGCATGCATTTGGACTCCCACATGCACACCACACCGTCCAAAGAACGTCCCGTATAATAACAAACTATACTACTCTATGCTTTTAGAAATAGAATATAGAATAGAAATTCAGAAACATGCATTAAGTTTTACATAGGTTAGTAAGCTACACTACAAGTCATGCAATCTATTTACGAGTTCTATTGCTGCCGTTATAATCTCTTATCGATCGTGGAAAAAATGACATTCGGAATCTGTCTGTTCTGCAATCTATCTCTCTTATTTTATTTATATGATCTGATCTTCCGTAGTACGTTGGCGTCCGCAAGATATGGTTAACTTCGTTAGAAAAGACACTGCTCTTGAATTTATCTAAACGGTTTAGTCTATTTTTCAATCTACGGTCCGACAGAGATTCCCATCCGAGTTTATCTAAGAGGTCAGTTACGCTAACAAGACTATCGTAACGATCTTTCACATACCTGGCAGCTCTTCTTTGCACGCGTTCTAACTCTGTTACTAAGCCTTTTTCATGAGGGTCCCAAACACTGGCAATGCATTCCAAATGTGGTCTAACGAGGGAAAAGTAGCTAATTTCTCTCACTTTGTCGTCGCACTTTCCTAATATTCTAGTCTACTGAATCCTCACCACACCGCGAAGGCCAACACAAGGATTTGACAAAAACTGTTGGTCAAAATTTCTCGCAAGCCATAGTTCAAAGTGTATGATATTTCCTCAGAGGTGCGCCGGTAATCTTTCGCTGGATGGGATTGACTGATCGCAATCAAATGAAATCATCAATCAAAAATTGTTGAGGCGTTGAGTGCGGTTCAGCCGGCCGCCTTCAGGACCGCTAGCGGGGGACACGTTCCAATATTCAACGAATCGGGCCAATAATCAAGAGATGGTTGAAACGGGGAGTGGCACGTTTTTTGACGCTCAAAGCAGCGTGCACTTGCCCGCTTACCCCCGCTCCTCGCCCACCGCGCCTCAATTATTCATTCAACCGGTCATCTTTCATGCTGCTCTCCGGCCACGGAACCGACAAAAACCCAGACTCCCTACTTTCCGGCTCCTTCCTGTTCACCACCCTCGAGGGAAGGGGTGCTAACACACACTAAAGAAGGAGATCATCTAGGGGAAATCCTAGTGTTCATTCTTTTGTAAAAAGTACCCCTTTTCTCTAGCAGCGGTTGACGCTAGCTTCCGCTGGTGGTAGCTGTAGCTGCCTTCAAATGACGGCCATTTTTCCTGTTCCTTCCCGCTCACGACGTATACAGTGCACTGCAGTGTGGAGAAAAATTTTGTCACGAATTTTTAACCTTGGATAGCTGATGCCAGAAGCATCCGGCAACAGGGCAAACTCGTGGCCAGTCGGAACGCTTGGCTCAACGTTTTTGTAGTTTAAAAATGTTGCGTTTTTGACCTAAATATCATTAGTAACTTTGGTTCATACTGGCGTAAACTATGAACATTTATATAAATAATGGGTTACATTTCCTTGTAATTTCTTATATTTGTTGATACCCATGCTTTCATTAGCTCTTTCTCTGTAGGTTTTCGTAGGTATTTTACGCCCCCTTCTAGTGTGGGCGTTTTCCTGCAGTGGGTTTTTTTTCCAATAAATACGAAAGTCAATATCCTTAGGTTTTTCCCACGTTTGCTCACATCTTTTTACACTTGGTAAATTGTAACTTTGTTCACTTATAATGTTGTTTGTCGATTGAATAGCGTACTTCTATATATCTTCATGTAATTTCTCTGCGTGTAATTTCAAGAGCAACTTGACAATGTATTTAACTGCAAAAATTTAAAATTTGACGAGGGGTTAGGTGGGAAATGGGCATTTTTAGTCCCAATCTCGCCCAATAAAGACGAATTATTATTATTAATATTATATATTAGGAAAGGGGGCTAACACACACATAAGAAGGAGATCACCTTGGGAAACCCTAGTGTTCGTTCATTTCTAAGAAGTACTCTTTTTCTCTAGGAACGGTGAATGGTAACATTTGCTAGTGGTAGGTCTTGATGACGGAACAATCTTCCTTTCCACTCCTTTCTGGAGTCATTCCGATCCTGGAAAATTTGTTGTGATCATCACGTCTATCCTCCCATTCCTTTCCTCCTTCCAAACCTTCAGGGAAGCATAGTAAAATACATCGTTGGCTTCCGAAGCGTCACCTCGCAGGATTGAAAAGACTTCTAGTATTAATCAGGGATGGAAAGTGAGACGGAACGAATGGCAAAACCAGTAAAATTTCAATAGTTTCGTTCCCAAGAGCGAAATGTTTGAACGAAATGAAATGGATTTAAATCCGGAGAGCCAAACTCAGGGTCTAAACGAAATCGGAGTCAAAACTACTTTGGGTCGAAACTAAACTAAAACTCTGGGACGAAACGAAACACAGATAATGTTTCGCACCGGAGTTACCACGTGCTTCACCTCCGAACGGTTTAGTCTCATGCCACACACTGAGTATGAAGTATAGCTGAATGAAGTAGAAGTTCGGCTTACCGCCATTAGATCCATGGGGCACTCATATTTTTACCACCAACAAGCGAACGGTGAACGCAAACTGGCCATTCGATTTTTAAGCTCAATGTTTTAACCTCTCTTCACCCATGCCAAACATTAGCTGTTGAAAAAGTGGTATTTTTCAACAAAAATATTTTTGATTTTGTGTGGATTTCTCCATAAATCTATTTCTTTTTTAAAAAATTAATGTTGCTCTTTACTTTTCACGATTATTTACCAGTGATCAACTGAACGTTTTAATATTAGAGAATAGCATTTATCAGCCATGCATATTTATTAGATTATGGTCATTACTCGCAATTTGGCTGCTTGCGATTCTTCTAATTGTGTATATAAAAATGAATGCGCTTTGAGTAACTTTTTGTTAGTTCTTGGCTTTTCATGAGACTTCATGCCAGATGTCAAACAAGCATCATCCACAAATATCCGTCTGAACCATCACCGACAGTCAGTTTCGCACCGTTTGAAATCCATTTCCCAGATTTTTCATGGGTTGGACGGGAAATTTGTATTTTTATCGCCAAACGTAATACGTACGTTTCGGAGCATGGTTATGAATTCATGAATACATTAGAAATAAGTCTCCCGAAAAGGCCTGAAGTGAAGTCCTTGCGTTATATCATCGAAATGCTTTGAAGCAGGACTGTAGAGACCATAAATTCAAGTAACTACGTCCATACAGGCCTTCTCTGAGTTTTTGACTAAGTGTTTTATTTCTATTTGTAATGTAGAAGGTCAAACATTCGGCCAAAATTATGGAGTGAAATACTCATAGCATTGCATAATTATTGTCCATTTGTTCACATATACATACATAAAAACATAGTAACAGAGAGACATTGAAACAAAAACACATGACGATGACACAGTGGGGCGTGGAGATCGAATGAAGGCCGAAAACACATGGAAAATTTTCACCTGAATCGAGAATCGAACCACGGACCTTCTGCTTTCCGGGCAGATACTCAGACCACCAAGCTATCCAGGCTAATATTATCTCTAGTGATTTCGGCGGAGGTTTATGCAGCCAATTCCCCCAAGTAAGAATAAAAAACTATATCAATAAATTGAATCTTAATTATTGAATCTTTTTGAATTAATCTTTTGAATCTTTTTTATGCGTTGCTGATATTTATGTTAAAGTTGTATTTCTGAAGCTTGAGCTTATTTATATGTTAAGCTTTATTGCTTAGTATTTGTCTTAAAGCGATAAAATTTTAAACGTTTTATGTTATAAACATATAAAATTATATAAATCCAACATGAACTTATGCTCGAGTCAAATTTCGAATAACATGCGTTCCTACCATTAGGCCTATGAGGAATGAAGAGTTATGCTTTCCAGGATAATGGGAATGATGTTCCTTGCTATCTATTTGATTGGCCCTCGAATCAAGTGTGGTTAGCAAAATGCCTTTGCTTTACTATATTTTTATGTTTTAGTTTCCTGTATAATAACAAAGAGACAATAGGATTACTGTAAGGGAATTGAGATTCAATCAGAGGACTAATTTCGTAATGGAGAAGCTTGAATTCCTATGTACCTGAAATAACTGCCCCAACATGAAGCACTCTATTAGATCAATCACATTGAGACAATATTAATCTGATTGTAGTTTCATAAGCACTCTGGTATCAGCGTATGTCTCTTCCAATCAATTAGAAGTCTATGTCGAACGTTTGATCATCCCGATTTTCAGTTCTTGGCACGTAAAAGAATTATTGACGTGGATCTGGGTGAAGTGGGCCAATTGGTTTAGGGTTATCACGATGCTCCGCGAACCTTTCAATATTAAAATTTTTTATCACGAGATCAGTGAAGCGCGGATGAATTTGATTTTTACTCTGCTTAGCGATGTGTTCATGATTAGGCCCCAGGGTATTTGATAAAAAAGATTTTTTTACAGGGACGGATCTCATCCTAGAAAGCTATTTCTATGATAACAATATATGATAGTTTTGAAACTTTTATATTTTCTCCGCCGCCCCACCACTATGCATGTAAGATAATTAAAAAATTGGGAAAACATTATGTGTTGATGGGTCGATTATGATTTAATCATTGAAAATTACTGAATACAGGATTGTAAAATTATAAGGACTGTGTTCTCGAGATGTAATGGCGATGCAGAATTTTTCTGCATCTGTATCGTTAATTTATTATTTGCTTGAATTTTGGGGTGGGGTTATTTGGTCATATGGAAATAATTCTATCAAATAATCCCAATTCCTTTATTCTGTAAAATTCTATGAAATGTAGACATAACCTGATTGGACTCTTCCTAGAAAACTATTTCAATGATATCGATTTGTAATAGTTTTGAAAATTTTCTACTATGTATGTAAAAAATATGAAGGAATACGAAAAAAACTATGTGCCGATGCATTAGCTGTGATTAAATCTGGGTGAGAGAATAATTACATGTGAGTGAATGCGGGTTTGAAAAATATGAGACTTGGTTCTTTCGGAAAATTAATATGACTCTCAGTTCACGAGAAAATTCGTTACAGAATTTTTCTACATCTACAGGGCTAATTTAATATTTGCTTGAATTTAAGAGTCGGATAATTCAGGGAAATGAAAATTATTCGCTCAAATATTCCCAGTTCCTGAATTCCATTAAAATGCCATCAAATGTGATCACACCGTTTTGGACTCTTCCTAGAAAGCTATTTTAATGACAGCGATATTAGTCTTTACAATTTTGCATTTTATTCTCCGTCCCACCACTATTTATGTAGAAAAAAACACGAATAACTACAAATATGTATGTTTTAATGGATTAATTGTGATTAAATCATTATACTACGACTGCGGGATTGAAAAATATGAGACTTGGTTCTTAAAAAAAATTATGTGATACATACCAACGAGTATTACCTTCAGTCGCGATAAAAAATGGCGATACAGAATTACTCTGCATCTTCATGTTTAATTTATTATTTGCTTGAATTTAGATGTGGGTTTAGTTAGGTATGGTGAAATAACTCTATCTAACATTCCCAATAATAGTTTGTCGTCAAATTGCTATCAAAATTAAGAAACTCTGTTCATTCAACTTTCGATGGACGAGGCTAAAATAAATGTTTTTCTCACCTTGAAACCTTTCAATAGCTCGCTCATAATTTCCGTATTCATTTTTGCGTTTTATAACATTGTAATTTTTTTAGTATTATATTGATATAAGGCCTAAATAACATAATAATTTTTTGCATTCCTTCCGAGGGACAGCTCCACCTATAGCTCCAATGACGGCAGAAAAAATTACCGTTTCACGCGATCATTTTCCACGATGGCTCGAGGGATGGGAATCCCATCCCTTTTCCCGACCCTCGGCGTCACTTTTTCCGTAGCTGTTACCATAATTGGCACCGTCCTTCAGCCAATCAGGACGCACGGCCGCTAATAGCGATTGTAACGCCACGTTGGATTCTAATTGAACGACGGATGTACCTACGGAAAGTGACACAATAAGGGATGGTGGAAATGACCGTGTGATTCAGAAAACGATCATTTCATTAGTCCCTGAAAAGCTATCACAGAAGCTATCACTCAGAAGGACGGAAAAATGATCCTGCTATTCAGGCTTATTCGAGTAATCATTCTAAACTTTTAAAATTAATGTGAACCAGCGATTCTTTTCTGGTCTACAAACGTAATGCCATCCACTGCACTCTAACGAGCTAATGGCGGAAGAATAGGAAAATTTACTCGCCACATCGGCTTGGTTCCATGACCTTTTTGTTGTTATTTTTAGTAAATTTATGGATTCTTCCTAAAGTTTCATTTCCATCATAGAAGTCGGTACCTTAATTATTTAATTGATTATTTGGTTTTCTGCCTCAAATGGGTTGGGGAAAAGATAGTGTCTTGGAAAACGACTCCGTGAACGGAAACCAGAATATATCAGACAGCACCTTTCATGCATTCCAGCTGGATCTGTGAACACACCGTTGGGTTAAGGGGAGACCGGGTTAATACCTTACGGCGGGGTAATAACATGCACTATAAGTAATTTTAGACCCGCTGCAGTATGTAGTGAGCGCTGGGAAATGCTGATGCGTAATGAAAGGAAAGCGCAACCAATAAACACAATCTGGGAGCTTCTGCCTTTATGCACGCGTATGCGACGAATTTTTTTTCTGTTTTTTCAACTTTTCTTATAATTTTAAAGACTGACTCGAACTGAGGTAAGTGAAATATGTTGTACGTGATTATATTCAAACTAGTGGATTTGATTAGCCCATATCATGGGCTATTTTTAAAATATCAATCACAAGTCCTCAATTGTTCTCATTTTAAGTTAGGGTTGAAAATGCTGCGTCATGTCGTTTTGGGGCAATTCTGTACACCTTGCTTGGGGCAATATCGTTCAAGGCGCAAGGTGTACGGTACAGTTCCGTATTGAACGATGATGCCCCATACTATAGTATTATAACTCTTATGAGCAGCTTGAACACTGAAATATTTATGTTTTAAGTATGCTTATGTGAATTATGAAGGATCTTTGAATGTGTGAGTTGCCAATTCGCCTAAGTACAGGCTAACCTCGCAGTAGCGCAGCCAGGAATTTAGTTCGGGGGGGTCCAAAACCAGGGGGAAATTTAAAAAAAAAACAGAGTACGAAGTAATGGGTTTTTAACTAATTTTCACACTTTTCATAATCGAAAAAAACTTCATTTCCTAATGAAATATTTTGTAAATTCCTGATTTTTCAATATTTTGTTTCCTTTTATGAAGGAAAATAATTCTGTTTGTACATTTCGGGTGGGGGGTCCGGACCCCCTGGACTCCCCCTTGGCTACGCCACTGGAACCTCGATAGTCCAAACACACCGTAGTCGGAACACCTCGTTAGTCCGAACGACCTTCATCCGTCGTGTCGCCAATTTGTCTGTACTAATTATGGATCTTCATATTTTGATGCTACAATAAAACATTTAATCGTGAATAGAAAAGGATTATTTTATTTTAGTTTTACGTTAGCTGACTTTTATATCATCTAAGATAGGTAGTTCGGTATTTTTTAAATTTTAATGTAAGGAGATATGCTCTGTTTATCTTATATCGTTGATAGAATAAAACTTCAAATTACATTTTCCATCTTCGTTTTTTCCCTCACAGTCTTTGCAATATCATTCATGAAATTCTGATGTACGGTATTGCCCCGGCATTCGGAAATATACCGTGCGGTGTAAGGGTTTTGTAAAATTAGTGTAAAGGCCTGGTTACACGGTTCATTAACACGTACAAGTTAATGTACGTAGGCGTGAATGATTTTGGTGGACCGGAACTGAACATGTAAGAATGCATTAACCAAATTAGAACAGATTCTATTCTCTGTTCATGCATTCGCACAAGTTGGGTGGTTACGCGGTGCATTTTGGCGTTCATTCTCGCGTTCATACATTTAGACATTAACCCGTACGTGTTAATGTACCGTGTAACCAGGCCTTAACACTCTAAGTATGTTCAATTTTACAAATATGGAGCAAGGAATTGGTTGGAAATCGAATATACTTCAAAATAATATGATTGTCTCTTTCATTGAAGTTTTCAATTAAAGGATATAAAATAAAAATTCTTAAGTGTACGCAGTTACTCGGCTCTCTACTTCACGTTTACCTTTTCAGGTTTACACGATAATGTTCAGAATATCACCAGAAATAATGCGTAATATCAATTTCAGTATTTTCTACAGTGAATGATCTTGCAATTCCGAAAAAGATCTATAACACGAGATAATAAGGCAAATATTCAATGAATCTTTGGAAGATGAGGAAATAATTTTGATGAATTTTCATTTTTTTATTAAAACACCATTAGAGCACATTCATATTCTTAAACAAGTGAAATCAAGCGTATATCTGTGTAAAAAAGTGAAACCTCATGCACTCTTGTAAAAAAATGTAACCTTCTCTGAAATAAATGTATGGCTTTTGGGTTTTATTCGATTGGATACATGATGCATATGATGATGACGAATCATCTAAAATACGCCATACTATTTTAGCTGTACATATTCTGATTCGAATAGAATGGCTGAATTCTGCGATAAGTCACACGGCTGAGTTCCGTAATGAATAACATGGCTGCTGAAAAAATAGCAGAAAATTATTATTTAGTATTTATTCCGAACTTAGTTCTTTTATAGCCCAAAATTATTGGATGATGCGCTGAAGAAATGAATTGAAACGTACGGTGTGGTACGGTGAAAACGTATCTGTAAATGTGGTAATAGAAATAATTTTTTAATTAAAATATTATTTCTTAAAATATAAATGTATAATTTGCCCATCTTCTCCGAAAATTACCCATCTTAATTTGTATCCCGTCTTCAAAATTGTGCCTCTAAGTCTGAATTGAAAGTAACAAATTCTTAAGAAGTGATAGAATTAGAAGGCTAGAATTCGGAATAGATCAGCCGACTTTATGAACAGTTACGACTGCCGCGATAGAAAACTTTTAAATGCGAGATTATTTGAAGTAATAAGGCAAACTTATCGAAAGAGTGACCTAGTTTGGTGATTTTGCATATTTTATGAAACGATATTCACTCATCGGAATAAGTCTATGTTCATATTATCCCTCTTACTTCTTCTTTTCTAGATATTTGTTCAGTACCGCAACTCGAAAAGTATATTTAGGATTAAAAATACGGAAAGCACTGTTCTTTCTGTATTTCACGCTCTGTCATCACCGTTATTTAAGTGAAGATGAGCCTCTTGAAACTCTGAAAAGTGTCATCATTTACTCTAGAAATGTATCGGTTCTATTTTTTTCAGTTATTTACATTTTATTTTCAACGTTGTAGCCTTTTTGACTCGTACTTTTACTTTATTTACAGTTTCTTTGATCATTTTTCGTAGTATTTTCGTCTTCTGAAGTTTAAAAGAGCCTTTTAGCTGAATTTTTGGCAATTCATGTGCTGCGAATTAGGTAGACAACAAAATTAGAGAGAACATGTTATCCCAATGGTGTAATTTGTCAAAGCAGACAAATTTTATAGTTAAAATATGCTGAATAGCTATTTCGTCGTTTACTATGATGAATAATATGCGTAAAATGTTGAATTACTGGATTCAAAGTCGAATAAGTATGAGTCATTATTTGCTGGTGCCCTCTCGAAATCAAACAGTCTATTTCGGGAAAAATCAAGTTATAAAAAGATACCACTGAACACCTAAGCGATATTTTCCTCTTCTCCCACGGACTGAATTCAACTCCAATCGTGGCTCTCCATATACGCTGCCGGTTTATTACGTTTCTCCAAGTTAAGGATCTCCTATGGAAAGAATCCGGCATCTTTTAAAAAAGCACTTGACTTCTGAATTTGAGATATTTCTGCATTTCAAGAGGCCGAGAGAGGCTATTATTGTATCATTCGAGTATGTTCTTTTCATTTGAAATCGTGATAAAAAAAATACCCTCCCCCGTCTCAAGGAATGTTCCATGGCTATTTCTTTCTCAGAATCTCTAAATAGGTTAACTCAATATCTTTTCATTGAAAACTTTTTTATCCTACCAGTTTCTTCCAAAGTTAAAAAATACAGAACTTACTTCGGTCGTTCATGATTTCTCTTGAAGTGGCATGTTGAAATTTTCGAATTCTTCACCCCAGATCCTTATAAATGCGTACATGAACGTGGAAGTCAGAATTTATTTTCAAATACATTTTGTTGAGTCATATATCTTATATTGGGTCATGTTTTCCAAAAATTAGTCATCTGATTAGTGTTTAAAAATTGCGCATCAATGACTAAATTGAAAGTCACGAAGTCGTAGAAGATGACAAAATATTAAGGTTAGAATTTGTAATAGGACAGCCGACCCAATGAACCGACCGAATGATGTAATTTTTTTAAACACGTAGAATTAAAATAATTAATATCAGTTGCCAATTGAAATTTTAATTCGTTTCTCTGGGTTTAATGTTGGTATTTTCATTTGAGTTAATAAGTTTCTTCATTTCATGAGTCCTATGTTTGTAATTAATTTAAAAGGGTTAAATTTGGCGCTCGTTGTGGTTATCAAGTCTTTCATGGTTCAGTTTTACTCTAATTTTTTGCTTCTCTTATTTTCATATATTTTCAATTTTTCATGTGGCTATCATTTGACCTTGAGTGATGTACTTAAATGGTCCAATTTCAATAGATGATTCTTCTCCCACCCATGCATTTGATTCTAACCTAAATTGACCCCATATTAATTTCGTTTGCCGTAAAAACAGCGGTTGAATGAATTGATCCTTTAACGAGTACAGGAAATGTTTCCGAATTCTCATTAAAAGATGAAGGCTTATAAAGGATTTAGAAGACACTGCTACTTGTTTAATAGCCATTCTAAAAATGTCATCCCAGTCATTCACTACACTTAATAAATAGAAGTTATGTCGAACTCATGGATCAAATCATATGAATTACTTTATTATACTTTTAGTTATAATCAACAGCTTTTTCTGTGGCTCTTCACTGATAGCTACATATCAACATGATATTAGCAATATTAGTTTCTTTGTGCTTATATATGAGTGCGTTAATCTCTTAACATTCATAACGTGGGGTTACCCAGAGGTTATAACTGGGTGGATTAGAAATAGAAATTTCTTTGTTAGAAACATCTTCTCAGTATTCATAGCTTATTGAATATTATCTGATGGTTTTTGGTGGAATAAGCAATATCTCAACTGAATGCAACCTTTTTGTCAATACAAATGCAATTGGACGACAGATTCTTGCATCTGTTGAAGGAGCGACTTAGTAAATGACTTTCACATAATTAAATAATAAAAAAATCATGCGGAACTTTTTGGGAGTCGATTGCTGAGCGGTTTAGAATGGGATATTTTTTTTCAAAATCTTGGTTGGAAACAAAGCTAACTTCGTTGGTCCGTGCTGTTGAAACCTTCGCCTCTAGAACCTAAAACAATGCAATCAAATCAATAGTAGGTAACTTAATTTTTATGCGAATGTAATTATAATCACCCACGCTGCCAACCTTCCGGTGTATCAAAAATTAACCATTTCCTTTGGATCTGACGTAAAATAAACCGTATTATTTTATTGCTGCTGTGAATGTGTTGATGAAGATGATATATGATGAAGTGTTGTGGTTGAATAAATAGGTGACTTTGCTTGAAGTCAGTGAGAAGATATCCCGAAGTATTATCGTAATATTTATACAGCTCAAAGTATTCTTGACGAAAAATATAAATGTTTAAGCATGAAAAAGTTCAGTTTCAAATAAATTTGATATTTATCCTCCTATCCAAACACCAGAGATTTGGGAGTCTGTTTTGTTCGCCGAGTTTTCAAACTTGCATTGACTTGTTCCATATTTCACGCGGATAAATGTCAAATTTATACAGTAGCCCTGACGGAGCATTATATATTCATATTGACTCCATTCCAACGCCGTCTAAAATTCATTGCCACTCAATGCCGCATTTTTCTTGTGTTTTGATTGATTTTACGAGGGAGTTATTGAAATTCAGTTATGTATAATCCCTGGCGATAACCCAGGGATGTCTGAATAGGATAGAAAGTTGTTTCTCTAATATTAATAACCGTTATATTTGACGGCATTGTGACGGTGGATCAAAATTCGACGTGATGTAACTATTTTTTCCCAGGGCTTACAAGTTTTTTTTTCAACACTGTGAGCTGACGATAAAATCATCAGCATAAAAGTATGCTATTTGCCTCCATTTACATAATACCCTGCGAGTCACCTTTAGGGTGTTTGGCAGTGTGTGTTCAATCACTAACATGCAGCTTGCAAGAGGACCGCCACATGCACTCCACACGGTCATAAAATATTACGCATAATAACAAATAATTCGTGCATGTTGTAAATTAAGAGAACTAATCGACCTCAGTTTTGGCAATATAACGCCCTTTCAATCCGAAAGTCCGGCTTCGAATCCTGATTGGATATAATATCCCTCCCTTTAGGTGAAGGATGTAAGCAAAGAATGAGGTCTTTCTAAATGTGAGAAAGGACTACAGAAGCCTTCAGTCGTTCAATGTCAGTCGAAGAGGAAGATATATTAGTTTTACCTCAAATACTCATGTAGCCTGTCCCAATAGTCGAAAGTAAATTATTTATACTCATGGAGTCATAAACACTGGTCAACAATCCTGGGATCGGTTTGACGCAGCTCTCCACTCAATTCTCCAAATCTGTTTATGAAATACATAACAAATATACATACATACAAAAAAATATACATACAAAATAAATAACAACCATATGATCCTTCCACTTTAAATGCTCTATATACTTTGTTCAACGTTTTCCTTTTCCGTTATTGCCATCTACTTGTCCCTCGACGATTGTCTTCATCAGGCCATCATGTCTCAGGACATGACCTATTAGATTGTTCCGTCTTCTGGTCAACATTTTCATGAGACTTCTCTTCTCTCTTTACTCTTCTAATGACTGACTCATTACTAACTCGATCGATCCATTTGATCCTCATAATTTATCTGAAGCATCACATTTCGAATTCCCCTGCCCTTAATTTTTCCGCAGCTGTAATTGTCCATGCCTCACTTCCTTAGAGAAGCATATTCAAAATGTAAGATTTCATAAACTGTTTCCTTACATCTGTTTAAATTTTCCGGTGTAAGTAGAGCTTTCTTTTGGTGGAATGCACTCTTCGCCTGGGCTATTTTGCTCAAAAAAATTTTCTTGCTTCTTCCATCGTCAGTTATACTACTTCCCGTTTTCCCTATTTAAATATACACGAGCATAAATTAATGCACCCACAGTGATGCACGTAATGAGTGGTGTGCTGGACTCTTGTGTGTGGATGTTCAAACGTAATTTTCAATTTCCTCTCGGTGGATTTCTTTTACCCACGTCATTATGCCCCACCCACCAGCTCCGCTGTCATGTATATTATACGAGAAAAGTTAAAAACCCATGGGATTAGAAATTCCCGCAAGTTTACAGAACACTAATAATTTTGTAGTTTTCGTTAGTTTTCTTGTGCTTTGGCACGAGAACTATCCCCTCGAAGATTAGAGGGCTTTTTTAAATCTTTGTCGTCGCATAAGATCTACATCCTAAACTCTCTTTCACTTAAAGCGAGCCATATTATATTTTTATTGCAGTTAACTTTGCTTGAATAACTGTGTGGCTTTAGTTGAAGTTAAGAAGTAGATATCCCTATGTTTTCTCGCATTATATATATATATAGCTATGCTTAATGAAAAACTCCTTGCATATCATACTACATCTTACTCATTCCATCCTTCGTACATACGGTGACGTTGTTTTACGTCATTCACACAAAAAATGCGAATTCACTGTAAATATGCATGCGATCACAAAATCGGTCCTTAAAATTTATTTTTTTTACCATCGGAATTGGATTTGAAAAAGGAAGCTACAATTAATTCACGGCTGTATATCACCTTAATAGCCATCAGTGACAGAGCGTGGACCACAATTTTATTCTTTCCAAATTATTCTTCTACCGGCAGTATTCCGTCGTCAGTGGATAAACTTTAATAAATCGCCCTGAATCCTTAATACATCCTTGTGAAACGTTATCCGTGAAAATAATCCATGGGATACATTGGTTTCATAACATGTTCTACCAATTGATGGTGGATAAGTTCTTTTCGACGGGTGCTTCACGTAAGGAGGCGGGTTTAAGAAGGTACTCAAAAGGATCTTGCAGCACTTTGCTTTTACACACGTTCAATTCTCACTCGGTTCATTTCTTTTTGTTCCCGCACACAGTAGTACAGAACAGAGCGGTATTACAGAGTTTAATTACATCTTCATTTCGTCCCGCTCCCTTTATCCGTCTTTCTCCGACCGAGCCCGGCAAGGCCTTTTTGCAAAATATTCTCGACAACGGCGCCTCTGAGAGTGAAAGTGTGCCTTCTCCTCCGTCCTTGTTCAGCCTTCCCGCTCCCCTCAACTTCCCCTAACCCCAACGCCCCTCGAAACCCTGGCCCCCACCCCCGCTACTGAACCTGCACACCCCGTAACCTCCCCCGCTCCTAATCCACCTCTTACCCTCATACCCCCTTTTACCAATGTATCATCGGCCCAAGTATGGGTATTGTTTGATATTTAACGAGGAGAATCGGTGAGGGGCGCCTTGTGCGGTCGAAAATGTGGGGAACGTTGTGTGCGCCTTCTCCCCCGCCTCGCTGCACGATCCCCACCGCTGCCTCCACTGCCCCCCACCACGGAGACCCTCCGCCTCCCTGATAAGCCGAGCCCCTTCTACCCCTTTCCAGCAACCCTTGCCCCAAAATCCAGTCCTCCCCTCCCGCCCCCCCCCCCACAGAGAGAGGCGTAGCGTCCCGATCGATGTCGGCCAAGTCATCGGCCTGCTCCGACCCCTTGCTTCTGGTGGATCAATGCTCCACCGCCCTCCCAAGCGGGCACAAGAATGGCACATGAATAATGCAGGCGGCCAGGATCTAGGCGCCCCTTTCCTTCTAGGTCGGGCGGGGACGTCAGTGGGGTCCAAGACTGTCAACCAGGCCCATTAGTTCCTCGTGACACCTACGTTGGGAATGACGAAAATATTGGTTGTGAGGTGATTACGTCGTTTCTTTCCGATATGAATTTCGTTGTTTCGGAAACATTTCGCTAAATCGGAGTATTTCGTTGTTTGGAAACATTTCGCTATTTCGGAAAATTTCGCCGTTTTCGATGGTTTTGTTGTTTCAGGCAGTTTAGATGTTTCGTACTAAGTAGTTGTGTCAGCGCAATAAAAATTTTTTCAAGCTCCTCAGGCTATTCCTCCGAAATGTATGAAATAGAAAACATTTTGCGACTTAGCTGATGCGGGAGTCTGCAAGTTTTTCGGTGGCACTTTCTAGTTTTGTGACCGGAAATATTTGATGACTTGAAAGCGAATGCCATTATTTTTATCCACTCTCTTCCTGTCATTTCTCGAAGACCCACATGAATGCATCCTAGATGTTTGATTTCTTAGACTTAGGGGGTGGGGTGGCATCGGTTGGGGTAGACATTGGGTACCCCCTGTGTGTGCAAGCATGTGTGAATGTAGTCTTTCCCACTCCCCTGCCCCCTGGGGTGTGGGGTGGACGTACCCCGTGGGCCCTGCCCCCGCCGTCCGCGGAGGGGCGGGAAGGTCCTCCGTGGGGTGGGCCGCATTGGACCGGAGTGACCCAGTGACGGAGGTCGCACTCTCGTCGACGCTCGGGGGAAATTTTACTCATCGCCGTAACGAGGTCGCTTCAACGTCCCGGACTCAATGTCTCGTGGAATGAGTTTAATAACGGGAGGGGAATTTTTGCCGCTCGCGGAATTTTTTTCCCGACTTTTCCGCGGATGCCTGAGTGGTTGTTCCTCCACCTACGGAAGGCGTTAGACCTGCATCCGATCGCGAAATGAAGTCGGTCTTCGCCCGCGTACTGGCGAGGGATGGAGAGACAGAGAGATATACGAGGAGATAGGCTCGATTTCGCATATTTATCTTCGGATCATGAGTCGGCAATCAGCCTTCGGGCCGTGTGTTCTAAATGCCATGCTACTGCGGGCCACATTTATTTATTAGAATTTCGAAGTGGTTCGCTAATGCTCTTATTTTCCGATACTCTTTTTAAAACTATAGTAATGGCCTTCCTGAATAGCCAGTGACTCTGAAGGACTTATATTATAAATATTTATAGCATTTATATGTAATATAAGAATACATTTAACCGTCTTGCACTTTGAAATTTACATAATTTAGCTAGCGACTACCCTTCCTGTGGCAAGAGTTCATGAAATTAATGCTATTTTTATAGACTAAATATGTGGATATCAATATTCATGTATCATATATCATGCACGAATAATGTATAATGATCTTTTTACTAATAAATAGCTTTATTAAATACTTAACTAATACACGCTTTCTAGATTCAATCTTAATATTGCATGTATTGAACAATTGATAATTATTACTTTTGTGGGCGTAAGAAATTGCTCGGGTGGTAACCACGAGAGCGTTCCGACCCTTGTTGCAGATGGGTAATGATAAGGAGATCAATGTTATGCGGTTTTTCATAGTTTCGAGAGCGAGCCATCTGGAGGCCAAAGGCACAACGGTGTCACACAGCGGTCTTAAATGGGCACAACTCGAACAGATGAACTATTTGGGTATCCTGAAGGAAATTGATCACAATATGGAGATATCAGCGAGATGATTGAGTGAGCAATATATGCGTAAGTGAATCAGTTAAAGTCGATGATGATTATGAGTAGCGAGAAAAGTTAAGTGACGAGCCTGAAATGGAGCATAACCCTCAAGATTTGGCAAAGATTTCCCAATTGCCCCCCGTGGCACGACCGTCCGTTGTCACGGAATGTAAGCTGAATATCCGGGCCATGCTATATAAAAATAATGCAATCCCCGCCGCATTTTTTCATGCACAAATGTGCCTCCGTCGTGCCGATCGCTCGATGGAAGTCTAAGTACCCTGGCGGACGGCCACGGACCGCTTTTGCAAAGAGCTCCGATGTGCCTTAACCGCTACAACCACGCCAACTTACCAGCACTTCGTCAGACATCTATCTTTCTACGATGATTGCAGGCCTATAAAAAATGTGTTTTATTGTGATTTATTTATTCTTAAATAACAATTATTACGCCATCTTTTACTGGAGCCCAATTTTTATTCGATGAATCTCATTTTCGTAAATTAAAGACAATAATTTTCGCGAGACTCCAGAAAACTCTAGATTTCAACAAGAAGTGATTAATAAGAGTCGGACCATATAGAAACTTGTACTCTGATTGTAATCCTATAAAAAATTAATATGTTTGTTTAGTGATTTTTAAACTATCATTATTCCATCTTCATTTGAGCCTTCTTTTTATTCAATTCGACTCCTCTTTGTTAATTTAAGACGATGATTTTCACATGAGAATCCGGAGAGCTATACATTAGTCTTTCAATAGGTAGGGAAGACTTTGAGTCGGACTATCCAAATACATTTGTATATGAAGGAATGATGAATACGAGTTCCGCTGCTTTCCTTCACTATTTTTGCTACTTTTTTATCCGAGCACAGTTCTTAGTAATCTGTATTTCCAAGTTTTTTAGTTATTTAGTAAAAAATCCGAATATTTTAAAAAACTATGTATATCGTCGCAAGCAGTTCCTTTTTTTAGCGAGAGGTTCCTAAATAGGGAGGGTTGTGATTACATCCATTTTGTCTGATTTTTGAAAATACCGTGTAGTGTATTTCATATCTTTTATTGCCATCTTTATGAAACTATAGGAAAAGATAAGTATGAATATTGGTAAACATTAATAGTAAATGACAAGGGCCTTGATTAAATGGACGCCTTTATTCCTCAATCTTAGGCCAAAAAGCCAAATTAATGTTTCCTCTCACGGCGGAAATAACACTTTGTACGAATCTTCTACAAGTTAGTTTTTTTATGAGTTCTACCGAGTTTTATTTGGCTCAGTGAACTGGTAAGATTCCACCAAGCACAGAAATAGATTTCACTCACTGTAATTCCTGTATTGACATTTTGTCGAAAAGGAGGATCAAGAATATCTCCCGTTGGAGCATAGAGATATTGATTCAGTTGAGCTCAAGTACAATCTCAAAAGGAGAGTATACTACCGTGTGGCGGAAATTGAGTGAGTCGGTATTTCATTGTCGCAAATAAAACATTGAGAAATAAGAATTTACTCACTTTTTTCCTTTTTTAGTGTTTTAGCTGGAAGAATTTACAAATTATAAAATAACTTGCGTCATGACACGTGATTTATAATTTTTGCCCAAGTATCCCATCACTTTAGGGTCATGGCATCCCTATTGACAAAGGTAAATCGTAGGTTATGTATATCCGCAGGTCTTTTAGTAATTTTTAAGATATTTTTTCGCGTAAAATTCCGGAATCTCTAACCCGTAAAATTACGGAATACGGCAAAGCAAATTCGCAGTTTGCGAAGAAATGATAAATAGCGAATTCGTCACTCAGGGAATTCAAGCGTAATTCACGCCCCAACGCTGTGACTTTCCTGAGTAAAGCGCACTCTTAAATTAAAGAAAAAGCCGCCTAATGTCCATCCCCAGTGTACTTCACTGATTCAGGTTCCAACAGGTAGGGTGCTAAGTGGTTGATCAATATAGCGAAGTATGTTTACAAGAATTATAACCTGGCTTTAGGTTCCATGAAAGTTTTCAATATAGATGTTTAGTGGATAAAGTAAAAAAATCGTTTCATTGAAACTACGCACACAAATATGCACTTAACATTTTCATTACATTTTTCCCGTTGACCGCTATTGTCCGCTATAAATGCATGTGAACATATACGGTTGCTCTATGTATATACTTATCGATTTTTATAATGTAAACACATGCTATCATAGCAATTGATGATTAAAGTTTTTAGAGGAAATAAACAAAGCATTTATTCTTGCTCAATGATATTGTTGTCATCACGTTGTAATTGCCAGTGAATACCAGTACATTGCCTTAGGGTGAGTTGTGAGCGGGACACCATTTTATACCTAGGAGAAATAAAATTTTTCTCTGGGACACTGTTAAGGCACGAAACCTTACTGACCACGATCATGGAGGTTAAAAGGTAATGTTGAGGGTAAAAATTGCCAGGGCAAGTGGCGTAAGCTACGCCGCCAGGAATTTCGTTCGCCGCCTACGTATCCAGGAATTTCGTTTGGAGGGGGTCAAAAACAGGGGGGAAAATTTTGAAAAAGTGGGTAATAAGTAGATGATTTAAAACTATTTTTTAACACTTTTCATAATCGAAAAAACTTCATTTGTTAAAATATTTTCTAAATTCATGATTTTCCATATTTTTTCTTTTATGATGGAATATAATTGTGTTTTTATGTTTCGGGGGTGGGGGTGTCCGGACCCCCCGGACACCCCCACCTGGCTGCGCCACTGGCCAGGGCAGGTAAAAGATGAAATTAAATGAGCAACGAATAAAGGAATCAGGCTTCTCCGCATTTGCGAATATGGGAAGGCTAGCGCAAGATCGAAACAGTCAGTTCCGCAAACTAATCTCTGGGTTTATAAATTAAGAAAAAAGGCCCTTTTTATAGCAGTTTCACTGGACATGCATTGTGTTGAAACTGGAATTGTTCAAATGGGAAATGAATTGACTTTGGCAATTTTGTAAGAATGTGGTGCTATTATAGAGAAACCTGAGTGATTAATTCCTTAAAATCAATTATAGAATGTGTGAAAATAGATATGAGGTGAAATTTGCCTTTATGAATTGTTACAGGGATGCTCACAAGCACCGTGTTGACATTTAATAACAGGAAATATAGTAGGGGCTTGGAATAAATGTCCCAACTATCCGTTGGTGGACCGCGTCATCTCGTAGATATATCTATATTCTCGTAGATATAGATAGATCTCGCGTGTAATTGGGTAATGGGATTTCATAAAGGCAGTTTTGTACGGGTTACGTAATTGCACAATCGGACGCGTGGACGAATGAGCAGTAAAAATTGCACCGTGTATTGCGTTGTATAGCTATAACGCATGCAATAATGCACGGACTTGAGATGGCAAAGTACCCCGTTCTAATTTCGTTTGTGCATTTGCGCTATTTCACGCAATAATGAGAAATCAATGCAGTTCTATCCTGCGCAATGAAGTGCCCCGTGTAAAACGACCTAACTGGGCACCGCTGCATGGGTAGAACTTAGCCTTTTACTTTTTACACCCTCTAGGTATATTCAGTCTCTCGAGATAAAAACACGTCTCGTGATCCTACGAACTTCACCCCAATCACATCCCTCTGGAGAGGAGATTGGACTGCCTAAGTGGAGCGCAAATACCGATGTGTAGTAGCTCTCATAATTAAAACATAACCTTTATTAATGCGATGGCATAAGAAGATCATTATTCACCCAAAAGAACGTTATGTACCAATGGGAATTGGAATGGGAATTTTTCCGCGAGAATTTCGTCGCGCAAAAAAATCACCCTTCGAAATGGCATCCACCCAAGTTCATCAGTTATTCCGCAGAAATAGGTCATAAATCACCCTAATAGTTCACGTGGTGGTGGTAAACCTGGGTTTTAGAGAGCTCCCTACTCGTTGGAATTAATGTCATCGTCTTAAGTTATAGCTGATTAAGAAGTTTAGCATGGCTCTCGTATTTTTCATTTAGTTTTTTTTTCACCTTTTTATCCCAGGAATATTTTGCAAACAAAACATTCCATTTTATACTATTGGAAAAGTGCTCAGTAGTTAAATAAACCCTATTAAGCAGAAATAACTCAATGAAATGAATTTATGCACGTTCGTACGGAAAAATAGGTTCATTATACCTTACATCGACGAACGCATTGACTGAGTATTGCTCTACATTTTTCTTTTTGCAGTATATCTGATTAGTTAAATCCATATTATCTAAGTATAGAGAGGATTTTTCCGGTGGTGGCCCATAAATGCTTTTTTTCTAATGATCTCTCAAGATTAAGGCATAAAGGTGAGTTATAGATAGACCAAAGACAACGCTAGATACCGCCAATGCTACTCGTTTTTTCCCAATTAGTTTTATAGGCGCTAAAGAGTCTGGAGAAAGCACAAATAAAATTTGAAAAAGCAGATTTAAGGATTACCATTACTTCACATACACAATTACGTATATGCGAATAACTTAAAATATTAGTACATGTGCTGATTAACTTCTTAAATAAACCGCCCTAACCATGGATATTCACGATAATACAAATTAACAATAGTTGGAATGTGAATATGTCAATGTTTTGACTTGCTAGTTTTTTTGCGGAAAAATCATCATTGCAATAGAAATAAAATTGTGCTTATGAGAGTGGGGAACTCTACCTCTTCGAAGAGCGTCGCTAAAATCTATTATAATACCCTTTAATTAGCTCTCCTGTACTTTTGTTTTTCAGAATATTTTTGAAAGGATATTTCTGTGAGATCATTTCGAAATATTCTTCATTTTATTTTTGATGGAGAGGAAAAACAGACTTTAAATTAACATTTTTGTTTCTTTTTTCAACATGCTTTCTTCGAGTTTTGATTCCACAAGGAAAAATATCACAAGATTAATCTTGACGTCCGTATAGAATTCGTCTGCATCGCCGCATACGAGGACAGCTACAATTTAGAATACACGTACGCATGTCTTGGGTTTGTTCACTAACATTTCGATGGTGATTGATATAATTCCAAAACATGCGTCCGTATGTTATGTGCGAGATATTTTCATTATTTGTAATGTTTTGTTTTTCTATACAATGATAGAGGGACCGTGCTTGGTATGCGAGACTCAAGATAAGGGTAAGTGATGAACAAAATTAGCAGTTAGAGCAATTCAACTATTTAGGTAGCATATAAGAGGAAAATACATACAACAGTGGGACATCAGGAAGAGCATTGCGTTAGCAAAGGAGGCGTTCATGAACGGGAACGGGCTTATGGTAGGATCGTTATGTACGAGTTAAAAGAAAGGGCTAGTGAAGAATCTGATCTGAAGTGTAGCGCTTTACGGTGCAGAAACGTGGACACTTAGGAAGGAGGATGAGAGAAAACTGCAGGCATTCGAGATGTGGGTGTGGAGAAGAATGGAGAAGGTAAAGTGGACGGTTAGGAGGAGGGACGAAGAAGTGTCGGACATAGTGGGTGAGGAGAAGAATATTCTAGATGAGATGCGAAAGAGGCAGAAGATACGGTTGGGGCGAGTACTGAGTGGGGAAGGGATGTTGAAAACTATGTAAGAATGTTAGGTGAACGAGGGAGAGGGAGGAAGAGAATAGAGGATTTCTGTTTGAGTCTTTCGTAGCGCTGAATTGAATTTCTCTCATGATTAAAGCACAAATGGTAATATCCACACTATTTTATTATCACTTAACCGACCATTGTTTCGACACTTGGTGTCATCTTCAAGGTAATCCAACAGAAAACTCTCTCGGTATATATACCCAGGCCAAGGTAGGAGGTGGCAGGCATATGGAATTGGAGTGAGGGGAGTGGGATGGGGAAACAGTTTAGGTGAACAAATAAGTGAAGTCCGAAACCAGAAGACATACAACAAGAGGAGCGTGAAGGTCAGGATTTTGACGTCATGGGGAAGGTTAACTTTAATAAAGGTGAGTCCGTACAAAATAAAACATCATTTCAAAGTCCATCCGGGCTGTTGGCAATTTCAAAATTTTCCATAAAATCTAATTTAAGCCCTTTTGTCAATACAATGTAAAATATCTATGTCAATTTTGTTGGATTACCTTGGAAATGACACCAAGTGTCGAAACCATGGTCGGTTAAGTATGATAAAATAGTGTGGATATTACCATTTGTGCTTTAATCATGGATATATCATCATTCCACAAAATTAATCCGGAAACGATTTTATACGTGCATTTATCTCCATTTCTTTTCGGGTTAGTTGCGTCGAGTTGAGTTCTGATGACGTTTCGTAGCCTGTGCTGGTCACATTTTCAGATCAGGTCTGACCTGATCTATCTGCAATTCAGATCTATCTGTACTTCAGACACCTGATCCTCATTCAGACTTGATCTGAATATGTGACCAGCATAGACCACGAAACTTCATTAGAACTCAACTTCGACGCAGCTAACCCGAAAAGCAACGGAGAGAAATGAAGAGAATAGGATTTTAAGATAGAATGAAAATGAGTAGGTATTATTGTGCATTGAAGAGGGAAGTCCATGAAGGGAGGGCAGACTGCATGAATAATCGTACTCCATGGATACCTACCTTTATCGGTAGAATTCTTTAAAAATAGAGGGATAATCACTGGTATTGCTTTCGTGCGTCACGATTCCTGCCGGAGTTTTGTATCCCATAAGCATTACTTCTCTCAATTCGCCTAGAAATGAATTTGGAGCGGCAATGTTGGTTGCGTTTTCCCTGAAAGTTTCGCTGAAACTGCGATTTAAATATTGCACAGCACAGCGGTTTCCTATTATTTTTTTATTGCCTAAATCGATTCCTATTATTACTCCTGGATTACGTACTTCACGATTTTAGATTTTTAAACGACGATATATATTTTTCGCGATTAAATGAAAAGTGAAAAATTTCAAGCGCGCGGAAACGCGACGGCTAAATATGAATGATGGGAAAACTCCGTGTGACGTCGTTTTAGTTCCCGCTGCCGCAAGTGAGGTGACCTTGGGGCGAGGATGTTGTGCGCTGCTGCGATGCTGGCTGCTAGCAGGTAGCAGAGTACCCTGCTAGCTGGTAGCGCTTGGCTTAAATAAGGATTATTAATACCTACCTTATCAAACGAAGAAAACTTTCCGACCTTAGCCAGTTTTAATAGGTGATTATTAAGACATGTTTCCCTGAGCTCTGTGCCTCATGCATGCATTGGTAACCTCAGACGATGTAAAACTCCTATCTACTCGTATAGAAACTAGGTCCCTGTGACGTCACGTGGAGTGGCATCGCATGGGCGCCAATCTGGCATTTTTCAAATGAGGATAAAATTGACCATTGCCATTCGTCTAAACCGGTATTTCTAAAACCAAATAATTTGTATATTATGAATACACTAATGGTGGGTAACGAATCGCAATCAATGCCTTTCGTTTTCTTTAATGAAGGAAACTACCCTATTGAAGAGTTTCGTAGCCAAGAATGTTCAACTTTTTGATGGTTAGAGGGTTCCGGGTTTCAACCCAGGAATTGCCTTTGGTCACACCCAACGTGAAATAGTCGTAATGCAGCTGTCTGCTCGTAAGAAATTGGTGCTGAAGCCTGAATGTCACGATCAATTTTTCGGGGGTTGAGGATTCGCTCCATCGATTGCATTTTAGGGACCGTGGAAATGATAGTTTTCAGCTATCATTTCCTGAATCACTCGCTCATTTTCGCCGTCCCATTTTCCAGTATTTTTGCAATCCCCTCACAATTTGCACACGAGAGTTTTGACATTATTTTTTGCAAAAAAGCTAACATTATGCAGAAACTTACTGGCGGCAATATTACTGTTATATTACTGGCAGAGTTAATCGGTAGGACTTGCCCTTATACTGCGTAAAGTAATATGCGCCACAGTGCTTCGAACTTGAAACGAGACGTAAAAATTGTGCTCAATACTCTCATATACAAATATTTCGGACTCAAAAACAGGATTAAGCTAAGTATTTGTGCATACCAATGGTTAAGTAAATACTGAATTCTATCCTCAACTATTTAAAAAATCATCGTCAGAAGCCAGACACAGGCTTAGCGTACATCATTTGTTCATCAATTTTCACGGGCGTTACTTCATGTAATTGACTTGACATAATGAAAAGTGAAACTTTGTAATCCCATATAAATTTATCAATGGTCGACCTAGGTTTTCGACGTTACGTTACTCGTGGATTACCTAATGTTGAGATTTACCCAAAACTATTCCACCATTTCTCGAATGCAAACACTGCGTGTGAGATAAAGTCTTTGCGATATTCCCAGAATATCAAACGTTCTGCAAACCGTTACGTGTCCTCTAGAAAAATATGACCCTCTTTTATGAGCACGAGCTACCAGCGTACACGGGTCGCTGCCTACGTGGCGGTAAAATTCGGTCGCAAAGACTCACAAGTCCCGACATCCTCGATGATGAGGTCATAATTCACTAGTGCTGAGCACCGAGAAGCAGAAGAATATCTTCCACTCGCAAAAAAAAGAAATATCATTCGCGGCGATCGATCCTTGACAGGACTTCCTTCCGGCTATTGTAGGGATTCAAGGGAAGAAAAGGATGGCAGATCAATGAGAATTCCTTTCAGCTATAAGTCCGTCTCAGTTTTTTTTCGGAATTCGTGAGCTTTCAAGGGTAAAGCGCGCTGTCCGGCGGTTTCAACCGAAATGCGCCACCACTGAGCTTTTGCAGTGGGGAAGGAGATAATGATTATTATAATGGAAATAAAAAAAGCTTAACCTTTGTACCCGATTCGTGGTCCACCCGCGTAAGTTGCCCGTGGACCGTGGGGGAGGCAGACCAAAAGAAACAAAGGGACAATAGATAGCATCCCACAAGGCAAAGTGGGCTGAAATCGATAAAAGCTGGCCAAAAACCATATACTACATATTTTTATAAGTAGCTCGATGAAATCTTTCCAACTTTTTTCGTAGGCTGTATAACATAAATATGATGAAATTTTGCCGAAAAATTGACCACAGGAGTTTTATTAAACAAATTCGCGTAGACTGAAAAAAATCCAAAAATCGACAATTCGGACCGCTTCTAAAGAGAAATTATTTTCATTTCATTGAAAATAATAGTTGACAATAAAAAAGTAATTAGTTTAGCCTTTAATTTAATTATTTTAATAGGAAAGTTCATATGAAATGCATAAAATATTTTTTGAAACATTATTAACAGTATAGTCAATTACCAGTGGAACTTTGTGTCAACATTTTTCTAAGAGAACACACGTAAGAAATCACCTAGCAAACAATTTATGTTTTGAAAAAAAATGCAATCGAAAACATACCACATAAAATTATTTATGAACCATAATAAATGAAAATGAATGCATAAAACATAAGAACACATAAAGTATAAATTTACGAGCCCACTACCAGTTTTCTTCGGATTCCCAGCCGTTATTGTCCTCATTAGAAGTTGGCTCCTCCTGTAAGTATACCTTGCAAGGTAGGCATGAGGGATTTCGTGATCCACGTGCGGTCTAGTGCCTTCAATTTACACGGACGGATTTGTAGAGAGCGAGGAAGACCGGAGACAGTGGGAATAATTTTGAATATTCATGAGGGATGTGGTGCTTTCCCAGTGTATGATGTTCAGAAAGTTTTTACGGTTTTAAAAGCGAGTATGGACTACGCTGTTTCCGATGTTTCAATAGTTGCCTCTGCTGCCTCCATCTGGGGTGTTACCTGTTTTAACGTTTATTTCTTCCCTGCGGCATATCGGCGGCATATTACAGACGTTATCAACCATAGATATTATAACATTTCGGAAATAACCCAGCTGTGATGGTGAGTAGCCATCAGTATGATAAGTTCGTTGGCACATTTCACTTGCACTGTGCCAATACGTCTTTTAGCTCTTATGCTAGTTAGTCCAAGTATCACTTACCTGTCAAAATGTCTGTGTTATAATTTATACACTAGTGTATTTTTAATGCTACAGATTTTATTGCACTTTAAATCCCAAAATTACAAAATTATGATGTTGCACTCGGAATTCGGGATGATTATATGACAAATATCAATAATTTATTTGTTACCTGATATTTCCATTTGCAAATAGCGATAGTGGAAAGAAGGAGTACGTCGGGGAATGGAGTTCACAAATAAAACGAAGGCCAGGTAGTGGCCTGTTTTTGACCCTGAGACTTCCGAGAACCAAATTTACTCCTGGGAAATATTGGAAACTCCCAAATTCACCTTTTTTACATGCTTTGGATTTTGTTAAATTTTCTGTCGAAAAAAACATAAGAAATAATTTAAATGTGCCCGTCAAGTACAGGAATAAATGTCGGCAAAATTTTAAAGGCATATGTGATATATTATTATGAGTATAATAAAAGGAACTCACGTTTTATAAAGCATCTGAAAAAAGGCTTTTTCCCTGGTAAAACGGAGTCCTTCAACTTTATTACACCTCGTCAGCCATTCAACTATTGATATGATATGCCATAGATTTTTCAGAATGGTGAATTTTGAATGCGTATACTGGTAGAAAATTTGATTTCCATTAAAATCGTAAATCGAGTTTTAATAGTCAAAGATCGTGGAAATCGAGATCAAGTCATAATCTTTGAGTTTCGATCCAAACTCGATTTTTCAACTTCAGTCTTCACCATTTCCATTTATCGCAGCAGCATCACTACCAACCTATGATAACGTCATCGGTCCCATGTGCAAGACCTCTCTAAAGGCCTGTTTACACGGTACAGTAGCACATACGGGTTTATGTCTGAATGTATGAATGCGGGAATGAACGCCAAAATGCACCGTGTAACCACCCAACTTGTGCGAATGCATGCACAGAAAATGTTCTAATTTAGTTCAGGCATTCGTACATGTTCCGTTCCGGTCCACAAAAATCATTCATGCAAACAGACATTAACTCGTACGTGTTAATTATCGCGTAAACAGGCCTTGAGACCGGTAAAATTGGAGGGGCGCGCCTTCTACCAAATGATGATTCTAAAGCTTTAATGAGCGTGCATTTTTAATTTTTCTACTGCTCAAATGCGTATTATGAGTGTTTCTCGGATGAATACATGCTTTTTGTACAAACGGTTATTTTTCCAAAGAACCGTCGATTTTTTCGATTGATCGATCCTTTGGTTCACATTTCCCTTTTTGTTGAAAAGTCGAGATTTTCATTTAGAATTCAAAACGATCGCTCGAAAATTCGATTGTGATAGACATTTTTTATCACGAACTGCGACTGCACTCCTTTCCTGAAGTGTTCATTTTTCCTTCTACGAATTGCGATAGTGGAAGGAAGGAGTATGTCGAGGAACTGAGCTCGCGAATAGATTCGAAAGATCGCCTTTTTTGACCCTGGAACCTTCTAGAACTGAATTTATTCCTCTGGAAAATATTGGTAACTCCCAAATTGATCTTTTTAGATGCTCAAGGTTTTATTAGGGTTTAATTTTGACCAACATCGTTAGCCATCAGTTAGCTTCAGTCTTAGCCACTTAGGTTCATAGGCACATTGTCTTCATAAATGGAGGGCAATTTTTTGCCTTTGCATGAATTTGGAAGTATAATTTGCAAGTACGCGTAACATTTTTATGACTCCTGTGTTGTGAACGTCGGAATGCTGCATGGTGGTGATTGATCACCCCCTGTCAAATACCATGGACATGACTCGCAGGGTATCACGTACATACATCAGGATGTATTTAAATGATTTTGTTCTTTCCCAGGGTATGATACAGGTGAAATCTTCACGGGTTTCCACCGGGTGGGTTGCTTGTAGGACGACGTTATGATGGCTCCCCCTTCCATCGACCTCAGGGCCCTGATGGCAGACGCACCCATCGAAACGTCGGCCCACAGGCGACTCACCCGGCGGAAAAACCCGAGAAGATGTCAACATGTAGATGTCAGCCATTCAACTATTGATACGGAATATCTTACTAATATTCAGAATGATGATGAGTGTTGAGTACTCTTGGTACTATAGGTCTTTTTATAGTATTACCGAATCGATACTAGCGCTCTGTGCATACAGTTGTAGGAGAAAGAAATGTGGGAAAGGGGCCCACGTACCACGCTTTGCCGCCGACGCCAACCTTGGACCTTTGCTGAACACGGCTTTTTTTAATCTTGCCTACTGGATAAAAAAATACCGTTAGACACATTTAGAATACGTTTTGTACAAACTTTTTTTTTTAAAGAATCGTCGACTTTTTTCGATCAATCGATATTTTGGGCTACATTTCGTTTTTGTCGAAAAGTAAAGCTTTTCATTTCGATTTAAAATCGATTGCTCGGATAATCGATTTCGAGCTACATTGCACCATCAAAAGTTGATCACTATTGGTAATGCAAGTCAACATTCTGTGATAGTATTACGGAGTCGATATTAGCGCTTTGTTTACAGTTGTGGGAGAAATAATTCTTTTGGGAACGGGGGCCACGTCCGCCAACGCCAATCTTGGACGTTTAATTAACACCTATTTTTTAAATATTGATTATGGGTTTGAGAATATCGTTGGAGACTGCGGCTCATTTACAATATGTTATGTACGAACTTATTTTTTTTTTAAATCTTCGATTTTTTTCGATTTATCGCTCTTTTGGTTATGCCTCGTTCACGTTACGATTGTCCGAGCGATCGTCGTAACGATAGTTGGCCGATCTAGCCGTGTGAATGCATGTCCTGACAATAATTCACGAAGTTCCGAAAGTTGCCACCATACGATGGTTAGGCGCTGGGAGACCGGAAAAGGAAGCGACAAGAGAATGACGAAAAGTCCGTGAAGCTCTCTTCGCTCTATTTTTTCACGGATTTGTCCTGGGAAGTAAGAATATGGGTGGAAGAAAAAATTATTCGGTAAATACACCTTGAACACAATAATATCTTGACCGTGCATACCTCAACAGCTTTGATTACCATCAATTTCTCGTTCACTTAAGATGTCAGCACTAGAGGGAAGCACATGTTTTAACTATCGTTGTGTGAATTCACGATAGTTCCAACGATTGCTGGAACAATTGCAATCTGAACGAGGCATTAAAACTCCGATTTCACATTTCGATTTTTGTTGAAAAGTCGAGATTTTCATTTCGATTTTAAATCGATTGCTCGGAAAATCGATTTCGACCGACATTGCTCCATCACAAGTTGATCACTCTTGGTAAAGCAAGTCAAGGTTTTAACTATCGTCGCGTGAATTCACGATAGTTCCAACGATTGCTGGATCAATCGTAACCTGAACGAGGCAGTAAAATTTCGATTTATGTCGAATATTCGAGATTTTCATTTCGATTTAAAGTCGATTCCGACATTGTTCCATCACTAGTTGAGTATTCTTGGTGCTACTTGTTAAAATATTGAGATAGTAATACCGAATCGATACCAGCGCTCTGTGTTTACAATTGTAGAAGAAAGAATTCATGCGGGAACAGGGCCCACGTACAACGCCATGCAGCGACCACACCCCCTTCCCTGCGCTCATTTTATGACTCTATGGATTGCTGGAGTGAGGGGTTGGGTGGGGAGGAGTTCGGGGGGGGGGGGCGCCTTGGGGAACACTGCCAAAAAACGGGCGAAAACATTTTATCCCGACCCAAGCGGCCCCCTGCCGCCAACGAAGCCGCCGCCCCCGCGGAGCCTTTCCAGGGAAACAGCCCCGCCCCCGGACCCCTCCTCCGCCTCACCCCGCCCCTCCCGCCCCCAGGGCACAATCCCTTTAGCCTCCCCTTTGCCCCCACCGCCTCCTCCTCCCTGCCCCCACAGCTCTATAACACTAACCCCGTTTCTTATGCCTTCTCGTTCCTCGGGAGAGGAGGAGCCGTCGGAAGAGGGATTTTTGCACTCAGGTTTAATATTCATTCGCGATGTTTCCGATTTATTCAAGATCCAAAGGGCCAATCCTCCGGTGTTGTGAGGACACGGTGAGTAAGTGGTCGAATTAGTGGCGGAGAGAAGGCTCTCCCTGCCTCTTGGCGCTCGCAGCAAACATTTTGCCTTCACTGCGACAACGCGATTCAAAACAAGTACTTATGCTGATACAAAATTTAAAAAAATGTCTTCTTGAACAAATAGGGGAGGGAAAAAATTCACTAACTCTTGCTTTACTTTGTGGTATTCCATTATAAGTTTCCTGGATATCAGACAATTTGAATCAGACAGTCAGAATTTGCGCCTGAAGATGATAATTCATTGAAACCCGGGTCGCGCTCTGATAAAAAATAAGTGGTGTAAGTAATTATCGAGGAAACTTCAGTAGGGGAGGCTCGGGAAAGACGCATATGTTAAGGGAAAGTATAGACAAAAATGTACAAACTCATGATAAACAGAGCTTTTTTCATTATTAATCAGTACTTTATTTCACGAACTTTGGACTGAGATATTAAAAAAAAATGAGAACTTAAATGGTAACTTCTCCTAAAATCAAGTACATAAAAACGTACCAATTATACGTTTTTCCCGTAGCATCCGGGCAAAATGGATACAGCATGGGGGCAAAAAGGATAACTTGAAAAATTGAATAGTTAGTCTTGACAATCATTTCAGAAGTAGCTGCCTACTCCTGTATGTGATGTGCAGTTCTCGTGTGTCCATTCTTGGCACTGGCTACACTATATCCAGTCTTCGATAATAATCGGCTCACAGTATTTTTCAGTGCAAACCAAGGAAAAGAAATCTGCTATGGCATTTTTATTCTCAGATTTCTCTATCTTCTTGCAACTGCTGGGTCCTGATAATTCAGTTATATTTGTCTTTTTGTTTTTTAATTTATCATATTTTTAGCCTGCTCAGATTTAACAGAAGTGGACGTCAATATCTCTGAAAGTTGCCTCTTGTGTTTACGGTTTATTTTGGGAGTGACCATAGCTAGTATGGGTCTGATTTGCAGTGGTATGAATAACGCCGAAAGTGCTGGAGCTGACCGTCCTCCTGTTCGCCCTAGAACAATGGTGCAAAACATATGTACAAACCTTTGCGAACTTTTCGTAAGAAAAGATTGCAGAAGCAAATAATAATGGTTAGTGCAATATCCAACTCGGAGTAGTGAACAGTGCAGAAACCACTGTTCACTACTCCGTGTTGGATTTTGCTTTTGATAGATAAAACTATTAATGGTGGTGGTTGTGCTGCCCTTCACACCTGTTTGTCCACGTTAATTATGGTAGTCACATCAAAGTTGTGTTTCTCATCCGATACGAGTACCTATCCGTTTTGCCCATATCCGTCTTCCTCGAAGCCACAATTTTAGAAAGATGTATAAAAATTGCAGATATCTTTGGCCGTCGGTGGAAGACTACAATCATAAATTAATAATAATATAATAATAATAATAATAATTTTATTACTCCACGCTCAAATTACATGACAATAGCAAAATTAAGTAATTTTAGGTAGCCGCGAAGGATAACCTGTTTGAGGTTACCATCCAAAATAATAATACATTATGCTTTACATAGAGTGTAGCTCATTTTGTGTTACCTTGATAATCTATACTAACAAAGCTTAAGTGCGTGCATGAAAAAAACAACTAAAGTAGTATTTATAATTCATTTACATTAATATTTTATAACAATATTTGTTCTACACTTTCTTTAGTGAGAAGCCAAGAATGTGCATTTTGCAAAAACTTTTTCAAAGACTTTGAAATAAAGCATGACTGGGGTAACAAATTAAAAACCTTTGGTCCTACATAAAAAAAACATCTTTTAAACAAATTCATTACTTAAAGAAACGTGCCATCGAAGAAATAGAAAGTATGATTGATGACTAAGCAATTAGTGCAAAAAATATGCAAAAACCTTAGCGAAAATCGTAAGGAAACAGCAGAAATCGTTCTCATTCACTGTAACGACAAACTCGCGTCTGTATTGCTTTGTTTTAACTGTGTCACCAAAAAGATCAGCTGACCCGGCCTACGTGTATCGTGACGCCATCTATTAGCGATTTTTGAAAAAACCGCTTATTCTTCTTACCCACACCATGCTTCTTGGCCAGGCCTCCCCTACTTATGCCCATACAAAATTAAAATAAATATCCTCTAGAACGCGATTCAAAATAAATACTTACGCTAGTACAAAATTTAAAAATATGTCTTCTTGGACGCTATTTAAAACTAGTACTTCTGCCTGCACGATTAAAAAAATATTTTCTTGAATACGATTCAAATCCTTATGCTTATGCTTATTACTATATTATGATCGTGCACAGTTAAAAAAATGTGTTCTTGAATGCGATTCAAAACAAGTACTTACACTCGTACAAAATTTAAAAATATGTGTACTTGAACGTGATTTAAAACAAGCACTTCTGCTCGCACAAATAAAAAAAATATCTTCTTGAATACGATTCAAAACCTTATGCTTATTATTATATTATACTCGTAAAAGTTTGAAAAAAATTTCTTCTTGAATGTGATTCAAAACAAGCACTTATGCTCGTATGAAATTTAAAAAAATCTCTTTCTGAATGGGATACAAAACAAGTACTTATATCCGCATAATTATTTTCTGAACGTCGGTTCATTGTAGTGTTGTGGGGTGCCCTTGCAGCCAGGTATACCTGACACAACCACCGCTTAAGGCCCCAATAACTAACGTGAACTTAAGCGTATTCTTGAAATAAGTACTTTTACTCGTCGAATCCTTTTACGCTAAAAATATTATTAGGCACGAAGTAAAGTAGTTAGGTAGATGCCTATATTTTCTCCGATTTTTTCCGGCAGTTTGAGTCAACTTTCTATCAACGCCATTTTCATTCCACTAGTAAATTTCTACTTCAGTTAAATACGTCATTAATTTAGTAATTTCTCAGAATTATTTTGCGGTGAATCGGCTTGATTTTATATAATTATGACTGATGTTAATGACTCCCTTGATATCATTTTATACCAAAACAATTTTATCCTAGTTTCGTCTACTTTTTTCTCCGCATGGACAATAATTGTCGTAATAACCTGTTAGACTGAAATTTTAAAATGTTACTACTAATTGTCTTACTAGAATTTGAATATTGATACCTAAAATTTATGGACGGAAGTTGGTTGAACTCGGTAGAGAATATCTTGAAATTCTCTCAAAAATTGCATCAATGTGCCACGAGAATACACGGTTCAACCTTTCAAAGCTCTATATTGATATAACATTCGGGGATGAAATTTTTTTTACATGATGCCTAATGGATATTTCAGACTTTCTTTGGAGGAAAAGAGGCTCGGGGCTCTTAACGCTTGGCTGCACCGCGGAAACCATTTTGGAGCCAGAGAAAAGTTCGATCCAGAGTGACAGCCTAAACCGACGCGACGCTCCCAACAAAAGTCACCGAATATGTGTGGAGGGGCTCGAACATGAACACACCTACACTGATATGCGCAATAGGGATGCTTCCTATTATTTTTTATTGCCTAAATCGAAAGATTATTACTCCTGGAGTACGTATTTCACGCTTTTAGATTTTTAAATGACGATATCTATTTTTCGCGATTAAATGAAAAGTGAAAATTTTCAAGCGAAAACGCGACGGCTAAGTATGAATGCTGGGCAAATCCCGTGTGACGTCGTTCTGGTTCCCGCTGCCGCAGGTGAGGTGACCATGGGGCGAGGCTCTGAGCGCTGATACGACGCAGGATGCTAGCAGGTAGCAGAGTACCCTGCTAGCTGGTAGCGCTTGGCTTAAATAAGGATTATCAATACCTTATCAAACGAAGAAAACTTTCCGACCTTAGCCAGTTTTAATAGGTGATTATTAAGACATGTTTCCCTGAGCTCTGTGGCTCATGCATGCATTGGTAACCTCAGACGATGTAAAACTTCTATCTACTCGTATAGAAACTAGGTCCCTGTGACGTCACGTGGAGTGGCATCGCATGGGCGCCAATCTGGGCTTTTTCAAATGAGGATAAAATTGACCCTTGCCATTCGTCTAACCCGGTATTTCTAAAACCAAATAATTTGTATATTATGAATACACTAATGGTGGGTAACGAATCGCAATCACTGCCTTTCTTTTTCTTTGATGAAGGAAACTTCTCTATTCTGTATCGGCATAGTTACGCCCATCCAAAACCTATGGTTAACGATAGTTCACCAAAATTTGGACTTAATATAACGTTGGACACATATCAGAAAATAAACAAATAGGGTAAATTCTGAGATCATAATTAATTTTTTGAGAATAGAAAGATTGAAGTGAGAATTCTTTGTAATTGACCTTGTGATGTTCTTGAAGCCATCCTCTCATTATGTTCGGTTTAACTACGCTATTGGTTACGCTACTTAAAGAGAAGGATGTCATGCCAACAAAATTTAAAATTATCACCTTATTTTGCTCTGCAGATACTTTTGAAAATCCTTTGAATTCTCACTTCGCTCGAAACTCACTTTATTTTCACTTAACTAATGTCGAAAATTGCATTTAAAACCCCTCAATCCTCTTCAATACAGATCATATGACCATCTTTCTATTTTACTGCTTCGTGTTCCTTCGCGCACGACGACTTCGAGTGACATATTTCATTGTTTTACTTCCCGCCTTTCTGCTTCTAAACGTTCTTTTCTATTCAGAATCCCTTCCTCCATTAACTCCTATTCAAAATTTGTTCCGAATTTTAATCCTTTCTTTCATCCCTCATCTATCTTGCACCATCTGCATTGTAACTTTCCCCCAACACCTCTCACTAACCTATGGAAACTATTATTATTTGTTTGTAGTTTGATATTACTGTGGAATATGTTTTTTTCATTGTGTTTTACGTTTTTTAGCATTTGTCAATTGTTTTCTTTGCCAGAGTGAATCCTTTTTAATCGGCCTTTTGCTGTTTTAGGAGTGCATTAAATAAAAAAAGCACTGGTCGTAATGCTTAGTCATGCATAGAAAAATGTAGCTTTAACTGAAATCTCATTTTTTTACAAAAAAATTAAATCATACACGTAATATTCTCTAAGTAATTCATAATATGTTTAGGGAATAATACTGCTACTATTAGAGCATTACGAAGTGCGCCGAGATCTTTGAAAACTTCTGAAGTCGACATTCATTGACCAGTTAGGCTCACATGCTCCTTTCCTTTACGTTTACACGCGTGCTCTATATGTTTTATCTTTATATTATCCTTGACATTACAGTGCCGATTACTTGTCGTCTATTCTTCTACATTAACACTAAAGTTTTCTTATATCTCAGCTTGCATGTATTAGTATGGGAATCTTTACATGAGCGTAGATCGAAGTATAGGCTTAACTTACTTAGGAAATTCGAAGATGAATTTTCCCAGACGACGTGAATCATATCCTTCGTTTACCGTCGTACTATAGTAGATGCGATATGAGAATAAAATAAAAGAAATAGACTGCTAAACAGAGAGATTTTAAATGCCATTCTTCCCTCGTACTATTAAGGATAGCAACGTTGTCTCAATTGATAGGATCAATGGCGTCGCTTGCTAGGATCACTCATTGCATGTTTTTTCATAGTTCTAACCTAGCATGTGTTTGCTCTAGAAATTACTAACCATTAGCAATTTTTTAAATGAATAAGCATGTATATTTTGCTAGTTTGCGTAATATTTCTATGACCGTGCGGTGTGCATGTGACGGCTGTGGCGCAGCGAGGGGGGGGGGTTTTGGGGGATAAAACCCTCCCCAGAGCTCAGAGAATTTTTTTAAGTTTAATCTATTTTACTAAAATGGATTGATATTACTAATAGAAAATTGTAAGGATGAATAAAATATCCCTTAGAAAGCCGTAAAACTCACTATTCTGAGCCATATATCTTTAAAATCCCGTAATTTATTAATCCCGCACCTACTGCTTATCCTGGTGGGTATACCGTACCCCACACACCCAGGTATTAGTTGCACCTTAACCCCCCTCCCCCCCAGCCTTAATTCCTAGCTGCGCCCCTGTGTGACGGTCCTCTTGCATACTTCATGTTGGTGATTTGTCACCCCCTGCCAAACACCCTAGAGGTGGCTCGCAGGGTATTATGTAGATATAGATGTATTTTAACGCAAATGTGCAATGCATTGTAGCATCTTCTGCTCTCCAGACATTTCCCAGGAGCTTTTGTTTCATATTTTTGCCGCGTCCAATCTTATCCTTCGTACGCCGAAGTATTTCCTTCTCTTGCAGCGTCTCGCCTTGATCCTCCTTCGTTGGCCAGCTTTCACAATCCTAATTCATAGAGAGTCTCACTTTGGGCTTGAACACATTCCCTTTCTCCGTATTTCCGCCTCCGTTCACTCTGTATTCTTAGCCATAATTCTGTCGCTGTGGGAGTAAACTTCGTTTCCTCATCGTTTTCAATCAATGCGTGTTCCATTTGTTTTCCAGCGCCTGTTCGTGTGTTTTTGGGAAGCGTTGTGTTTTTTCGCCATTCGCCATGACCTGAGCCCTAACCGTGGTCCCTCGAATACTCATTGAGTTCTGTAACTAATGAATTTGCCAAGTGGTCTCCTTACCGTGAATTTTTGAGGAAAAAGTCACTTTGTCAGCATAACTGGTCAAAGTATTGTTGGCGAATATGGGTTATCATTGTTCAAGTACGGATCATGTTGAAATAATTTTCGTGTTATACTCGCGCTTTGGATGCACTCGTAAGTAGCTACGTGTATGTTCTCCTCTGTTTAGTTCACTGTAAGTTCTGTACAGTGAGATGTTTTAAGTTTCTTATCTCCTAAATCACTATTACATATTTTAAAATCTATATCTCACCCGTATTTACTTAAAATAGCGTCACAACAGCGATGAAACCTCCTTATGTAGAAGACTTATAGTGTTAGAAATATCATATTCTTTCAACACTCAACGTGTCGAAGGTCAAAATGGAGGTCAAAGGTCATTGAGTTAACCGTTGGGATAAATAATCAACTACGGCATGAAACTAAGAGGGCAAGGGAGGCTTGTCGAAAATGACAGTGGATACGTGTACTATGCCAATCATTTGGTCACCCTTTAAAACCTTTAGTTAGAGATATTGGTTTCCCTGATATTTCAAAACATACCTACTTCTATGACCTTTGACCCCATTATGACTCTCGGAGTAAAAATAATCGACAATACGGATCCATGAACTGCAAAACTGACTTGGGCACCCTTTAAAACCTATCGGCCGTATTCATAGTTTCCTTACTACCTAGTAAGCTACTAACGCCTAAGTAGGCTTCTAAGTAATAGCATACTTGCACAATGGTAGTCATAGATTGTTACTAAAAACTTCTAAGCTTAGTTTGTTACTATCTTAGTAGCCAGCCCTTAGGCACCCTCCTACCTTCACTACGGGAGCTACTAAATATGGCGGACAATTGTTGATGATTGAACTCCGGTTCTCTTTATATACTCTTACGATTTTTTACGCATTCGTGCCAGAATGGAAAGCGAAAATCCATTATTCAAGTAAGGCAGGCAACGTATGTAGTGTAATTTTGGACAGGAATTGAAAGTGTTGCATAGGTGCATGGAAACTACGACGTGGAGTGAACTTTCATTGTGGCTCTAGTGTAAGTGAACAAAATTTGTGCCTTTAGTGTACTCCTAAGTGAATTGATTGCATACCAATAGATGATGAAGTAAAGAGTGAAGCGACAAGTGAAGTAATTTGTGAGTGTATGAGCTTCGACAATATCATTTATTTCTTCCATACTGGTTTAATCAACCGCATACATTTCAAATAAAAGTATCTAACTTTTACGAAGGGGGTACGTTTTATATCTGCAGTAGTTGTTTTTCAGGGATAAATAGAATTATTAATTTTCGTTAGTTTGTAAGTTCTGTTTGATCTTATTTCCTATTCTGGTCATGTCATCGAGAACTTTCGACCAAGGTGTATATATTAAGCTCTCTAGCCACCTTGGCTTTCTCCAATGTTTACATTTCACGCATTTCGTTGTGCTGTTGTTTTTGTTTTGGTTACCGTACGAGTGAAAGTGAGATTTGAAGTTTGTTGATGTTACAATAACTGGTGCAGCAATATGTTTCAGCCTATTCATTATATTGTCTACGTAATGGTAATGTGAAATAACATAATTTTTTGTAAATCTGAAGTGATGAGTGTGAAGTGACATGTAAAGAATCCTTTCGAACTTCAACAAGAGCAAGCTATTTTAGTGGGTAAAGAGTGATAGGAAAACTGATTATCATGCTTAATTAGTGTTACATTATAGTGTTTTAAATTAATTGTGAGCCAAGTTTTTCATTGAATCAGTTGATTCAGTATATCCTGATTATAAATATCATAAAGACAGCTCGTGAAATGTACATTGAAATGTTGTGTACGTTGTAATGCTATTTTTGATATGATCAGCAACAAATACGTACAACAAGTTAGGTTAACTATGCTTTGTTTTTTTATATTAACCACCTTTAGTAAACTATATGACCTATGTTTCCGCACTTCCACGCTGTCAATATTTGAAAAATTTCTATGTGGCGATGCAGATTATTGTGTTTCCTTAACTATAACATTTTAGGAGTTGCAAACATATGATACTAATTTCTCGCACGTTGGCATTCTTAACATCATAGCTGTGTATAATTCACACATTTACCTTAACGTTATTACCTTTGCGATTATTTTCTGCATTGTAAAATTTTTATAATTTTTCGTTTCTACTCCAACATTGAGGTGTGTTAACTGCTTTTTGAGCATAAATTTGATTATTACTGACGTTGCTGATTATTTTTCCATACTCATCACGCATACGCCAATGTACCAATGAAAATAAATATCCGAAGAGAAAAAAATATGCTTTATATATCATCAATGAATACACGGCCGTTTGTGTCGAATAACTGCATCTCAAACATACAAATGCTTCGGTGGTACGCATTAATTAATGATATGGCAACATTTTTTTTCTACAATAATCGATAAGTATAACTGCGATGGATTTACATCGATTTATCCATTACCAAGTAAAAATTTCGATGCATTTTGCTCCATCAATTTCATTTTTTTTATAGTATGACGAATATCCGCGCCGTAGAGGAGTCGGATGCAGTGTTGCCAAGAGTAGCCTAGCGGGTTGAACACAAATCGCTATTGAGCATGGTCTTAGAAAAAGAGAGCTTCTGAGTATCGAATTTCGAGATGGCTAGTAGCTTACTAAGTTAGTAGCTCACTTGATAGAATCCACGAATACCATATCTTTAGAAGGCGACTTAAAGGTCTTAGTAGTCGAATAAGTTAGTCGCCCTACTAGCGTGTTTTAGCGGAAATCTATGAATACGGCCGTAAGGTTCCACACGTTGGTTGTCATGATGGCCCGAAGAGTAACTCTATGACCTTTGACCCCAAATATGACCTCGGAGGCCAAAAAATCGACAATGCGTATCTATAAACTGAAAAACCGACTTTGGCACCCTTAAAAACTTTTGGTTCAACACATTAGTTGTCACGATGGCCCGACTTTTACCTCTATAACATTTTACATCCGTATTAACCTTGGAGGTCAATTAGTGGATAATACGGGCATTTGGACAATACCATTGACTTGGGCACCCTTTAAAACCCATGGATCGACACCTTTGTTGGTATGCTATTCTTTTTGCCACCTTCATGACCACGACTGTGACCTTACTGGGTCAACGGTTGAATTTTCGTAAATAAAAGTGTTATTTTAGATTTTTTCATGCCCAAAAACCTAAGAATTGACATACTGGTCATTGACATGCAGACTTTTTTCTATCTCGATTTTTTTACATTGATACCCCATTAGGCAAAGTCAAATTTTTGGTTTGGACCCACATTGTGAGGTCAAAAGGTCAAAATTGTAAAATTTTGCTTGCACTTGAAAAAACATAGAGCCTTTCCCCATAAGTATGCCAATTTTAATGAATGTTCCTCGATGCGAAGTTACTAAAATTAGAGGTCAAAAATGATACACGACCCATGGGACAGTCTGTGTAACTTTTATTCAATTTTTTCAACTCATAATTTCCGATTTTTTTATTGGTTGAAAATAAATTTATTTTTTTGGAAACCACATTCTTAACTTTAGCCGTAAAAACACCTGTTGAATTTGAATTATGGATGCCACTTATGTTACGTAACTTGAGGTGCGCAATGAATTTACTCAGAGAAAAGAATGTTAGTGAATGAAGAAGATGGAATACGACGTGGAATATTTGGTTACAAGATTTTGACGGAATGGAAGCAGGCTTGCCAAAAATATATCTGACGCGCTTCAAGCGCAGAATTTTTTTCAGTATTACTTGAGAAAGTGGAAACAAAACTTTAGGGCAGCATTGCAAAAAAACGTTCAAAAATCACAAAACTAAACTTTCGGTTGAACCTTCCACCTTCCTCAGACTTAGGTTACCTTTGGTAAAGGATGAAGGAGAAATAAGGCAGGGGGGATAGTGGGGAGATAGGGTCCAGGGGGGGAAAGAGTGGGCTGAGGCAATGAAAGGCAATGATTACACAGGCCAACAAAAAAGTTTTGTTTGAAAGCTTTTTTTATTTTGATAGCTGATCTTTATAGATTTTTATGTGCCGAATCCAAACCTGGCCTTAGTTTTTTTGTATCACCCATAGTTTCCAAGCGATATGTATTTTAATATTTTGAAACTAATTTCTAATTTTCGTCAAATACCCCTATATGGTATGTTGGGAAATCAATGAAACACTGTGTAACATAATAAAATTGTTTGTATTTACTGTTAAATTACTTACAATAGTAATGTAGCGCGATAATACAGAGTTCACTTGTCAACTGGAATAGGTCTACATTTTTTTCCCTTTTTTTCCTTGATGGTTCTTGTGTAGCTTTTTCTGCGATGAATCGTGGCTGAACTTCTCGGTGAAGTATCAACAATAATCCCCCATTATCTTCGTTCATTAGATCTACTTTTTCAATTTTATTTTTAATATAAACAAGCTGTTAAATTCTATATATATATATATATATTGATTTCATAAATTTAACTGTAAATTGTGAATAAATGGTGAGTGATACAACTTTTTAAGCATCACATTTGAATTCAGCAACTTAAAAAACATAAGAATAAGGTATTTTCAGTAAAAAAGTTTACTCATCGTTGGCCTGTGTTATCTGTTGATATTTAAGCCGCGATGCTTTAAAAAGCCAAATGTAAGTTGATTCAATGGAATTGAGTTTCGTGGGTGGTCTGTGGGGGGGGGGGGGGGGGGAAGGGAGGTGAAAACTGAAACTTTGAAACAATCATTGAAGGACGGTGGTGAGTGGCGGCATGTTTTGCCATAGGGAGGGGCGCATAGTGTGGAGCTGGTGGGGAGAAGTGCGTGATGGTTGATTCTTAGGTTGAGGAAGTTAAGGATTTACCTGTGTAGAAAGAGGGACAGTGTATACATTGAATAAGATAAGTTACATTCCTAGAAGTACCTGCGGCCTCTTGTACTTCCAGGTATGTAATATATCTTACTCAGTGTAAACACTGTCCCAATTTTACGTCAATTTACAGATCACCATGCAATGTAACATGATTTCGATGGTGCAAGGTTCGGTAAGGAATACCATTTCCAAGAACATGCAATGATGCCCATGTTTCGAAACCACGATTTTAGTCTGAGGCTTTGTTTGATTGGACAAGATGAACATTTTTGCGATTTTCACGATTTTTTTATTGAGTTCGGATAGAGTTTAGATGTGCTGCAAAAATTCCATTTATGTAACAGTTTTGTGAAAAACTGATTCCTTTGAAATAATTGTTTTTGAAAAATATTTTTTCTAGTTTTCTTCGCTACTTATCAGCAGTATAATTCACTGATTGCTCTAAAAAAACGGATTTGGAGTTTCCCTCGTAATTCACATTTTTCGGTTAATTTTAGCATTATACCTATCGCAGGGTAACAAACTAGTCGCAGTTTGATATTGTAATGTTCTTACGAACGTTTATTCAACAGTGAGCATATGAATACAGGGAGCTGTAGACAGCACTGAAAACAATTGACACACTCAAAGCACAATATAATGACATCTCCCCTTTCAATTTACAAAATTCAACCCAAACAAAAATAACCATTCGAACGTTAGCATCAGACTTCACAAAATAATAATCATTTAATTCAAACAAACTTTTCATACCTTACTACCAGAATTTACAAATGTTTAAATTTCAAGGAAGTAATGCACTTTAACCTCACAAAATTTACATTAATGTTACTAATCAAGTACAAATCATGACACAAATACTTATCACAATATCATGACAGATATACTTATCGCAGTTTAATTTACGTATCGCGGTTTATTTTACTAATATTAGTAAATGTAGTGAATCGTAGCCAAGAGAAAACGCGCTGTATGTCACTCACTTGCAGTGAGTACTGATGTATTTTTTCTTCCTTGGTCCTTCCTTCCCGGGGTGTGCGGGTGAAAAGTCGAGGGCTTACAGACCCTGCCCTCTAACCCCGCGAGTCCGCCCTAGGCACTCGTTTCCGCTGTTCCTCACTAATCGCATCCAAGTCACTCGATGCAGGGCATCCTTTTCAGTCAAACCCTTCTCCCTCATATCAGTCTCGACACTCCTTTTCTTCTCTTTTATCTCCCCTTTTTTCTCTTCCCTGCAAATCCTATACTCGCAAATTTAGAAGAGGCTAGTTTCCTTCATCAAAGAAAACGAAAGGCATTGATTGCGATTCGTAACCCACCATTAGTGTATTCATAATATACAAATTATTAGGTTTTAGAAATCCCAGTTCAGAGGAATGTTAATGGTCAATTTTAACCTCATTTGAAAACGGACATTTTGGCGCCCATGTGATGCCACTCCACGTGACGTCACAGGGACCTAGTTTCTATATGAGTAGATAGGAGTTTTACATGGTCTGAGATTACCAATGCATGCATGAGGCACAGAGCTCAGGGAAACATGTCTTAATGGTCACCTGTTAAAACTGCTTAAGGTCGGAAAGTTTCCTTCGTTTGATAAGATATTAATAATCCTTATTTAAGCCAAGCGCTACCTGCTAGCAGCCTGCATCGTATCAGCGATTGTCATTTCTAACACATCCTTTTTCTATTCGCGGGGCTTTCCAACCCTTTGTATCCCAATGTTGCTTCTGAGCACTATGAAGAAATGTTATTTAAAAATGTGTGCACTGTGAAATCTCAGCTGTAGAATATATATTTATGAATTATTGGTCATTTTATGTTATAAAATGAAATGGTCAAATATAAAGCTGCTGCAAAGCGAATTGCGATTTACATAAAACTATGCCCATTTTCTAAATGACATATCTTCAGGTTTGATTTTCCCTGAACGCTGGATTATCATAGGTTAACAGGCCAGGTTTAACTACCAACTATCATGACAATATTAATTTAAATTATGTCCAGAGACAACGCAGAGTAGATGCATCAACGTACGTACCCCGGCGTGGCCCGACAGATATGTGCCAATAGTAAATACCTGTCAAACCTTCAGGTCTGGTAATGTCACTTCCATGATGAAAGATTAAATCGAAATAAATGTTCCTCTTGGGCATCCCATCTTCGAGTGCGAAAACGAATGGAGGATTCTGTGACACGTGCTCGTGACGTTTGCGCTAGTTGCGCTCCCATGAAATAAAAAAATATCGCGAAGCGTGAAAAAAAGAATATCGAGGAGCGAACCGTCCTCATCAATGCACGGAATGCGATGCGATCTTCGGTAGCAAATGCTTCCAGCAATATAGAGTCCTAGTTTCGGTTCCAGGTGAAGCATTGGCGGAAAAAAACTGGTGGCAAGAATTCGCGGTTTGCGGTTTTTTTTTGTTTAGAGACCATTAATGAGGAGAACAGCGTTTTTTGTACCCTGAGTCACTCCATCTAAGCATCTCATACGAAACCATCCTTTGCTGTTCTTCTTTTTCACTTTTTCTTTTATGGGTTTCTTAGCGAATATTACAAGAGAGGATCCTGAAGTCAACCTCTAAATATGTTGTCACCCGCCGCGCATTTAAATGGATTTAAATAAGTCGCCACTCGTGTCGTTGACTGACAAATTCGAGTTTTACGGGAAAAACAAGGTATAATTAGGGGTATAACCCGAAGTTTATGCACATGATGATATGATATATCAAATTCATTACTTTTCAATGCAATCCGTGTAAATAACAAACATTATACTTCAAAATATTGGAAAAACGTGGATCGCATTGCATTAATCACCGCGCCGCGGACATTTTTGAAAACTGATTAAATGCTGAAGAAGTGGTGACAGAATGGGATGGAATTGGGCTTCTATGGGATGGAATTGGACTTCCTCTTTGCAGTCCCCTTAGTTTTATTTATCAGACCATCATGCTCATTATTTGTTCAATCAACTCGTCGAACTTAAATACCCTATTCCAGATCCTAACTCTGACTAAATCCTAATCATTTCAACAGGCTTTGATACCAGAACTGGCAGAAAATCGGTATTCTTCATAGTGAAGTTATGGCTATAAAGTTACGACCATCACAATGTTCAAAAGCAGGTCGTAAGCAGCAAAGATGAGTATTTTTTTCAATCATGAAGACAGATGAGTGACATGAAGGTTCTCATCATCAATAATTTTTCTTGGAACTTAATGATTGGTGTGAAAGCATAGCGTAATCCAGCTGCTCAATTAACCATATTTCCAACTAAATAAATATCAGTATGTGCTAAAATAAAGAAAAACAAATGAAGAAGTAACTATACACTCGTTAAACTTACGATGATATCAGATGACTGGTTCATTACCAAATTCATTCGATATAATTTGTGATGGTTAATAGACAGGCTTAATACTTTCCATGCTTCTTGTTGTAAAAGACGTATACAATCCATACATTTCAATGCCAATATCTTGGCAAGTAGTATGCGTTTCAAAGAATTAAGTTACAAGTACTGTCATTTTTCAAACTTAATAAGATTCGATTAAATGTTATATTGTAATAATATATGCAATAAATTAAAAATTAATTAAAGAAATAGTAGGGATGTGCTCGGTGTGTGGGCTTGAATAGTTACGGAAAAATCGATTTCAATCAAAATCGAAAATCGAATTTAAAAATTAGAAGATCGAGAAATCGTAACCGAGCCATGTAATTCGATTTTCGATGTAAACTCGATTTTTCATCTTCGGTCTTGATTATTTCGTTTGATCTCAGCAGTGTCACTACTGGCCTATGATAACATTGTCCGTTCCATGTAAAAGACTTCTCTTAAGACCGTTAAAATTGTAAAGGCACGCCCTCAATCAGCAGAAAAGCATTTCAATCAGTTATGCTTCGTTCACATTACGATTGTCCGAGCGATCGTCGTAACGATAGTTGGCCGATCTAGCCATGTGAATGCATGTCCTGACAATAGTTCACGTAGTACCGAACGTTGCCACCATACGATGGTTAGGCGCATAGAGCTCTATGGTTAGGCGCTGGGAGACCGGAAAAGGAAGAGACAAAAGAAAGACGAAAAGTCCGTGGAGCTCTCTTCGCTCTATTTTTTCACGGATTTGTCCTGGGAAGTAAGAATATGGGTGGAAGAAAAAGTGTTCGGTAAATACACGTTGAACACAGTAATAACTTGATCCTGTATACCCCAACAGCTTTGATAACCGTCAATTTCTCGTTCACTTTAGATGTCAGCACTAGAGGGCAGCACAAGTTAAACCATCGTTGTGTGACTGCACGATAGTTCCAACGATTGCTGGAACAATCGTAATCTGAACGAGGCATAAGTCTTTCTTTAAATTTTTAGGGAAGCCGAATGGTGCCAAGATAAGGTCCAAAATCTTTAATGAGCGTGGATTTGCATATTTTTACTACTAATAACTCAATCATGTTATAAGTAGATTTTTTCTACCACTCAAATGTGCATTTTAAGTGTTTTTTGATTGAATAATAAACATGTTTTAGTACAATATGTTTTTTAAAGAACCGCCTTTTTTTTCAATTACTCGATTTTTTGGTTCACATTTCAATTTTTGTTGAATATTCGAGATTTTCATTTCGATTAGAATTCGATTTTGACCGAAAATTTTCCATCACTTTTTGAGCATTGGCTCTCGGCCTTGTATGTCTGGGTTTCAAATCAATGCTTTCTTTATAAATGTTGAGAGACCAGTTTGTCGCAAATACTACGAGCATCGGCATGTCAGACAACGCCGGATCCATGAGAAAATCATTTCCCCCTTGTGCTCCAACTTGATCGGCCTTTGGGGGATGTTAGAGTTGTCGCGTCGGAAGACCATGACCCAAAAACCATGGAAACATAATCAAATCGCAGGGGAACCCTTCAACAAGGCAATTGCTCAGTTCTTTTAGCGTTCTTTACATGGGCATTAGGTCGATGGCTTTGTTCAGTGGGTAAAACTGATCAGGAGTGGACTTGTAACAATGGACGAGGTGATGCTGACACCTGTGGTGGAGGAAGGATGTTAGACCATTGGAGAAGGTCAGAGAAAAAAGAGCGTTACTGCAGAAAAAAGGACATGATGGTCAAAAAAACTGACTCCAAGAAAAGGTTTTTGGTATTTTTTATTCTCTGATTTTCATTTCAATGATGTTCATCCCCATTACTTACACCATCGGTTCCCAATCTTTTTTTCCTCCTGACCCCTTTTTTTGTGTATCACTAATATTATATTCCCAAAATTGTAACGTTCACATTTTATTCAATAATTTTCCTACGCGTAGGTGACAATTATTATAATTAATTATTATAATAATTGTATGAATAGAAACTTTGTTTTAAATACTACATATAATATGCATGCATATTTCCTGGTTACGATATACATAGTTCATAGGGTCCGCCATTACCGATTATTTTCGGCGTACCCCCGGCTGGTTCGTCGCTTACCCCGTACTACCGGTACGCGTATTACCGGTTGGGCACCCCGCTGACTTACACCAAGCGATAATAGAATGATTGAAAGAATTCCTGGGTTATTGTGTTGTGGAAGGTTATACGGGATTTCCACCGGGTCAGGTTCTCCATCTCGGCCCAAACGGTTGGTAATGTTTCCTGGTAAGAAAGGGTACACTGCTAATTTTCAGCAATGACAATGCACCTCAAAATATTGAATAACATCATGCTACTACACATATGATATAAATGCAATTACTAATAGGATAGTTTTCTTCATCAAAGAAAACGAAATGCATTGATTGCTATTCGTTACCCACCATTAGTGTATTCATAATATACAAATTATTTGGTTTTAGAAATACCGGTTTAGACGAATGTCAATTTTAACCGCATTTGAAAAAGGCCAGTTTGGTGCCCATGCGATGCCACTCCGCGTAACGTCACAGGGACCTAGATTCTATACGAGTAGATAGGAGTTTTACATCGTCTGAGATTACTAATGCATGCATGTGGCACAGAGCTCAGGGAAACATGTCTCAATAATCACTTATTAAAACTGGCTAGGGTCGGAAAGTTTTCTTTGTTTGATAAGGTATTAATAATCCTTATTTAAGCCAAGCGCTACCAGCTAGCAAGGTACTCTGCCACCTGCTAGCATCCTGCGTCGTATCAGCGCTCAGAGCCTCGCCCCAAGGTAACCTCACTTGTAGTAGCGGGAACCAGAACGACGTCACACGGAGTTTTCCCAGCATTCATACTTAGCCGTCGCGTTTTCGCGCGCTTGAAAATTTTCACTTTCCGTTTAATCGCGAAAAATAAATATCGTCATTCAAAAATCTAAGAGCATGAAATGCGTACTCCAGGAGTAATAATGTTTCGATTTAGGCATTAAAAAAATAATAGGAAACCTACCTATTGGTCATTCCGCCAAAATTCGACCAGGTGTTTCGCCTTTAGGTTACCGATTTCAACCAAATATGGATGTAATGGAGAACTTGACCGGGTGGGAATCCCGATATCCATCCACGAATAAAAAAGCTGCTTCAAGTCGAGACGGCTATCCATTAGTTACCTCGTTGGAATTTTCGTCTGGAAAACATTCACCGTCATGGAAAGCTGCTGATGCAGGAAATGTTTTAATACCAATTTTGAGTACTGACACAGCACCTCAAAATATTGAATTACATCATGCTGCACATATGATATATTTACATATATTAATAGGTCATTCAACCCAAATTCGACTAGATGATTGTTTCCTGGGTCACCGATTTCAACCAAAGCTGGAAATCGTCTTCATTTGATTACAAAACGATGACCTCAAAATTTTCATGAAAACTGTGCAACGGTTATTGGATATTGTAATCTTTTAAAACAATTTTTACGAAAGCGCCATCGTAATGGAAGTCATATCTCCGGGAAAAGGAAGATATGAAAGAATGCAATGACGCGGTAGAAATACATTGCATTAAAAAAGATCAATAAGGTAATCTTTTTCAGTTACATATTAGCGAATTATATATTAGCATAGCATAGAATAATTCGTGAAAAGAAGATAGAAAAGGAAGAACTCTGATAAAATCAGGAGAATCAACTTCTGGAGGTTCGGCGTAAAAGGAGTACGGCGCAGTGGCTATAAGTCGTAATGCATCTGAATTTGTATCTCAGAACACAATGAAGTGCATACGGGGGAAATGGATGGCAGGATGAAATGAGGAGAATCGAAAAGAAACAAATCCTAATTGAAAGAAAAATATTGGGTTGTGATTTTGGAAGAAAGGCCTTGAGTCACTATTTAGAAAATGGAATTTGGAAACAGTAAATTCTACCGATTCAGGTGTGATATAGTGGAAGTTCGACGTATTGAAATGAAAGGTAGTTTCAATTTTCCCAAATAGTATAATTAGTTTTAGTAAATTTTGAATTTTGTTGTTAAATTTCCTTAATTTTTAAATTTCGCGGGTCATTTTGTTGGAGAGTCCGATTGTCAAATTTTTATTATGTTGGTATACAGTTGTATTCATTGTTTACTTTGTCCGTGTCAGCCGCTATGGTTAGACGTGTTATTATGAGCTCGGTGGATTTCGGCTCGCATTCCATTGCTTATTTGCGAAATTTTAGCCAAAAACAATACTATTGCCATGCCCCAGCCTCCGTATTTTCTAGACATGACTCCATGTGACTTTTTCCTATACAAAAATAAAGAGAATGTTAAAAAAACGCCGTTTTGCAAACATAGATGCGTTATATCATTATCGTTGGAAAGTGCAACTACCTTTTATTCGGTAAGTGGTACTTTGGTGGGGCCAAGAAATAGCCAGGTACACTGGACCGAAGGGCGACCCTTTTTCGAACACTTTCTCGGGCTCTCAGAGATAATCCGGGTCCTCGGGAGACGGGCGTCACAGCATCAGGTAACCGCTGCTGATATCACCTCTCGTAGTACATTTTTTACTTTAATAATTCCAATAATTAGAGGTAAATTAATACCCCTATCGTACTCATGGCCGTCGAGCGATTAAATGTGTCTTTTGATCGAGGCTCTACGATGAGAAATAAGAATTTTACGAAAAGATCAAATTTACGCTGATTGCCTCCACTGAATTGGCAACGCCGGAATTTTGTGAGGGAAGGGGGTAACGCGAAATCTCCTTTTTCTCCCCCCACTCAATTTTTTATTTATTACTCCACTCCCACCAACATTTTATTTATTTTTAAGAACAGTAAATACCATTGGTTAATTTCATGCACTGTATAGGAGTATTTACTGATAAACGGACAGATTCATGGCATGAACACTAACATAGCAGTGGCGGATCAAAGGACGGGCAAGGGACCGTTCCAATATCCCCGAGATTCATCTACATCTACATAATACCCCGCAAGCTGTCTAAAAGGCGTGTGGCAGCGGGTGTTAGGACACAAGGCGTTTACACATAAAAACGTTCACACAAAAAATGAATTTACGACTCGTATTTATTAAAGTCCTTTAAGGTTTGGGGAAAAACGAATTCCCATTACTACCCGTTCGGCAAAACATCTCTCTTAATTTATTGCTTCTATCGGACCTGGAAATATAGTGTGGCTCTAATATTATGTTCTCTGTGTCGCTCTTAAAGATATCCATTCTCAATTGTTCAAGCAATCTAAGCATAGCGCGCAGCCTCCGAGTATCAAGCGGCTCCCAGCCTAATTCGCTTAACATCTGGGTAATGCTGTCTATACGCCCGTAGCAGTTTTTGACGAAACGCACAGCCTTCCTTTGTATTTATTCAGTTCGCGGATTAGGTCTTTCTGCACCGGATCCCATACGCCCGCTGCATATTCAAGGTGCGGTCGGACGAGCGCGAAATAGCACCTTTCTTTTACTTTCTCATCCGAAAATCTTCCCACAATACGCTTGACGAATTCTAATTTCTTCAGGGCTATGCCGCAAATATTCTTTATATGCGTTCCTCACGTGAGGTTCGAGGTTATCGTTCAAGGTTATCGAGATTCTTGAAAATGGTCATCATAAATGAGATTTTCCAACGCAGTTAATCATGGCTCCCCGAAAGGTAGTTTATTGCACGGTGGCTTTGAAAAATGATTTAATCCTTCCGTGATCAAGAGTAACTGTTTTACAGTTAAAACGTGCGTTTAGCTGTTGCTTAACTGGCGACTGATGAAAGGTTGTTATCTACGGAAAATCGTAGAAATTTCCTTCTTCATAGGAAATTTTTTCTTTTCTATAGAAACATCAAATTATGGTTTTGCTATTTAGTGGGCCCTCGTCGCTTCTATAGCGGCGAGGGTGTACCCTGTCCCTCCCTTCCAATCCTATCCCTATCCCAGAGGCGTCGTCGGGCTCCTATCGCGGCGGTGCCTCTTTCCTTTTTCCTTATCTTCCACTCCCCTCCCCGGGAGCGCGGGCGTATCAGTTGTAGTACTGGGTCCCGTCCCGGGCGGTTGTAACCTTCAAAGAACCCCTCTTGGCTTCTCATTCGTGATGAAAGGTTACTGAAATCCAGCTGAAATGACTCGATTCCATTGTCAACGCCCGCCGGTGCCATATGGCACCCAGTGCAGTGCCGAGCCAATACTCCTGCAATGCATATAAAATACGAATTTTAGCATACATTTCGGTACACATACCTAGTAGAAGGTTTACTCTATTGTTCAGTCAGTTTGGATTGTATTCATTGCGTTGAGCTTATGTGTATCATATTTTATAAAAATGAACGATGTGTGATTTAAAAAACTTTGGGCGCTGACGGGATAGTACCGTCTGAGAATTTATTCTTTAGTCCTGTTTATTGTTTTAGCCCCTGCGAAAATATGATGTAGTTTCTCTTTCCATTAATACAATCACTCAATTTATCCTGTCTTGCTGCTTCAATAAGTATAGTTAGCATTGACATCAATTTGCGCGTATCTCTATGAGTAATTTGAACTTAGCGCAGGGCCGCCTAGAGACATCTGGGGGGGTTGAGAAAAGTTACTTTTAACCCTCCCCTTCCCCGTCGTTAAGAACTCGGAGAATGCTTTGAGGCCCCTGCAGAGCCTTCAGAAGGTAGGGCCTTAGGGAAATCGACCCCTTCCGCCCCCCAACCCATTCCTCCCAGTATCCTTTCGGGCGGGCTTTCGCATGCGACGGAATCATGTGGTTCCTCGTATCTTATGCTGGGGCTGGTGCCTCCATCACTTAAACTGTCGTTCTGAATTGCATATAGTTTTCAATAGCGATTCTACTACTCGAAAGAGGATGAATTACGAAGTGCTGAACATTCTCTGTACTTCTCATTCTTTCAGAGTCATATAAACTATGGCATTGAAAGTTGGGGGCATGCTTCTTCAGTCAAACAAGTTTTACTGCTCCGAAAAGAGCAATTGTTGGTAATGCTAACCCACGTGATCATTGTAAGCCACTTTTCTCACAGCCGGGCATCATGTCTGTTTACAGTTTATATGTTTTCAGAGCACTCTAATTTGTCAAAGACAATCTAGATAGTTATATGCACAGATCTTATGTTCACAACTATGGTACGAGTAGGTAACAGAAACATTTTGAACATTGACCATTGCAGGTTATCTTTAAATTATAACTCCTTCCATAAAGTCAATATCAGGTTATTCAACAGGTTACCAATCCTTATTAAGGCTGAAAATGTTGCGATCTTGAAAAGGAGATTAAGGGTTTGGCTTTTGCGACATCCCCTTTACTCTATAGATGAGTACTTTGAATGTAATTTTAACGATATTTGATTAAGAATTGTGTTTGTACTCAGAATTTATTTTTATATGTTTGTGATTTGTATTGGACGACATCTAATACGTTTTACACCATTTCTCAAGGTGAATAAAAGTATTATTATTATTGTGAATGAGGAGAGGCAGCTTCTAGGTGAGACACGGAAGACGGTATGGGTGGAGCGTGTACTGAGCGGGGAGGGGATGTTGAAAACGGTGTTAGTGGGTGGAATGTTGGGTAAACGAGGGAGATGGAGGAAGACAATAGGATTTTTAGATAGAATTAAAGAGGTCTTGTTGTGAATTTAAGAGAGAAGTCCAGGAAGGGAGGGGAGACTCAAAATACTTCGAAAATTCTCCGTGGAAACCTACCTTAATCGGAAGAATATTTTAATAATGATTGCTTTGAAATTGTATTTCTCCACCAAACCGCAATAGTCATGCTAATATCTCATATGAACCAGACATAAGTCACTGAATCACAGCCTGAGTTAAGATACCAGCCGTTAAACAATAATTAAGTTCATAAAACACTTAAATAAATGCTCGGCGGAACTTCGTCTGCGCATTCCCCTTCTACGGGGTTATTATTAAAAAAATTGAAATGAAAGGTTTCCATAATTCATAGAAAGACAGTAGGAATAGGGTGGCAGAGATATTTGGGAGGCAGACAGATCCCTGCTTGAGTGCCTTGAGAAGGGCACTTCAAGTGCAACACTCCGCCCGTCGGATTGAACGTAAGCCGTGGTCCCCTTGGCGCGTTTCGTTTGCCATGGGCTAATATCGACGCCGGGTCTCTCTCTTGTTGAGCGTCTAATGGCCCACATATTGATATGTATACATATCTTACTTGAGTTGAAGAAGAAGTCAAGTGCTTCCAAAGCTCCTAGTTAATATCCCGTGTGAGTGTTTCTTTTTTGTGTTTCTATGTGTATTGATATTGACTTAAAAGTATTTATATTTATATTATATTATATATGTATATATAACATGTTAGTTATATAAATATTGATATGTATATAACTAATATATTAGTTATGTATAAAAACTGTTAGAGACGACAAATTCAAAAAACAAAAATTAAAAACTGTAAGCATTTCTGTTTTCATTTAAACCAAGTTCAAAACAGCTCCATTATTTTTTGATAACCTTGTGGAAGGGAAATGCGCAGTTGAAGTTCCGCCTTGCATTTATTTATGACCTTTATTGATCGGGGGGGTATTTGATCAAGTCTCGAGCGGCTCCCAGTCTTATTCGTTTAACGTCAGTAAGCCTCTACGTATGCTGGTACCAATTTTTGACGATTAGCCCAGCTTTCCTTTTCATTTTATAAGTTCACGGATAAATCTTTCTGCACCAAATCTTACTTATGTGCTGCATATTAAATTTGTAGCGGGACGAATGCGAAATAGCTCCTTTGCGGCATGAGTATCAGATAATGGAATCGCAACATATGGTTATCGTTAGAACACAATCAAAGTGACTTCTGAGGTTCAGTCATTGGTACTTTTCAGTATCTGTGATCCAATCATAATTAGCAATGTATCGCTCGTCACATCATCCTTCACAGCAAATCAATATAATGTCCTGGCAGATCAGCAGATAAACTTCCTGCCATCAACAAATGCATTTCTCGCCTTTTAAATAACTTTAAGTCCAGGATGAAGGGCACAGGTAATACACTCCTCAAATATATATGGGAGTACGACCCAAGTATCCCTACTACATACAAGCTGCCTCATCAAATTACTCACCTATGAGTCTTCCCTATGTCTCAATCTCCTTCAAATCACAGATCTATAAATATTGGATCTGCATTTTATTGTCTAGAGTTTTAATTCGCAGCTGCGAATTTGTTATAAAAATAAGAGAAAAATCCAATTGTTAGAAGAAAAAGTTCAAAAAATACAAGATAAAAAACAAAGTAATAATAAAAAATTGTTATTAATAAACATTTGTAATTTTAAATGCATAAATAAAAAAGGGAAATAATAAAATTTAATATTCCTTTTGGTTTATCAAAAATCTCTTGAACTATAAAGTTTTTAAGTTTCATTTTCTCACAAAAAACACTACAGACGACAAAACATATGCGCAAGGCATTTTTTTTGTGCTTCTACTACCTGGCTGGTTGAGGTGAGATAAGCTCATCTGTACAGTTTCTATGTTCGCGCCTTCAGCGCTGCCATTGAGTGAAGGCCTAAATTTGGTTCATCAATAGGGTGGTTTCCTATTATTTTTTATTACCTAAATCGAAAGATTATTAGAGTACGCATTTCACGCTCTTAGATTTTTGAATGACGATATCTATTTTTCGCGATTAAACGGAAAGTGAAAATTTTCAAGCGCGCGAAAACGCGACGACTAGGTATGATGATGGGAAAACTCCGCGTGACGTCGTTCTGGTTCCCGCTGCTACAAGTGAGGTTACCTTGGAGCGAGGCTTTGAGCGTTGATGCGACGCAAGATGAGATCGCAAGATGAGACGCAAGACGATATCTATTTTTCGCGATTAAACGAAAAGTGAAAATTTTCAAGCGCGCGCAAACACGTCGGCTAAGTAGGAATGCTGGGAAAAGTTGGTGTGACGTACTTCTGCTTCCAGCTGTCGCCGTGTGAGGTGACCTTGGGGCGAGGCTTTGAGCGCTGATACAACGCAGGCGGCTAGCAGGTAGCAGAGTACCCTGCTAGCAGGTAGCGCTTGGCTTAAATAAGGATTATTATTACCCTATCAAACGAAGGAAACTTTCCGAACTTAGGTAATTTTTATGGGTGATTATTAAGACATGCTTCCCTGAGCTCTGTGCCTCATTCATGCATTGGTAATCTCAGACAATGTAAAACTCCTATCTACTCGTATAGAAACTAGGTCCCAGTGACGTCACGTGGATTGGAATCGCATGGGCGCCAATCTGGCCTTTTTCAAATGAGGTTAAAATTGACCATTGCCATTCGTCTAAACTGGGATTGCTAAAACCAAATAATTTGTGTATTATGAATACACTAATGGTGGGTAAGGAAACGCAATCAATGCATTTCGTTTTCTTTGATGAAGGAAACTACTCTATTGGTCCGTGGACAGTCCGTTGGAAATGGTTGCAGCCATGAACTTATTCCCGATTAAAATACTTGTATCCTTTAGGAATATTTGAGAGCACCCGTTCACTTTCTATTGTACTAAGGGAAGTTCTGTGCTCCTGCTGTTCCTTTGACTCTTCGCCACTGCCCAACACAATCGATCAGCGTCGTATCTACGGATACGTTTCAATAAATAGTACGATTTCACGTGCGCACGTCTACCCTCGTCATGATATCGTTTTAAGTGATAATTTATGTGGATTTATATGCATATAGCTACTGTGAAAACTTATGACTTGAGTTAAGTGAATGCAAAAGAATCACTCACCTCGTGTACTCCTTAATATATATCCGGAGGTGTTTATTGTATGGATGAGTTGTCATAGTTGGTCAAAGTGTCTCTGTAGACGCCAAATAACCCTACATAGATCCTTCATACGCAACACGTGCAGCTAGCTAAATGGACTTAGATGGTAGCCACCATCATAGAGATTTAAATTCGTTTAAGGGGTAAATCTCCAAAAACGTACATTTTCTACAGGCAAAATTAAAAAAAAATTAATTTTTTTATTGGGAACCAAAATTGTGTAATTACAGTTTTTCAATCATACAATCTAATGTCGTAAGTAGTAGAGATCGTTAGTAATATTTACACTTTTTATTATTACTTTTTTGCTGTCAACGGACACGATAAATGTATCCACGGACATAGCAGAAGAGGAATATTGTGTTTGTTCACGAGAAAATGTTTTTTTAAATTTGTCATTGTAGATTCTGTAACTAGTCATAGTGTAGGTATCATCATGCCCGTTACCATCTGTCATGTCCATGGACTGCAGATTTCACGAACATGATGTCCACGGACATGACGTCCACGGACATGGTGTCCAGTGTCCACGGGCATGACGATTTCCTCTAAATTAAGTTATAATTGGGACTTATTATAAGTTAGGGCACTGTCCTTACTACATTGAAATTGCATTTTTTTTATCTGCAAAAGATATCTCAATTGTAATTAGTAAAAGATTTTACTTACTAATTTTTACCTGTCCACGGACACGACTGATGATCTTGGCTCTTTCAAAAAACTGAACCAAATTTTTCTTCCAGCGTTAAAATATTTACTAAACCAAATATAAACTCAAACAACCCAGTATAGCTGAAAAATATCTTTCTCTGCACACTGGTTGTTCAGGGCTGCCACCATATCCTATGAATAATTCCCCCTTTTTCCTGTGTGCCCGCGGACATTGCTTTATTCTGTAGGACAAATGTTTTTTTAAATTTTATAATAAATATTATGAAATAAAGCAACCCAAAAAGACTATTTTAGAATGCTTATAATGTTTTAACTAGTTTAATAATAGATTTTATAATAGACTATTTAGTAAAGGTTGTTAATACAATAAACACCTCCTTGAAAATTGATGTGGGACAGTCCACGGACATGACGAATCATAGTCTGTGGAAATTTAATTTGGTCAATATAATTTTTTTCTTTGCTAATTTGTCACTAAAATTAGTTAAAGGGTAATTAAATGATATGCCACTTTATTTTTGATTTACCAGTTTTGGTTTTTTTTAATTACAGTCCATGGTCATAATTTTGTACGATTGTGGGAGAATGACCCTAAGTCGTCTTGATGGTTAGTGATGCCGCCCATTGCGACTGAGTGGCTGTCTAAGTCAGGGGCGCAGCCAGGAATTAAGGCTGGGGGGAGGGGGGTTAAGGTGCAACTATAACCGGGGTGTGCGGGAGTATGGAATACCCACCAGGATAAGCGGTAGGTGCGAGATTTGTAAATTGCGGAATTTTAAGATAAATGGTTCAAAATGGTGAGTTTTACGGCTTTGTGAGGGATATTTTATTAATCCTTACACTATTCTATTAGTAATATCAATCCAATTAAGCAAAATGGATTAAACTTAAAAATTTCTCAGGGCTCTGGGGGGGGGGGGGGGTTTATCCCCCAAACCCCCCCCCCCTCGCTGCGCCACTGGTCTAAGTTGCCTTTTGGCACAAATTGTGCAGCCACTCTAAGGTGTGACACTGATTTAGACAAACAGATATTCCAATTGAGATTATATTATTGCTTAGAGGTATTAATATTGCCTTTCAAATACTCACGGGAAAAGTTTTCATCATTTTTCCGTAATAAACATATATTTAACCCATTTAAAACTTATTTATCGAATTAAAACTTAAATCTGACGCTGAATCATGACAACGAATTAATGATCAGGGAAATAAGCACGCGCAGTTTTTTTTTTAAGTTTTTGGCACGCACGTTTCAGCCTATAGATTCGTAGGTCGGGAGGTGCTTACCGAATTTATAATTTGAAAAAGTGCGGCCGCATAAGCATTATCTCACTTTTAACAGCATACATGTTTAACCCTCTAATGATCACCCCCGAAAACCCATAGAGGTAGCTCGCAGGGTATTACGTAGATGTATAGATACTGGTTGTTTGGTATGTCGGACCTTAGAGAAGTATAGTGAAAGGAAATCTGCTATTTAGTAACACCTCATAAATTTTATGAAAGACATAGGTTTTGACCAAGGATTTCATCATCAGATGTATCCGTACGAACTATTCAGACACAATGTTGGAATTTGCGTGAGAGACGGTGGTGATACCTCATCAGTTCCCCCTTACACACTACATGGTGATTGAGCAAAGAGCAATGACGAATTATAAATTATCGTGGCTGGTAAATTTTCTGGATTTTACTACAGTATTAATGATGTCAATACATGACTTCCACCTGGTTGAGATTTATGCAACGTATTTTAATCATAAACACGCTTCCCAGAAAAGGCCTTCAGCCTTTTCTATTCACTCTGCAAGTTCTTACAATTTTTGTCTACCGTTTGTTCCTTAAGAACTGTTTCTTTTCGGTGATATACAACCTAATTACATTGAATCCTAATAATACCAAACAGATGATGCCTTCCAGTCTTTCTGACTGTTACAAAATGTAGAAAAATGGCTGCCACAGTGACTTTGGTGACGAGCTTCCCCGCGATGTTTAAATTCCTCATTACTGTCGACCCCCAAATGCCCCCAAAAAGTAGAGGCATAGAGGCAGTTGGCAACACTGTAATAGATAGAAAATTTAGTGCTTCGACAATTTTTTCTAGGTTTTCATACGATTTTAGAGGGGGTCGGTTCCAGGATTTCGTCGTTTCTCGTTCCAGGGGTCGTATCTCGTCTCGTTCACCCCAAACATCTGTATGAGTCAGTGGTTGGAAGTGAGTTTCATAGCATTTAGATTTCCATAAAGACCAAACGAACATCACGATTTACTCTGACAATTAGCGCCAAATTGACGGAAATGTGTAGAACTACTGGCCGCAATGCGAATCCAACATGCGATCAAATTACGGTATGCTACGGTACTTGGAGGAGGCGAACGATGGAGAAGGTTATTTGCGCTGGCCATTAGGGTATGAGATGGAAGGGCAGAGAAAAACCAGGCGTCGGCTTCATGGCTGAAACATAATCAAGGCATACAATTGGACGGAACTCGAGAGCGTATTATACGAAATTATGAACTTCAGTTAAAAATAGGGAACGCCACAACAAATGTAATGTTTGTTTTGCCCGCTGCCGATAGTTTCTGGGGGTTTGTGCTTCTCGTTTTATATTATAGCAGCTTGTCACGGGGCATACCAACACATATGAGGAATATTTTGTGGCATAGCCCTGAAGAAGTTAGGATTCGTCAGGCGTATTGTGGAAAGACTTTTCGGATGAGGAAGTAAAAGAAAGGTGCTGTTTCGCACTCGTCCAACCACACCTTGGATATGCAGTGAGCATATGGTATCCGGTGCAAAAAGACTTAATCCATGAACTGATTGAAATACAAAGGAAAGCTGCACCATTCGTAAAAAAACTGCTGCGGGCGTACAGAAACCGTAACACAGATGTTAAGCGAATTAGGCTGGGATTCAAGATAAACTAGAGATTCGGAGACTGTGCGCTAGGCTTAGATTGCTTGAACAATTGAGAAAAGATATCATTAGGAGCGACACGGAGAACAACAGCTTACAGCCCCACTATACATATTTTCAGGTCCGATAGAAGCGATAAATTTAGAGAGATATTTTGCCGAACGGATAGATTCGGGAATTCGTTTTTCCCCCGAGCCACAAACGACTCAAATAAGTGTGGTCGTAATTTTGTTAGAGCATTTGCTTTTTATATGTAGGCGGATGATGTCCTAGCAACATCCGTCACGCTCCTTTTATGGCGTCTTGCGGGATAGTATGTAAGTATGTAGTAGATGAAACCGATTCCTTCGTGTATTTTCTCTTTGTATCTTCGTATGGCGCCATTGATTAATGCCGGTTGTAAAGGTTGCCATTGGCCCTCAAAATGTTGCGAATGCTGATGATTATTGCGAGTGGGGAAAAGACTGCAATTAAGTAAGCGATGAGGGCTTGTGATCTTATGGATGAGTGGAGTCAAACATAGGGACAACACTTCCCTCCGCCCCCTCCCATCCCGCTTTGAGTCGAAGTAAACGGCCTTGGTTGATGTGGTCCCTCTGGAGTCCGCTGCGTCCACCCACTCTTTTCGTAAGTTGTTTGCTTCACCCGCAGTGGGTGTTAGCTGCTCAGTGTCATGAAATTGTCTGGAGAGAGGAAATTCACGCGTCCGTAGTCGGCCGACGAACACTATGGAGCTTTCTACCCAATTAAACGGGCAGTATGCGTGATCAAAGGCTTTGAGTGTGTCATGTTGGTGCTACGGTCTGCGCTTTATATGTATTGTCCATTTTATTTGAAAGTTTTTACCAATTAGGAAATAATTATTGAAATATTTAATGAATGTGTGCATCTTTCAAAATTAATTGGTGATTGTTAACTGCTGAATCTACGCATTCATAATAAGAGGCGGATTCAGGGGGGGTCTTAGGTGTCATGACCCTCCCACATTTTATCAAAAATGTCTAATTTTTATAAGTTTAATAGTTTTAATATCCTTATAAAGGGGTAAAGGGAGTGTATATGCAAATGCATGGCTACAAGTTCCAAACGTGGCAGAGGTTTGAGTAGTATTTATCATAGAACGCTGCACTGTAAAAAAACCCTCTCTCCCAGTAAATATTCCACACACCCTGAACCCAGGTTATGAACCCCCAAATTTGATCTTGAATCCGTCCCTGTTTATAACAGGGTAGTTTTTGGATCCATAACAAGGTAGTGTTGACTTTTGGGCCAAATTACAGTCTGAAATGTGTAGTTTTTACTCGAAGGGACCTTTTACAAATCCATGTTGAAATTTTAAATGAATCTCTATCTCCTCTTGGGGACTCAATAAGTTGAGATCTTTCGGCGCAAAATTCTTCAGATGAGACGATATTTCATTGTCAGGAAGTTGCCTGAAGTCAAGTTCAGACTTAATACACCATTTTACTATCTATATCGTTTGCTACCAGCACCCAAATTATGACTCTGTTTGACATTCCAACCCGGTGTACCACCAGAAAATCTCATTATCTGCCATGCATCTCCTCTACCTGAACTCCTGCGTCTTGGCTCTAAGTATGATGAGGATTCAAGATAAATCCCCGTTTCTAGATGTGCTGTTCACCCTCACTTCGCCCGTCGAGGGCCTTTTCTCATAGTGTTTTTCGCACGCTCTACCTCCGGGAGTCGCGGGAAATAGATATTTTATAAGAAACTGTAAGATAAAATTTATAAGTAATCACTGCCTTGACACAGTGACTCAAGAAGGTACAGTGGGCCACAAAAGTAAATGCGCACTTCCATGGAACCAGCTCTCGGGGGACTTCGAATTTCTTATCTTAAGTTGGTAAGTATTGAAAGTAGACAAGGCAAGAGTAGCATTAAGAAGCTGGGTTAGGAAGGAGAAGGGGTAGGGTTAATAACAGCAGTAGTAATAATAATAAGTAGTAATAATATCAATCTTAATCCATACACATATATTAAACTGGAAAATACCAAAATAATGTCAACTTGCTGCGTAACGAGAAAATTTCTCAGCTCAAAAACTAGGGATGGACGGATCCAGGATTTTTTTCGGATCCGGATTCGGATTGGATCCTTGATTTTCGGAGCCGGATCTTTCGGATCGGATATTTTCGGATCCAAATGCATTTTAAAATTCCTAACGCTGGGATTCCCCCGATGATTGTTCAATCTCTTGGGAAGAATCACACTATGTGCCAGTCGTATATTGCCTTTTTTATTTTCCAAGGCTGAAATTCTCCTACGTAACCTCTGCGAGAGCTTTCAAACAAAACGGTTCATGAGTAGGACAAGAATCGCATACGACGGCGCATTCGAAGATAGAATTCCTTTCCACCCTTATTGCATCCACTGAAGCTATGATTTAAAGTTTCGGATCCAGATCCGATGTCTTCCGCGACTTTGGATCCGATGTATCCGATGAAGGGCATATCCGCGGGTATTTGGATCCGAGGTATCCGATCCGACCATCCCTATCAAAAACTCTCTCATATCAGTAAAGAGTTATTTTGGCGAGAACCCGTACTCTAGGCAAAAAATTCAGCGAAAGCTGAAGAAAGTTTAAGGAAAAGATAATGATAGGGGAGAGAGGCCTAGTATCGGATACCTTTATTGAATTATGGTAAAAAATATTATAAATGGTTATATTAAAATTAAACAATGCTAATAATGTAAAATATAATCTTAAGTGTATGCTGTAATACCTTTAAGAAGTTATCTTAATATCTGTAAGTGTGGTATTAGTTTTTCATGTCTTTGTCACTTTTCACGCTTGTTCAAAAAGGTTCCTATTATTTGATAGCAAGGGTTCCTATTATCGGATAGGAAAAAGTCATGGGAAATTTAAGTCAGAAAAATGGTTTAATAGTTTTTTGTTGAAATAAATGTATTAATAATTACTAAAATACTGAAAAGAGTTTATACTCTAGTATTACTTCATAAGATTAAACCCTTGTAGTACAATTATCACACACATATTTCTTCCAAATCCTTCCTTCAACACCAGTGCACAGTTCATGGGCCCAGCAAAGACATCTGATGTACCTAATCCACTGTTCCCCTCTGGTGTCCTCCTTCATTAGCTGGAGGCAGAACCTCATCAGAATTCCTCATCAGCACTGTCTTCTTCGTCTGTCATAACTAAGGGTATTTCTGCCTCATCAGACGATGAACTTTGATAAGGTGAAATTTTCGATTTACGTATTTGATTCTTGACTTTGGGAAATAATTTTTTGCTACATGATGGTTTTTCCTTAACTTTTTTCTTTTATTCAGGTTTATTTCTTACGTCTTTAGATCAATGTTTAACATAATTCTCCAGTGTAGATTTCGGCACACCAAAAACCTTAGATGCTTTTAAGAAGCCCATTTTCTTCTCTTGTACTGCGGTAACAGCTTGAATCATGGCGTCGTGATCCCAGGATTTTCGCTTTTTGGTTCGGCCATCTTTAAACATATTTCGTATTCGTCACTAAAAAGGTATCATATTGTCAGATATCCGATTTTACGAGCGCGCAGACTATACAATAATAGGCAACCACCGACGTACCAATTTGCTTGAAGATAACCTAAAACTCTCTCGCAAATTTATTAAAGTAGACACTGTACTAAATATCTACTTCTATAAACAGTAAGTTAAAATTAATAAACTTCCAAAATACTTTACCTTTACGGCCGTAATCCAATTCTGACGTTGTGATGGCAAAATATTCGAGTCACTGAAAAAATCAGTTTGTCTAGCAACACGTGTTCACTGATGAAGGTCGGCCACACCACAGATATATACAATAGATTGGCAGTGCCTATGCTTTCCTCACGGTGGCGCTGAAGCCGGCCGGCAGAAGAATTTTGCGCAACTAGCCATCTTGCTTTCACCGACCGTTGCTCATCTGCCATTAACACACGTGTATTTGAGAGGCTACTTTTCCTGCTTTTGGAGCTTTTTAAAAGAAGAATGGTGAACCACTGCGTAATGTGGGGGTGCACATTTAAGTATACTACGAGGGAAAATTTTCCTGGGGGCGAAAATGTGTCTCTACACGCGTAAATAATAGATATAAGGAAAGCATGGTTTGCGTTCAGTAATGTCTCCGCTTCCATCTCACAGAGTATGAAAATATTTTCCAATGCCTTTTTTTGTACGTATCGCCACGAAATTTATATCACGTGAAGTGCAGGTTATGCTCTACCTTTTTAAATTTATTGTTGGCAAAATTCACATAGTTGTAGAAATAGCATCATGAAACTGTGACACGTTATTTTTGCTGAAATGCAAATTGTTCTCGAAAACAAATTCTAAAGGTGTGTGACGGAAGCGGATACTTACCGGAGTTTCTGAAAGCGATATCATTTCAAATGCAGTAGCTTCATATCTCTAGGATCGGCAATTAATAACATGTGCATTCTCTGTCTCGGTGTCTGTGTTTTGATGACGGAATCATCATGATATTTTCAGTTGTGTTTTCTGTGTTTACCAAGAAAAGACTTTCTCCAGTTTCCATTATGTCATGTACTTTCCGCTGTTGCATCATTACATTGTATCGGAATTTTATTTCCGTTGTAGTATTATTATTTATTTAGATATGTAGAGCGTGTATTATGAACCTTTAACTCTATCTGGAAACTTAACGAATTTCTTTCAAAAGCATAAGTTTTGACTTTTTTAATATCTATTGAGTGAAATTCCGAGAAACTGAACGCCTAAATAATGGTTTGCATGTGCTCGCGGTGAAATGACGCGGTCACATTCATTATAATTCAACCTTTCCATGTAGTACTTATCAGGTATTTGGTCATTTTGTGGCTTCTATATAGAACATGGTGTCTGTTATAATCACTTATCCCGGTAAGATAGAAATTCTAATTAAAAACGTACCCCCTCATGATGTAAGATTTATATTACAGTCTGCTTCCCCTTCGAATATTATAACAACATGAAACTGATTATTGATGATAATGGATCAAATCGTTGAGTTTTTTAAGCCAATAGCTTCTTTTCAAGTTCGCAATTGGGTGATCGTGAGGGGAAATCCAAAACACTGCCTATATAAAATAATGTAAATTATATTTCTGATGCTTAAGGATAGGAATTCAATCGCATTGACTATTTACGACCTCAGAAAAGCATTTTACAGCACCAAGCAGCATGCCTTGCTCAGAAAGTTAGATCATAATGGGTTTAAATAGGTTGAATCAAATTTAATTACGTAATATTTTTGGCCCGATTACTTATGGCAGTGAAAGGTTAGGTAGCATTGCTTCTACGTTTTTCGTCTAATTGACAACTGAGCAACAACTCTTTGACAACAAAAATACAGTAAGTGGAAGCATCAAACCTTTGGAATTTTCGAATTATTTTGTTTGAATAGTATGACAATGTCGCTGGTAAATCTAAGGGTGAACAATACCATGTATTCACGATTGTAGGCTACCTTTCCTACACTAGCAGACGACGTAGTTAACCATTTTCCCCATCTGCTACGCCCCTTCTACATTTGGGACACAATATTTTTTTTCGAGATAACTCATGCATTTGGATTACAATTCCATAATATTGAGCAGGAACCGAATTAGTATTAATCTTAGCTCAGCTTATATTACCAATTTCATAACTTCGTCACGGTTATGTTCCGCTCAAAGATTGGTTAATTTACCACGTAAGTGTCACGATCGGTCCCTTTCTTTTTAATTGGATACATCTTAAACGAAAATGACAACGTTTTCTATAGTTCATAGCCTTAATCAATGCGCCATTATCTTTCACAATGTAATTTTCCCCCAGTTCCCTACTTGCGCAAACGCATAGGTCGGTGAAAGCAACATGGCCGCCAGCAGAAAGGCATGGCTTCACCCCCCCCACTCCCACTGCCAATCTATTGTATATATCTGTGGGCCACACCAACTGAACTGATGACTCACAATACTGGTGACATGTAGTTGCAGAAGCGCAGCTAGGAATTAAGGCTGGGGGGGGGGGGGGTTAGGTGCAACTAATACCGGGGTGTGTGGGTGTATGGAATACCCACCAGGATAAGCGGTAGGTGCGAGATTAATAAATTGTGGAATTTTAAGATAAACGGTTTAAAATGGTGAGTTTTAGCGCTTTCTGAGGGAAATTTTATTAATCCTTACACTGTTCTATTAGTAATGTCAATCCAATTAACTAAAATGGATTAAACTTAAAAATTTCTCTGAGCTCTGGGGGGGTTTTAACCCCCAAAGCCCCCCCCCCCCCCCCTCCGCTGCGCCACTGTGTAGTTGAGCCACCAACCGACAGGCTACGTCATGGGCAAGAAATGATGGTATCTGATATTAGGCAACCATCCGATATTTGGCTATTCTCCCCTAATATTTAGTGCTCCGGAAAATTTTCTACAATAACTTGGATGCAAAACCAGACTGGAGCTTTAAGTGAATTCGGGAGTAAGAACACGGGGTATGGTCCGCCATATCAAGTGAGTGGTCCACGGAAATGGTACGATTCAAACGAAGAAACTGATAGTTTCTGCCGCGTACGGACGTCATAATGCCAAAGTGCGACCTTCCTCATATCCATCGTCCTGTTGCGGTCCCACCTACGTTCGAACTGATTACAAACGGACGAGCACCGCCACTCGCGACCTTCACAGTAATTAGTCTTCTTGTATCATTCTAACTGTGTTCCCCGTAATATAAGCAGAGGTATTGCTTCGATTGGCTCTCGACACACTCATGACTCACTAATTATCTATTACGCGATTGGCAGTTGGTTACAGTAGTCTCGTGGCTCTACAAGTCATGTTTTGAGTTTATTTCATGAAAAGCTATTCATAGTTTTCGTGAAACATGCATTTAATTTTTCCTCTATTGCATTAAGAAGACTTTACTGCAAAGGTCGGTAGTGGTGGTGCTCGAGCGTATAATTTTTATTTTTTTATATTAAAATATACTTACTTATACTTTGGTAACTTCAACAATTCTTTAATGTTTGATTTCTACGTCGCAGGAATAGGGGAAGAAAATCAGATTCCATTTTCGTCTCCTCAGGGCAAATTGCTATTGATATTACCAAGTTTCAAACGAGAGCATTTTTGGAGTCACCTCCTTTGTGCATTTATTCTCTAACGGTCTTTGAAAACTGAACACTGTAAAGTTAATAGTAAACTCACAATTGGATACGCCAACATAGTCTGCAAAAGCCGATTTTTACGGGAACATAGGACAGCCGTAACTTATCCGACTTCTTAGGCATAGTATTTATGAATGTAAATAATAAAGTTCATGTCGTCCATGTCTCCAGGGAGACATGGACGACATCAACCGGTGCAAAACCCGAGAAACCTTTCTGCAACTGATACGCCGGGAAAACCTAAGATCATACCTATTAAATAATTCTACATAAAAGCGTGGAACGGCAGCTGGGGGAATGAAAAAAGTCCATGCTGTCGATTTGTAGAATGTTATCCTTGCTCCGTCATCTGGAAATGGTACTTTGTTTTTCCAAGAGTTTTGCATCCATCATTTGTAGTTTCTTTGATCTCTTTGTGTGCGTTTTCAATGTTATCATATCCCTCACTTGTCAAAGCTTGGAATAATATTAGCTGTGCGGGACAAGAGGCTAAACTTGTTCCTTTTTTCCTTACTGAAGTTACTAAATAGGTCAGTAAAGGGCGTATTATACGAGGCACGAAAAAAAGGGCTATTTTGGCTTCTCACGTCCATGCATTCTCGCATGCGTTATTTCAATTCACCTTTACGCGACGATTCTGCTTTACACGACGCAGTTTTGACTGCGCCTTTGTACACAAGTCAGATTGTGTAATTACTTGGCCTTTATAAAATGGCCTATAAAGCATGCCATTTCAAGTTACTTGACTCTCAGTAGCGTGTAGTTCTGTTCACTGGAGAACAGCGATTGTCAAAGGTTATTTTTTCTCATCTTTTACGTTTTATTACTTTGATTTGACGATAAGGATCTCGTATTTTTCATCCACACTCGTGATATGTATTAAAATACATAATCGACTTCCTGACTTCTATATAATGTATGTCATGTTTTCACTTTCTGCCGTAACTATGTTAGCAGCGTACAGATAAGGCTGCCTACTACTACTGACAGTTCTTGCTTCAAACGGACGAGGGTACTGTTTACTCCAGTCTGATCCGCAGTCGTATAAATTTCGCATATATGCGGGGCTAGATGAATTCCCTTATTCATCACCAACAGAAAGGATTGGATCCAAACTCTTGTAGAGTAATAACCGTTATCGGAAGTGGAAGAGCCACTAAAGTGGGCATTTTCGATTTTGCTACTACCAGAGGCAGCCGCGAAGTCGATCTGTGTTCTTTTGTAGCTGATTTAGAATGTCATGAATCTAACTACCCTCCGTTAATGGCTGAAAGCGTAATATGCGTAATAATGAATTATTTTACCTATGTAAGGTTGTTATATAAATAATTAATCCATTTTAGTGAAGATTTTAAATTATTGTCTTTAAGTTCTTCAATTCAAGAAATTGAGAAATGGATTTTTTCTTCGATCATGTGAAATGGATATATTACTTGTGAAAATTATTTGAAGAGTTTCGATCCAAGAAATATGGATACTTGTCCCACTGCTGAAAAATGATTCCTCTTTTGGAATATTTTATATCTTCGATTGCATTTATTTATTATAGACGAGCCAACGGAAATCGAAGGGTTGTGGTATTTTTACTTGCGAATCATTGGAATAAAATTAAAACTACCTAATAATTCGGTTTTTATCACTCCTTCACTCATCCATTGCTTCAAAGTTGCTTCAAATGGACGAGGGTAGTGCTTGCTAGGGTGCCTCGTTTTACCACTTTTTTTAGGAGCGAATCGTAAGTTGCGTACCCGGGTGGGTATTACAGATATGATTTTTTTTCAAAATCGGTTAATATCTTCTGTTCGCCATTTTGTCTTGAAATTTCGATAATTTTAACGAAAAACGTTAAAAATGTAAATAATTTGAATTTGGTTTTAGCAAGCACTCATTTTTTCCAATGGAGTACAACATGCGTCTTTCCTTGATATTTAAGACCAAAATCGTCAGCTCTATTGCTTTTAATTATCGAGAAAATGACCTTTTATCGTGTCCCGAAAGCAGTTTTGCGTGGTAGGCAACCCGCAACACTCTGACTCATTTTACGCCATGCAGGCGATAAACGACGCGAAATAGAGATTTTTATTAGAGATTTTGAAAAAATATCATATCTTTATTACCCACCCGGGTACGCAACTTTTGCCGGGTATTACGATTAGCTCCTTAAAAAAAAGCGGCAAAACGAGGCACCCTAGTGCTTACTCCCGTCTGATCCGCAGTCGCATTAATTTCGCATATACAGGGTGTCTCATTTATCTTGACCACCCGAAATAACTTTGTGTCCAGATGCAAATTCAAAAATGTGTCAAGCAAATGTTCATTAGTCGTCAGGGGGTTATTAGAGTTTCTTATGCTATCATAACGTTGTGTTTATGTTAATGGTCCTCTGTGCTACATTTTTGTATAAGTCTTTAGGAGAGGAAATGAATTGCCGAATAAAAAATATAGGGTGGCGTTTAAAAAAGACATACCGCTGTTCATATCTGTGTAAATAACAAAGCTACAAGGAAGGCAATCATGCTGATTAATGTCCCCCTGACGGCTAATGAACATTTGCTTGTTACATTTTTGAATTTGCATCTGGACAAAAAGTTATTTCGGGTGGTCAAGATAAATGGGACTCCCTGTACACGGGGCAAGATGCATTCCCTTGTTCACCACCAACAGAAAAGATATTTGTTGGGGCTGTCCAAAGGATTCGCCCAGGCTTTGAAACCGAGAGTCACAGGCCCGAAGACAAACTGCCTGTGCTACAAGTTCTCCCCCTCGAAACTATTACGAAGCTATTAACTCTTAATAAATTAAAATTCAGCCATTAGCTTTTAAATTACTCTTGCCTCTCATTCATGTACTTTTTTCTTCGTGATGCATCTCTACATATGATAGTATTAGTTTATTACCTCTCTCGCAGTGGATTTGATTGCTGTGGCAGTACAGCTGCTATTTCATTGCATTGTTCTTGGATTCCCTTTGGTTATAATATAATCTCCGACATTGTAATACTTTTCACATACCCAAACCAAGAACAGAATTATTTAAACAAAGTTACCTATTATTGTGACCGAAAATTTACTGTGAGTTACCAAAATACATAACTGACGAAATGAATGCATACAGATATTGCAAAAGGGTAAAGATGTGGTTGTTTGCTCATAATGGTGTTTCACATTTGCTTAGGTGAGTGAGGTATTGTGATGAATGGAATGAGATTCTATGATTGTTTTATGTTAGTTAGTGGATTCATATTCTATATGTTTATTTATATATATTATGTTTACATATTACATATGTTTCATATGCTAGGGAGCTTATTATTTCTCAATACGAATGATCCAGCATGGTTACATCTTTTGTGTAATATGTAGAAAAGCTCTCTAACTGAAGAACGAGTCGGTAATCCCAAAGCGGAGTATTAATTCTAATGGGGTACCTATATTACTGTTGCCATGTAATTCTTAAAATTTATATTTGCGTGGAACAATAAACATTATCATTATTATAAATATTCGTTAATTTTCCAAATCACGAGACTGAACATGATTTGACACCAGGAAATCCGGTAAACCTGAGTTCTGTTGAGGGCAAATCCTTATCTGCAAGCTAAAACGAAGCGGGTTCCATCGCTACGTGTCGAGACTGTTTCCTCCTATGGCGCAGGAATGTTTTTGTGTTTGATCGAATTTGTGATCGTCAACTGCACCCGTAATCAACGGTGCGTGGGCCTAAAAGGCGGTTTAGAAATAATGAAACTCATAACAAAGGATCTGCAGTTTTTCGTCATTTTCAGGCACGAGCCTTCCCATCAAAATTGGAAATATATTCTTCGTAACAAATCAGGCCAGATACGGAAAAAATTGTGAAACGACACGTATCCGTTAAGCAATATTGTGCGCACGTCACAAATTTCAGCGGAGCCTATGCTCCTGATGATGACGCAAAAGCGTTGAATTGTGTTGCGCCCGCGAAACATAATTCTCGGCGGAATGATACGAATTTCTTTTCTTCCCCCCTCACTCCAGAATGAATTTCCGCTCGGTCGACCCCGTATACTTGAGCGGAATTAAAGGGTTCCTGTGACCGACCCGTGCGGTTAGCATTTGAGTACGGCCGGATAGGCCCGCTGGCGGTCATCATCGCCTTTGCACGTGCGTGCGCAGACGCTCGATGCGAATTCACACGTGCCCACTTCCTCGTAATGAAAACATCCCTGAGGTTGACGAGCCATTCGTCTGTGCGACCGTGTTTTGTTCGACAAGGTGCTGCCATTGGCAGGATCAGCTTCTCATCCTCCCGAGCACTGTTAGCACGAGTGCTGTGGCATCGGCCTGAAGGATGCCCCAACGTGAATGATCGATGAGAAGCATACGATTAATTACAACTCTTTGTATGTGTTGCTCAAAGCTTAAGCTTCTATGAATGTAAATGTATTTTCATACCGTTCGTTATAAAGTTCTATATTTCCGGTTATGTGACGTCGATATCCCTCACTTGGAGCTAAAAGGGCCAGTGCCAATATTGCTTACTTTTCAGGGAAGCCTGAAGTAATAATGAAAAATTCAACCTTATTTTCAACTGAATGGCCCAAAACTGCTATAACGTTTTTCTCAATTGTTGCAGACATTGTTCCTCAATACAATACGTATTTCTAAGATTTAAAGTGCTATAGAAGTATAATTACAAAAGCGTAAATTTTCGACATTGGCCCTTTTGGCACCAAGCCAAAAAATATAAACTTCCTTGAAATCTCAATTTGGCATTGCCCCTCCTTATTGCTCGTCTTATCTATTACACTTCATTTTTAAAGATCCCTTATTTTTATCAACAATACATAGTGAATTTATTTTAAACAATCGAAAACCTAGCAATTTCTCGCCATAGCAACCGCGTCGGTTGCTGTGGCGTGATTAGCAAGAGGTAAACTGTGGAGAAAATAATAGATTTTATGGAGTAGAGATGGGTAAAGAAGAACCGAACTGCCAAAACGAACTGTTCACTGTAGTGAACCGGTTAAAAAATGAACAGCTCTAAAACTTCCAGTTCACTGTTCATGGCTGCACTGCACACGTGCGGCGTATTCCGTCCAGGGACGCCGACTTACGAAAAATATTGGGGGGGCCCAACCGGGGATCTTGGCCCGGGAAATTTTATATGTAGTGAGTTTTAAGTTTTAAACTTCGACCAAATAATTGTCCCTTCGTGATCTAGAAATTAAAACAAATGGCGTATTGGAATCTATAGGTACAGTCTCTTCTACCCAGTTAAATGAAATAGCTACCACTGAAAGGCCACCAGGGTCAAACTTATTGTGCATGCATTTCTGTCTTTGGTTTTGAGTACATACATCAATGGCTCAAATCCCTATCCATGAATTCGTGGTTACCAACAAAATACGTCATTGTTGTTGTTCGGGGAAAATGAGTTATTTTGTCATTATATCTGCATTAATTACAGTAAATGTAAGCAAAAAAGATGGCTACAATAGTATCTTGCTTATCCTAATATGACCTTTATCCACCTGATTGTGATAATTTGAACCACATATCTCCCGTGGAAATGGTTTTGAAAGAGCTCATAAATGAATTCCTCCTTCCATTAATCTCAAAACGTTCATCGGTCGACGAATTCATCGGAATACCAAAGGAATAAATGTACTGATACCCCTTGCTGTAAGGATTGTTCGTTAAAAATAAAATTTCAAACAAAAGCTGCAGATAATGCGTTTGCGACTGCGATAATGCGACTGTTTCATGTAATTTTGATTGGAATTTTTGCTGCATGTAGGTATGTAGTAAAAGAGTAAGGATTTTCTGAAATTGTCAACCCATGAATGAGTGCACATTTTTTACCTTCACTTACAGTAAGGGCTATTCGTTAAATATAATTCATCATGAGTTGTAGTTATTGCTGTATTAATTCCCCTTAAATTAATATGGAGTTCGTACTGTTTATGCCAATGCTATGATTTTTTTTAATATGCCAATATCCATTTTTTTTTTCGCTCCTTGAAATAAGTGTTTGTGGTGAACAATTTTTTTGGAACGATGTTGTTTGCAATAAGTGAAAAATTTTGTTCTTATTCATAAATTCTTTAAATTGTAAACTAATCACTATTTTTTTGTGAAATCATACAAATCTCTTCTACGTCTTTGATCGAATTTTATTCAAATAAGAACTTGACTGAGATTTTTCAACTTTTCATTTTTTTGTTATACGTAAAAATTGCTATTGTGTTCACAAAGGAGTGGTAAAGAGTTAGTATATTTGAAAAAGCTCAAGCAGAGATTGCGTAACATCTGATAAGCCTCCTGCTATGCTAATACCTCGAATCTTAGTTAAAACAAAGGTAAAATTTCTTCCTTTGATGCTGCTAAGACTACTCTAATCCAGCAGCAATCTAATCTAACCAAGTTGCAATCAATATCCCAACGATATCCAGGCAACATTCTCGGCGTTAAAATATGCCATCCGTGCAAAATCCATGACAATCCAATTAACGCTGCATGGATATCCGTCCAATATCCAAATGGCCAGCCAAACAACGTTGCAGGGATGTCCAACAGTGAGCATGGAGGCCCATATGACAACATCTCTTAGATATTTTCACAACATCTAATGAGTAGATAATGGGAGGGATTATTTAATACCTAATAATAATCCCCAGGAATACAAACAGAACATTTTTGCTCCTCAATTTCTATACAGACAATATGCTACCAATGGTTACTCATTGGAATAACATTTGTTTCAATATCACCGATATTACGATTGGATATTATACATTGCTGCAAGTAGGCTATTGCCTGGTGGCAGCATTAGATGTACATGAATAACAACAGAATAGATATCCATGGTAAAAATAATACACAAATTCTAATCTCATACAACTAAAAATTTAACATTGTCCCAATAAAACAATTTAAAACAATCCATTAAATACATTAATTCTAATATAATAAAACTAAAAAATTAACCTTGACCCGACATCACACTCTCCCATTTTAAACCACTATGTAATTAATAAATAAGTGATGCACACTTCTTCCTAAAAATGTTGGCATTTGCAGGGAAGATCTTAAAAATCACTTCAGGTAGGTCACTCCACTCCCTTATTCCTCTATGTCCTCCTTGGATATCTACATGTACGGGACGTTGTTTTTACATCTCGTCGTGGATTTTACAATAAGGATTTCTATGTAATGTGGTCAAATATCCTTCGTGTAATATCAACGTGTTATAACACGAATATTACTTTAGTAATAAATTACGACTTTGCAAAATTGCTTCCAATTCTTCCACGACATAAGTGTTCTGGTTAAGGCAGCGACGTACTCACTCCTATTCATATATACTCCTCAAGCAGTAGACGATATCCATCGGATAGCTAAATGAGGTTGATATATCCAAAAGACATTGTTATTACATGATGGATATTTTGACAACGTTACATAAACATTCTAATTGTAAAATCCACGATGAGTTGTAAAAATAAAGCCTGATTGATATCCAAGCTGTAAAATCCGTGATATTCTTAACTGTAATTAAATAGAGAAAATCCATGCGTATTAAAATAAGGAAAGGAAAGGGAAGACTAAGCCTAAATACAACAAGGGTCAATAAAAACAGTATATTGTTGAAGAAGTTAATGTACTTGTTCCTTTTTATCACTTTCACTATCAATTCTTGAAGTAACACTTATTTACTTAAAAAATTATTGAACAGAATATCCCTGGGTACATCTTCATCTATATGTACATGCCACCCCGCAAAGCCGCCTAAAAGGCGTGTGGCAGGGGGTGTTAGGACACCAGCCATTTGCACATAAAAAGGAAATTCTCTATCGAAATTACGACTGGCATTTATTAAAGTCCTTTATGGTTCGGGGAGAAAAGGAATTCGTATATTTATCCGTTAGGCAACATATCCCTCTTAATTTATCGCTTCTGTCAGACTTGGAAATATAGTGGGGCTTTAATATTATGTTCTCCACGTCGCTTTTAAAGATATCCATTCTCAATTGTTCAAACAATCTAAGCCTAATATTGTGTAGAATTGAAGAGCAAGTTTTGTATGCATGTCTGGGTATTATAAAAAACCACAATAAGTATAACCATTCTTTACTCATTACATGTTGTGAATACATCTAAGACATGTTGTAATATGGGCCTCCATGTCCAGTGTTGGAAATCGCTGCAACGTTGTTTGACGTGTCCTTTGGATATTTGACATATACCCATACAACGTTAATTGGATTAACATGGATATTGCACGGATTTCATATGTTAATGACAACAATGTTGTTTGGATATTGCAGGGATATAGACTTCTGCATGGGCCTCGTAAATGAGGTAGATGTGGTAGGAAGGCATCATCGTAATTGGTGACAGGGAGTAGAGTCTAGAAGAGCTACGCTCTTACGCTTCGCGACGCTCCCCCCACTCCTCTCCAGCCCCAGCATCCACCGCGGGCACCCAAACTTGGAAAGTGTATAAGTCGGAGCTCAGTAACGACCTTAATCGACCAATCACCTTCCCTTCCCCTCCCTATCGGGCCGAGGACGCTTCGACGGAGTTTGGTAGTGCTGTGATTGGAATGTAGATTTCCAATTACGACCATGTGGTCTATTGATGTGTCATGCTCTCCCGTCCATTGAGATATTGGACTTGGAATCTGGCTGGTGTAACGGCTAGGGTCTTGGCTTTTCGTCTCGAGGGTCGTAGTTCAAATTCCAGATGTATCGGATGTTTTTCAGGGAAATTGCTATCTCTACTTAGTTCATATTGCAGGATTCTTAGTGCATCGCACTCCATCCCTTGGATAGAGCGTTTAGCTGTGATCCTCTGATCATTTTTCCTTAAGATACGGCTCATGCCGACTTAAGAATTTTCGTCATCCATTCTATGACACCATTACATTTTCTCTTGGTGCAAATCATCTTAGTCATTCAAGTAATCTATTACGTAGGGTTTTTATTTTGACCCTAGCTGATATTCGCCTCCTCCACCAAATGACTGGGCATCGACCACATGGTTATAATTTTCCAAAATGCCAAAAACATTGTATGATACGATTGGATACGTGCATTGAATAGAAAAGAAAGCTTTAACTTGAAATTTCTTCGAAATAATTACCTAAATTCTCATTTTGTTCGCTGACTCATCAATTATGCATAATATAATAAGTATATTGTGGAATTCCCAACTAGCATGTAGCTTTCATAGGTAAGCTAATTTTAAATACTGGGTTGAAAATAATAATTTCGAAATAGAATATACTTTTTATCGCCTTAAACTAGACAAGGGCTGATCCGGGATTTTTTTTCTGGAGAGGGGCATGACAGGCAAACGTTCTCCTCATATTTGGGATTAAAAACAGCATACAACAATTACTGTAAACAATACACTCTTTATTTTAATATAAAAGTTATAAATACGAAAATCTTCATAACATTAATACGTAATAAGGGCAGTTTTCTTTTATGTTTCCCACTCAAGATGTCCAGTACTTCATTAATGTTTATTTTTTTGACATATTGTCTTGATGGACGTGTCTGCACTGAAGCCAGTCCATTCAAACGATCTTATCTTAATTGGATTAACATGGATGTTGCACGGATTTCATATGTTAACGACAACAATGTTGTTTGGATATTGCTGGGATATAGAATTCTGCATGGGCCTCGTAAATGAGGTAGATGTGGTAGGAAGGGATCATCGTAATTGGTGACAGGGAGTAGAGTCTAGAAGAGCTACGCTTTTACGCTTCGCTACGCTCCTCCCACTCCTCTCCAGCCCGAGCATCCACCGTGGGCACCCAAACTTAATGTAAAAGGAGTATTTAAGTATTTTCTACTGGGAAGGTATATTTTAATCGGCGTAAGGTGGAGAAAGACTGCAGATCACAGGGTTTACCTATTTTCACGCATGTATTTCCAAAGACACGTGAGTGAAGGAAAGTGAAGGAAATAGCCTAAGACGGATAGAATGTCATCGAGTGGCGAGGGATGGTTCGTACTCGTAGACTCGTCTGTAGGGGCACGTGCCCCTTCTAAATCCGCCAATGAAAGTTAACACTATCATATGCGTGCATTTTCCTTCCGCTTGCTTTTCCTATTCAATGACACGTTCGAGGAAATCAGCGAAGTGCATAGGAAAAATATCCCTCTTAATTTATCGCTTCTGTCAGACCTGGAAATATGGTGGGTCTTTAATATTATGTTCTCCACGTCGCTCTTAAAGATATCCATTCTCAATTGTTCAAACAATTTAAGCCTAATATTGAATAGAATCGAAGAGCACAAAAGTTTTGTATGCATGTCGGGAGATTATAAAAACTATAATAAGTATAACCATTATTTACTCATTACATGTTGTGAAGACATCTAAGACAATATGGGCATCCATGTCCACTGTTGGAAATCCCTGCAACATTGTTTGACGTGTCCTTTGGATATTTGACATATATCCCTACAACGTTAATTGGATTAACATGGATATTGCACGGATATCATATGTTAACGACAACAATGTTGTTTGGATGTTGAGGGATACAATCTAAGCCTAATATTGTATAGAATCGAAGATTTCGAAAAGAAAAATATGACATATGAGCCTCTTTAAAGAGTGCACTTGAAAGGGAATCCTCAATGTGTGTTCCCCGGCTGCTTTCCACGTGAAACCATCCAAGTGAATAACCGTGTAGGCGTTATCGCATTTTTTTTCTCGTTGCCTCTACATACCAGTCAGCCGATGTTATTGGTTGTTTTGTTCCTTTGTTGATCAATCACCTTTGAGCGTCATATGCACTCCATGGAAGGTAAACATGTCAGTGAAAAACACCGCATGCCATTCGTTAACGGTGGCCGAAAAATGCGAATGATACTGACAGATTTTCGGTGGAAATGGAATCTCCTGTCGATGCCATCGTCAACGGGTCCCAACCTTTGCGTCACTTCCGTCTTGGCTTGCGTCGCTCTCGGAAACCTGAAAATCACGGATGGCAACAGTTACGTTCACCACGAATGCTAAGGTTTGACCATGATATATACGTATTTTTGATGACCACGTGGAGCACATGTAGAGTACCTATTTCACATATGCCTTTTGCTGAACTGAATTTCAATGTGGAAGAGTAATACACTTGGGGGATTACGGATAATCTTTAGCCTTAAACCACACTTACTAGTAGAGTACATTTAAATGCGATATCATTCCTTATATTTGTGGCTGATGATTACACAGTGGTTGTTACAGACTAACAAAAATGGCAATTCACGTTCCTTAAACAACAAATTTGGCTTAAAATCAGTGGCGTAGCCAGGAATTTCGTTCGGGGGGGTCCAAAACCAGGGGGGAACATTTTTGAAAAACCGGGCACTAAGAAATGGGTTTTAAACCAATTTTAACACTTTTCATAATCGAAAAAACTTTATTTGTTAAAGAAACATATATTCCTGATTTTTCAATAATATTTTTTCTTTTATGAAGGACAATAATTGTGTTTTTATATTTCGGAGGGGGGGGGGTCCGGCTTCCCCGGACCCCCCCTGGCTACGCCACTGCTTAAAATACTCTCATATTACTTTCTGCAAGTTTCAAATAATACTTCAATGTGTGAAAAAGTGGAGGGGAGAGAGTTACGAATTTGGTTTCAGCAAATGCTGCATCATGAGGCAGTGAGAGCTTGAGGCAAAATACGTTGCCGGAGCCGTTACCGTCTTATGTTACAACAAAAGGGTGATTTAATGGTCGAATTCCACCAAGCACGCTTACGTTTCTGGGAGGAAAAATATCGTATGTAGTAAAATTCAACTTTTCGCGGGCGATGTTGTGCTGTACAGGGATATAAACACCGTGTCTGGCAGAATTGCGTTTAAGAGAGATTTCAATGCTCTACGCGATTGGTGTGATCCTTGGCAATTAGAGTTAAATCTTAATAAATGTTTAGTGATGAATTTTTGGGAAAAGAAAGACTTTCCCCACGAAACGTTTTCAATTAATCTAGCAAAGGATTTAAATATACAGTCGGTTAAGTATTTAGGAGTAACTTTTGCTCAGGACTTATCACGCGGAAAGCGAATTCAGGAAATTTTCGGGCAGGCAAATCGTAAATTAGAATTTATTAAAATAATTCTTCGAAAAAACGATGAACAAGTAAAAGAACGAAATTGTTATTCTTTCGTGAGACCTCTTTCGGAGTACGCTTGTGTATGGGACCCGTATTAAAAAGGAATGATTTGTATGAAGGAATGATGAAAGGAATTTCAAATATAGATAAAATACAGAAGCGAGCAGCAATATTTGTTAAAAATTGTTACGATGAATATAGTAGTGCGACTGAATTAATTAGGATTTTAGAATGGGAAAATTTTTTATATGATCTTCTGCGGAACTGTCAAGCAGAATGCTTTGCGCCTAATGTTCAAGATGTATTGAGAGAGCCAAATTATTATTCTAGAATCGATCACATGGATAAGTTTAGGGAAATATAGTACAGAACAGATAGATTTAAGATGTCGCTTTCTCCGAATTGAATAAGGGATGCCACACACACCCTGGTGGGTGGCTTGCACTGTATCTCGTAGATGTAGATGAAAAATACTTCTATAGCGGATAGGCGCTATCGTGAGTATAAATTAGCGTATACTGGCTGGCCGCGACATCTGCAGGGGGAAAACCAATTAATTGCTGTGTGAATAGTATTAATTTAAAAAAATCTTCTGAATCATCATCATCAGTCAATAATCGTGAGATGGGTTTGATGCAGCTCTATATTCCGCTCTCCTATATGATAGCCGTGTCACAGTGACTTACTTATTCTCTTTTGCATCATTAATAATCTACCTTATGTAACTAATTCGGGGACGTCCTTTTCTCTTCCCCCTGTCCACTTGTCCTTCGACGATTGTCTTCGTTTGGCCATCATGTCTCATGATGTGGCCGACCAAGATGCTCCGTCTTCTTCTTAAGGTTTTGAGATGAATTCTCTTTTCATCCACTCTTCATAGAACTTCCTCGTTACTTACTCGTTCGATCCATTTCATCTCCATCATTCTTCGCTTGCATCATATTACGAACCCTTCCAATCTTTACTTCTCTGCAGCTGTCCAAGACTCACTCCCATAGGGAAACTTACTCAATATATTGCGTATGATGAATTGTTTCCATACTTATATGCTTGCATTTTCAGGTGTAAGTAAATTATCCTTTTTTTAGAATGCCCTTTCCGCCCACTTAGGTACGATTTCTTTCTTGCTTAGTCCATCACTGGTTAGTAGCCTACCAAGGTAGTAAAACTCTTTTACTTCCTCTAGATTTTGTTTTCCTTGTTTAATTCTCTCCTCTTTTGCTGCAAACTAATATTGATTTTTCCCAATGTTTATCTTCTGCTGATATCTTATCATTGTCGTTTCCATATTTATCTAAGTCTTCTTCAAATCATTATCTGTCTCAGTTATGACCGCAGTATACAAATAATCCTCCGTGGATATTGACTATAACGAGGGAAAGTGCATACCCTTGTCACACTCCTTTCCTTATGCTCGCTTCTTCGCAGTTGGATCCAGATTTTATTACAGCTACTTGGTTTTTTATATGAGCTATGTGCAATTCTCCAATTTCTTTCAGAGTTCTAATCCATGAATTCCATTCCACGTTGTGAAAGGCCTCCTCCAAGTCGACCTATGAGTGTCGGTTTGTTCTTTTCCATTCTATTCTCTATGAGCAGCCGAAGAGTCAAAATTGCTTCTCTTGTGCCTTTGCTTTTCCTGAATCAAAATTAATCCTCATCCAAGAATTCTGCTCATCGTTTTATTCTCCTATAAATTATTCTTGTCAGTATCTAGGACGTATGTGCCGTCAGGCTTATGGCCCTATAATTTTCACACTTCTTTGATTTCATCTTTTTAGGAGTAGGAATATAGGAATGATGTTATTCTTCTCGAAGTCACTTGGTATATTTCCTGTTGAGTATATTTTGCAGTTGAATTTGTACAGCTGAGTTGAGGTCTTCTCTCCTGCGTATTTAATTAGCTCTCCTGGTAATATATCATATATTACAGCGGCTTTATTTCTCCACTGGTCTGTTTTTGCTGCATCAAATTCCGATCTTAAAATACTTGCTCCCATGTCATCCTTTCCTATCTCACTTTCATCTTCAATAACTTTTGCGCTATATTGGCTTCCGCTGTGTAACATTTCCAGGTACCACTTCCATTAGGGCGGATCGCAAAAATCGATTTTTTTCAAATCCATCTGGCCCAATGAAAAAAAGTTAAGGGACCGATCAAAAACAAGGCCTGAAAAATTTGAGACCTCTACGTGAGCCCCTGACCCTCGCTCAAATGCAATTTAGGGGGGGGGAGGGTCACAATTCGAAAAATATAATATTTTATGGTCGTTCCTAATAGATTTTGCCGAGTTACTGTCCTTTATGGGTAAAATTTTCGTACATTTTTGACGTATCTGCCGCCGTTTAGCCACAAAATGTCTAATTTGAGTCCGCGTCCGCGAAGAAAATATTCCAACGCCCTCGCAGCGCCGCGGATACAAGAGCGGCAGGCCGATCCCGTCCCCTCCCCGCTCGCTTCTCCCCCTCCTACGCCTCGAATACAGCAAAATTCATCCCGCATGTGCTGCTATGAGGGCGTTCATCTTTGATAATATAAAGCGGAAGGTGGTAGAAGGTAAAAAAGGATGCGTAGTGAGACGACTTGTCCCTTATTTGGAGCTCTTCGGCGCTAAAAAAATCGATGTTTCCATTTTTTAGGGAAGCGATGAAATATGTTTAGATCCGAGAACGGGGGAAAGGATCCTACGGTCAATGAAGAGGCCTCTCGAGTGGCTATAAAGGCGTGCGAACTTTGGTGGCGCGCTTCTCTTCCATTATGTGAGTGACTAAATGGATTTAGCAGTACCACAGGAAGTACTAAAAGTTACGGAAAAGGCGAATAGGCCTAAAGTTGGGTTTTTGTTGAAATACAAAACTCAAACCTTTTTGAAGGAACATTTGAAGGTATGCGATATTTTTGCGTGTAAGTCCAAGAAGGAGCATAAGGTTCCCCCTGATGAAGAAGTATTTTGAGAGACCAGCGGGCCAAACGAAAGATGATGGCTGCTGAATTGAATCCTAAAGAAACTTGCCAACTGAGGAAAAAAGAGAACCCTCTGAGAGCGTTGAGTTGACATCGTCAATTCTTGTATGGGTAAAATAGTATCAGAAATTTTCTTCATCAATTCATCCGAAGAAAATTAAACTGACGAGAAATCAGCCGATTTTTATCTCTGCGTTCCTCATAATATAAACATTAAGGACTAAACTCAAGCTGGAACTTCTGCGGGAAAAAAATCGTCTGCCAACTATAATAGAAGTATATGCAAGAACCAAGCAACAGCAGTGATCGTCCCCGCAACTTAAGCTGACGCAAAAGTCATAACTTCGTAAGATACTTCCAACGTAGTGTACCAGAATTACTTACATAGACAGAAAAAGATGCTACTTCCTGTGAATACGAAAAGAGAGGTATCAAAGGGTGTCACCAAAGGGCTCCATTTTGATGGAATGAAAGACTATACTTTTGTCGGATAAAAAAAGGCAAGAGGACTTATCAATCCAAGTTTAGAGCGGAATGTGTGGTGTTAGTTGAAGAAACAGGGTCCCACTTTTAAGGGTTTGCCTTCCCCGTCGGAGGATTAGCAAAAGTTATGAAACCTATGATTCTTAATTCCTTTCAAAGTGAAGTAGTAACATATAACGAAAAAGGATTTGAATATGATGGTACCAAGTGAATACCGCCCAAAAAGGAGGCATCATCCCTCTGCTACAAGAATAATTCCAACATCCCTTCCTGTGTGAGTAAACTCTTCTCGGGATTCCCACTGAGTTAATTTTTCCATAATGGCTAACGTTTCAAGCTCCAACTCGGGGCTCATCCTCAGGGATAAATTTTGTTGAATCCCAAGAAGAGTTTACCCACATCATTCGCCGGGAAATCATCAAATCATATTTCATCCCTTACAGTGATCCCTTATATTTGCTAATTGTACTGAGTTGTCTTAGATTTGCGACATAAACATTGGGAGGGCAATCTAGGGACCGAATTTGTGTTGCTGCAAGATTGCTTTTTGCAACCTATCGGAGATTTTTTTAATTGCTGGATTTTAATACAGACGTAAAAGACTACCCACTGATGATATATTGGAGAGAGACCACGGTACTTCCGGTTATATCTGACCTTAGTGCTGTGGAAATTCAAAAATCTATTGATGAACGTTCGAATTTCAAGTTAAATATTCCTTTTATTATACATGCGGACGAGAGATTCATGAAGGAATTCACCAAAACTTTGTTGACAGCAGCGAAAGACGAGGAATGATACTGACAAGAGAAATACAGATTGGAAAGCAGATAATTGAGTAATTATTTCGTGATTGTTCCTCCATAGACGATGCTGAAACATTAAATATTAGTTAGACTAACGAAGAAAGACACACTTAGTGTAAATATTGGTGCACTTGGGGCGTGGGAGAGGCGAGCGGGGAGGGGACTCGAGCGGCCTTCGTCCAAAATCCATTTAGTCACAGCTGTCGGACAATAATGGAATTGAAGCGCATATCCAAAGTTCGTACTCCAGTATAGCCACTCGAGAGGCCTCTTCATTGACGGTAGGATCCTTTCCCCCGTTCTCGGATCTAAAAATATTTCATCACTTCTCTAAAAGTTGGTAACATCGATTTTTTTAGCGCAGACGAGCTCCAAATAAGGGACAAGTCGTCTCACTACGCATCCTTTTTTACCTTCTACCATCTTCCGCTTTATATTATCAAAGATGAACGCCCTCATAGCAGCACATACGGGATGAATTTTGCTGTATTCGAGGCGTAGGAGGGGGAGAAGCGAGCGGGGAGGGGACGGGATCGGCCTGCCGCTCTTGTATCCGCGGCGCTGCGAGAGCGTTGGAATATTTTCTTCGCGGACTCAAATTAGGCATTTTCTGGCCAAACGGTGGCAGAAACGTCAAAATGCACGAACTCTTTGTCCTAACAGATCAGTAACTCGGCTAAATCTACGGGGATGACCATAAAATATTACATTTTTCGAATATTGACCCTCCCCCCCCTAAATTGCGTTTGAGCGAGGGTCAGCGGTTCACCTAGAGGTTTCAAATTTTTTAGGCCTTATTTTTGATCGGTCCCACAACTTTTTTTCATTGGGCGAGATGGATTTGAAAAAAATCGATTTTTCCGATCCGCCCTACATTCCATCCATTCACTTTGTCTTCGTTTTCAGTAGAAATATTTCCATCCACATCCCTTATTTTATTTTATTTTGTACTCCGTTTCTTTACATAGTTTTAAAAATTTCACGGGTAGCTTCCACTGTCCCCTGCTCGAGGTTGTTCATCACTTCGTCGCTTAGGTTCATCATCCACGCTTCTCTAGGATAAGTGATATTCCTAGCAAATATCACTTATGGAGCTAAGTGAATAGTGCACGATACAAGCATGAAAGTAGATAGATAGATGAATATTTTATCTACTCCAGGACTTTTCCTTTGGAGCATCAATATGTGTACAAAAACTGGGACAGATGTTAACCGGAAAAACGCACACAATAGTGATCTCGTTCAAAAAGTACAACCTTAAAATATTCAAATTCAAGCATTAGCATGTTATGCAAACATAGTCAGCACTGATTTGGAAAACATCCAAAATATACAATGAAAAATATACAGTCATTTTATCAATCATATATGAGGTAAGTATACATATTTTCATATATATTAATTTACATTGAGTTAATACAAATACAAGAGTTTTTTAAATCTCTCTAATGTGGTATATTTTTCAGTTCTTCATGAATCGAATTCTAATTGTGGCATGATTTTGTGAGGAATGAATTTTGATACAATGTGGTCCTGTTGCAGAGTACAATTACTTTGCTTTGATTTCTAGTAGTTCCTGTTTTTTTAACTAGGTTATCTATACATGATTGGAAAATGTAGGAGGGAGTTTCAGTTTGCAAAAGTGTGTACATAAATACTCCCAATTTTAGTTTTCGTCTCTGTTCTATTTTAAGGATTTTAATTGCTGGTAGTAAGTAGTAACATACTCTTTATACGCTACGTGACACACGCAGCGTATTGCACAATTTTAAATTTTCCACAGCATGGATATGGTATGAGAGTACAACATAAACTTTGTTTTTCGTGGCTTTCTAATGTTTTATTCTTTGCATTTTAATTTGAATAAAATAATAAACGATTGGTTGGTGCTCAATGCATCTATAGGAAGCGTTTACTTAGGCAAATCAGAGGTAAAATTCTGTATTTTTCGTCGGAATTCCTTAATTTAGTCGCAGCCATTCTGTAATCAAATACGCTTTCTAGCTACAACTGGGACCGATTTTCTTCCTTACCTGATGCCACCGAGGGGTAATATGGGTCCCGCTTATGATCAAACAAAAAATAAGTATATCTATCTGAAAGTCGTTGCTAAATTTAAGTCAGCGTTGCAAAATGGAATTTTTCTCTTAACTCCGAAATTTTCCATTTCGGAAATAGTAAATTCTTATTAGTTTATAGGTAATATATTTTTAAATATTTTTGGATAAGAAAAAATGATACAGGAGTTTATTATTTCCTTTCCGAAAGGATAAAACTGTACGATAGATTGTATTCTTTCAAATGAGAAGTCAGTCATGATAAAATATCGGTTTACCAAAATGATCATCATCACGGAGTGTATAATACTTCCACCTGCATCCAAGGGAGATGGAAATGCTGTTTCCCATAACGATAACGAAGCCATCTCGATAGGATCTAGATTCAAAGCCTGTCGTACATACAGTAGTGAATGGAGATCTAAGAATTATGAGCATAGCTGTATTGGTGGAACTCCAATGTCATCTTCCATTCTTAGGCTCTATCCAATAAACTATCACGTGACCATTAGGCATTCGTTCTCAGAAATGGACGCATGGAAACTAGGTGTCTTTCTCTTTTGAATATATGATCGCAGCTAATACTTCTATGCAACAGCTACAAATGACGATAAGTAGTGATACTTTCTACCAAACCTTAGGGTGTAAGGATGTTCCAGTGCGACAACAGGACTGCTGAAAAATAAGGCGATTTTAGCCCATATGGAATTATTTATAAGTCAATGAGTACAGTTTTACATTCACACAGTTTTATGCCATATGCTAATACATGACTACCAGGATACTGCCACTATTTGAAATCCTGCTGTCATCATTGAGGTAAATTAACAATTGCAGCTAGCAGTTATAAACGTTGATGAGCCAAAAATTCACAAAGAAACAATTATTTATCTCGGAACCACATTATTTGGCTCGCTGCAGGCGCATTAAACTTCTATTGCTAAATCATGTTCACCCCAACGCACCAGTTAACAATGTAGAAATTCTTCAGCGCACTTAATTGTGTCGTGTGGGTAGTGTGTTGTTTGGGTAAGCAGAAACTTATGGATTAATATTGAGAACATTAATCTACAAGGCATTTTTCAAAACACTTATGATTTTAGAATTCTATTGCAGTTGGTAATGCATGGTAAGATTGAAATTGTTCTATTACCCCAGAATTTAGCAGCAAATGCGATGAAAAAAAGACATTTGGACTTTTCTCTCAATTTCTTGCTTTATGCCTACGCAAGTTCCTTGGGAAGTTGCATTCATTTGCGGCGCTGAAAGGAACGTAAGAAACACGCATTAGATAGGATTATGAGCGGAAATTTGTACAAATAGATTCCAGGAAGTTGATTTATCGTAATTCATTTCACCGGAATACGAGAAAATGCCACCATAGCCACTCTTCACGCAGTGAGGATTAATTCGCTGATAATTACTTTGAGCATTTATTCGGCATCAACTATTATTAACCTTATAATGCTTGCCGCGGTTACTTCAAGGCTGGGATTACTGGAAAATGCTTTGAGAATGGGGTCAGAAATTAAGGATCAGGCGCAAAATTCAAATACAGTTGCAGAAATGTTCCGAGATTCTCTTTATTCGTGGGGTCTTTGAAAATATAGTGTCTTACGGAGATCTAAAGCACTTCGTGATATTCTGTGCCGGGAGCCAACTTCAAGATTAAATTTAACCAGAGAAGAAAGTTATCCCTTGGTCTCTTGGAAATTCTATCCTTCCATTTTTCTTGGAACTCCTGAAGTTAGAGAGGGGTAGAGCCCATACTCTTGCGCAACACAGTGTTCATCTCCACCATTTTTAGCAAAAATTACGTAATGCCGTCTGGGCCTGGAAAGGAGCTGTGAACCTTTTGCTAGGCTGTCTATAGCAAATCGGAAATCTTCCCCCTCGCATGGCGTGGTTCTCGCAAGTAAAACAAACTGATGCGATAAACAGGGTTCTAAATATTTAAAAATCCTGTTTGTCTCATGTGCCGGTACCTTTGGCTATTTATACTGTGCACGATTTTGTTTAGTTGCTATTTGAAGTACTTTTAAAGTTATATTTAATTGATGTTAGATTATGATGTTCGTTAGGGAAAAAACGTGTCGCCTTTTTTTTTGAAATAGATACGAGCATCATGACTCTGCCATGTGGTGCGCATATTTACTGATTTTGAGTTTTTAAAATTCCGCTGGCCATTTCCTTACTATACAAAGCAAAATGAAGGAGAATTGGAAGTCATCAAGTAGAAATTGTCTCCAAGGTTCGTGAATAATTATACCGACAAGCAAAAAGGCTATTTCCTTCATCAAAGTAATCAGAATGCTTTAATTGAGGTTAAAAACCATACTTATTATATTTAAATTATGCTCCAGCGTCTTTAATAATAAAATCACGTTCTACTCGAGTTTGGAACGTAAAATTTTAGCTCGTTTAAAAAAGCTCACAATGACGGCAATCCGGCAGTCTACGACACTCGTAGGTTTGGCGTCACCTGTTTTTACTGCACGAGGCGCTCACCTGAGTTTTCATCACCTGGACGTATTGGAGCATTTAGGGAGCCCTGCGCTCGGATAAACATTGATTTATAATCATCAATCAAAATCTTGGAGTGAAAACCATCCGTCGCAAAGACATGTCGGCGAGATCAGTATTGATATTTCGCATTGTAAAACTCATGCGCTACCTTCTAATAGAAAACTATGTTTCGCGAAAGACTGCCCGGTCTCGTGACAGATCGATGAATAACATAATTCATGAAAAGTGAAACCTCCATTAAGGGACGACTCAAAATAGCGGACAGGATTTTAGGTTCCGGCAGCAGAGCAATGGCACTCATGGAACTAACACTATCGAACATGGACACTTAAGTTAGTTATAGCGGCATCAGCTGGAGTCAAGTGATGTACTCGAGCTGCCTAATTTTTACGCAAAAGAACGGCCAAAAATTCAAACAATAAACGTAATTAGGAATTAAACGTGAGTGCAATTTTGCATCTCAGCACAGTGAAAACGTCAAAAATGATTTTTATAAGGTATATACAGTAGTCAACTTGACTAGTTTCAACACTGCTTCCAACATTTTCACACTGAACTGTTGACGACACACCTTCACTAAATATTTACCATTTAAGTGGTAAATCCTCGTTAAATATATTTATATATAAGCAAAAGGTATGTAATACGTATGTAAAAACCAGGAAACTAAATATATTTGCGTAATTCAGGCGAAGTCGGTGTAGTCGTTTTTGTTTTGGGATGTTGGTACCTTGCCAGTTTAAGGCAGTTTTTCGCAAAGATCGTTCTTATTTTACGATAGACTTATACATTACCGTATATGCTTTGATTTGTCACAAAATATTTCTTCTAATGAGAGCCGTCTCAACAACTTTTTGTCACAAACAGTTTCGCTAGCTCGAAAATAACGTATTTCTCCATAAGAGGCCATGTTAAATTATCCTAATTTTACCATCAAATATCTCGTAAACGCCAAATTGGAATCCCTCTTTCTTTGGATCATTGAAATTGCGCCTTTCAAAGAATATGTTACTATAGTTTCATCAAGTTCTTGTTACTTTTACCGAGGCGTTCTAACTAAATTGATAAAGGATGTGAATAGCAGGAATGTGTATTTTTCCCTCATTTCCTCTAATGACGGACACTCCGTTTGCTACCTGAAAATGTCTCTCGAGATTCCAACCGGGTTGGGCACCCAAGTCCTACCGTATAACGTATTTAATCGAAACGTCGGTAGAAATGGAGGGTCTAACCCGGTGGGAAGCCCAAGAGGCATTCACAGCCACCATTCGCCGGAATAGAATCAAATGTTCGTTAAAACTTTTGCGGGTACTCGTTATGTGAGATGAAAACTTTTGGGCCTTGTCGCCGCGTCAATTTTCGGGTGGCCCCAATGCTTCGCAACCGGTGTCACTTTTTCAAGGGAATCATCAGATGCAAACGTCAAAACTCAGATTCAGGTTCCCTTGAAAAAGCGACCAGCATCGGTCGGGAAACGTTGGGGCCACTCGAAAATTGACGCGGCGACATAGCCCAAAAGTTTTTATTTGAGAAGAATTAAATCCTTCTATACTACTTGCTATCCTGTAAAACAAAAGAGGCAATACTTGACAACCTATTCCTTGCGAAGACTCTAACAAGGTGAAAAATACCGATAATTTTGGGAGAATCCAATTTTTGGTTTATTGATCGGAGACCCTTTCTTTTTTGATCGCCTCCTATTTCTTCTTATATATGTTGTAAAACTATCAGCATGGTTTGGATTACAAATTTGAACTTTATGGAAATTTGATTGTTGATAAGTCTGCCTATATACATAAACCGTAACTGCACGGACGAAAATTAATAAAATTTGTCACGGTTGTATTAAAGAATACCGTTTCTGCATTTATTTTGTTTTAAAGTTGGAAACTGTAAGTCGTAGCCTGGGATTACCTAGCATTATCTTAGCATTATCTGAAAGAGCGTCGTACTTTCCGCGATTCTGGGAATTTCACTCTTTTGATAAAACAGGACAATAATTAAACCCCGACTGAAAGTAGAACGGCATCAAGTACGTTATCCGGAAATTCCAATTTTTAATAGAAAAAAGGAAATGATAGGAGAATTTCTGCTAAACAATGTATTCATTTTGACACCTATCGATTCGGTGAAATTATGTTTGGCATCCAATAATTTGTGTTTTCCATGAAATGAGAAATTAATTAATTTATAATTCATAATGTCAGTGTCAATTCTAATTTCGCCGTTTAACTTCCAATGGTCTCTAATAGGTCTTCTATTCATGTTGGACGCTATAAATTCTTATAATTTTGCATTTTAATGATATAAACTTAATACATTAAAGTTCCATTCAAAATCATTATAAAATATAACCGCTCTTTAATTTTGTACGCTAAAGTCCATTGCCCTGCCAATGCTTCGTAGCTTACGTGGCTTTGCGGTTGCGAAGTGGTTTACGTGCCTGGCGGCGTTACGATCACCCGTGGGAAGAATGATTTAATATACTCAGGTAATTGTCTGTTGTTATTAACACCATCAATTTTGTTTGGCGAATAATTTCTGTTAATACTGAATGGAGCGTGAAGAGATCAATACTCAAGATGACGGGTCCCACCTGGACTACGTACTAAATGTTAAAAGCCGCTCTTATAAATTCTCCGTTATATATATTTTATACTTTATAATTGTAAGTGAGGAGACGGAAATTTATTATTAACCAATAGGGTGGTTTCCTTATATCTTTTAAATTGCCTAAATCGAAATAGTATTACTCCTGGCGTACATATTTCACGCTTTTAGATTTTTAATGACGATATCTATTTTTCGCGATTAAAAGAAAAGTGAAAATTTTTAAGTGCGCGAAAACGTGACGGCTAAGTGTGAATGCCGGGAAAAGCCCGTGTGATGTCATTCTGGTTCTCGCTGCCGCTAAGTGAGGTGACCTTGGGGCGAGGACGTGTGCGCCGCTAGGCGCAGGCTGCTAGCAGGTAGCAGAGTACCCTACTAGCACGTAGCGCTTGGCTTGAATAAGGATTATTAATACCTTATCAAACGAAGGAAACTTTCCGACCATAGGCAGTTTTAATAGGTGATTGTTAAGAGATGTTTCCCTGAGCTCTCTGCCTCATGCATGCATTGGTAATCTCAGACAATGTAAAACTCCTATCTCCTCGTATAGAAATTAGGTCCCTGTGACGTCACGTGGAGTGGTAACACATGTGCGCCAATCTGTCCTTTTTCAAATGAGGTTAAAATTGACCATTAACATTCGCCTGAACTGGGATTTCTAAAACCTAATAATTTGTGTATTATGAATACACTAATGGTGGGTAACGAATCGCAATCAATGCCTTTCGTTTTCTTTGATGAAGGAAACTACCCTATTGTAGTGATAGTAACCCCTTATATCATCCATGATACGTGTAAAGAACGCAACAATTACAAGGAAACGATTTTATGCAAAAATTAAATAGCATATATGGACAGTATTGATGTTATATAAAGTCATATAAGGTTTGTTATTGAAATAATTTCAATACATAGTCGCAAAATAGTATTAATGAACGGTACTCCTCTTTCTTAATGCCACTTATTGTAGCATCACACAAAAACTGGAATCTTTCTTCATCAACAACGCATTGGATTCAAAGGAGAGATGAAAAACAGCTTAGTATGTTCAAGCGTAGAATGCATAGAATACAATTAAAGCGGCGCTCAGCTCTCTTGAACGAGGAAATTATAAAAAAACCAGATTTATCATATATGATAGACTGGGACTGAAGTGGTTAAGCTTTTAATTTTCCGGAAATGCCTGGAAGCCCTAAACACATCTCCGAAAATCGAATGATCTGATGTAAGGGTTGCAGGATTTTATTTTTAAATTGTTTTACTCAAGATACTGGGTGCTTATTTTCCATAACGTGAGTGTAAATGAAGGTTATTTTTTTAGCATCTGGTTTTCGGAAACGTCCTTACTAAACCTTACTAATTCCGTCTTAGTTGAAAAATTGTCAAATTATCACGTATTTCTTAAGTGAGAGTATTGGATTTTCGAATGAGGGCAGTCAAATATTAAAAGAGCAGATGAAGAATATAAATTTATCGGGAACGTAGATATATGATTTAGTTCATATTTTCCAAAGGTATAGCATTTTCCTGTTGCCGTTTTGTTTTACACAAACAAATTTATCATAGTTGTGCGGAGGGGAAAGGAACAAATGAAACTTGAATAATATTAAACAGATATAAACTCTCTTCTATGGACAAGATATTCTTTTCACAAACGGCATTTTAGTATTATAGGCAATGAAATATTCGTTTGTTACATAAATGGTGATAAATAAAGACCCCTAAATCCTCTGAAACCATGTCAAAATGCCGTCATTCTTTTCGAGAAAAAATGGTACGGAAATAACCTCGCATAAATCAAAGAGTATTTTGAAAACTGTACTTTTGTAAACAGGCTAAATACTTTACTGATCCTGATCCATGCCGATTAGTGTATAAAAGTTACAAGAAATTGTTAAGTGGGTGTGTCAGGTAATGGGGTTCAATAGCTTTGAACGTTCGACTCTGAAGCCTGAATATGAAATCAATATATTATTAGGATTTGAATTCCTAGTATCATTTTCTTAATTTCGAACTTTGGTTTCTCGGGAATCTTGGGGATATTTTATAGCTATTTATGTACTTCAATGTCGTTTTTACTTAAATGGAGGGGAATTTTTTAGATATCATGAACTACTCCGATTATTTACTTTTTTGGCTTCTATTATTTAAAAAAAATTAAGGCCATAATTTTTAAAATATGTAATGGTAGAAAATTCCTCGATTCAGTAATTTTTGCTTTTGTGGTGAAAAACTTTCCTGCAGGACTTAACCTTTGTATAATATCGCATATAAGTACCAGCGATAAATCTTATTGAAAAGAAGCCTCGAGAGCTAGTATATAAATATACCAATATACTGTTGTGATAATATCGAGTAGATGTATGGTTAAGATTTTTTCTCGTCATGCAGTGATGAATAAATCCATCCATGATATCAAAGGAATGCCGTAGATCTCTTGTAAATAACTTTGACGTTTTAAGTTATAGTTCAAAAGATGAAAAACTCCCTCTGAACAGTTAGCAATTTAACTTGCTCTATTACACTAATAACTTTAAATAATATTGTACTAAATATGTGCGATTTTCTCACACGTGCTCATTCTAGCTCTAGCTCTCTAGCATTCCTTCATGTAACTCTATTCATCATCAGTTTTAACCGTGATAAAAAATAACAATGTATTAATGGAATTTTTTTACTTTAATTTGTTTTATGATACGTTTTTGTTCTATTCCGACTGAGATTTAAGAATTCCCTGATGACGATCTGTGACTAATTCTTGAAAAAATCGTCGGAAAATTAGTGATTCTGCTGAGAACCTCAACAAAATTCACCAAGTAATTAAAAAAATAAGATATGCATGCATTTTTTATCCAGAATTGACATTCAAATGAAAGTCACTAAAGTTTTGAATTTTTTACGCACAAAACTCCTGCAATGTTTTTCTTTAGGCAATGAGTATTTTTAGTTTCATGTTTTTCATTTCCGCATATAAGAATTATGAAGTTAGCCTAGCAACATGCTTATTTCCCTACAGGCTACCTCTCTTTCCTTACTTCATTGCATAGAAATACTGCTGCATAATAATTTACTGCATGATAATATGTATGGAAAAAGTTAATATTATTATTCATTCAGCGCTGCATGCTAAAATTCATGATAGCGCAGGAAATTTGTTGACAATGAGTTTATCTAGCAGTAAGAGGCACTCGGCATATTTTTCATCGTCACGAATCGGCATCACCTTGGTGTATTGTGCCTTTCCTCTGAGTCGCTCTTTACTTCGAGTTCTGATGTAAACTTGGGAGTCGCTTCGGTGGAGGGGTAAATATAAAGCGGTTGAAGCAACGGATATTTTCGGCAGACACGCTGGCAGGAGCTTTCGCAGTGGCCACCAAAGATCGCCCCTATCCTCTTGTCTCTGCCCATCACCACTTCTAAGAATAGTGTATGAAAAATAGCGGTGACATGGCAAGATTTTTCCTCTTCAAAGGGATATTGGAGCTATTGTCTGAAAGCTAAGTCTCTGTCACTTAGAAGAGCCAGGGGTCTAGCCAACCATATACGCGATGCTCGTGAATAAGTTTTAGTTTTTCAACGGCAATTTTTCATGAGGTGGTTATCTCCATTTTTATTGTGGGGCTCCTCGCTGAATTTCTTTTTAATTCGACTTACGGACCGCCTCAAAATGATGGGGATCTTATGGCCCTAGAGAAAACATTTCAGAGAGTATAGGAGGTTAATTAAAATCATAAAAAAGGTTTGAGTTATTAAATTACTTAAATAGTATGTTTATTGATGGAAAATTGTCGTTAAAAATCGATTTTTAATCGAAACGAAAATCTCGACTTCTCAACGACAGTTGAATTTTGAAACAAAAGATTGATTAATCGAAAAAAATCGACGGTTCTTCAAAAAATAGTTTTTACTTTATTGTGCATCTGGAAACCTTCACATTCAGAAATTACATATTTGACCTGTACCAAGTAATCCCAAAAAATCTACTTGGGGTACAAGCGTGAATCATTAGTGGAGAGAATTTACAAAAACATTCACTTTAAAGTATTGGGATCACCGCTCACGAAAATTTTTAAGACAGATCGACCGATTGCGATGTTTTGTTATATTTAATAATTGATGAAGGGCGTGCTTTCCAAATTATCGGCCTTAGCGGAAGGTCTTTCACTCGAGACGGATGACGTCATCATAGGCCAGTTGAGACGCTGCTGAGATGAAGCCAATAGGGTGGTTTCCTATTATTTTTCTATTGCCTGAATCGAAAGATTATTACTCCTGGAGTACGCATTTCAGGCTCTTAGATTTTTTAATGACGATATCTATTTTTCGCGATTTAATGAAAAGTGAAAATTTTCAAGCGCGCGAAAACGCGTCGGCATAGTAAGAATGCTGGGAAAACGCCGTATGACGTCATTCTGGTTCCCGCTGTCGCCATGTGAGGTGACCTTGGGGCGGGTACTCTGCTACCTGCTAGCAGGTAGCAGAGTACCCTGCTAGCAGGTAGCGCTTGGCTTAAATAAGGATTATTGATACCCTATCAAACGAAGGAAACTTTCCGACCTTAGGCAGTTTCAATAGGTGACTTTTAAGACATGTTTCCCTGAGCTCTGTGCCTCATTCATGCATTGGTAATCTCAGACGATGTAAAACTCCTATCTACTCGTAGAGAAACTATGTCCCTGTGATGTCACGTGGGGTGGCATCACATGGGCGCCAATCTGGCCTTTTTCAAATGAGGTTAAAATTGACCATTAACATTCGTCTGAACCGGGATTTCTAAAATCATATAATTTGTATGTTATGAATACACTAATGGTGGGTAACAAATCGCAATCAATGTCTTTCGTTTTCTTTGATGAAGGAAACTACCCTATTGGTGAAGATCTAAGATGAAAAATCGAGTTTCGAATCGAATCGAACGATACTCGGAGATCTTTGCATTTGAAACTCTATTTTCGTTTCTAATCGAAATCAAATTTTCCATCACTAGTTACGTTCCGTTTCCTTTGATTATATCAGGCCAGTAGGTTATTGCACGTCAGTAAGTCTTTGAGAAAATGAAGTCTAAAGGCAAGGCTGCAGCTAAATCGATGGTTTCAGGCTAAACTTTCTTACATTTCACTGAAAGTTAATCTAAGTGAAAATTTCACGATCTGTCTCATTGAGGAGTCTACATATTCAGGCCCTGATTTGTGGATTTATCTGTGAAACCAGTCGTGTGCAATTATATTCCTCTGAAATTTTAATAAGCTATACTTTCGTTGTGGGCTACAGTTTTTTCTGACCAAAATATTTTTTTTGGTATTTTGTCATAGTTCTATCCCATCGAGTACGTTCATCGCGAAATTAAGATGAGACCCGTTAATCATCTACCACAGAACAACACCCCACTAATACGCTGGGATCGTTTTGCTTGCGATTACAATATTTGCACATAAGTGTATAAAGTTATTTCTGTTAATCAATCATAAAAAATAATTACTCTGGCTAAAAAGGTTCATTTTTACTTTTTCTGCAATTTTAAATTTTGACGCGCAGTAGTTTGAGTAATTCAGAGCGTCCAATATATCGGACGTCAGGCACAGAGAGCAATAGTTGGGGGTCGGTGCAGTGCATTCCTATGGAAATGTTGCAAAAATAATTTAATAAATGAGTAAAATAGTTATGAAGGTGATTTTATATTGAAAGACGACGATTTCATAGCATTTGAATTTGAAATATAATTTATTTGGCTACTTTTACATGATACTCGCAGAAACGGTTTGGAGGTAGCCCAACGTATCATTTACCACAAATGAATTTTGACCTCCCTTTCCATAAGTCGTCGCGTATTTTGGTGACAATATATAGTGGCCAGAGGTTTAGGCGAACAAATCTAACGTAATTTATGGGAACAGGGGTACATTTTCCTTGGATAGATGATTTTTCAAATGTTTTCGAATAATCAAGGCAGTGACCTTCGAAATTTCTTAAGTTTCATTTCTGTTCCGTTATTTTTCGATTAAGATACCACGAATTTAGGACCTTAGCGTCTAAAAAAATTGTCCACCACCATTTATTCTGCCTTATTCTGGATCTATATGGTCCATTTGATCAACTTTACCCTTCCCTACCTTATTAGGTGAAAAAACTGTGGGCTGAGGTATAGAATTGTTGCTTCTTCTCTCTATTCACCATATTTTTGAGGCACTGTCGGACAACTTTTCATAGCTTGTTGAAACAGTGACAACATTATTATCTCTGCATCTGACAAGTAACTCATTGTTACAAATTTTAAAGCAACTGCCACCACCGTTCTTTGATTCTTCTTCGTCGTCAACTTTGTCATGAGAGGACAATTGTCTACCCTTTTCTCCTCTATTGTTCCACTTGCATAGATATTTAGATAAGCAAGGTGCCTAATTATTTACACCGAAGAGAAGTAAAAATAAAAAAAACTCTTTTCCCACATCTTTTGGTACCTTAGCAGCATTATGAGGGGTATAACAACATCTCCACCTAGACCAAATTTCCGAGGTTTGTGGACATCTATACCGGTGTACACTTGAAATCGGACGTTATACCCAGCATTGGTACATGGACCCGAATTTCTAAAGCCAAAACGAATAGGCTTTCTCCTAATTAATGTTTTAGCATAATGCTTCCAGTAATGGAGTATTACGCTCTGAACAAGCGATAATATTTCTTCCAGGCCCCCAAAAAATTCGAAGGCAGTTTCAAGTTACGTCAAAAATGGTCTGATTTTGAATAGACGGTCGCTTCCTTCATTTTATGAGCTACTATTCAGGAATAAATGTCGAAATATAATTTCAAATCGGTTACAGCACATGCATTCCGATAAAAGTGCGGACAAATTAATTTCCTTGGACCAAAACAAACATTTATTGGGATATTTAGCATAGTCTAACATTGCCATACCATCGAGGAATACCCTAATTTCCTCCTTCTCCGGAGCTAGCTTTGCATTTTTCTAGTTAGAATACATGTCATATTGTCTGCAAATGTGATTGAACTGTTTTACCAAGAAAAATATTGAAAAAGTCCAGTGGACTTTTGCATTTTAATGCCTTTTCAGAAGGAAGAAATGCATTGAAATTCAAATTGTGGATTCCCCTTTCTCCAATCATATGATTTTTATCCTGTTAAGTTGTTATTTGAGGGTAAGCTTGCATCAATAGTCACCAAAAGAGGTGCCATTGGGTGTTTACATTAATTCATTAGTAAGTCTGATAAATCTTTTTATGGATAGTTTCTTACAAAATGCTTGTATTCCACCGTTACATAAAATAAATTTTATCTTATAATCAAATATACAATGCTAAAATAAAAATTAATGGTGAAAAGATATGAGTAGTCATTGTTAGATTAGCTACGAGAATTGACCATCGTACATGGCGTCCGATATATCGGACGGTCAGTTTTCAGTGACGATAACAAATACGAAATGGTACAGAAAAACTTGAGAAAATAGCCAATAAAAAGATCAATCTTTAGAACATAAATTTGATAGAAATTATCAAGATAATAACACGATAAATTCACGGGGGCAACTAAAATATTAGCGCAGCGATGAAAACAGACATCTATTTGAACTTAATATAGCCTAACATAGCGCGTTTTGACTGGAGCCCAGAAACAAAATACGTTCGTCCGATATATCGGAAGCTATGCACAAATGGGTCTAAATTGTATTCCTCGGAACTTCAATGTTTGTCGATTTTGAATTGGATAATATTCCAAAGCTCTCTTTTAATTTTCATGATATATTTTTCATCTAAATATTATACACAATTCTGTTGAAAAAAAAGTTTAAAACAAACCCATCTAACGTAAGGCCCTCCTATTTTAAGTCATTGTCAGATGCAATATGCATTTGCGTAGCCCATCGCCTGCTGGATGAACTAGAACAAGGGATATATTGACGGCACGGATTTTTGAATTCATTGCTCGAAGTAGTCACTTAATACGATTCAATTTTCACAAAAATTTTTATCGTACGCAGAGTATTTAAGATCACAGTTTCTCGTGGTCGTTCTTTATTCTTCAATGCGTGTTTGAGGTGTTTTCTTGCCTGTACTTTTGAAGAACCCTCTTTCAGCCGGAAGTTGCTGAAGATTTTCAACCCCTGTTCAATGTCACCCAGCCAAAATTTTCGAATATTAAAACTTTATTCAGGTACTTCCAGCATCTGGACGACGAAAGAAAAACAGTATTATCGATAATCGTACGATTGTAGACACGTCTTGAAAAATGACACGCTCTAATCGTTATGCAATAGGGAAAATACGGTTATGGTTCAACGAAATTTTGTCTTCTCACTAAGTTATAATTTTTAAAATATCAATAATTATTCTTTCTTTGGTTCTGGTATCTTTGCATTCTTACCTTACCTGTAATATTGGCGGAAGCTCTCTCGAGCTTTATGGGCTGCAATAGCTCATCTGAATACTCCGCGTAAATAAATTTCTTTGATGCGATGGCCACGGAAATATCAGGTAATAACGATTTTTACGGCTTTTTGCTTGTCTTTTAAGCAAATTTTGTTGCTTAATTTTATTTAAGTGAATGTAAGACAACATTTATTCCCATCTAAGCCTGCACGAAAAGAATATTCCCTTAACAATCGGAAGCTGTCTTCTATACTAGAGAGTTGTGCGATAAGGGCACGTATGTTAAGTAATGCTGAATACCTGTTAACAAATTCTCGTTCACCGATTTTTTTGTTATCTATACATGTATAAATATTTAGCGAAGGAAATCCATGAGTATTTTTCATTAATGATCGCCCTTAGTTGTCATTAAATATTAAGTTTTACCACATAGGATTTTCAAAATAAATCGGTCCTCCAAGAATCGGGGTCCTCAAAGAATGGAATATTTGGAATCGTACAAATGAGGTTAATGGAAAGTGGACATGCATATTATTGACAGAAGCTTTCTGGAGCTTCATGAGCGTGCATTTATTACCTGAGTATTCCGCTGAGAAAACATTTATATGTAGATATTTATAATTATTTCTTGGAACAGTTCCAGCATCTTACCTTCGAATAAAAAAATCATTATAATCGCAAATCGCATTGTAGACACTCCTAGCAATATGGCACGCCCTCATAATCTTTGAACAATTAATGTAGGATTTTGTTTCAACGAAATTTCATCTTCTCACATTATTATAGTTGTTGAAAATTTCATAATTTTTCTCCTTCCAGTTGTTTAACTTTAATTCTTTCTTTAATTTTAGCGTTGAAAGAAGCTTTCTCGGTCTTCATGGGAATGCGTCTGGTGTTCTATTTGGAAATATCTTATGAATACCTTCATCTCTGCTGGCCTCATGTATGAAATTTATTTTTTATCATGATAGTCTTGGCTTTTAAGTCCGTGCTGGGTTCAGGCATAAAAAGTCACTGGAGCACTTTCTTTATTCGTATTTGCGCATCTAACCGTGTTCCACATTGCCCTTCCATCATCATCATTTTATGCTTTACTTTAGTGTGTGCACCGTTTGACTAATCTGTAGTAAGTACGATATGTTATGAAATTTTCACTGACATTTAAAAATGGTCACTCCGTTTGTTAGTATACGTAATAGTAATGGTAGTATACGATAATACTTCTTTTCATTATTTTGACTTTATGCCGGATTTCCCTAGGCTAGCCTACATTGAATCTTATTTTAGGTTTTTTAATTTCATTTTGAATTTTCATTTCTCATTTTATGCGAATTGCGAATTATTTTGTATTATTATTTTGATTTCATGCCTGATTTCCATAGAAGGATTCATATTTTGAACCTTCGTTTAGCTATTTTTCTTAATTTATACGTTTAACGTAGTGAGAGTTCGAATACGTCTATCAAATATTCAGTACCATATCTCCACCACTTTCCAAAGCAACTCGCCCTTCGTACCATGTGTCCACCCGTTTGATATTTGCCTGAGGCATTGAAACATCTAATGACAGACTTTTGACGTACTTTTTCAGTGGTTACGAAGACTTCAAAGTGTCAATTTCTCTAACAAAAACTTCTCCGTACCAAATAAATTAACTTTTCATTGAACATTGATGTTTTGATATGGTATACGCTTATATGAATCTGCCACCCAGTTTCTAGGAAATTTGTACTCCTAAAATTTTAATAAATACCTCTACAAGATAAATTATGTTCCTGCGATTCGACTGCCTTGGTATAATCACATTTTTTCTTGCTTTACAGCGGCTTATTAACCGCAGTCCACTTATTTAAAAAATAGTCGATGAAAAGAATACTAAGTAAGAAAGTACGCAGTGACACATTAAGAAAATCTCACCTTCCAACGCTTCCTTTCTCCTCCCTAGGTATATTTTTTCTCTGCGCTTTAACCTCGAGGTCGTTGTTAAAGATTTTGTTCCTGTAGTGAAGACAAAAAAGTTCCTCCAATGGTTTAAACCAGACACCATTCACGTTCTTAGGAATAGATGGTACCTCCACAAGGTCGTCCCAAATGCGGAAACTCGCCGTTGTTTTTTTGACCTCCGCCAATACTCCAAATTTCTTATTCGATTTCGTATGTGAAAAATTAAATAACTAAATAAATAAATTTCTGTTGTTCCTGTTGCAGCGGACATGTATTTCTATACGTATTTTTGAAGTGAAAACTTCTTTAGCGGCGTTAAGCACTTTTGCGGGATGGGGAAAAAGCATAGAATTCGCGTGAGCGTCACCGACCCGACACCGCGATCGCAACAGCGAGATATACATTTCCGTCTTAAAACTCGTCTCTTAATAACACTTACTCGGTAGTATAGTGGTCAGTATCCCCGCCTGTCACGCGGGAGACCAGGGTTCGATTTCCCGCCGGTGAGGATTTTTTTCTCAATCTCATACAATTAAAAAAAATTTACAATGGATATTTCAACTACGCAGGCTGACTAGGTATAGTAAACAAACTGTTAATATATTGCTAATATATAGACTGTTAAAGTCTTTTGTTTTAAAAATATTAAATTTGAAAATAAAAATCTATAGTATATATTGTATAAGTTCATAAAATATAAAGAGCTCGTGCATGAACGTGCAGAAGAGTGTACACTATAAAAATACGGGTCAGTACAATTTAAGGCAGTTTCTTTTATGTGCATAGTGAACAATTATAGGTTTAAAGCATATTAAATAAAAGCATATTATATTTTAATATATAAATGATGTTACTTTCTATTCATACACATCGTATTTTTAATTTATATTTAATAATAAACAGTTTGCTGAAAAAAATAATTTCAATTTTTGTTGAAAATGAGTAATACTGGAAAAATTAGTTCTTTAATAATATTAAATCAATATATAAAAAATAAATGGATAATAATTATTTCAGTTTTCACTTCTGTCGTCCAGTCCCACGACTGCCCCGTTTTTTCCAATAATATTAAAACTCTCCTTTGTAGATTATGATGATTGAGATGACAATCTTACGATTCTGATGACGAGGACATAAATCTTTGCTCAGTTCATTATCTATGTCTGATATTAATTATTCTACTTTAAATCGTTGAGTCTTCCATTGGGCTCTAAGAGCGGATAATTATTGTACAATAAGCTCTCTGCCTATTTTAATTACTGAGGCTAAGAATATTTTATATCATGCCCCTCAGTAGCTGTGCGATGTATTTGAAGTTGAGAGCGACACTATACCATACTGTTAGAATTTTGAGGTATTCGAAATAATTGTTTAACTAGCCGTATTTGGGAAACTTTTTGCGGTCATTGAAGCTGGGAAAAATTTTTCTGCCAATAGGACTCTGACGTGGCGAAAATATATATCTTCAAATATTCTTAATTTGTTGCTACAAAATATTTCAATTAAGGTGAGTAATTCATGTTTTTGGAAAAATCTCCGGGTCTCAAAAAGCCTCTATGTGTTTCGAGCATGGTAAAATTATTATACAATCAATACACAAGTGTTGTTATAGGTTATTTTCTAATGTGGTCCTCATCACCGCAATTGCATCACGGGTTGACTTAACAGAAACCAAACTAATCGTCGCCAAAGTACCGCTTGCCCTCTCCTCCATTCATCTATTTATAACCCGCTTAGCCTTTCGTCACATACGACATTGGGTTAATAGTCCCATTGTCTCCGCAATCTTTGCCAATTTTCTTTTTTGGTAACGGAATTAGAATTTCTTCACGAATGCCTCCGGACAAGCACTCTCCTCATAGATCCAACCTTTCCTAGAATCTGCCACCCAGATTCTAGGAAAAATCTACTCCTAAATTTTCAATTAATAACTCTACAAGGTAAATTATATTCCTGCGATTAGATTGCCTTAGTGTAATAGCATTGTTTCTTGATTTCTAGGAGCTTATTATCCGTAGTCCACTTATTTAATAATGGTTGATGAAAAGATAAGTAAGCAAGAAAGTACACACCGACACAGTAAGAAAATCTCAGCTTCGCAAAGATTTTTTTCGCGAAGGAGGCAACTTAGTAAGTAAAGTAAGGGAACGCACCTAGTGGATTATGGGTTATATCTCGTGATTAAATAAGAATATCAACCCAAAATTTCGTAGCTTCGCTCTTTAATTATGTTTTGCCAGCTACTCAAAGTTTGGAAAGTTTAAATAAAAAGTTTTCTTGTCATACAAAAGATAATAATAAGTAATTATAGGCTCCATGGCGTCGAAGAATACGCATGATAGTAAGATGAGAACGCACCAGAAATTACTCAACAATGATCACAAATGAAAGGTCCGTTGCCTTCATATGTTGAGCGGACTTCATGCCACTATTCCTTATTAAGTCCACACTGAATCCAGTAGTCATTAAAGGATTGTCCACATCTTGAGCAAAGTTTCTTCTTCTTCCTCATATTTTTCAAGGGGTACGCTAAATGACTTGTCAGAGCTCGTAGATGGCTGAGGATTGTTAGTGTCGATTTTCAGTTTTGCTTTTACCTTCTAATTTTTATTTTTTCTTCTATTTTTGTCTTTTTCATATTCTTTCAGTGTTATATTTTTCACTTTTTCTGCCATCCTTTCAGCCTTTGCTACCTCTTTATCCTCCTTTTATCTTTCTTTATCTTCTAGCATTTTTTAATAGTAAAGATGTGACAAAGAAAAGTAATCCTGAGAATAAATCACTTAAATAAAAACATAATCATTTGTATATTTTTGCATTATTAAGAAATAGCATTTAACGAAATTGGAAAAAGCATTCTTGTTAACTGCACTTTAAAAATGAAAAGTAAACATTTCTGGAATAAATAATTAAATCGACAATTATATAATCATTAATATAAATGAATATGATTGGTGTAAGGCTAAGAGTACGCAGTACGGATAAAAGTACCCAGGGCTGCGTACTCTTAGCCTCACGGGACATGCTTTACGGAATTACCGCTAGATACCACCAATATGGACATAAAACTCTCAAACTTATTTCATTAACTAGTTAATAAACTGTACTTTACTATGATATCAAGCGAAAATTATTCAAACTGCGTAGCTACACTTAGCTTTTTATTTGAATTAGTCAATTTATTACAATGGAGAGTACCAAAAGTATAGTTTACCTGATAATGTCCAGACAGAACGCAGTGAAGCAACGGCAATGCGGCGTGCTCGTCTGCTGCTAAGGACGCACCAGACAATCTTGGAGCGAAATATCTGCAGTACTGCCAACTGCAAGAAAATTCACTGCTTACTTTTTTAAAGTTTCCAACTAGGCTTCCGCGGAGATTATGATGATATCTGGTGATTTTTCCGGGTATTCTTCCGCGTTTATCCATTTTGTAGGACAATATTTCGCAAACGTTCCAGTTGGCTTCCTCAGGTCCACGAAATATTGTCCTACAAAATGGATAAACGCGGAAGAATACCCGGAAAAATCACCAGATATCTTCACTGCTTACTTTTGCTCGACTGCGTACTCCTACCCTCCTTTCCCTTACAAGTTCCAAAGACGCCTTTTCTTCCCAGTCTTCCCTAAATGCTTCAGAAGTACACGCGGGATATTGTCCTTTGTCATCGCTTTCCTTTCCTTAATGTATCGTATGACTCTCCAGATTTCCGCATATAATCCCCAGTCCAAGATTATCCTCAACCACCGCTCTTTTCTTTGTTCGGTCTCACTCTGGCCTTCTCCCGCTGCCATACACATCTTCCAAGTATTCCTTCAACCTATTATGAACCTCCTCTTATTCTATTATCGTCCTTCCATTCCTGGCCTTAATTTTTGGCTTGAGTTTCTCCTCTGTTGTCATCCGTAAACGGCTTTACCTTGGCATGCAACGCGCCTGCCTCAGTGTCCTGAAAACCATTTCCTCGAAGCCTCTCTTGCCCTCTTTCCAGCTGTAATCTACTGCTCATTTGTCTCCACCATTTTTCTTATCATATTCTCCGAGATCCACGATATCTTTATCCTTCTACACCCTACGTATACAGTGTTCATCTACATCTACATACTACTCCGCAAGACGCCTTAAAAGGCTCGTGGCAGAGGTTGTCCGGACATCATCCGTCTACATATAAAAAGCAAATGCTCTAACGAAATTACGAATAGCATTTATTAAGGCCGTTTTACACGGGGCACGTAATTGCGCTGGTTAGAGCTGCATTTATTTCTAAAATGGCGTGGAATTGCGCGAATACATGAATGAAACTAGAACAGGGGCTATTTTGCCGTCTCGCATCCACGCATTCTCGCATGTATTCTAGCAATTCACCGCTTTACACGACGCAATTTTGATTGCGCCTTCGCACGTACGTCAGATTGCGCAATTCCGTGTACCGCGTAATACGGCTTTTAAAGTCCTTTATGGCTCGGAGGAAAAAGGAATGCCCAAATCTATCCGTTCGGCAAAATATCTCTCTTCATTTATCACTTCTTTCGGACCTGGAAATATAGTGGGGCTCTAAGCTGTTGTTCTTCGTGCCGCTCCTAAGGATATCTATTCTCTATTGTTCAAGCAATCTAAGCTTAGCGCGCAGCCTCTGAGTCTGTAGCGCCTCCCAGCTTAATTCGCTTAACTGCTGAGTCTATCTGTACGCTCGTGGCATTTTTTGACGAATGGTGCAGCTTTCCCTTGTATTTCATTCAGTTCACGGATTAAGTCTTTCTCCACCGGATCCCATATGCTCGCTGCACATTCAAGGAGTGGTCGCGCGAGTGCGAAATAGCACCTTTCTTTTACTTCCTCATCCGAAAATCTTCCCACAATACGCATGACAAATGCTAACTTCTTCAGGGCTGTGAAACTTCAGTGTTGGCTTCCCACCCCGTGTGCTCGGGTTCACAACCCGGCGGTACCGTGGCAGAGAAATTTCAGAGACCGGCCTTTGCTTGAATGTTGAGGGAAGGGCATTTCAAGCGCATCTGCAACCGACATTTTAGGAATAGTTTTGCAATTGCTGTAATCCACCAAATACTTTCAACGACTCAAATTTCAATAAGTACCTCTAGAAGGGAAATTTTATTCCTGCGATTCAATTGACTTGGTGAAATAAAATTGTTTCATGCGTTGCAGCTGCTAATTAGCAGTTATTCACTCATTGAAAAAATGGTCGATGCACAGCAAGACGATCACAGCTTCCAACGCTTTCTGTCTCCTCCTGTTCCCCGCTAACTAAAGGCGTATAGGGGACCGCGGTCCCCTTGACGCCTTTCGTTAAGAGCAGACTAATTCAGACGCCGGGTTTCTCTATACCCTTCCTTCCATACCCTTCCATCATGGCACAAATGACCTCAGCATTCGATCGCCTCCTAGGAATCCTTTCTCTGTTTCCAGCACCCTGATTATGTAACTGTGAGAAGGGTGAGAGCGATGTTGTTGCCAGGGGCAACGCGATTCCCACGACGGAAGGTGATAGCAGCGATTATGAAACCGTGATCACACTCTTTATCACGCTGCGAGTGTCATTGGCCTATCATGTTCGAAACCGATGGCGACAAGCATATACTGACATAAAGACGAGCACTAAATGCAAATATTAGCAAAAAATTATTGTTTATTTAATTTAAAAATTCCCTATAATCGAGTAAAAACCAATAAAATTCGTAATTATTTCTACTGGAGTGCTCTCTTGACATTATTAGTTGTCCACGTTGTTCAATTGTTATACGCGCATGGTAGTGAATTCGATTGAGCAGCTTAATTTTCACACAGCAAATTGGAAAGTACTGCTAATTGAAGTACATCCGTGATTTAAACGTCAATTACTTTATATCTTAGTTTAATTATCAATATTAGCCAAGTACGTTCTCCAATATATCAACATCGTTAAAATCCTTTCCGATTTTTTAATCATCATAATTCAACTATTAACTACTAACATTCAAATCGCTAGCGCGAGCACACTTCCATTCTCATTTCAACATTAATTAGTTTCAATCCAAGAGCACTTTTCGACCATTCTCTACGATATAGCAAATATGATGACTGCAGCATCTCCCGGCGAGCATTAGCATAATAGATTACGTTATCACACATCGAAAAGTAATATTACACTTTCCCCATAACTTTACCATAATACGAGTACTTTATCATAATATTACCTACTGGCGGAGCGAAGTACTTAGCCTTGAACTGCCTCCATTTTATGTTTTCGTTGTATGTTATTGTTATTTCAAAGACTCCGCAGACGACGCTTTCCCGGACAGAGATGTGTCGAAAGATTTCATTGGCTCTTCAGATTTCTCCATGATACCAACCTTGCGCGCTCGTACCTATATGATACGCGCGATGACGGTGGCATACATGATCGCATGATACAGCGGAACGTGATAGGAGAACGTGATGGTCATCTATCGCCGTCGTCGCTGTCACATTTACATAATCGAGGTGCAGTAGGATTTTCTGCTGATTCGACTATTCCCTTGTTAACCCTCTACAACTCTTCCTCAATGGACTGCATATCCCATTTCTCCCGCATGGAATCCCAAAATACTTCCTGGTTTTAATTTCTGTGTCGAAAGTCATACATAATACAAATTATATGACATATATAAATGGAGGCAAAGGACACTATGTTCGTTTACATAAAATTTCAGGAGAGGAGTTATACGATTTTTAAAAAAATTAACCAGTAACTAGTACAAGATTAGGTAACAAGTTTACAATTTTTATTTCACAATCAGTGGCGCCGACTCCATGGAGCTTGAGGGGGCCCGAGCCCCCTCCAAAATTCTTTGTGTGTGTAAGGAAAAAGTGTGCCAGGCTTGTCGATTTTCCCCTGAGTGTCCAGACATCAAGATTCGAGTTATCAGGGTTCTAATGTTGATCATGCGACTCTTCTAAAATGCTCTAAAAAACTTAAAACTCACTACTTTTTAAAAAAATTTAAATTTTTTTAAAAATTTCCCGGGGAAAGATCCCCGGTTTTGGCCCCCCCAATATTTTTTTTAAGTCGGCGTCCCTGTTCACAATGTTATTTGCATAGAATCAAAACCTAGTAATTACTGGTTAAATTGTTAAAATATCTTAAAACTGCTCTCCTGAAAAATTAGGAAAATAGACATAGTATCCTTTACCTCCGAAGTATAGATTTATCTCAGTCATTCCTAGAACTTTAACGTTCTATTTCCTCGCCCCTATAGTTAGTCTTATGAACCTACGCTGCATCTCATTAGCACTAGTATGTGGTCTGAATCATCATTCTCTACAAGGAACCTAAGCGAGTTTTTCGCGCTATTCCTAAGCCTCACCATCATGTAATTTATATAATACCTTCTTGTATCCCCGGGACTTTCCCAATTCGTTGGTTTCCTTCATTAAAGAAAACGAAAGGCATTGAATGCGATTCGTTAGCCACCATAAGCATATTCATAATACACAAATTATTTGGTTTTAGTAATCCCAGTTTAGAAGAATGTTAATGGTTAATTTTAACCTCATTTGAAAAAGGCCAGATTGGCGCCCATGCGATGCCACTCCACGTGACGTCACAGGGACCTAGATTCTATACGAGTAGATAGGAGTTTTACATCGTCTGAGATTACTAATGCATGCATGTGGCACAGAGCTCAGGGAAACATTTCTTAATAATCACCTATTAAAATTACCTATGGTCGGAAAGTTTCCTTCGTTTGATTGGGTATTAATAATCCTTATTTAAGCCAAGCGCTATCTGCTAGTACTCTGTTATCTGCTAACAGCCTGCATCGTATCGGCGCCTTAGCCTCACACCAAGGTGGCCTCACACGGCGACAGCTGGAACAAAAATGACGTCACGCGGGCTTTTCCCAGCATTCATACCTAGTCGGCGCGTTTTCGCGCACTTGAAATTTTTCACTTTTCATTTAATCACGAAAAATAGGTATCGTCATTTAAAAATCTAAAAGCGTGAAATACGTACGCCAGGAGTAATAATATTTCGATTTAGGAAATTAAAAAAGGGAAATCACCCTATGGTATCTCCGTCAACATTGATTTGTATAACAATTGTTTGCTATAGTAAACTTGTTTCTTCTGCAACATTCTAGCGCTTTAAATCTAGGACCTTTTCTCATTCTTAATCCAAGTTCCCCTATTTCGTGTTTATTCCTCCCATCCTTTGCTGAAGTGTTGCAGTATCCATTCTATCCAATACCTAGTCTATCTATTCGAAAGTATTCAGAGTACGAATACTATGTTTTCCCCGCATGTTCGTAATTATTTCCTTGAGCTACTTCTTTGCCCAATATACTTCCTCTTCTATATGGATGCTTGCCGGAATGCTTTCTTGAAACGCCGCAAGATTGGTAAGACATGTCTTCAACCTTGCGGAGGTTTAAGTGTACATGCCGACTAGCATTGGAATTACACACTTTGGGAACAACTCAGAGATATTTTATGTAACGCTGACTTATTATTGACTGTGATAAAATAATAAGGAAGCTTAAGCCGAGGAAAAATAAGATAATTTTTCTGCAGAGTAGTGACCAAAGCAATCACACTCCTTTGTATGCGAATTTGCCTCTATATTACTTATTTCTCTTATCCATCGCAACCTCCTCTGAATAACTAGTCGTACCTCTTTTTTTATTTATTTTCTGTTCACCTCAAGAGGAATACGCATGCCAAAATTAGAAAAATGTCTTAACAATAAATGGTGGATTTGGTGATTGGTCAGAAATGTGATGTTCGTAAATCACGTAAGGTGAGGGCCAAGGAAACTATTTTCAAGCATGCCTTTGTGGTCTTGTTACAAAACAAATACAATGATGAAAACACTCTTAACAGTATAACTAACAATAATGTTCTAATGCACTACCTGTGATACTGGTGAGACCCTCCTGTCGATTCTTCGAAAGCTTCTGGATATTCAGTTACCATGGAGTCCTTCCCTTAATACCAAGTGCTAGCGGGGTAGAGAAGACTTTTAAGAAGTCATGGAGCTTCACTTTGGTGTAGATGAAGGGAAACTACTCAGAAAGTTAGGGTAGGAGAGTCTGTTAGTGAATTTAATTGTTTTCAAATCATTCTACATAAATATAAGGCAGATCGATTTAATTTAGTTTTCTGTCTCTTTACTCTAAAAATGAATAAAAATGACTAACTTATGATTGTATTATATTTAGCATCTAATTTATATTAAAAACTGTTCCTACTTGAAAATATCTTGCACAAACTGTGGAGCAGTTCGCGGTAAGAGTTAGCGTCGCCTCTAGTGGGTTCTCCAGGCGTCATCAACTACCACTATTTTCAGGTGGTACAGAGTTCAAAATAGGCCTTAAATGATCACGTCATTTGTGGACGCCATTTAAACATAGATTTCTCTCTTGCGGTCGCAAGTTTCTTTTTCCCGCCTTGGCCTCAGTATATTATTATTATTTCATGGCTGCCCGTGATACCCCATCTCTTGCTGCTTTTAATCATAACCCGCCATCTGATTTCCCTGCAAATTATCATAACGCAATATCGGAGGTAGTGAATACTATCTTAATGATGGTCTTGTGTTTTCATTCTGGTGGTAATTAGTATGCATGTACTGGAAGCTCGTAATCTGTTTCTGGGTGGTGGCCCGGTGATTATGTGATGTCTGTTATAGCCCTGTGGTGCTTCAATGGGACGATGAAACATGGCCCCAAGCCGCCTCAATACATCTAAATAATATCCTGCGAGCCACCTCTAGGGTGTTTGGCAGGGGGTGATAATTCACCAGCATGCAATTGGACTCCCGCATGCACACCACACGGTCCAAAAAATTTCACGCATACTAGCAAATTATACTACCTCATGCTGTTAGAAATAATAATCAAATTCAGAAACATGCATTAAGTTATTCATAAGTTAGTAGGCTACACTACAAATCATCTAATCTATTTATGAGTTTTATCGCTGCCGTTATAATCTCTTATTGATTGTGGAAAAAAAGACATTCTGAATCTGTCCGTTCTGCAGTCCATCTCTCTTATTTTATTTATATGATCTGATCTTCCGTAGTACGTTGGCGTCCGTAAGGCTAACTTCGTTAGAAAAGACACTGCTCTCGAATTTATCTAAAAGTTTTAGTTTATTTTTCAATCTACGGTCTGACAGAGATTCCCATCCGAGTTTATCTAAGAGGTCAGTTACACTAACAAGACTATCGTAACGACCTTTCACGTACCTGGCACATCTTCTTTGCACGCGTTATAATTCTGTTATTAGGCCTTTTTCATAAGGGTCCCAGACACTGGCAGCGTATTCTAAATGGGATCTAACAAGGAAGAAGTAGCTAATTTCTCTCATTTTGTCGTCGCAATTTCCTAATATTCTTTTAACAAAACCCATTTTACGATTAGCTGGACCGGTTTTTTCCCGAATATGTTTATTCCACCATAGATCATAATTGAGTATAACTCCTGTTTCACGGATTCAACTTTTTTTAATTGGGTGCCCCGCATTATATAGCTACGTTGTAGGGAGTTATTATTCTTCCAGAAATTCGGGACGAGGCATTATTTCAAATTTAATTCTTACTGCCATGCATCGCACCACGCTTGGATAGCAGCAAGGTCGTTCGTTAGTTCATCCCTATCTTCACAGGAACGGATTTCCCTGTAAACTACAGCGTCGTCTGCAAATGATCGTAGCTTACTGTGTACCAATTCACCAATGTCGTTTATGTAAAGATGGAATAGGAGTGGACCTATGACACTACCCTGAGGGACGCCGGAAGTGACTATAACCTCGTCGGAGACTGCTCCGTCTGATACTACTCTTTGCACGCGGTCGCTCTGAAGTTCTCTTGCCCAGGAAATTACATCTTCAACTAAGCCGTAAGATTTTAGATTTTTTATAAAATTTCCGTGGGGTACTTTATAAAATGCTTTTGTGAAATCAAGAAGAATCGCGTCTACTGTAATGTTGCATGCGCCCACGATATTTTAGTCTCTGGAGAAACTAAAATATCATGGGTGAAAAGCGCTAACCGGGTTTCGCATGATCTACTTTTCCTGAATCTATGTTGAGTTCTCATTAACAAGTTTTGCGCGTCTAGGTGTTTCATTACTGAGCTGACTACTATGTGAAGGTATAGACGTGTGGCAGCGGGTGCTATAGCACACCACATATAGGACACCAGCCGTTAATAAATAGAAAGTAAATGCGAATACGAAGCTACGCCTATTTATAGCATTTATTGAATCCTTTATTTTTCAAGGAAAAAAACGAATTAATTGCGGAAAATATCTCTCGAAATTCATTGTTTCTGTAAGGCTTGGAAATAAAGTGGGGTCCTAATATGATGTCCTATGTGTTGCTATGAAAGATATCCATTCATAATTTCTCAAGCAGTTGAAGCCTTGTGCGTAACCTGCGCGAGCATTTTTGATATTGCGCACTATCCTCAGAGTTACGGCCTTAAGCTGGTACTTGCATGAAATGCCTCTCTCAAAGCCTTTCATCGCCATTTTGACTCAAATTTTTCCCTTGCCTCAAACTATATTTTTTGTTTGCTTCCACCTCTGCTAACATTCCCATCACTTCCCCCCTTATTTCGTGATCCTACCTTCATTCTTTTAGTTCCCGAGTCCCATCGCCACTGAATGAATCTATTCATCTCTCTTAATATAATTTCTTCTAGCCACTGACTTCCTTGTTCCTCACAAAAATTATTTTTGAGGGGGATCGGGTTGGTGTGGTTGCTAGATTGCTGGCTTCCTACCGCGTGGGCTCGGGTCCAAATCCCGGCGTTGGCAGAGAAATTTCAGAGACTGCCCTATCCCTGCTTCAGTGTTGTGTGAAGAGCATTTTAAGCGCAACACTCCTTCCGTTGGATGGGACGTTAAGCCGTGGTCCCCTTGGCGACTCTTGTTAAGAGGATTCCGACGCCGAGTTATCTCTACCCTTCCATCCATACCTTTCCCTCATGGCACAAATAACCTTAACTGTGGATCTCCGCTTCTAAAAACCATGCGATACATTATTACTGAGAAAGTAATCAGCTTATATTTATTCATCTGCTTCCCGTTTTATAAAAAAAAATGTTAGCTGCCCCCTCTTAAAATCGCATCTCGAAAGGCTCCAGGCCTCATCATCATCACTGGTCAACAATCCTAGGATTGGTTTGACGCAGCTCTCCACTCAGTTCTCCTATCAGCTAATCTTTTTACACCTACGTATTTCTTCTCTTTCACATCTCTCTTTACTTGTTCCATATATTTTGTTCGGGGTCTTCCTTTTCCATTCTTGCCTTCCACTTGTCCCTCGACGATTGTCTTCATCAGGCCATCATGTCTCAAGATGTGGCCTATAAGGTTGTTCCGTCTTCTTGTTAAGGTTTTCATGAGGCTCCTCTTCTCTCCTACCCTTCTTAGGACTTCCTCGTTACTAACTCGGTCGATCCATTTGATTTTCATCATTCTTCTGTAGCACCACATTTCAAAGGCCTCTATCCTTGCTTTCTCCGCTGCGGTCATTGTCCATGCCTCACTTCCGTATAGGAGCATACTCCAGATGTAGGTTCTTATAAATTGTTTCTTTACTTCCATATTTAACAATGAAAAAAGCTGAGATCCATGAGATTACTACCTGCAAGTGTCTCAAGGTTTGCACTCAGAACTTAGGATAGCGGAGGTACGAATTGTACCTATTGTGCATGGAAAGATGAGATTTTATCCATTCGTTCATGTGAAGAAAGTAAATAAATTATTGGGAGCTGTACCAGACCCTAACAGAGCCAACATAAATCATTTAAAAAGTCTGTCAGTGAGAGGAAGAGATGGAATTTCCTTGAAAGGGAATGATACTTTAATACGTGCGTATTTGTAACTGAAGATAAATCTGCATGACCGAAGCCTTAGCGAGTAGATGGTCAAGGAGTTCAAGCTCCCCGAAAGTTATGGGGATAAAGTATCTGTGTGCCCCTCTATATTTGCTCTCAGAGATATTTCTCCCCCCGATATAGACCCTCCCCAACAGTTATGGACCCTGGACATGACCTTATGTTGGGCCCGGTAACTGATACTGAGTCTTGTTCTCTTAGATTAGTTCATCGACAATATTAGGTCGAAATTCATCACCTTGTTAAACAAATTTTTGTACACAAAAATTAAACAAAATTTTGTAGAATTTGTTTACAAAAAGGCGTTTTTTTCATTGGTAGGCCCCTAGCCTTTAGAGATAAGATTTTGAGTGGAGGCAGATAACATTTTTTTGTTGACTAAATGGAAGCAATGGAATAAATATAAGCTGATTACGTTCTCAGTGCAAATGCATGGCATGGTTTTTGGAGGAGGCGACCCATAGTTAAGATTATTTGCGCCATGAGAGAAAGGTATGGAAGAGGAGAGTGGAAATTAACCCTAATGAGAAAGGTGGAGAGAAACCCGAACAATATGTTTCGTGGTACCGGCTGTGGAATTCGTGGTTCTCGCTTTTAGATTTCTTATCGGTGAATTTAGAATGTTCATGGAAACAAAGTAAAATTAGCAAGCTGGCCAATTTTGGAAATTTTGGAGTACTCCTCATTTTTAATATTTCTAATGCGGTTCAGGGAGTTCCAGTTCAGGTTACGAAAATTTGAAGGACCAAACTCTTCCTCATGCTCGGTGATGTTAGGTTTCTGCGTGGAATTGAGTCAAAAGATTCGTCAAATATGTTTCCCTATAACAGGTTTTACTGTGCGGGAAAAATCCTATTTTTAATGTATAGTTATTGTCGGAAATATTATTGTTTGCGAAGCACAAATGTCGTAGTAAAAGAGATATCATCAACCAAGAAATGCCAAATTAATATAATTAAATTCTCAGTCGGGGAAAATTTAATCTTTTGTATCCAGTTGGCGAATTAGATGGTGCAAATAGCTAGCGGGAAGTTGATTGGTGATTTTTTTCAGTTCAGTTCGTTTTTGGAGTTATTTTAAGCTCAGATTTTCAACAGCCCTAATTATAGTTATGTAATATTTATTCGTTATTATAAAATTTTGCGAAAGCATTCAATAAACTGTTCATGGGCATACCCAGCGAGAGGCAGGAGGGGGCAGCTGCCTCCCCACCCTAGAAGCAAAAACGCAAATGTCTTTAAGGAAAATAATATTTATTCAAGCAAATAATTTTAAAAACTAATAAAAAGCTGTTACAGTTTCCTTGAAATGTTGGTTTATTTCACCTTTTCCATGCTTAAATCTTACCTATAACTTGAACAATCATGGCTTACCCCCTCTAGTTTTGGTCCTGGTTACGCCCTTGATACCGTTCTTTTTTACGTTAGGAGATAAATACATACTTTATGTTAATTTTCGTCGCTCTTTTCCAAAAGAATGGTTTTTTAAGAGGGGGCCAGTATTCTAGTAATGTTCCTTGTCCGACGTTAGCGCTTTTAAAAATATTTTATTTTACATTCATGTTGGCATTAACGTCGATAGGTGATTTTTGTGATATTATCGTAAACAATGGGGTATAGAAAGTCTCACCTCTTTCATTCTTTGTCGTCGTCACTAAATCATGTAATTTATTTACCTATTCGCTCTAAATTATTGTTAAGCATGCCCCTGAACGGCGGTGGTCCAAAGCTTGCCCATTCAAGGAGCGCGCCAAATCTGAAAACATTTGGAACCCAGTTCAGTTGAAATTTGTTCGCGGCAAAGGTTATTTTTAGCGGCGGCTGCGGCTGGATAATCGCGATTTCACTTCCATCCACTCAGCAGACCTAACTTCACGACGTCACAAAAGGATTTTCACCTCAGAAACACTCACATAGGAACCTATTTCATGACACGTTAGACACCCGAAGACTTGTCATTTGTAAATATCCATCACAATATTTATCCAAATCCCCAGCAGCCTCCTTCCACCGACGATGAAAAGGGAGAGTTTCGCCTCTAAACAAGTTTCAGTGCTCTCGCTATGGCATTCTAATTCGTCCCGCCTCCGCCGTAGCAGCACTGTTTGGCATTCATTGCGTACGCGATTGAGGAGGGGAAGCGACAGAGGCGGTCTCTGGCGACTAGTCTCGGGCTGTAGGCAGTATATCGAAGGCAGCCGTGGAGTAGGTGTAGAAGGTTATGGTGGTCGTTAGCCGACGTAGAAACCGTTTTCAGAGAGATTGAGGGTGGGGAAGCTGAGTGGACGCTTAAGTGGTGTGCTCGTGGTTCGACAGCGGGACGTGAAGAGGACGAAAAATCCGGTGGCATTGGCGTTTGGACAACAGGACACCGCACTCTTTCCCGTAAGTACGAGTTAGCGGGGCGTACCCATGCCTCTCCTCTCTCCCCGGTCGGCATGCCGCTTGCGTGGAATATTTCCGCCTCCGCTGAGGCCTTCGCCTCGGCGCACACACCGCAAAAGTCGCCGCCAAATAACTTCCTGCCAAAGTTTTTTCGTTCGCGCTGCCAGCCGACGTTGCCCCATGAGGTGACCCTCCCCGGTTGCCGCTCTTTCGTGTCCGAGGACTTCCCTGGTCGCCCTATATCGATCCAATGGCCTCCATTTCGCCCTCCGCCCCTGGTGCCTTCTTTTTTCGGGTGGGCCATCGGTGCATGGGCCCTTCCCTCCCGCACCACCCACCGACGCTGTGCCTCTCTCGTAACCTCGTTACCTCTGACCTTTGTGTCTAGAGTATGGGTGCGCCAGCGGGAGCAGGCGCCGCCGCACCCCACTGTGTTCCGCGGCACCAGTCGAGTCAAGCCCTGCGATCGATGTCTATTGAGATTCCACTTTGTTTCTGGGTTCTAGGTTGGCCCCGCCCCCGCCGTGGCACGGGGAAACACCAAAGTATAATCGCCAGCCCTTCTTCTCACTGGTTTTGACAAATACGTGTGCAACCCGATGGTTTCATTGCCACGCATTGTAATCTTGAGTCGCGAAGTCGAAGGTTCTTTCCTTCTGGTCTTCCGGACTGTCTTTACCTTGAATTCCTTGGAGTATTTGCCGGGTAGGGCCGGTGTAGACCCCGTCGCTTCGCTGGGAGCCAGGACTTATCATGTGTTTGGGTACTCCCCCCTCCCCCGTCAAGTGCCGGTCTTGTTTTGAGAGGTGCCGGTTCTGCACCGCAGCGCAAGGATTTCCGATCCACTCCGGCGGGTGACGTTGGGGGTCACTGTAGCCTACGTAAGCTCGTGGCAGTCGCTGTTATTCAGGGGAAATTGCATTGGTTTCACGCCCTTTGGTGCCAAAGTTCATTCTGCGGCTATTGGAATTCTTCCCCAGAAACTTCTTCTGTTATGTATTCGCAAATTTGTGTCGAATTTTTGTAGGGATTCTTTACATTTTAAACCCCAAGGTCTATGAAGTATCTTTTTTGGTATTACTCATTTCGTGTTAATTACAAACTTCTGTATTCGTAAATCAGAGTCAGGTATATGTTGGGTTTCTTTGCATTTTTGACCCCATGGTCTATGAAATACCCTTTTTGGTATTGCTCATCAATGGCAAACTTTTGTTGTTCTAAATATGGTGCACTTTCGCTGGTCGTATTTGAATTTTCTGAACCAGATTTGGTGTCGCAGTTAGTTAGGTATTCGAGTGTCCTTGTTTTTTTAGTTCAATGCTCGAAATTTGTTCCGCTGCATGGTTTTGGTGTCTATTCATACTTTTCATTTTTTGTCTCCATCTTCCTTGCGGTCTCAATGCCTGTGATTTCTGGTATATCTTCTGGCACAAGTTTCTTCGTGCCTTTGTCCTTAGAATGCAAAATATTGGAGGTAATTTTGAATATTGTTTTTGGAATTTCTTTCAATCACGTGAACTATACCCGTCTGGAAGTAGTTCATTCCCGCCTCATTGATTCTTCCAGCCATGCATAAGTCATTCTAGCAGACTGTGTGGAGCCGCTCACATCATGACCGCAGCGGCAGAGTTTGTCTTCGGTTTTTTCATTGATGTGTTTTTAAGAATCAATCCAGCCCTTCTTACAATTCTAAGATGTTTTTAGTGTGATCTATTCTCCATATATTTTGTAAAGTTTTCAATAAAAAATGCTTTAGAGTATTTTAATTGTGAGTATATGCTGAATAAGATGAAGTTACAACTCTAATTAGGTTGTGAAGAAGTCGTTAATATCATGCACAAATAATCTCAAAAATCTATGCGGGTATCATGAAGATAAGTATTACGTATCCACAGCTTCTTAATAATTGCTATGCTTTGGTTGACGAAAATTCAAAATGTGCATCATGTAGTTAGCCCTTTTTTTAGTCGCTGATATACTTATATTCTCGTGAATATGTGAAGACTAAATTGGGCATTTTAAGTAATGATCCGCAGCAGATTTACGGGGACAATTGCGGGAAAATTACGTCAAAACTAGCGGGACGCTGAGGGACCGCATCGGAGTAGTGTAGTTAATCAATTTTGTTCGATGAGTAAATGTATGAAATTTAATTTTTAATTGAAAAGACAATTGGTGATTTTGAGAGCCCGTTGGGCATTGAATTTTTAATACAATTTACCCCGGTAATAAATTTTAATTGTGACATGGATGTCGGTGTTTCTATTGGTTAACACTTGGATATTGTTTGAAATAAAATGAAACTAACTGAAAATTCATTAAATGTTAATATTTCTTTTTCGATCTGCATGGGAAAAAAATTTTGATTCGAACCTCAACGAGCAAATCTATCGAACAAAATAATATAAGGGCATCCGGCTTGTGTAAAAAATCTTAACTCGTAGTATGTTTATTCACTTGTATTGTTTATTACATTCGTCGAAATATCTGCTCATATCCTAGTTTTCATTCGAGAAATATTTATTTTCAAGTACTCTCAATTGGGCATGGAATATATCTACGGGAAAAAAGTTGATACTATTTACTAAAGTTGGTATCTACCGAGGTTTTACTATTTTTTGCTATCGTCATTTCCGTTATGTGATGAGTGAATCAGGAAAAGGATCGTGCTGTATTCCCATGGAGGTTAAATATTCTTGAGGATGTCTATCGACCTCAAGCTCAGGTTGCCCGTTGATGCAGGTGGCCGCGTTTTATATCATTGAGGGTTTCTGCGCACTGAAAGAAGAGGAAAAATCGGGGAATTGAAAATTGACAAAGGGGCACCTCAAAATTTCCTTGACTTTCAGGAGGCTGAGAATTGGAAAGTAAATTCTACCGAACAATATTTTGACTATGCGTAAGCAACCGTTTCGATGTTGAAGCCATTGTTGGAACCAAACTTGTAGCGTAAAAAGTGAAATTGCTTTTTCTGTGCGTCGATTCCACAAAGTTTAACTCGATACTGTTATCCCTGTATGTCTTTTAATGACTGTATGCGTTGCCACGTTACCCGCATTATTCATGAAATTGCGCATTTCAAGGCCTTTTCAGTAAGTACATTCATTTGCAGCATCCGTCATGACTTGGGTACTGATAATTGCACGGTATAAATCTGCATTTTGTCAGCACTCCTTCTCGATTGTCTGCTTACATACACTTACTTAACGAAAATAAGTACTCCAATCAATTTATGACGAATATAAAATGTCGTGGTAATTTGAATGTCATAAAACAAACTGTGCCAAACGACTTTTGCGAATCCATTAGTCAAATTTAACAAAATCGTTTTACTTCGGTCCCGCGAAGGAAAAAATTATATGATGGAGTAAATGATTATCTTGCTCTATGGCTTATGACGACCAATAGTAATACGAACGAAAAATTATCATGAAAAGCTAAACGCCTCTTTTAGACGCAAAGGTGATCATCGAGTAGCTGTTTGGTTGTCACGCTCCGATATTGGTGCCGTTGATCATGACATGCCGCATTACCCAAACTGTAATATAGTAAAGACACACACAGTGATTACACTGGTGGATTGCTCATGTAGTGGTTAATCAGCACGTTTGGTTTACTCATCACTTATTTACGTTAAATTTTATAGGATATCACAATTCCTTTTTCATCTATAGTTTAAAATCCCCGTGCTGTGACCAAGACGTAAGATCAAGACGACTTGATCTTTCGGAGAAACCGTGTACACCAACTCACTCACCCTTGGGGGCACATTGAGCTACTGTTAATTTTGCGGTTTTGCAATTAATTTTTATGGATCTTGTGCAATGTACTCGGAAAGCGAAAAATTCGGGAAAAGGTTTTAAATGATAGATTTTTTGCCACCCTGTAATTGATATTTTGAAGCATCTATAGCGAAAAATTGTCTTTTCTGTGTGGAAATTTTTCCTTTTTTTTTCTCTGAACAGCCACTATGCAGTGTATTTTTGAGTGACAGGTTTGTAGTACCAACAGTGGGTTTTAGGTCGTTTCAATCCGTAAATGTAGTATTTTAATAAGTGCAGTAAAGTGTAATGGGAATTCGTGGATGAATGATTGATTCGTGCTGTTTTAATGCAATCACTTTGGGATGTGATTCAAATCCACTACCATAGTTTCATTATCCATTCATTGCCATTATCACTGAAACTTGATAAATGGTTTGCGAGTTGTAAGGCTGTAGTAGATTCCACAAAGTCAGAGCAAAAAGTTTTACTTTGTTTTATGAATGCATGAATGAAAGATATTTAGCATGAATGTTAGATATTTCGCCCTCTATGAGGTGATAGAGTTTTCGGAATTGTCTTTTGAGATTGCGTCTCTTAGAGCCGAAGCTTATGCGCTGGTTATCATGAGCTGGTTACCATGTGCCATGTAGAGTACACTGAGAGTCAGTCTAACTTACTTCTCAGGCCGTCAGGCGAAGAATTTTGTCGTACTGTACCATTCTAGAATTAATGCTTGATTCATTTGTTTCCTGATATGTCATCAAATTATTTGATGATTTATTTAAACTTTGACGTATATTTGTTGTTATTTTTTTCGGATTGCATTGTTATGTTTTATAAATCTCTGTCTGGCTAAACCCGCAGTTAGGAGGTAGAAAAATCAAATCAATGAATACGGTGGTTGTCTAAACGAGTTATCACTTGGTAATTTTATCTTATTTTATGAAGAGTATTGCTAATTATTGTTTTTAATTAAAGATATATTATTTTACGACCGCCTTAGGCATCTTATGTTATGCACTCGTTCTAACTTAATATCGTTGAAAGCTTTTTTAAGCCAAACCTTAATTCCAAGTTCTTAAAATTGTGTATTTGCTCATGAGCATTGTTAAACGTTTACTTTACCAAGTGCCATCATAATTCTCAGTCCTAGAAGTTATGCACTCGTAACTTAATGCTTACGAAAGCTTTTTTAATTCAAACCTCAACTCCATTCCATTTCAAATTTGTGTATTAGTTCATGAGCATTTCCTGACGATTATTTCACCAAGTGCCTCAAGAAAATCGTCTCCTACTCGTTGCTTGTCTCTGCCCTTTCGACGTTTTACTTTTTGTCCTTTGTCCCCCCTCAAAACTTCCCCCAAGCTGTAGCAATACACCGGTGTGCTGGACAAACACACTGGATATACCGGTATACAACAACTGTGTTCCACAAAGCGGTAGGGTGAAGTGGCCTCCAAGGCTTACGAGCACCTCACACAGCTCCGCATCGAAGGTTGTTCCCGCCGGTTCGAGATCTCTTTCTTATCAGCGTCCCGCGTCACTATTGTTATGTCGATGACATAACATCACTACGCTCCATACTCCGTCCCCAGCATCTTCGTAATGGATGTGTGATAAACGTCTATGCATCGGTGTTGCCGGTATATCTTTCCGTCTTATCTTTTCTGGTCTTCTATTTATTCTCGGTTCGATGTTACGTCCACGCGAAGTGAAGGTTGAATGTTTGAAAAGTTATGCATGAGGCGGAGCTTGGTCAGATAGTTGACATTTTTGTACAACGTGAGCGCTAAGTATTCTTTTTTGAACGACCATTCGCATCACTTTGTTTAAACGAAGAATGGAAACGAAAAAAATATCGAGAAAAAAGAATTGTTATCTTGAAATTTTGGTTCCGTTTTGAAAGATTTGTACCTATCTTGGAAGTGTACCGGAAACGTAATTTACTTTAAAATATTATACGCGAGTTGAGTCATTTATATTTTTTTTAACACGGCAGCACTCTGTATACAGGCATATTTTAAATTGAATACATTTAGAGGAAAATGTGTATTTTGAGAATAAGGTAAGAGAGTAATATTAACTTCCAACGCCTTATGCATTTTTCAGAGGCTAGTTTCAAATTCAGATGTCACTGTGGAATATAACATGCTAATGACAATTTTTGTCACAACTGTGCCTGGGGAAAAGAATAAAAGGAACTCATTCGCCTAGTTTTTGACGATTCCACATGGGACTAGAACCATAAACTTTACAACCCTCCAATTTTAATTATCGTATATCTCTGGGTTATAAACACTGGTTGGGGCACCGTAGCTTCGAATTTGGCGTGACATATTCGCATGACACGGCATGGACATTATTTTTTTGCCTGGCCCCCTTTTTTCTCACCTTGCCTCTTAGCCTTGAAATTCAATGAAGGAACTTCATTTCATCCAAAACCATGTAACTCGATGTCGACGGTGGTTATTGAACGTTGTTGAACAATGACCATAGATTGTTACAAGGTTACTCTAAATAATGGACCCGCTTTCAAAACTTCGTGTTTAATTGAGTACAAATCCGAAATGAACTAGCTTTATACCAACGTAAAGATTATCAAAGCTTTTCATTATGTGTGGTATCAATTTAATTCAATAGTTTGAAATAATTAATTAGTTTTTAATTAATAATATTGTGATAAATCTTATAAATATCCTCCGTCCGCCTCTCGCCAACAACTTTGAAACTTCCTCTGTTCATTGGTTTCAATCTTTTAAGTTTTGGAGTTGTAGTTGAATACGTACGAATTTTTGAAAATGGATCTATCATTTAGAATTACCCTTTCAAATTCTATGGCCATTGTTAAACATGGTTTGATACCATCTGTCGACATCAGGTCACCATGATTTTGATGGCCGACAGGCCATGGTCGACTGATTCTCAATCTTAATACATCAAAATTGGCAACCATCGACATACGAAGACGCTGACTAATGAAAGTCTATGGCAAATCGGAGAAGACACAGAAATAAAAAACACAGTTGAATTTCAACGGAGAAAATTAATATCTCCTTCAAAGCGCCTTGAAATGATTCGTCCAGAAGATAGACAACCGGAGAGCAGCACCCAGCCAGCCTACGGTATATAATTCAGGTAGAAACCACACGCCGACACCTTCGACCTGAAGAGGCTGCCAGGATAGCCAGCGAAACATTTGGCCACAAACTAAATGACGCGGAAGAAAACCCGATAAAAATGCCGCGATCAAACCATCTCCCCGGGAGACTTCGTTCTACCGGGTTATTTTCACTCTTAATTGTCGGCCTCGGTGGCGGCGGGGAAAGTCCTCGCCTGACAAACGAGAATTCGCGGGTTCGAGTCCCGTCTTGATAGGTTTCCCATATCCTGGGCATGGTTGTACGTTTAGGTTAAATTTGTTGAACACCCCGATATAAAATGACCAATATGAGCTGTATTCGGTGTTGTGGGAATAAAATAAAATAATGTGATTTTGGTCTCTCATGATAATTGTCGATATTATTTTGTGGAATTGCTTCATTATTGAATCAAATAAAATAACTTTGTTTTATCCCACACTTTATTTTAAATAGCACGACCCGGGTTTCAACATCTAGTGTTATCATCAGGTGCAATTGGATGGGTGGCATGCTCTTAAATAGGTAAACGTGGGTGGAAGGGGAAAAACCCACGATTACCTATTTAAGAGCATGCCACCCATCCAATTGCACCTGATGATAACACTAGATGTTGAAACCCGGGTCGTGCTATTTAAAATAAAGTGTGAAATAAAACAAAGTTATTTATTTTATTCAATAATTGTCGATGTCCACGGAGATCTCCAAGAGTAGGGAAGTGCACAAAGCCTTTCCTAGCAGCACGACTCTCATTTCTCTTTTTATGCACATCTCGAACTGTCCTTTGCCCCCCCCCTCCATACAGCCTTCCCCTTCCTGTCCTTTCCACTCTCCCTTCCCATCTCTTCCCGCTCCACGTTTCCTCATGCTTCCTGTTCCACATCTCCCCACCCTCCGTTCCCCCACCCTTCCCATGGAGTCCACGTTACGCCACTATAGGCCTTGGCTTTCTAGAGCCTCCTAAAAATGGAGGCTTTTGGGAGTCGTCTGCTGGCCCGGTATGCATCAAAGAGCCCCCGCTGCTCTCCCAGCTCATCCAACGTCGTCGCGACTCCTCGTGCTGCCTTTCTATTTAACCAGGGATGGCAAGTGAAACAATACAAGAGTCAAAACCAATGAAATTTCAATAGTTTCGTTCCCAGGAGTGAAATGTATAAACGAAACGAAATGGATTTAAACCCGGGGAGCCAAACTCGCGGTCGAAACGAAATCGGAGTCAAAACTACTTCGGGTCGGAACTAAACTAAAACTCTGGGACGAAACGAAACGTAGATAATGTTTCGCACCGGAGGCACCACGTGTTTCACCTTAAGTTTCGAGCAACACAGCGAGTACGAAGTACGGTTGAATTAAGTATAGGCTCGGCCTACCGCCATTAGATGCAGAGGACACTCATATTTTTACCAATAACAGGAGAACAGTGAACACAAACTGGCCATTCAATTTTTAAGCTCGATGTTTATTCATCTCTTCAAACGTAATAGGTCGAAACTATTCCCTCTCATCCCCCTCCACTCAACTTCTGGGATCGAAACTTAACTATGAGCAGCGGAGTTTTGAATGACTTAGTTTCGTTCCCGGGAGTAAAGTTTCGTCCCGGGTCGAAATTGAACTACTTGGTGATTTTATTTTCGTGCGGGAACGAAACTAAACTATTTTCGTTTCTCTCCGGGTCTAAACGAAACACTTTCGTTCCGTTTCACTCGCCATCCCTGTTTTTAACCTTCCCAGAATCAGAATACGTACCTTTCTTTGTGGGCAGGGTTAGACGGTGCTCCACAGTGTCCATTCTCGTAATAAAGGACTTTGATAAATACGAGGCGTAATTTTGTTAGAGCATTTAATTTTTGTGTGTAAACGACTGGCGTTCTAACCCTCCATGCCACAAGCCCATTGAGGCGGCTTGCGGGGCAGTATGTAGATATGTTTTTCTCTTTACATCTTGGTATCTCAGGGTATCCGTCTATTCGATTTCAGCTTCCGTTCCCAGAGCCCGGTCGCGAAATTATCTCTTCCTGATAAGTTCAACCGATTCAGTCAGGATACAGTGGAAGTTCGAAATGTTGAAATAAAAAGGTAATTGAACTTTTCCACAAGTATATTATTGCAGAGATGTGTTGCCACCTTCAATTTCGATTTATCTTCTCCTCTCTGAGTTTGTCGCGTGTCCATATATTTTATCATGTGGTATCCGTCTATTTGATTTCAGTATCTAGTCCCAGCACCAGGTTACGAAATCATCTTATCCTGATAATTTCAACCGATTCGGGCGCTATGTAGTGGAAGTTTGATGCATTGAAATAAAAAGGTAGTTGAACTTAGCAACAATTATTAAAATTAAGTATTATTTTAATCAATTTTGGAATAGTGCAACTACCTTTAATGTCAATTCATCTTTTATTCTCTGAGCCTGTCGCATGTCCGTCTAGGTATTTGATTTCAGCATCCATTCCCAGCACCAGGTCACAAAATTATCCATTCCTCTCTGAACCTGTCGCGTGTCATGACAAAACAACACCTTCAGGTGCCCCAAAGTCCGGCATCGTCAACGGTCCTCAGGTCTGGCCGTGCTTCCGAGGGTTGTGTCGCGGTCGGCGTGAAGCTCGCCTCGAGTGTGGTCTCCTCCCCAGGTTTTGTCGGTGTGATATATAATTAGTTCAAGCCTCGTGGGAGCAGCTCCAGTGCTCTCCCCTCTTCCGAGAGGCGCATCTTGTCGCCTCCACCCTGCTTGCAATCCCTCCGTGGATGCGACTCGGCGTCCGACTCCACGCACATTTTACCTGCCTCGGTTGATGGCAACGTCCGCTTTCCACGCATTAACTAAAGCTGCCTTGAGTGCGACCGTCCGTATTCCTCACGTTACTCCTAACCTAACTTCCCCTCCGCGGATGCGGCTCGGCGTCCTACCACACACACTTACCTGCCTCGGTTGATAGCAATGCCCGTTTTCCGCACATTACCCAAAGCTGCCTTGACGGCGACTGTCCGTATTCCGCACGTTACCCCAGCCTAACTTTCTTCGCGCACTGCTGCCGTATCAACGGCAATAGGTCGTCTCTTGGATCTTAAGTAAATATATAGTTACGGGCAGTGGTGGATCTCTGGGGGGGGGGCAAGGGGGCTTTAGTCCCCCCCCCTTGGGTATCCAATTTACACTAGATAGAATGGACATTTTTTTCGGACCCCCACTACTGCTGTGAGATTACTCTCACTTACCCCCCGCCCCCCTTGTCCCTATCCTGGATCCGCCAATGGTTACGCGTGAGCCGCTGCCAGTCGCGTCCGTATTCCGCATATTTAATGGCGTCAAGGAGGGTTGAAAAAAATGCGTGCGTCAGTATTCCGCAAATCACCGGTGGATAGTTGTTCCGAGCGGGTGTGGGGGCTGTGCGCGGGATATTCCTGTAATGTGCAATGCATGCTAGGTGTACGATGCAGTGCGAAGTTGTGAATTTGTTCTTCATTCAATAAAACTTCACTTACACTTGAAAGGGAAACTTATTTTGGCTTGGTCATCACATCTATCATGTACTTCGGACAGCTACAGCTTTTTTTTTCAAAATAAATAAAGATATTTTTCTGTCTTTAGGTACCAGACACGTAAAATGTGAAATTTTCAATATTTTGGCGAATTTTAGGCTCTATGCGCTACTGAAAGATGTTCAATGATCTAAACCAAAATAAAACACCACGTTTTAGGGCTTTACTTTACAAACTATTGCATTACGAAAACATCGAATTCAAAAATTAAAAAAATAATGGCAAAAATGAAGATTTTACGTATAAGGGTCTTTAACAAGACCATGTCATAGCGGTATCAGTGACTCGATTAAGATCCTAATCATGCTTTTTTTTGCTGTTTACAAATGCGGTTTTACTTCGCGCCCATAGGACAAGTAGCCCTCAAAATAAGAGATATCGCTATTCAGTGACTACTTTCTTCGTTCGGAAGTTATCCAAAAATAGCTACTATCAATGTTCCCCGACAACCGTCAATGACAATAGACAACGACCGTCATCAATCTTCAACCGTCGACTTTCGATCTCCACCGAAAATCGACCGTCATTGACAATCGATCATTGTTTAACATTGATTCTGAATTCGACTCTTCGATACCGTAAAGGTTCATTCGTTTCAGTCGATAAATTTAGGAAATTAGTAGGCATAAATCGGTATCGGACATGCCAGCTCTCCACGCACCGATCCCTACTTGCTGTCACCGCCTCCGGCCGCCGAATGACATGTCCTCTCCCCGCTCTGACAGGGTCAATGGTTTTGCTCGCTTGCGGCTCTTGCCGCTGAGATATTCTGCCCACGCCCGCATGCCGACGATAATGCGACCGTTATTTAGCGTTCTGCCGGCTTCAAACTTACCTCTTTTCGTCATTCCTCCTCGGTTGGACTTGCTGTTGATTGATAGCGGAACCGTATGCGATATACTAGGTGGAAGAATAGTTAGTTACAATCAGGAGGTAGTAGGAGTCGTAAGGCTGAGGGCGAACTTCCAGCGTACTGTGTTTCTTGATTTTGCTCGCAGAGCGCCTTGGAGTGAATCCAAACTGTGTGTTCCGTTACCGTGCTAGACCAACGAGGGGAAGGTTGAAATCTACAGTTACGATGATAGGCGTAGACCTTACGCACGCCGTAAAATATGGCAAAGGATGACTTTTAACGTTTGAGATTCTCGTACTTTCGATTTTTGAGTCTTCAGAAGTCTATTTAGTTTCACTTGAGAGTGATATAGTCTGCCTTTTTTAAGTTAGTTTCTATGTATAAAAGCACCAATTGACCCAATGGAAAACCCGTAGAGCCTACACTGTCTATCAGTAATCGGCATGTTACCTCGTAAGAAAAATCATGTCGACGTTTTTATCGTCTACCTTGTGTTCATAATGCTCAGAGAGCAAGCTGATAACTACCAAACTTATTTGCTGTGCGGAGGCATTATTTTCTGCATGCAGCGAAATTATTTCGGTCATTGATAGTGTCAATCTCAAAAACGTTTTTGATCCGTAATTTTCATATTAATCGGTGACTTCTATATAGTTTTGGCCATAATTCGAATAGCTTTTTCTTTGCCCAAGATTGTTCTTTAACATCGTCGGGGTCAGCAGAGTATGGAAAATATTTGCATCTAAGCTGCAACTCATGTGAAAAGAATGCAGATGGCAAGAACAGATAATTTACCAAAAGTCCTCGAATTAAAGGAGACTAAAAAATCAAAATTTGCAACGTTCAGTTTGGGTGGTTTCAAATGGTAGCTTGCATCAGTCAAGGTGACTAAAACGATGTTTTAGATTGAAGTGGAAAGCAGCGTCCTCTAAGGCCGCGAAAAACTTACGACGCGACTCTTGGGCCGACGTGGAAAAAACACGAAGCTGGCAGGAATCTCAAACGTTCTTCATCTTGCGTGATATTTTCGTGCAGGCGTTTCAATGGGGGTTGTGAGAATGGAACCTTGCGTTTTTTTCTGTCGTGTGAAATTGTTGTCCCGTTGCCAAGAACCGTTATTATCTCCCGCTCATCTCGGTTGTCATACCGTCCATTTCGTCGCCATACGTCACACGAATTCGGTACTTAGGAAAAATTCACCTCTCTCGCGACTAGTGACGGAAAAATCGATTTAGATTAGAATAAAAAATCCGAGTTTTAAAGGCCAAAGATCGATGAAATCGAAATGTAGCCTTGACGTTCGAGTTTCGATTTAAATTCGATTGTTCGAGTTTGATATTGACTATTTCGTTTGATCTTATTGATAAAGCCCGAAGATTGATGAAATCGAGATGGAGCCTTGATATTCGAGTTTCGATTTAAATTCGATAGTTCGACTTTGATCTTGACCATTTCGTTTGATCTCAGCAAAATCTCTACCAGCCTATGTTAACGTCATCCGTCCCATGAGTAAAGCTCTTAAAATTGGAGAAAACGCCCTCGATCATCAATGAAGCATCGCAGTAAGTTGATTTTCAAAAAAATTTAGTGAAGCCGAATGGTTCCAAACGATGACTCCAAAATTTTAATGTGCGTGCATTTGTAAATTTGTAAATAATGCCCGCATGTATTCATTGTAGATTTTTTTACACTATATCTCAAACGTGTATTTGAATTTATTTTCGAATGTAAAATAAACATGCTTTTTTAAAACTGTATTTAAAAATGAACTGTCGACTTTTTCTATTTATCGATCTTTCCGTTCAAATGTCGAATATTTTAAGTCGAGCTTTTCCTTTCAATTAAAAAAATCAACTGCTCGAAAAATCGGCATTAATTAATCGGGATTAATCGGCATCGGTTTTAACCGGCATTTTCCCCTCAGTTCTAAATGACCGTCAATTTTTCGATTAATCTATCCATAGATTCGAATTTCAATTTTTGTTGAAAAGTAGAATTTTTCCTTTGGATTGAAAATCGATTGCTCGAAAAATCGATTTTGACCGAAATATTCCATCACTCCTCGCGACCCACTGCAATAATAAATGCGCTCCTTGTCACCTCCAGCGGTATCGTCACCCTTTCCAACTACTCTTCCGTCTCGACATTCCGGCCCGCTAATGCGTCGTGCTCTCTCTCAACACTTACTCTTTCTGCGTTGCCTCGCGGCCTGTGTGGCAAAGGACCTAATCCCGCGCGTCCAACTGGGTGTTGTGCTTCGGTTCGATTTTTTGAGGTGCCCATGCTCTCCTTAGAGCTATAATGGACCAACTCCAAATTTGATGGGGGATAAAAAAAGTACGCTTCCCTTGTGTTGTGCGTAAACATTGTCTTGCCCGCAAGTATTTCGGAAGAGGGCCATGACTTCGGCTCCTTTCTGTTGTCGTGAATGCATTGCCAAGGGGGCACTTCCACCGCTATGCCGCTATTTCTTCGCATTCAATCTTCTCGTCACCACTCTCATTCAAAGGCACTTGCGAGTTAGAACTGAATTAGCGGTGAAGGTACTTCATTTTCGAAGAGATTCTTTATTTTCCTTTCTTTCTTTTTTTGTTTTCATCGTCTAGGGAAACTTAGTAAGTGTAACTTCACTCTTAGCTGGACTGTATCTCTCCGTTATAATACTAATGGGAAACTTAAGGCTGCATGGCGATACATTGTGGAACTTGTTGACAGGAAACATAATAAAGATACACTGTTGTATATTCCACAGAAGTCTTCTGGGCACTAATGGGTTAATAACCGACACAGGTTTCGACAATACACTATGTTCGACACTACATTACGCCTTTGAAAATGGCATAGTGTGTTGTCGAAACCTGGGTCGGTTATTAAAACTTCTGTGGAGCATACAACAGTGTTTCTGTATTATGTTTCCTAATGGGAAAAACTGTAGGTGTCTTGATGTTAACATCTCTTATGACCCTTTATAAGTCTACTCTATGATGATCATACACATTTTTCCGTTACGAAGGTTATGGCTATTTCAAGCAAACAATTCAGTGAAGCGGGCTGTTATAATTTTAATTTTGTAGATTATCTGTGGCGGGATTACTTAGAAGTTGAAGTAGTTCCTGTACGGTACTTGTTCTAAATTTGCAAAGATATTTTGTCGTTTTGCGGGGTCATTTGAAGATGTTGAAAATTATAAAATTGGGTGAAAAAGGGAAAGCAGTGACAGCGTTATGTTAGTATTAAATTCGGCGGCTGATTAAGATTCATCAATTTTTGGTTCTTTGTTTTAGTTACTTTAAGAGTATGTTTTATTAGTTACTCCCCATTCCTTGGATAAAAATACTGATCGTTGAAGATCCGTAAAATATTATTTTCCGAATTCCCTGGATTTGATTTTTAGTGGGATGGAAATGAGAAGGCGCAGTTGGAGCATACTTTTATCTAGTTAAGATTATATTTGTGAATATGCGATAGATTTCGATAGGGCTACCAGTGACATGTAATTTAGTTAAAGGAAGAAGTTACTCTCTTTTCCTGTCTTGATATAGTATGCTTTTATTTAGCTCCTTGTGTTTGACCCATAATGTATGTATTGCTCTCTTCCTTTGTTTAAATTTGTTATATCCCTTGAGTGAACTGTATAGCAAGGAGCGTTCCCTACTTGCGAATCCATTATTTTCTTTTGTTTTTGACCTTAGATTCGTGGGAACTCGTGATCTCAGCCGTTCATTCTAGTAGGCACGAGCAACTTCTGGTTATTTTTTGTGTTGTCATATGTTTACATATGTTCCGCTCCCGAAAGTGGATCCTAGAGCCTGCACTCCACTTTCTCGTGCCATTATAGGGGAACACTTTCTGGCTGTTAATGTTATGTTTATTCGGTGCCACGTATGGAATTAGTTATATTTAGGCTATTGTTTGCACGCTCTGCCTTGCTGTAATCTTATGATTATCCTTTTATTATATCTTGAGGAGTAGTAGTTAGACCTAATATTTTTAAGTGTCGGTACCTTATGTTAATACTCCTTTTATAGTTTACTCCTGGAAAAGTTTCAATCATAGTTAAAATTCCGCTCCAATATCTTTACATCTACCGTTGACTGCATTAGCAGCTTTCTTCGATGTTAACTTCTAGATAATCAACTCGATCCACCCGCACACGTTCCAGAATCTCATCTGCCTCCAGACATGTCATCTGTTGCCCTTTGCTCATGATTATTTCTCCTCCATTATAAATTTCCTCGCTTGCACAGTCCATACATTTTTCGTTATCATGTAACATTTTTAATACCTTACGTGTATAGCCTACCATAAAATTAAATACTAACCGTTTCAATGCCGGGTTATTCGTTGTTGATTTTTAAAGTTGTTACATTTTAATTTGGAGTAAGTAATGAGGGAGTCCTAAGACGAGTAGGAGAGAAGAGTAGCTTCTTGGCAACAAGACGGAACAACTTTATACGCCATTTCTTGAGACACGAAAGCCTGACGAAGACAATCATCGAGGGACAAGAATATGGCAAGAACGGAAAAGGAAGACCCCGAGTAAAATATGAATCGCTAACTGCAGACAGGCACCATGTCTAAGCCGGGCAATTTTTCTTTTCTTTTTTCTTTAAGCCGTTGCCAGGTGCAAGACTCGACGTTTCCTACTAAAAGGAAACATGTCAGATCGGTGTTATTAGCATGATATGTTTCCTTGTGGTAGGTTAACGTTGAGTCTTGCACAAGCAACAACTGAAAGAAAAAAAAGAAAAATCGTCCCTCTTGGACATGTTACATTTCTGCTGTTTGCGATTCATGTATGGAACAAGTACAGATGGACGTGAAAGAGAAGAAATGTGTAAAAGTGAAGGGAATAGTTGATAGGAGAATTGAGTGGAGAGCTGCGTAAAACCATTTTTAGGATGGTTGACTGATGATGATGATTGTGGCATCGTCCTCTATCATATTTTTCTTTCATCTTTCACTGCATATTGGCGTTACTGCAATGTAAACAACGTTCTAATTGAATTAATTTGGCGACACCTACTATAATCTTGTTTGATCTGACGAGTCTCATCGACTCTATTCCCACCATCTCTAAAGTTTTAGTCCAGATTCCCAACACGCAAGTTGTTTGAAAGGGCTATCGGTGTGTGAGGAAGTTTCCCTTGAGATGCAGAGCTGGAGTAAGCCTTTGTTCTGCGCGCACGTATCCTTTCAATTGGCTGTAAGCGTGGGTTTGGGCTCCGCGTTCAGTCGGTGTTGTCGCCAATCACTCCGTTGAGAACTCCACCGCCTCGCTCAATTGGTATCAAACGTTACTGCTGAGGCGGTTTTTTTCTTTCGTGCCTAATCTAAACGTTAGTTGCTACATGACTTGAGGGAATGTAAGTCTAGGCCTCTAATCAACTCCACACTATTAGCTATTTATCTAATTTGCGTACTAGTTTCCCTTGACCAGATTACCAGACCAGAGCGTGCCCTCCCCCCTTGTGGGGCCGCCCGTATTGCCAAACATTGCAGGACCACAATTTTAACTTTTTTATACCATAAGATGGCATTGTCTTCTATTTTTACTTAACCACTTTAATTAAAACCTTCTTAAACTTTGCATGTGACATGATTATTTTTTGTTACGATAAAAGTAAAGGTAACTCAAGGTATCTTTTGAGCCCCCCCCCCCCTTGAGTTTTTTCTGTATCCGCTACTGTTGTAGATATCGAAGAACTGCCGGTCAAAATGTGTTAAGTCAAACCAAATTTTCACAGGAATCGCTGTGCTCAGGTTTTGGCTTGCTCGGTCATATTTTCTGATCACAGCTTTGTTCCCTGGAATTGGTAAAAACTTTAAATATTGAGTGATCCCTGTCCGTTTATTTTTCTCCCTTTTGTTTTCGTTTTGCGCAAAACCTCTTTTACATTGGGTTGGGAGTAAAACTCTTGTGGCTGTTTTTCGATGAGAGGTTGTCATCTGGTTGAAATTGAGAGACACTGAATTTCAATTTCAAATCAAAGATGTTTTCCATTTACTTGGCCATATGGTGGTGTGATATGTGATTCTCTATTGGATTCGGTTTTGCCCATTTACCTCTCTGCTTCATTATATATCCGTTGCAATACTGCTCCAATAAAATAACATGGAATGTTGTTAGGTCGTAGATCATAAAATTACATGCGCTCATTTAGGGTGGATGTGCTTATAGTTCGGCGAATAATTGGTTGGAAAGAGTCCCCAGCAAGTCATTTCTGTTGTCAGTTTTTGTTATTTCCGTACTGTTGCCCTTAAACTGTTTTTGGTTGTTTGTCTGAATGAGATGCATTTCAGGTGATTTCATTGCGTCAGCTTGATTCAAAGAAAACGAAATAGTGTTCATGTACCTTTGTAGAAACTAAGGTAGGATTTTTTGTCTCTTTATTTTTTACTTTAACGATAATACTTTCTCAAAGCCGCTTTTTAAAGCAGTTATTTAGCTCATTTAAGGGAAATATCATTCCTTTAACAGTGAGTCACCAATAAAAACCTCGGAGTCAATGTAAACTTCTAGTTAAATTGGCTGAAAACCTAATCCCTTTTCAGCGAAATTTTTGGACAAAAAACATTGATTTCATTTCGGAATGGAGTTGGGGGATTTCACAAAGGTATTGAATAAAACTTGAGGAAACTTGTGTGAGCTGTTGATGGGAGAATTTTTACATGTCTAGTGTGTGAAGCTTCGCTTTATGAGAAGCTGTAACTTGGTTGCCACGGTAGCAAGTCAAGTGTGGAGGGCTTTTAAGGTGTTGGCGTGGAGGAAGATGTGGACGGTTATCCTGTATTGAAACGATAACAAATGAGGGAGTGTTGAATATGTTCCGAGAGAAAAGGAGACGGGTAGGAGAGTTATGGGGATGGCGACAGAAGTGGCTGGAGTGTCTATTGAGGGGTAACGATATGTTGAATGCGAGCTATCGTGGGGGGAATGATGAGTTGGAGCGTGGGCTAGGGGAGGGGAAAATGGAAGTTTTTTGGTTCTGTGAACGGATTCAAGGATTCAAGAGATGGGAGGGGACTAAATGTTTGAGAGAATAAGAATTGTGACGCATGGGGAACACGAGAGAAATGAAAAGAGATAAGTAAATGGCATCGCAATTACGTTTTCTCGGTAAATACTCATTGATTAAAATAGCATTGAGACATTCCTGTACATCCTCTCAACGTGGATTCCGTATTAACTTAATGAAATACCGGGAAATAAATTAATCAAGCAGCATAGGGCACACGATAATATGCAACCAACGAACTCGTGCTATAAATCACGCAAATACCAGTATCTTGATATTGATGCTTTTTAATACGATTAGTGGCACAAAGTACTGTTTAGCATCACTCATGTCTATGAAGAATGTAAGTTAGAAATGAAACTGACGTAGTCCATCAGAAGTATTTATATCATGCAATTACCTAGGTTCAAATATCCATAAAAATATCATGTAATGAAGCCTTGCGTTTATGATATTCAAACAAGATTCATGCTATAGACACGTAAATATATTGATTGGTGTCACAATGTTACAAGTATGTGGTCCCGAGAAAAATATAAGCGTTTTGTTGTGTCAAATGAACTCACATATATGACACGCATTCCACCAGTTTTATTTTTGAAAAATCAGGCTAGGCGTAACGTAGAAGGCCATGGATATGACTTGCGCGCTTCTTATTTAATTCTTGACGAATTTTTCTATGATACTTAAGCACATAATTTTAATTTTAAATATTTGCTGAAAATATTATTATAGGAAGTACTCGAGACATTCTGTCAGTGTTACTTGTAAAATTAATTTACAATAATTTGGAGGAAAAATACCAATTTTATTATACTTTCCTGTTGCCCCGCCTAATATTAGATTATTAAATCGATTCATAACTAGCTTCCGCGAAAAGCGGTAGAGAAATTAGACTTTTCCATCCAATTGATGTTGAAATTTAGTTTTATTTTCACAAAGTTGATTGAGATCTCGAGAAACTTTAGGGGAATCTTTAGAGAATATGTACATCTCGTGCACAATTTGGGCTAATACTAATAACCCATATAGTCTCGCGTATTATGGCTAGTTCACCTGTCCGCAGGCAGGGACTGCGTGTGGGCGTATTCTTGTCTTCCTGTAGGGGGCGCAGCCGTTAAATATACATTCCATCATCATCGGCCTCACAGAACAGCGCGCTCCCCGGTTAGACCCGCTCCGCGACTCCCCCAGTCGCTGCACCCACACCTCCGGCCGTGGCGGTTGCTGCCAGGGAGCGGTAGGGCGGGGTGCGGCGCGCTGGTGTCGGCCCTCTGCAGTAAGAATTGGGACGGGGAGGAAGAAGTGTGAGGTCTCAACATAGGCACGAAGGCTGCGTGTAAAAATAAGCCCCGTGACGTTAGGGGTTGGGCATAGACGACTCGACGTGGGGAGGGGTTGGTGGTCTATTTGGCAGCGCGACGGTAGAGGGGGCTGGTTGGGGGGGGGGGGGAAGTGGAAGGCCTGGCTCCAAGTTGCGGACAAGGATGGATACTCGAACCGCGGGAATGTTGTTTGTGGGGTACAAGATGGGGCCGTGTTTTCCAGCAAAGACGATAACCATCGTGTATGGCGGCCTTTCGTAATCGTGCACACTTGGGGATCGTGACCACAATACAAGGGGTCCACTAGTTCGTCCATAATGCTCGGAGTCTGATGCATGTGATGTGTCCTGGAAATATTCAAACCCTACCATTTAATGGAATGACGTGATTAGGCTTGCATCACGCGAACAAATATAAAAATCGATTGCATCTGATAAATTATTTGTTTCTAGTAAATGTATTATTTTAATCTATGAATTGGGGAACTCAGATATACATTCAGTATGCTGAGTTTGGGGGATGGGGCAAATGATTTTGGAAACCCAATGTTCGTTAAAAATTTTTATAATCTTTTTAAGGTTTATTTCGGAGCACAATAGATTTCAACATATAAGGTATAAATTAATGCAATCTGTGGAAATGATGTTATGCCCCTGGAAAAATGAATTCAATCAATAGTAATCCTAGTAGTGTTGAAACATAATAATTATATAATACATTATTAGTATTACTATTATAGTATTCTACCGATTAAGGTTGGTTTCCATGGAGTACTACCGAAGTATTCTGGGATTCTCCCTTTTCTTCAAGCACTGCCCTCTTAAATTCTGTAAGGCCTACTCTCCTTCAATCTATCTAAAACTCCTATTCTCTTCCTTTCCCTCCCTCGGTTACCTAACATTCCACCCTCTAACACAGTTTTCAACATCCCCTCCCTGCTATGTACTCCCTCCATCCATACCTTCTGTCTCCTCCGTATCTCATGTAATAACACTTATTGAAATAAAAAATAATTAGCATTTTGAATACGTACGCACTGACGCCATTCGGGATATTAATTGTACGGGACAGAATTTATACGAAATCACTTCTATCAGCCCATCTCGTAGATATAATATTCAACCAAAAAATTGTTAGATCAGCTTTTCACTAATATTATTTTTCGGCATTTTCCCTTCCTCCCAGCGCTTTGTAAAATACCTCTTTAGTTCAACAGTGTTTTTCACCATTATTTCCGCGTAATGACAAAATCATTAGGCCGCCATTCGGAGTAATAATCTTTATTTCTGTGGTTCCATTTGGATTTTATGAGTCTCGCCGGATCTCGTCCGAATCTCCGATTGCTTTTTTTCGTTTTCTCGATCGTTAAATCGCGTCATCTGTGTCGGCCTCATGGGCATATGCTCCTCGTAGCCGTCTGAGTGTTGAGTCAGGGACTCAAGCTGCTAGCGATTTCCCGGCTGCTATTTTTCGTAGATAACATTTTTTTGGTAATCTGAGAATCGCTTTATTTTGAGAGCAAAAAATCTGTTTATCTCGTATTCATAGCGCACATAACAGCGGATAATATAGAATAAAATAATAATAAATTTATTCCAACCATAATTTTAGACAATTACAAAGTATTTGATTGGAATATAGGTGCCCCATTGGGAAAAAAACCTCTTTGGGGTCACCAAGTCCGAGCCACAGAGTTCAGTTCCAGAATTCCATATTTGCGTTTCTGTTTCAACGCATTTCATCAATATTTTAGCTGCCAATTTCATCTTGTAATTAGCTGAAATATTAACGATTTCCGGCGGAAAGTGTGTTCCGCTTTAGGTCTCAAATTAATATAATAATTTATAGCAGTCAATATACTCTTCTTTAGTCCTTAAATTCATATGAATCTCTGGCACCAACCCATGAGGAACATTTTATTAAGCTCTCTTATCAAAACCGTGGGTAGAACAAGAATACGATCCTTTTTATAAGTTTTGTCTCTTCCTCTATGCGGTAGAGTTGATACCGACAATCAAATGCGAAGTCTGACGTTGTGCCAGCATGCTAAATAGGTCATCCACTTACTGAATGCCGTCTTTGTTGGATGAACGAACCTTCTCAAATTGCTTCTAGTTTTAAAATAATCGAAATGGGGGACCCGAGATTAAGAATCGTTGCTGTACAAAATGTCAGCGCGTTATGATATTTCTTCTCCACCTCAGGGACTCCTCATAGAAGGTCAATGTGTATAGGGTTTATTAAAATCATTATGAGATGCATTTTTATTGCATACATATTCTGTGCATTAATTCTCATTTCCACATTTTGAAATGAAGTTTTACATCTTTCTTTTTCAACGGATCTGTGTTAAACATAGACAATAAATAATTTCACTGTCCTAATTAGCTGCTATACTTGTGCCTATTCACTGGTGTTATTATTGAACAAACAATTATGCCGTAAAGCAGTTGTGTGAAAATATCAAACTTGTTACTATTCAATGCAATATGCATTTCTTGAGGGTAAATTCTTCCACCTTCCCATTTAATTATAATTTTTCTTGGGGCAACAGCACAATTTTCCTGAACTAAATATAATAATGATAATGGTTTTAATTTTTATATTAAATTGTACTCGTGGCACATTGAATAGTGAGTATCCGCTGAAACATTTACCAATAATTTCAGTACAATGAAAGTCTCATGTGAAATCTTGGTAAATGTGAATAGCGAAGCGGTTTACCATCCATTCAATTACTGTCCTCCGTATTTTACATGTATTTATGTTACATATAGGGTTATGACGATCATCATAGCTAATCAAATCATTGTCTTTTGCGCATAATTGTTTTGGGCGTATGTATGTAGAATTTCATGATCGCTTTGAAGAAAAAATTTGGAAAGCCTCGGATATAATTTGTTGCATGAGCATGTTTCATTCCCTCTCATAAGAGTCGCCAATTAATTGCAGCACTTCAGGGATTAATATCTGTTAACCAGTAATATCAGTTCTTGGTTGCTTGTAATTTACTATTTATCTGGAGTAAATGATGCGCAAAGATACCGCACAGTTCACCTCATTTTAGTGTCAGAAACTCATAAATAAAAGCGAACAAACTATGTATAAATCCACCAATTTATTTTTGTGGTACTACTAGTTTCGACGCAGCGGCGTCATCATACAGGTACCTGATGATGACGCCGCTGCGTCGAAACTAGTAGTACCACAAAAATAAATTGGTGGATTTATACATAGTTTGTTCGCTTTTATTTATTAGAATGAACCTCCACAAAGTTGAGCCTGTTACGATAGAGATTATGTCAGAAACTCTTCTGCACGTGTTTTGATGGGCTTGCAGTCATCACGTGGAGAGTACCAGTCGATGACTGCTTCCCCATTTTTACAGAGGATGTGATGATGATGGCAAGCCAATCGAAACACGTGTTTGTAGTTGAGTTTGTGACATTAAAATTAAGTGAAAAGTACGACATCTTTGGGTATCGTTTTATATGCTGTACCATGATATCTCTCCGGGAAAAGTTGACTTTATATGGAGTTATAATTTTCTTTTAGAGTTCAAAGGCTATTAAACCATTAAATGATTACATTATTAAAATGATCTCAGCTATTTGACGACACCCGATGGTGTAGTAAAATTTATCCGTGGATTTATAAATTTTTGTTTGCCTTGTTTAAAGTTCCCGCGAGTCATTGGAGCTGTCGGTTATATTATTCGGGTGTACCCCGTGTATTTGTACCGTTTATGTCCGACTTTTCGTGTCCGATGCTGGTCGCTTTTTCATAAGGAATGAGGATAGTCTTTCTGTGGAGGGTATTTATATGGAAGGAGGCTGAAAGGGGAGGGTCATCATTTTTCATGATATATATTTTCATTCCCTATGAAAACGTGACTAGCAATGGCCACGAAACGTCGGGGAAAAACCGAACAAATACGCGGGCACACCCGAAAAATATCACCAACATCACATAATATTGGAGCCCCACTATATTTCCAGGTCCGATAAATTATCCGTCCGAGATATTTAGCCGTTCCAGTCCGAGATATTTAGCTGAACTGATAGGTCTGGGAATTCGTTTCCCCCGAACCGTAAAGGGCTTTAACAAATGCTAATCGTTATTTCGCATTTCCTTTTTATGCGTAAACGGTTGGTGTCCTAACACCCCCTTCCACACACCTTTTAGGCGGCTTGCGGGGTAGTGTGTAGATGTAGATGACCAGCTACAGTGACTCGCGAGAGCTTCAATCAAGAAATTTGAAAAAATTGTAAATTCACGGATAAATTTTACTATATGACCGGGTTTTGTCGAATAGCTGACATCATTATAATAATTTAATAATATAATGGTTTGACTCTAAAAGAAAATTATCACTCGAGATAAAGCAAATTTTTTCCGGACATATACCGTGGTATAGCATATTAAATGATACGCAAAGATATCGTGCTTTCCACTTCATTTTAATGTTACAAACTCAGTTACAAATTTTTGTTCTTGAAGATTCAATGTACGTGATCCGCTTAATCGAAAGATTTTCTGGACGCTATTATCGCGAGTTATTTTCTTTACGTTACACTCTCAGGTCAGCCTCCATTCATGCCAGTTTTTGAAGGGCTGCCCCATTCACACGCCCCGTTTTATGTTTAAGAGGGGGAGCATTTCGCAAGGAGGCCGTTTTATATTTTCTTTAGATTAGCTATTTTTGATTTTGCTAGATTTCCAATTTTCCGCCCGCGTCCCTCGGCACAGCCTTGTTCTCGGGGTCTACTTCATCGCTAGCATCCCACTCCAGCGCTTGGACGGCCTCGCTCTCCGCCGATTCGGGCGCCACCTCTGAGGTGCCAGGCCACACCTTTCCAGGGAAATGGGCTCTGCAGTTCGTTTTTCATGATCCGGCTCGTGCGATTTAGTTCGCGGTATTGATTCGGTTCTTATACTGGGTAAACATGACGCAAAGCGTGCTAACATTTTCGTCTTTCCACTTAAACGGATATGTTTCAAAGGTACCAAATATATAATTTCAATATCGTGATGTAGTTGTGTATAAATAACAAATTTTGTTGTTTTTGTCGTTTTTCGTGACTCGGCTTGCGCGATTTCTTTCGCGGTATTGAGTCGGTTCTTATACCGGTAAACATGACGCAAGGCGTACTAACATCTCCGTCTAGATGTAGATCTTTCTACTTATACGGATACGTATTAAGCACAATAAATAATTTCAATGCCGCAGTTAACCGTTATGCATGTGCCTATTTAGGGTTCTTATTACTGAGCTTACAAACATGCCTTAAAACAATTGTGTGGAAATAGCAATTTTTTTTGTTGTTTTTCACGATTCGTTCGTACGATTTATTAGTTCGCTGACATCAACATCAAGATCTTTCTACTTATGCGGATAATTGTTTAACGTACAAAATGAGTAACTTTAACGCCGCAATTGGCCGCGATTTTTTCCTATCCACTACTGTTAATACTGAGCTTACGTGCCGTAAAAAAGTTGTGTGGAAATAACTAATTTCGTTATTTTTATCTTGTTTTTCATGATTCAGCTTGATCGATTTCGTTCGCGGTATTGATTCGGTTCTTAAACAGGGCAGACATGAAGACAAACAGACATGAAGACAGACAGGCTAGAAGTTTTTTCACTTTCTCTCTGTGGTAGAGTTGATGCCGGTAATACCGGAAAATTTTCGCGATTTCGTGCCGTTAATGTCAAATAGTCTCGTTCATTTTGAAGCATTCGATCGTGATCGACGTAGCTCACCCTATTCCTCAGCTACTCGGTGTAGCTAGTTGGTCGTCCTCTTTCGCTTACGTCTGCAACCTTTGCTCCCCGTGGGTGAGTCACGACCAGATACTCGGGCGTCGGCCAGTATTCTTCTCGTACCCTCCGTGATTGTCCCAAATCGTCTAAAAATATCCCGGGCGTTATTTTCAACACTCTCAAATTAAACTCATTCAAGTTTGTTTTTTTTATGCCTCACTCTCTCTCTCTCTCTCTCTCTCTCTATCTCTCTCTCTCTCTCTCCTCCGCGTGCCTGGGAAGGGGATTAGGCCCTCTGCTTCACCTTTCCTTCAGTCTCCGACTTCATGAAACACTGGTCCACCCAAGTGACAAGCATTCCACTCTACCTCCAACATCTCCACGTCGTTAATTTTTTTTATTTTATTCGCGAACTTGTTGGTCCGAGTCTTGTGTTTTTTTATTCCATTACATCTCAGGATCGTAGAAGAACGAGTGGAAATGAAGAAGGGCAAGGGACGACCTCGAATTAGTTACATGGGACAGGTTATGAAGGATGTTGAAGACAGGGGCGCAGCTAGGAATTAATTCTGGGGGGGTTTAGATGCGACTAATACCGGGGTGTGTGGGGGTATGGAATACCCACCAGGATAAGCGGTAGGTGAGAGATTAATAACTTACGGAATTTTAAGATAGATGGTTCATAATGGTGAGTTTTTACGGCTTTCTGAGGGATATTTCATTAATCCTTACACTATTCTATTAGAAATATCAATTCAATTAAGTAAAATGGATTAAACTTAAAATTTCTCTGAGCTCTGGGGGTTTAACCCCCAAAACCCCCCCTCGCTGCGCCACTGGTTGAAGAGAATGCCGGCCTCGGTGGCGGTGGGGTAACGTCCTCGACTGCCAAACAAGAGGTCTCGGGTTCGAGTCCCGCCTGGGTAGGTTTCCCCGATCCAGAGCATGGTTGTTCGTGTACGTTTACTTGTTACATTTGTTGAATACCCCGGTATAAAATGGCCAATTAGAGCTGTATCCGGTGGTTTGAGAATAAAATGAAAAATAAAATAAATAAAATGTCACTATGAAAAGGCTAGCGGATACAAGAGAGGAATAGAGAGCTGCGTCAAACCAATCTAAAGATTGTTGACAGATGATTATGATGACAGCAATATATGCGTTAAATAACATGATCTGATATGCATTACAACAAACATTTGCCAATCATTCAAATTACAGTCTGATAATGAACACAGTATTTATTTCCTTCCGAATATGAATAAATTTCATAGCTCTTGCGTCAAACCAATCTTAGAATTGTTGACTAATGATGATGACATCTCACGATTGAGTACAGACACGGATGGGCTGTTTTTTTTCGCCAGAGGATGTTCGTATTATCGTTTTCTTTGGTGTCTAAGCCGTTCAGTTGGAGAAAAGGTCGTTCCTCTGTGGTGTGTGTAAATCACAATAATGAGTTATGAATTTCCAGATTATATTGGTTTCCATAGAATAAATATTGCCTTTATTAAATGGAGGTTTTAATCGCACGTGCGGTGTATCGCGTGCCTTTCACGGTTAATAACCAAGTCAATTCTAATATCATAGGAATGTGGAGCCGTTATAACGTGGGTTGGATTGAATTTCAAACGCGTCACACATACACGAATTTTCGTGGAAATTTAGTCACCTTGCCTATGCAATCAACTTGTTTCCACGTGCAGTTAAGAGAAAACAGAGACTGTGGTCGATATTATCTGAAGTCGGATGTTCGATGAAAGCGATCCTTTATTTCGGTATGGTGGTTAAATCCTTGTGGAAGCAAAAGAGTTTAATTTTCCATAATTAATAGTGAACCCCATTTATTAAAGCCTTAGCTAGTCTAATAAACGTTACCTTTAATTGGATGTACCCAATAACACCAATTATACTGTTATTATAGTGCTATATTACCTTTATTGAGTACCTCGAGGCAAAACAACGGCCTGGTATGCAATTGTTTGTGCTACTTTGGTGGCTAAATTATTTACTCATTCCAAGTAAAGTTTGCATTGATGCCTTTGTAGTAATTGTTCGTCTCTCAAGTGATGCCTTCATCCACGTTGGCTGGTAATTAGAGAATTCTCTTAATGCTTGCTGATATTTCTTTAACAGTGAAGAAACGAAATGTGCCATTCGCAATCATTACTATACCAGCATACCAATATCGTCAATTTTTTTGTTCGTGTGAGAAACCATCCTCGGTGATCATTGTACGCAGTTTTCATTGCTACCCTCGCGAAATCACGAGGGTGTGTGTTACGTACAATCGATTTAATTTTGTTTCATAGAATTCGCATCTAATAAATCCTTGTTCATGATTTTATCCTTAAATACTCGTATAGATTGCGTCGTAGCTCTTTTCCATACCACAGTGGTTTCACAATCCATCATATTAAGTTATTTATTGATAAATTAAAGAGTAAAATTTTTAAGTTTTGTAAATTTTTAAGTAAAATGTTTAAAAAACACGACCCTGGTTTCATAACCATTTTAAGCCTGAAGTTATCAGTTGTATTTATTGGTATTATTGGCTGAGTTAGACCATGAATATCGTGATATACGTACTTTAAAATCGGCTCTATTTGTTTATGTGCAGCAATTTCATTTTTCACTCATTATTCCTTAGAACCCTAAACCGTGAATCCCTGAATGCATTTATATATCTAGATGGATTGAGCTTCTTTTAATATATTAGTCAACCTTACAAAAGTTATTCTTTTATTTTCCATGATGGAAAGGTTTCAGAAAGTTAAGCCTGAAGTTATCAGTTGCATTTTTTGGTATTTTTGGCTTCGTAAGACCATGGCTATCGTAAAATAAGTGCTACAAAACCGGATCTGCATGTTTATGGGCAGGAAGTTCATTTTGCACTCGTTGTCCGTTAGAATCCGATCCCTGAATGCATTTATATATTAAGATAGGAAGAGACCGAGTGGTTGTATAGGCGGCACTTGGCGCCTCTCAGTTGTTTCAGCATCCATTCAATTTCATTAAAGTATTTGAGGGTATTTGATCCGAGCGCAATAGATTTTGTGGTGCCCCCTATCGCCGTCTCTTTCGTGGAATGATTGAAGCCTTTGATCGCGGCGGCCGAGGCATTCCCAGAGCTCCCCTTTGTGGTGCACTTCCCGGGAAATCCCTTCAATCGATATCCACGAGTCCACTCATAGCACGCCGCGATTGCAGCGTATTCCTCTCCCATTCACGTCTTCTTTTGTAATGTTTCTTCCTATCCGTCGGATGTTGTGTGAGCTTTGGAGACTATCATACATCCTAGTTCTTTACTTCGATCCCAATTTGTTCTCTTGCGTACGTTTCGAAAGCGAGGTCTCCTGCCCTAGTTAGCAAAAGCTTGGCCAATTTAAATGTATTTGCGGACGATTTCTTTGCAAAAACTAACTGCGAACTTAAAGTGAATCTGTGGGAGTTAAGCCTGAACAGTTTTATTTTTTTTATATTTATGGCTGCGTTAGACCATGGCTATCGTTTCAAAAATCAATTTCTGAAAAACCAAATATAGAACGCCTTATTGTGCTCTTATTCTGTCCTATATTCCCACTCCCAATTAACCTGCGTAATGTAATTCCATGACTCCAGTTATCACAAAAGTGAATTAATAGTACGAATCCAAATTCTCCAGAAACTACGAACAGGCAGCCTTATGGCTGAGAACTATAAATAAATAATGATAAAAGGCGAAAAACTGCTATGTCTTGGTAAAAACCTGTCGCTTGCTTTACAGTGTAGGGAGTTGAAAAATGGTTTAGTTAGTTACAATGGTGTTGGTAGAGTTTAAAATGTGACACTAACGTGTATTTGAATAATTAGCGTACGAGACTTTGATATTGATTAAGAAATGTGGTTAAATCGCACGGTCACGATTGCGGCGTAAGCCTGTTCCATTCATGTCTTCTTTTGTGATGTTTCATCATACCCATCGGATGTTTTGTAAGCTACTGGAGGAAATCATGCATCCTAGTTCTTCAACTCGATCCCAATTTGTTATCTTGCGTACGTTTTGAAAGCGAGGACCCCTGGCTTAGTTTGTAATAGCATGGTCAATATGAAAGTAATGGCGGAATATTTGGGACTATTTAATTTCTGGAAAACCTAAACATAGAACGTGTCGTAATCCCTTTAAAGCAATGCTATGACTCTTATGACCACAAAAGTGAATATACTGTAATAAGGAATCCAAATTCTCCAGAACGTCGTAGAAGGTATCTATCTCGCTGGGTACAATGGATAAATATACTAAAAGGTGAAAAACTGCTTGGTATTGGTTGGTACAAACCTGTTGCTTGGTTTTGCCGAGTAGAAAGTTGAAAAATGTATAGGTTGAATACACTGGTGTTGGTAAAGTTAAAAATTTGACGCTAATATTTACATGAATAGTTTACATAAATACTGTATGAGATTTTTATAATGATTTCGCATCGTGGTTAAATGAGGGTTTTAAAATCTTCTTTTTGTTACTTATACCTCATGGTTTGTGATTGTGGATGTAATAAAGGCTTTACATAGTTTTGGCGATTGACTGCTGGTAAAGATTCAATCAGTCTGAAGTGGACTTATGGTTATCTTAGGTTTTACATATACAATCGAAATTTATGTATATCTACATTAGTTTTCCGCGGTGTCAAATTTGAAGCCTCATGTCGATAACCACCGTAAATAATTACCATTTTAATAATACGTTTTCATAGAAACTTTAATTCTATTCTAATTTGGACTGTCCTTATGTTCAGGGTTTTCCATTACACGCGTTATTTTGATTCCAATGCTTATCTAGAATGGTAAATTTTAAGCAATTTCCCTGGTATACATTTCTGAAATAGTTCAAGTTTAAATAAGGATGTTGCTACCTCATGGTTGCCCACAATTTTCTAAATTTATTTTAAATTTGATTTCACATCTCGAATTTTATCTCCCTCCATGAATACTTCCGGCATAATGTACGTTTTCATTTGGTATGTTCGATAGGAAATCTCACAGACTTTCTTCATTGACTAGCATTGCTTCATTCTCGTAGCAGTGTATAGATTTCCCTGTTCTACAAACGTACTACTATTTTATTGAATAGACGTCTTTCACTGCCCATAAAGGCACGTTTTCGGGCATGGGATTGGTTGAGCTCCTTGAATAAGTTAGGTACGAGGCCACCTTTTTATGTGTAGCTCTATAGAGTTTGTTTGGAATTTTGTGGTGACCTCGCCATAATGACGTTTCTATTCAAAATAATCTGAAAATTCTCCGGATACGATGCCGGCATTGATTATCTTACGCGAATAATATTTCTTCTCTTGGTGATATACATTTCTGCGTTTGAATGTGGACCCAATTCAGAATTCAAATTTGTATATTCTGAGGGTTGATTTTGCCTCATCTCATGATTCATTCCTTTCCTTAAGTCGTCGTATTGCGACTTACAGTCTCAAATGATTATGAATGTGAATTAAATTCCTTTTTATTGGAGTTTATTTTAACTAGCATTCCTATTTTGTCCATAGAATCATCTTAAAAGTACTTTCCTATTGAATAAAGGGCTGGAAATTCCTTCCTGCCCGTATAAAGTTTTAGTATTGAGGTAATTATGCATTTTGAGCGTTTTAAAAGCTTAAAGTTTAAGTGCCTGGGAATGAAATGAAATTGCTGTCTTGTTGCTTTTAACTTCACTTGCTGTTTCTTCAGATTTTCATGCATAAAGCAATTTTAGCCTATCAGTTTTTTAATTTCGATGCTAGACTGAATTTACCGGAATACTCAAACTCATTAGGAACGCATTAATAGTTAAAGCTAATTGAGGTAAAATGTTCTTCTCTAGCTATTGATGTTCTTTTTTAAGGCAATCTGTTAATTGGATTGCCTCATAAAATATTGGCCATAACGAAGCAGTAAACGATTTGCCGTAAAATATCATTGCTTTGGTTTTACCCCGAAGCCAACTTCACAGGTTTTTGAAACAAATTTCGTTAATTAGCTAAGTTTTCCCATGGATTTAGATATATCCCTTTCGTCACGAAGTGTTTACCTCTTGCATTCAATTCGTAAAATCCACGTAAAAAAAGTTTTTGCGAGTATTTCCGACCCAGAGTCGTTCGCACTCTTGACCTAGAAAGTGGAATTCCGATTGGATTCCATTGTTTCATCTGGATTACTCGCAGTTTTTTAGATTTACCTACTTCGTGGAATCGGATCCAATTACTTTCTTTTTCCGTGAACCCGGTCTGCACTGCTATACTTCTTTTATGCTTCGATTTATTCCGTTTTATTTTCACACAGGTGAGCTGTTGACATTGTGATAACCAGGAAATTGGAAAACTCCCGCAAAAGATCTTAATTTAAGTGCTTAATCCTCCGATGCATGGTCGATAATTTGGCTGTAGAAGTCATTACACCCCTATTTTCTTGTTCTGAAATTTAAATGGTAATTAGTTTTCCTCGTCACTGTTATTGAGCGAAAATCTGAATAAAATAGGAATGAACTAGAAAAAAAATTTGCTTGATTTTTTCCTCTAATTACTTTCGTTTGCGCGAACGATTGTTATACGAAAGAGGTGGATTGTTCATTTCTAAATAACTATGCTAACCCGTTAAATTTCTCTTCTTTAATTGTGAAAACTACCCAATTTTTTCGGTCATTTGTGAGAGAGGAATCTTATTCACTCCAATTTTTTGGGTTAGGATGGGATGGCATTTACTCCAAGATTAGATCCATAGAGTAATTGATCGTATTCTAGTTCTTGCGAAAGAGTTAAATTTTGTATGCCGTAGAATTAATCAAATACTTCATCCCTTAGGCTTTTATTTTTAATTTGGAGAGTTTTTTTTGATAGGCCTGAAATTTTTTCGCTTATTTAAGCTATTAATTTTAGAGTCAAGCGGAGTTTTTTCGAAGGCTCAGTATATTATTACTTTAGCTGATTAAGTGCGATTAGTCCTTTTGAGAGCAGATTCGAGCTGAATTATAATTGTCAACTTATTTTGAACTTAAATTTTTAATACTGTCGCAGAAATTCGTTTTTACTGTATTTTCTTAAAATCACATATTCCCATCAATTGTTGATTTATAATTTTGTTATAGGAGTATGATTCCAAGGCATTATCATATTCTTTTACCTGCTCAAGGTAAATTTTCGCAATTAAAGTAGTTAAAATTAATAGCAAGAGATAATCGAAAAATACGACGACGAAAGAAAAAGTAATAGATAAATTTTGATTTTTTTTTCTTGTAAAATCAGAAGATTTAAGCGTTATGGCGTGGATTTTTTTCATATTTAAATAAGCACATACAATTTTCCACGATTATACACTTTTACTCTCGAGCTAGGTTTCGATGTTACTACATCTTCTTCAAGGTACAAAAGAGGTCGGTACTATTATACCTACTATTTTGTACCTTGAAAGCACTGTAGAAACAAGTGACTTTGTACGCAGTTACGCGCACAGGTGCAAAGTTAAATACAACGAAGAATGAAGTTCGCCATGAAGAAAATATATTTGACTTAGCCGGGATTCGAACCCGGAACTTCCGATTGCCAGTCAAGTGTGTTTGCCAGTTACACCAGCCAGCGACGAGTGACAAAATAGGGGTTTCACTCCGACAGTGGCTTACAGTGAGCACGACCCTCGCCACATGTGCCACAGTGTGGACTTGTGACGTCAACATCTTTCTCGGTAAAACCCATCCCAAAGTTCTCTCTGAGAAAATGGCTTGGTGGTGTATCTGGCTAACACACCTGACCGGCAATCGGGAGATTGGGTTCGAATCCCGGCTGTCAAATATTTTTTCATGGCGAACTTCATCCTTTGATGCATTGTACCTTGAAGATGATTTAGTAACATCGAAACCTGGGTCGGGAGTAGAAGTTTATATTCATGGACAATTGAATGATTTTTTTCATGCGGAGATAGAACTGGAAAGAGTGATTGGAATTAATTTGTATAGCTGGCTCTATTTTTTGAGCACAGTGTATTAGTAATTTTTCTCCTTGAAGAACATCAATTTTACCTGAAGCGATCCATGTCTAAGGAGGCAGTTTGAACCCATCCTTTTACGATTGTCCGCCATTGTCTCATTGTGAACTTCCCTCTTTTCTCGGTTCATGTACACGGAAGTCTTTGTAGTCGGACCTCTATTTGGTTCATCATCGCATGTTCCCTTGAAAGATTGATTTCTAAAATCAGACAGGAGTTTGATTGCAAGGGCCTTAATACGGCATAATTACATTCGTTTTGCTTACTCGAGGCAAATTTTCGGAATTAAAGTAACTAAAATTAATGACGAGAGGTAAGCAAAAAATGCAAAAAATGACGGTAGATATGGTAAAAGATAAATTTTGATTATTTATTTTTATAGATAGAATAGATGAAGTAGTGTTTGGCATGTATTGGTTTAGTTGGTTCGATTTTATGAGATCGGTATAAAAATGCGTTTTCTTCTCGATAATCATCAATTTTACCATGTTAAAATAGTTCTTGGAGTGTAGATCAATTTATAGGGTATCCCATTTATCTTGACCACCCGAAATAACTTTTTGTCCAGATGTAAATTCAAAAATATGTCAAGAAAATGTCCATTAGCCGTCAGGGTGACATTAATTAGCATGATTGCCTTCCTTGTAGCTAGGTTATTTACAAAGATATGAACAGCGGTATTTATTTTTTAAATGGCACCCTATATTTTTTATTTGGCAATTCATTTCCTCCATTTAAAAAAGACGTACAGCTGTTCATATCTTCGTAAATAACAAAGCTTCAAGGAAGGCAGTCATGCTGATTAATGTCCCCCTGACGGCTAATGAACATTTACTTGGCAATTTTTTTTGAATTTTCATCTGGACATAAAGTTACTTCGGGTGGTCAAGATAAATGGGACACCCTGTATGTTTGCAAAAAAGGTTTAGCCAACGTTTCTGTTTATTTTAAACAATCATCAGGGCTAAATAAATGCAATAAATATGTTCAATAAATATGTGCAAAGCCAAGCCCTGTTGATAGTTTAAAACAAACAGTAACGTAGGCTAAAACTTTTTTGCATAACATACATTGACCTACACTCCAAGAACTATTTTAACATGAATTAAACGAGATCAAGATAAGGAAAAAAATAATTTTACCGGAAATTATTCATTTTGAGGAGGCAGTTTGAACCCATCTGTTTGCGATCGTCCGCAACTCTCTCATTATACACTTCTCTATTCTCTCGGTTCATGAACACGGAATATTCGTTGTAGTTGGACCTCCTCTTTTCGCATCGCCTTTCACTCGCGAGTTAATGGATGGCTTTAGGTTTCAGGGAGGTCTGGAAAAGGGTTACCGCTATTTCGGGCCCATTTTTCCCAGCCTCTTCGAGTATTAAACGCGGGATGGGGTTGGTGGTTTCAAAGAGGCCCATTGGGATATTTCTGTTCCCGCTCCGGAGGTACTTGCCGTGAGCAATTTAAAGCCACTGAAATAGAAGGGAAGAAGCGGGCCCCGCGGAAAGGTCCTTGTTCTAGTCGAAGAAAGGCTCCTTTCCGGTATGCGTCGAGAGCTTCCGATAACAAGTGAGCTTCTGGTTTGTGGAAATCGTGCATGGTTATGAGGATTTTTTTATTTTTTTAAAGTTCATTCCCAAACCACCGAATACAGCTCGTATTGACGGTTCAAATTAGAATGAAATTACAGCACTGCTATGAAAACTTCCTCATATTATTTAGAAATTATTTAAGTGGTTATCGACCTCAAATCTGACGCAAAGAAATACTTGTAGATACGCGTAAATTTTGTTTTGATGTAACATAACCAAAAGTCCATTTCAGACCAATTGAATCTCTACCTGCACTCAAACCTATGAAGCCTATATCACACATCCACTATTACAAACCAGTAGTGATCAGAAATTGGATTTTTAAAACCAAATTTTACCACGATGTTAAATCAATATCATTGTGATATTTAGATACGCTGTGTACTGTTTAATGAAAGCACGCCAACGCACGAGTTTAGTAATTCCTCGATTGACGTCGGAGATGCGTTCCGATGACGTTTGACGCTATTAGAAGACGTAAAGCGCAACGAAAAGTGATCTAATTATGGCTGCAGTTACGTTGAATGTCACTGAAGTTTTTACCAAAATATAAGTTAAAAATATGAACTGAAATGCTTATGAAAAATGATTTATCTGCATCATGAAAATGATTAAGACAATTACCGATCTTAATGTTCCCAATTTATGCCGCACATTCAGTTAAAGGTAAGCCGAATCAAATTTGAATCGCTACAGCATAAATCGAAAACCCAGTGCACCTATAAGTAAGTTGAGGAATAGGTACAACATTTTTCATTCTTGGCATGCTTTTCCACTATATCTGTCTATATATGGTAAAGTTTTTTCTTGCAAATCATTGTTATTATATTTGATATGTTGCCTATCCGTTACGGTAGTTTTTAAAATGTTTCTCAAAGTTCTTTTGCTGTAAAATTGATAGAAAATTGTGGTGGCGACTGAGTATGTACGTTCGATTTCTGTCCTTGATATAATGCGGTAGAGAGTGCCTTTTGGAAGTCGCAGACCTCGTTGAGATGGCTATCTTCAAAGTAAGAGTTGGAGAATTATGATATTCTCTCGGGAAAATTGGGGACGCTTCTAATTTTGCAGTCAAGCCCTTTATTCTCTAAGGGACGTTATTATCGCGTAGTATAATTTTCGGTGAATATCATTACCTACGTTGCTTCTGTTGACCCTTTTCCTAGATTAATGTACACCACTTGCATCAGACATTGGCTTCTTAAAGTGCATGGAACATTTCAAAACTTAAAGCTGGCCGTTGGTTATGATTAGTAGTTAATAGTTAGTTATTTTAATTATGCGATTAATTTAGGTCTTTATGTGTCTTCTACCGTATGACTGTCTTGCTAAAGGAGATGCGCGTTAATTAGCAATCTGGTAATTTTAAATTCTCAGTAGTTGACTATTGAGTCAATTACTTTTTGCCTTTTTGGGAGAAGACGCAAAGCGTATCCCAATGTGCTTTCGTGTGACCCTGTATATACACGTAACAATTCGAACGTTTCGGTCTGTATCAAGGTTCAGTTTCGTCTTAAGATTTCTCAATTCCACACCCCATGTTTATTATTGCTTCATCACTCTCATCACTCGAAGAATTGATGTTTATTCAAATATATAAATGCCAAAAATATCTCTAACTTGTCTATCAGTACAATTAAAGGACTTTTCAAGCATAATTTTAATGACTTTGTTTATAAACATCGAATTAAGTTGTGTTCGATTATACTATTTTGAGTGTTTGTCGATTTTTCGCAGGACGGGTAATTATCAAACACTTCTTAGCCTGAGATTTGAGTTGAAAAAAATCTTTTTCAAAATTATTTTATCGTCGTAAGTTGACCGCTTATGTGGAGTGACGCACGCCAGCCGGAAGACGCCCGATATGATGCAGTGGCCTTATCGCAAGCTGTCGTCAGACCGGAGGTCTGCTCTCTCTGTTGATTATGGAGCCTACCTACTAGAACTCGGTGCAAATCTTAACAGTCGGATGAAATTTGCACTTCAAAGATGCGTGTAAGGTCCCTTTCCCTGTGCCTCCAGTAGCCCTCCGTTCAGGCACCCACAAAATTACGACTTTGAAGGAATGAATACTTTGAAGAGCTTTCCCATTAGATTATGCCAAGCATCGTATGCAATATTTATTGCTGAGGACCACTACACTTTCGCTTTGAGGTACCTTAATACATCTTCAAGTTTGTTATTTAATTTGCATTTACCTTGACATTAGAACGCTGTCATTATTCCTTAATATTACTGAACACTCTTATGTTAGAATTGGTCACTGCGATGATTGGATCAAAAGGTTCCCTTACCGGAGGTCAAATCTGGAGACGAATCTGTTCTGTGTCCACGTATAAACTTCTCCTTGTTCGTTATTGTATCCACCAAGCAAGTGAATAAAAGTGAGAACTTAGTGCTTATCCTCTAGTTTCATGGAATTTTATCCGGCTTCAATGTTATTTCATTGTTTTACTGTAATCACGGTAACATCGAAATTTAAGCAATGATGTGAACGGTATTGCTGTTAGATAAATTTATGTATCGGACAGTTTGGAGTTGAAAGAAAATGGTACGTTTGACATTTTTTCTGTAATGATATGGGCTTCCACCAGTTATTACCGTATTTTTTCCGCAAAGCGTGTAAGGAATATATATTCTTATGCGCTGGTGACTTTTTTTTTATTGTTCGTGGTTGAACTTTGAACATAATCGAGTGATTACGGTGCTCATTATGAAATTATTTTGACTTGACTTTCTTGTTATCTGCTTCATTATTCGTCTCCAACCTTCTTTTGATGGATATCATCCTCGATATTGTTCATCTTCTCATAATTTGGATGTGATTCTTAGAACTTGTTCGGGAGTTTCATCTCTCTTAGTCCTACACATTGTCTGAGGTGGATAAATGTAAGGGATTTTCTTCGCTCCAATTAAAGTTTTGCAGTGTCTCCTCTTCAAAGCTCTCAGTTTTGTACTCATTTATTTGAAGCTTTCACCGTCGTTATTCCTTTCTTAATAGTCTACAAGTCGTGCACTACTCGTCAGAAGGGATCGGTTAAGTCTTAGTATTTGAGATACTAATTGTGGTAATTTTCGTCAACCAACTGAAAAGTTGCCTTTGTTAAGTTTTCTGTCTGAATGTTTGGATATTGTCCTTGGTCGTGAATTACTATTTACATTATATTCTAATTATTAGAATACCTCCTAACTATTTTACCGAGATTTTTTGTTGTGTTCCTATGATTTCGTTGACGATTTTTAATTCCTATTTATGAAGTGGTTATGTGTAAAAATATCATGTTTAGCGTTGACCCTTATGTGAAAGGCCATCGAAGCTGTTTTTTTAATTATTATTTATCCAGTTTTCTTTTTTCTTGTGAGAATTGCGTTTGCTAAAATTTTTAACATAGAGCTTAGTTTAGGACGCTATAAGCCCGGTGGTACAAGTGACAAATTTTAGGTTTTGAAAAATTTATATTTTCTTGAAGGTTTATTGTCTTAAGAAATCGTTTATCCCGAAAATTGTCCACTAATTCTCTGCTGAGTGGAATCAATCATCAAAAATCCACCTGAATAGCTTGAAAAATATTTGAGATGGTTTTGTATCACTAGTCCACCCGTGCTGAAAATCTAGAAAATAATTTGTACCCCTTGACTTAAGATCCTAAATATTTTCTTTATTGAAAGCGTCTTTTGAATGCTTTTTAGTTATATTTCCCCCGCAATCTCTTTTTACGAAATGGAGGCCATTAAACGGATTTTGGGTGCATCAGGCAGAATGAATTCGTTCTAAACGGATTCTTGTCCTATTCGGAAATATATTCTGGTCCGGTGGTGATGTAAATTCGTTTAGACGTTCTGGGGATATTTTTGTCCTCGTGTGTAATTGCATTTGTCTCTCCTTGTCGCGTTTTTTGGTTAAGTGTCATCGAATGTCACGCTTCGGTACTTTAAATCTTCTTATTTGCTTTACTGCTGACTCCTGCTAGTCAAGTGCTCCTTTTCATACACATTTCATGACTTGTACCTTTTAATTGATAGCTGTGATTACTGATCAATATCCTTTCATTCCTGGGGTGTTCCACCGTATTTGGTCTAATGGCTTCAGCCGTGCTTTTCTGTCATGAGTAATCCTCGTATATTTTTACTCTAGTATGAGGAAAAGCTCCAATGATTTCAGTCTAATTCACGGTTGAATCGCCTTGATTTAAAAAAATTTCTTTCGCTTCATTTGGGGAAGTTATGTAGAGAAATGATTATCTCATATTTCATTTTAGTAGCGCTTTGTCAAGATGATAATTTTCTCAAAATATTATTTTAAAATAAAAGAAAACTTTTCATTATAATTTCAATGGCTTGATTCAAAATTGTTTGAATTGCTGTGATTGGTCATGGTCGACTGGTCATGTAGAATTCTTAATTATCAGCGTGATAGCAATCGGTGGAGTACTGACGAAAGGTGTCCAGTCCATTAATCGGAAGAAACTGAGGACTTTCGTGTGTCTGACCTAATTCCAAAAGTTAGTGTGTTCATACGCGTACATGACGGATATCAAAATCAGCTCGGTGTTCCTATTCAGATTGGGTTTTTAACACCTACTAGCGGCTAACGAATCTACATGGGAGTCGTGCAGGTAGAAGGCGGCATGTCGCAACTTAGATTCTACTGAATGATGGAGTCATCTTCGGATGTTAGGCCAAACACTGTTTCCTAGTAGGTATCACGTTGTTTCGATAATCTCCCATTCCACATTATGTGTCCTGTGCTTCATATTTCAGGTTTACCAGGCATTTTAATGGCAGGTTTTAGATTGACCTTGCGTTCTACTTTCTATCGTGGACTTAACGTACCCATATTTTTATTTCTCTCATCTTTCACCGTTCCGATTTTCCCTCCGTAATTATTTCCAGCTCAAGTAATCCTTTGACCTTGTTCTTTCGGTCCATGATGTTTCCTCGTCCATCTCCGGTATCGCAATCCGGCATCCCCCTAACGGTCCGAATTCATTCATTTTTGTATCTACGTTTCATAATCTTGAGGGTTTTAATGCTACGTCTCCCCATACATCTGGCTACTGGGAACTCTGCTCAGGCCATTAGCTCAAAAATACTGTTTATTATCTTTGATTTTTTACGCTCAACAGCTCGTTGTACTTCGTTGGAGGCCTTATGTGTTTTGACCTGTTTGTTTCCGGATCGGCTGAGGCAGTATGGCCGTATTTGCGACATGCAAACCACCTCAAGGGTGGGCATTTTTGAGAAGAGTTATGGAAAACTGAACGTATGGGTTACAGTATTAATGCATGATATTGATGTAAATACTCGAATACCACTAATGTAAAGATATTCAAGAGCATGCAAATCTATGGTAATTAGAGTGTTAATAAACCCTTGCTATGTTGCATTCTTCTGAACTTGGAACAATCGCGTTTGATTGCATTAAATTTATATATATATATATATATATATATTTGCATGGTGCCATTAATGTTACGCTTAATTTAATGTTGAATGGATTATGTTACAGGTGTACCTGACTTTTTGTGTCATAGCATACACTAATACAGGTGAATTGGATTACTCTTTAAGTTTTCTGTTATGAAACAATTTTTCGAGGATTTTACTCAAAGATTCTCGAAGCACGATTTTATGATACGAAACCTATCTACTGTAAAATTACCATTTAGACTTGTGCTGGATGAAATTCCAGGTGATTGTTTTATACGATGTTGTTGCAAGAGCTGGAGGCCAGTTTTACTGGCATCTTTAGGGGTAAATGATGCGAACGTTTTGTGATCACTGCCATCTTCAGGATGACCCCTGAAAATTTTATTGTGTGATGTTACCTGGGTCGTGGCCATTAAAGTAATACTATGACCATCACAAAGTGTAAAGCTGTAGTAGCAATTTAACTCTCACATAGCTCATTATGGCCCAGACCGATGTATGAAATATTCAACCACTACCCCTTAGATCGCGCATCAGATGTTCAATCTATTTTACAGTACTGAGGATAGTCAATATGACTCTTGATTGATCTATCTACATACAAATAATGTACTCTACATCTAGATACAGTACTGGCGATAGTTAATATGCCTTTCGATTGATCTTTTAAACTATCTACATTGCTGTTACCTAATTAAGGCAGAAATCTGATTTTTTTCTCAACGGATGGCAGTGGTAGGGTGAGTTATTCTGCTTTTAAGTTGTGGTGAACTAGCAGACACCCTAATCAATATTTAATCAGTATTGTTACGCCAAGCAAAGCTACCGAGAACGAGGTTTAACTTTCAATTTTCGGCTTTCAGATTTTTTACGACTCTTCCATCGTGTCCAAGTGGTGCAAAAGGGCTTTAGCCATCGGTGCGTCGATAAATCCCAAAATACACATTCTTTAATCGACTTCTTCCTTGACCCAACACTGGATCAGCGTCCTATTCTCCGGCCCTTCTTAACTGATAATTTGCTAGCTACTTTCGAGTTTTGATAAACTAGCAGACAGTCTTTTCAGATTCCATCGTTATAGTTATTCCAAGCTAATCTAATGTTAACGAGGCTCAACTTTCTGATTTATTATGACTTTCCATCGTCATCGACGTTTACATAAATCCCAGAATACATCCCGTATTCCGTATTCTTTAATCGACTTCTTCCTTGACCCAGCCCTAGATCAGCGTCTCATTCTCCGCCCCCCCCCCCCCCCGTCACTCATTTTTGCTCCTTTCAAGTTTAAATACACCAGCAGGCACTCTTTTCAAATTTCATCATTATACTTACGCCAAGCTAAGCTAATGCTAACGAGGCTTGACTTTACGAATTATCACGACTTTTACATCGCGTCAATGTGGTGCGAAATCTTGTTATCTATCGATGTATCCATGAAAAATTATGTTCAAAGATATCGTTTAGCCCACAAATTGTATTTAGTAGCTCACAATAAGTGTTTCGATTGCCATAAAATCATCATCAGGTACTGTACCTGGAAATCGGAACACGTGTTGTGAGCTGTTAAATAGAATTAGTGGGCAGTAGGTACTACGTATCTTTATTTATCATTCGATATGATGTTCCACGATATCTCTCCGGAAAAAGTTGACATTATATGTAGCCATACATCCCAAAATACACATTCTTCAATCGAATTCTTCCTTGACCAAGCCCTGGAATCAGTGTCTCATTCTTCGGCCCCCTTAACTTTTTTCTACTTTCAAGTTTTGCTAAACTAGCAGACGTTATTTTCAAATTCCATCGTTATGGTTGCGTCATGCTAAGGTAATATTAGCGAGGCTTAACTTCCCGACTTTTAACCACTTTCCAATCGTGTGAATGTGGTGCAAAGGGAAGTTAGCCATCGATGCATCCATATATCTCAAAATACATACCTACTCTTTAATCTTCTTTTTCCATGATCCAGCCCTGGAATAAGCCATGATTAAAACCACAAATGGTAATTTACATACTTTAATGCACAACTCAACTACTGATCGTGGTTTCAACATGTTATGCCATTCTCAAGGTATCTTGAAAATGTCGAAACTATGGCCGGTGGTGTAGTTTCGTATTAAATTGTGGAAATTACCATTTGTAGTTTTTATGATGAAAAAAGCATCAAGGACATAGTAGCAGCGTGGCCCTCCTCAGCTCGTAGTAATCGGAGAGAGGAGGTAGTACTCACACGATTGAGGATAAGGCACAGCCCCCTGACCCATGCGTATCTCTTTACTGAAGAGAAGGAACCTCCCCAATGTGATGATTGTAGGTGCCCGTTAAGTATTAGACACATCATGCTAGATTGTGTTAAGTACCTTGAAGCGCGAAGACGGAATAATCTAGGGGGAGACCTAGAATCCCTTTTAGGAGACCACCCTACCAACTTTAATGGTACATTTCGGTTCCTCAGAGAAATAAATATTTTTAATAAAGTCTAATAATGCACACTCTTTGTACGAAGACATCATATGCAGTGGATCACTTTCTACATAAGTTTTGTAATTAAATCACACAGGAGTGGTGCAAAATGACCTAGCCGTTGACGCACCCCAAAACCAAACACTACTACTACTTTTACCATGAATATATCGCACTTCCACCAAGCTAATCCTGAAACGATTTTATGCGTGGAATCAGCGTCCCATTCTCCGGTCGCCGTCACTCACACTCCGTCCCGTATGACGGTGGATCTCCCCCGCGGAGTGTCGTGCAGCAAAACTCCGGCTGTCTTGTCATCTGGACGGTGACGCCACTCTTGTCAGGGTATCCCGTACTTGACGTCACGGAGCGAGTGAGAAGGGCGGGGTTGGATGGGGTGGGGAGGGGAGGGGGGTGGGGGGACCTGTCCCCAGCAGCAGCCACCCCGAGAATGTCAAGAATCCACGTATTAAGATTCGCTCCCTCCAGGCTACTAATCCTCCCCCCCCCCCCACCCCACCTTCCCTACCCACTATCTGTTTACTCCGTCATGGCTCCAGCCTCATTATCCTCCATAAATCTGGGTCTCCCCAGATACTCTCCCAGTGTTCTCCAACGCGTTCGCTTGCGCTGGGATGGAAATGAACTCGTCGATAGCGTAATATTGACCACTTTGTAAATAATTTGGATATGTTCTTCTTGAGTTAAGTTAACTCGTACGGGAAGCGTCGCGTCATAGCGTTTCGGTCGTTTGCGTAAACGTCGTGATGGCAAAAAATTATTCAAGTAGGTAGCCGTTACTCAAACTTCTTCCTTAATGTAAGTATATAAAAATTCTCATGCATTTTTATGCTCTCCTATTTTGTTAATATTTATGTGAAATATTTAAAAAAATATTTTTTCTGAATAAAATACTATGCATTTGTTGATATTTATTGTAGGGGATAAATAGTGTTACAGGGACTGAAGTGTGGACTTAGCATTTATTTTTAACGTATTAGACCTACGAAGGTCTTGAACATACTTACGGAGGGGAAGTGAATGTGTCCGTTAATTATTTTATGACTTGACTGCATGCGGTTAATATAATTGACTTACGTATTTAGATAATACGTAGTTAATAGAGAAACGAAGGCATATAGATAGATACCTAGCCTTTATTGCTGTCACTAAATTGAGTAGCGTTTTGAGCTCTCTTTTTCCACTGAGAAAGTTTCGCAGCTTTGCCAAAACTTTCAAGAAAAGTCTTTCTCTCCAAAGGCTTTGTATCCTTTGTTTCCTACAGTTGTGCATAAAATTGTAAAAGTTTATCTATGGGATAGTAGCAAATGTATCAATTTTCGTGTTCATTGAAATTCAATATACATATCGTAGGTGTGCCAAAATGTAATACTCATGATTAAAGTAAAATTATCTATATCACTTAATTTTATTTTGAGAAAATAACTGATTTATCCTATTTATTTATTTATTTTTTCTTTCTTTTTACCTCTATGTATAATGTTGATTCAGTGTCTTGGAGTATAGGTCTTGAAGAATTTTACATGCATTTTAAAGTTACCGAATTAATTTAATTAAAAATTGATTAAAAAATGATTAATGAATAAATTAACATTCTGATTTACCTAAAAGTTTGCAACAATTTGGATTTAAAATTCATATTCACTTGCACTCCAAGACACTGAATCAGTATTTATATTATTTAGTTTTTTTTTCGAGTGCTTCTTAGAATCGAAAATCTGAAGGAAAATCACTAATTGAAAAAAAGTGGATACGATGTTATGAAGTGTTTATTTCGGTTCGCATAGTCCCAGAGGAGCCAACTTAACTATGAATACGCGGAACTATGTACACGCGGAATGTTGGCGGCCCTTGTCCGTTCATCATTTGTTCTCGCGGTGCTTCGCCCCTTCCCGGATGTGCGCTCATTATACCGTTCCCCGTGTCTCCTTGGAAGCTGCATTGTTCGGAGCCATCATTCCGTGAGCGTAATGGTTTTCAATCCCTTTGGTGCGTGAAAAGTGTTTTACTGTTTTCCGCTCACTGTCATGAATTCCTCGCTGCACACACAAAGCCTTGAGCAATCCTTTCGCCATTCCCGATGGCACATCTTCCCCTTATCTTTTACGCTCGTGATATGTGTTCCTGCTGAAAGCGAATATTTGTTCGAAGCTAATTTTGGCAAATTGGGGTACAACCTTTAAATAAGCATTGGCTCCGATGAATAGGCGGTCTTAGGTTTGCTCTCTCCCTCCCGTTATATCACCAACTTGCCTTTCTTGCGTCTTTTATTTTTAACCCGGACGCGTCGAAATCTGCTATAGTTTCCTGCATCTTTCTTCGAAGACGATGGCAATAGGTTCTCAAATTATCAATTAGATTTACAGTGTGATGTAAGTTGCCCTTGGAGGATGCTGCCGAAACCGCTGTTCTAAACCACGTTAGGTGTGGGATATTTTCAGAGAGGAAGTTTGTTGAAGGGGACTGTTGGGGAATTATCTCGAAAGGTTGTAGCTGACTCGCTAAATAGAACAGTTGGATTTTACGCATTCATTCATCTTGATTTAGGGAACTGTTCAAACATTTCATGAACAGTCGAGCGGAAATGTTAGATTCTCTCAACTTCTCTTTCATGCGTCTTTTATTTTTAGCCCAGCCACTTCTGAGTGTTCCATAATTTCCTGTATTTTTGTGCGAAGATAATGGCAATAGGTTCTTAAATAATCACTAAAGAAGTACAGTGTGATGTTAGTTGCCTTTCGATGACGCTGCCGAAGATGACTGTTCTAAACTTCGTTAGCGGATATTTTCAGGGAGGAAGTTTGTTGAAGGGGACTGTTGGGGAATTATCTCGAAAGGTTGTAGTTGACTCGCTAAATAGAACAGTTGGATTTTACGCATTCATTCATCTTGATTTAGGGAACTGTTCAAACATTTCATGAACAGTCGAGCGGAAATGTTATACTCTCTCAACTTCTCTTTCATGCGTCTTTTATTTTTAGCCCAGCCACTTCTGAGTGTTCCATAATTTCCTGTATTTTTGTGCGAAGATGATGGCAAAAGGTTCTTAAATAATCAATAAGATGTACAGTGTGATGTTAGTTGCCTTTCGATGACGCTGCCGAAGATGACTGTTCTAAACTACGTTAGCGGATATTTTCAGGGAGGAAGTTTGTTGAAGGGGACTCTTCTGGAATTACCTCGAAAGGTTACAGTTGTCTCGCTAAATAGGACAGTCGGATTTTACGCGTCCATTCATCTTGATTTACGACGGTGTTAAAATATTTCATGAACAGTAGAGAGGAAATATCAGATTATTTGGAGTGATAGTGGGACTTACTGACTGATAAGTTTCTTTGGCGTACAAGACACTTTTAAATGGCGAGAGACAGCATGCGATGGATTTATGGGCGCATTTCCGCGTGAATTTGTTCCTTATCATAGAGAGGATTACTTCATCACGCAGTGCGCTGACGGTGGAAAGATTTGACCATCTTTTTATGTTGTATTTCTTGTCTGTTGGGCATGTGGAACGATTGATCTTATGTGTACGTATCTGTATGCAATGGAACTGACCGTCGCGACGCGTCGGCGAGGTATGTCTTCATAATTTAGCCACCCGAACTAAGTACCCTAATGCATGTCTGGGTAACTCACGGCGTGGTGTCAGCCCTAATACGTGATGACTACCCTGATCTTTTTTCTTTCTCTAACTTGTACTTGGAACTGCCATTTTGCTAAAGTGTGAGAACCAAAAAGAAGCCCAATAGTCTGCAATACAATGTATATGTCCAGTTATTGTTATTGGCCTTGGCTTTCATTGTCTGTAGTTAGATTGTTTCCTAATAGGAGTAGTGCTTGGTGGATTTTTCGATGCACCAAGTCATAACTTTTGTGAAGCATACTTGTCTACTAAAAAATTTCGGTAGGAAGTTTGTTGAAGGCAACTATTTGGGAAAGCAGACGCAGTGTTTCTTTTAGCGAAGATTTCCCCAATCTTTTGATGCTATAGGATATTGTACCTAAGGACTTCATTTATTTTGCCTCTATCGTGCTATAGTGTATTATTAATAACTTGTGATGCCCTAAAATCAACGCCTAAAACATTTTCCATGCATCGATTCTTCTTTCACTGTTTCATTGTTTAATATTCAGTTACGTAATTCATTGATTGAGTATAACGTATGTGGTAATTGGGCAAGAGCAGCGATAAAGTCCTCTTCTGCCATAGCTCTTGAATTAGCTGTCCCATAAAAAAGGCGGAAAAGTTAAACGTTCCTCAATTTTGAAATATCGCATAAAATATTTTAAATTGCATTGGAATTGGAATATGTAGCAATACCGATTCGTAAAATAATTGGAGAACGAGTCCATTCACTTATATCTCCGAATACTTTGGTTTGCATTAAAAAACTCATCGTATTTCGTCACGTTGCGAAGATCAAAGGCAACTCCCTCACAATGCGGTGGATGATCCTTTTTGGGCGTGGGATCGGATTATCTCTGTATTTAGAATGATGTCTGCGTTATCTTCGTAATCAGTCTCGATCACGTCTTTTGTTCATCCCCCGTGAGGTAACTTCCAGCGTCATTTCGTCTTGGCAAAAAAGTGGGTCAAAGACCGAGAGCGTTAGTCATTTTTTTATAGTCCGAAGGATTACGGAGCGAGATGAATGGGTCGCCCTATTTGATCCCTCGCCCGACAGCACCTCCACCTTCTTAGGTTATCACGTGGCGGGGGCAAGAGAGGAGAAGTCGAAAGCATTTGGACGCATTCCGTCGTCTCTTGTCGGTTCTCTCTCTCCGTCAAGTGAGAGTGGGGGCCATGTGGCTAGGGGTCGGGAGGGCGGGGGAACCAAGGCCGTTGTCTTTCATATCACCAACCCAGTCGTCCATTCATCCATTGAATGAATCATTTAGAGACTTCATTGTGTCAGACGAGGGCGAGTAATTATCCATGATAATTTCGTAGTGGTGATCGGCGCTGGAGAGTGTTAGACCGTCAAGGAAATGTATATTTGCGCGACGTGTAGGGATGCGATCGTTCGCATTGTTCGTTTAATATCAGCTCATCTGAAACCATTTATGTCAGAAATAATGATATACTTTGAAACATCCGATGGACTACGAGTAATATAATTTTTTGTGATCCATTTTTTTCGTTTTTAATGTCAGCCCACCTGGAACTCCAGAAATAATCATGTACTTGGAATCAATCGATGGGTAACTAACTACCACGTGTATTATAGTTCTTTATGACCAATAATTGGCGTTTTTCATGTCAGCCCACCCGGAACCATTTACGTCAGAAATAATTATTTATTTCAAATCAGTCGATGGAAAACTACAACGAGGAATTTAATTAAGCATGACCCATATTTGACTTTTTACATTATCATTTGTCACCGACGCATACTGTAGCGGAATATTTGAAGCTGTGCATTTCAATTTTACCGGCATGAGTCCCTAGAAGTGATTTGTTGCAATTTAGCAAATACTTGGACATTGTGAGCGAATTTGACTGTTAAGAACATATAGACATCGCCGTGATTCTGTGATATCTATGGCAATGTTCTGTGGGGCAAATTATTGTTGAAACCAATTGTGTTTCACTGCCTAACTTTCCTAACTTATATAGTATGACTGATTACCATTAAAAACTTTTATTAAGCAATCTCAACGAAGTTAAGATTGTTAGAAACCTGTAAATAAACAAAAAATACTAGCGGACGATCCCGAAAAAATGGAGAGATGAAATATCCCGCGAAGGGGACCCGAACAAACAACCATTAGCATCACAGCAACATTTGTTCTCCATTAAGCCACCGCAGTTACTTGGACCCTAAGTCTTATAATACGCAAAATACAAGGCAGGAGTGACAACAGGGGCAAGTACGGAGTAAATGCACACGAAATTATCATTAAATACAACCTAAATCGAAGCAAAATAATTAACTTGAAATGAGGGAAACTTAAATTATTGGAGAAGCAGAGGTGGCGCTACGAACATTGTCCTAAAATTTTGTAAGTGACCGTTCGGGTGCAAGAATATGGATATCCATAGAAGTTAAAGTACGTCAGATATTGGAATACTTTAAGCTCTTGTGTGAGCTTTAGTTCTGGGATACTTAATATGTCGGTCATGGAAATCTGTCTTCGACTTAAGGAAATGCGGCAGGACTGGTTTTAGAGATGAGTGTTATTGAGCTCGTAATGTTTTGATCCCCTGCCAGACCACGAAAGGGATTTGGCCCTTTCAATGCACGCTTCCAGTCATAGTGGGCTAACTATTCCACTATTCTTTTGAAGTGGTATAACTGAAACAGATAGGAGAGTAAAATATAAAGACAATCTGCTTTTAGATTAGGTTATTGACTTCACAGGCATAAGTATTATTCTATTGTGTGTATTTCAGGGCATGTTTATTGCATTAAAGCTGGGATTTTTATATCTGGTCACGTTTCTGTGGTCTGTTGATGAGCCATCCTAAACGATATGTTGAACATCTTCGCCGAGTGTACTTAAGACTTGCCGGCCTATTTGTCAGCCGTTGCGTTTAGGTATACTAAGATATCAGTGTGTTCCATTGATATAATTTCAACCTGAACACTTCAGTCAGTGTATGAGAATGGTCCTGTTCGCATTATCGTCTGTTGCAGTTATAAAACAGGAGTTAATAGTGAAATTGTTTCTGGTGCGTCTCTGATGAATGAAAGCGTTGATACCTTGCCCATAACTCGCTATTTCATAGCGTTGAGTTAGGCAAGACGCAAGGAATCTTTCAACATTGCCGTAATGAAACTTTTAGTGGGTACTTCTGGTGAGTTAATCGCGGAGAATGTTAAATCTGGAGTGGTCAATGCTGGCGAGGAAAGAGGAAGGAAATGGGTTTAGACAGGCACGGAGCCAGATACGGTGCTCCTGAAGATTCAACACCACCACCTCCCTCCCCATAATTTTTCCTGGTATTCATAAAACATTGCAAGCGAATAAACTATATGGCGATTCAGTCACCATTTCGTTATTCCACCCTGGGAGGTATTTCTAGGGTTTTTGGCAGGGGTTAATGAATCACCAATTCGCAGCTTGCAAAAGGACTGCCACATGCACATCACACGGTCATAAAATATTATACATAACGGCAAAAATACTTGCACTTTAATTAAAAGGCAAAACTTACCAAAGGTTAGTAATTCGTATAGCAAATCCATGCAGGATTATATCAATGGAAAAAATAAAAATATTCAACGAGTCGACCTAGCAAGTGATGCTATTAATTCTATTAATCGAGACACTGTTGCTATCCTTATTGTTACGAGGAAAGAATGACATTTTAAATCTTTCTGTATTGCAGTCCATTTCCTTTATTTTCTTCTGGAGATCATGTCTACCATAATTCGACAATAAACGAAGGAGTTAGTTAAAAAAACTTTTGTGCTATGTCGCCGCGTCAATTTTCGGATGGCCCCAAATTTTCTCGACCGATGCTGGTCGCTTTTTCAGAGGAATCTTAAAAACAAAAATATGCAATGCATTCAGATTCCCTTGAAAAAGTGACCAGCGTCGGTCGGGATATCCGAAAATTGACGTGGTGAAATAGCCCAAAAGCTTTTTTCAAAAACATGACAATTACCCGCGAAAGTTTAAACGAAGAATAGTGAAGGACATGTTTGATTTCGTCTGAGAAAAAATCTTGGAATATACCAAGTGATTTCGGTGTTTTTTTTACCCGGAGGACATGATATTTCCTTTAAGTGATGCGGGGGATATCCCCGAAAATGTTCGGTCTTCCATTCCCCTCGTGCAGTTCCTCACTCATGCACCGTATAATGGTATACGCGAGGGATGGAGAGTGGCCAGTGGGGGAAGGGTTCTTGAGAAAGGGGGGATGGGGGGGCGAGAGAGAGAGAGACAGAGGTAGAGAGAGGTAAAGCATGAGGTTGCCGTTTTGCTATTTTTCCCGGTTTGGTCGGCGTGACGTCAAGACCCCGCGGTGGAGGCATGGCCGTCGCCGGCGAAGTCGCAACGTCGCTCCGGGGGGCAATCCATGCGGAGACTGGAGAAGGGTAGGGGAAAGCAAGGGAGGGAGGGGGTCTTGGGCAAGCAGGTGGAGTGGGGTGTGGCGGGTTGAGGAGAATGGGGCTTCTTCACCTGGCTCGACCCACTTATGGGCCCGAGTTCGCCACAGAAGGGGGAAGGCTAGCCGCCGTATGAAAATTCCACGTATCTCTCCTCTCTCCTTTGGTCGGGACCCATTTGCGACGGGGTTCATTACGCCCGCCGGTGTTATATCGTGTCCGGCATGACTTCGCACCTCGCCGGTTATACCCACGGCAAGCTCCCGCGTACCTGTCGGGGAGTATCGCCCGTTGAGGCCGTACTGTTCGTGGTGTCGTCCTGACGAGTGCATCCAGATCATCGTTCTTGTTTCTTTAGAGGAAGAGTGGGTACATGGGTATAGTCTGAGGTTTCAGGCGAGATGGTGTGGAAACGTGACATAATGAAAATGAAGAAGCAGGAGCAATTTCCACAAATTTAAAATTTATTAATACTACCGGTTTCGCTTTTCAGCATTATCGCTTTTCAGCAGGTTTTCACCTGATGATGCTGAAAAGCGAAACCGGTAGTATTAATAAATTTTTAATTTGTGGAAATTGCTCCTGCTTTTTCATTTTCATTAGGGTACATGGGCGTACCCAGCGAGGGGCAGGAGGGGTCAGCTGCCCCCCTAGATGCAAAAATCTCAAATGTTTATAAGGATAATAATATTTTTTCAAGCAAATAATTTTAAAAACAAATAAAGAGCTGTCACAGTTTCCTTAACATGTTGATTTCATTTACCTTTTCCATGCTTAAATCTTACCTACAACTTGAACAACCCTGGCTTGCCCCCCCCCTAGTTTTGATCATGGGTACGTTCTTGAGAGGGGGTACCCAAAGTTTCAGCAGAAAAGGAAAAAACGCAGTCCGCCATTTTTGTGATTTAATTTTACGACCGTATTCCCGCTGCTTAGAGGCATCATCAGTTTAAATACTTCATTGTTACCTGAGCTGTACATACATCTCGAAGGTTCCATTTTGAGGGTATGATTACATATGAACGTAGATTGGTTGAGGCCTTCATCTTGTAGTTTTCCATTTAAGTTACGAGAAATGAAAAAAAAAACATTTCTTCATCAACTAATGTATAGGAAGCAAAGTTTTCATTTTTCCCATCTTGATAACCAATGTAATCCCTACATTTGTTATCCCAACCGGTTTCAGTACATTGGTGCCAGTACCTAAAGGCTAACGAAGTTATTTCAATCATGTATCAATCGCACGCTGATTAGGTTCTATTCTCCCAGCAATCGTTTAAAAAATCGCGCAAGAGGCCATTTAGGTGTATTCATTGTTACCTGATTTTGCGATTTTGTATTTCACGTAAGTTCACACTACCATTATTGGAAATGAATAAACCGTAGCTCTTATTCCCTTGGAGATTAATGAAATCGATGTCGTTATCATTGCGTGATGAGACGAATAATATGGCAAAAATAAACTCTGAATACACTTTCTGCTACTTTTTTACTTGTTTCCAATGTCGTCTTGGCCTCGCTCCTTTCCTACGACTGTGTTTATCAATATTTACTCCTTTTTGATACATCCTTCCTAATTGCTAAATTTATATCTAACGTACGCTCGCTCGCACCTCCGAACGCAGAAGTCAGCGTCAGAGATTCTTAACCACGCTTAAAGAGGTTACTAGGATGAGTGGCAATCAACTTTCCTCAGGTGTGCTCTCGTCTTTGTAGCATCTGGGCTAATTTGTTTGTTTGAATGGAATTTGGCCAGGGCCGGCATTCGGAGAGAGAATAGAGCCGCTTCGTGGTGAAGCCGAGTTTTCACTCGCGTTCGACTTGACTCGCATTTGCCCAGCCGTAATATCGTGCGTCACCAAAGACCCAGTTTCATGTTGCGCTAGGTGAAAATAGCAGACGGCGGCATTCGTACCCTTGGATTTTGAAACTTGGGGAACAAATGACAGATAGAAAGCGTTGGGTTTACGATCTATATGCCTTAGCCTTACTTATGGTCTAAGAAATCGTAGTTTCATACGACTGCATCAAGCTGATCATTATGATAATGCGTATGGCCATTTCTCTAATTACAAATTTGCTCAAGTTTGGCCGCATTTCAGGGTACAAACTCTCTGTACACTGCCAATGTCCTCCCCTGCCTTTAACCTAACGTTTCCGAGCCCGGTATCTAGTCTCATTGATCTATGCCTAAAGACTCTCATGATGCTAACTTCATGCACTATCGTGCTCATAGTGCATTTTCCAAATTTATCCATTTTTATTGATGCAGTCCTACAATCTATGGAATATTCGCAATAATAGAATTATAACTGGCAAATTTCATGATTCATACCTTCTATGCTCTGATTTACAATTTAATAACAAGTTAAAATGGTGATGAGATACTTTCATGTAGTCCCTGTTTCCCTCATTATTTCTCTTTTAAAAGCACGTGCTTTGAAGGAAACAATTATTTCGTATTAAAGTTCAAAATCCCCGCCCTTCACCCCACTTTTATTTGTTACCGTTTTATTCAAGCACTTTCCCCAGGCCACAAAGCGTATGTGTTGTGGCCATCAAACTAAACAATTCCCTTTTGAGATGCTAGCGCCGATACATTTGTCCGTTGGGAATGAATACTAGAAAGTTATAGAGGGGATTAATGATTAATGTCACGAGAAAGGCTAATTTGCTCCACGTGAAGCTGGTGACACACTTTATTGGAAGCTTGGCCAGTAGCGAACCGAAGAGTTGAAAATAAAAACTTGGGATCAGCTCGAGAAGGATTGCGTCGCTGACTGACAAGATTTTGTTTTCCAAACATGGCTCGAAAGTCTGCATTTCGTTAATCTTCGTGACTCATTTTTAAGGGAAGCAGACAGACGTTTCGGTTTCCATTGCTGGCGCTACCGGCTTATCAACTTTGGTCCGTAGATCTGCTAAAAGTAACCAGGAAGAGCTTATTGCAGTTCTCATTGGTCATAGGAACCTTGATTTTCTAGGAAAGCCCACTATAAAGATATATCCTGGCGCTATAATTTGGAATTTTATTATTCCCCTGTCTTGCGGTCCTCAATAATGCCGCGAGTAAAACGCTCTCAATTTCTTTTAGTCTCAAGAGCCAATTCTATAGCTTCTATCCCCCTTGAGTTTCACGGTATCATCTACTGGTATCCATAGGGACTGGAAAATCTGATGATGTTGGATGACGAGGGAAAGTTAGAGATAAAATAAAGAGTAGGTGGAGCGAAATGTTTCTGAAATAAACTATGGCGGAAATAGATGTCAACATGGGAAGGAAGAGAAGACGTATTGCCGAAATAGTAAGTCTTTTCCATTATTTTTATTTTATACCACTAAGGTTTTAATACTAAAGTCCAATAGTTTCCATTTTCAAGTACAGTATGGCATCATTATCAGCTCTGTCTTGTGAAAATGATTTTACTAAAAAAAATAATGTGTCCACAGTTGTGAACGATAATGAAGAAAAACTTCATCGAAAATATTAAGCGTGAATAAGCATCTAAACTATTTTTCCGCCGTGTTGTCGTCATGGATCATATTTAAGAGCTGAAGATTGTAGACACACCACATAACAGTAAAACTTATTTCGAAAAAAGGAAAGATTAAAAATTGCTGAATAGAAGTCTGTTTTGAGAGTATTAATGTTGGTGAGCCATTTTATTTTTAAGATCTTGACTTGTCTATTTATTATGCGTTAATTTTTTTATTTCCTAATAATTAGAAATTTTCTCTCTCGGGAAATACCGTTAATACAGAACCACTTGCTGCTCGTGCCTGAAATAGGCGCTAGGTTATTTATGGGAAACACCTCTTGTTTTTTTTACACGTATCCGCAGTCTCACTTCTGTTAACTATTTTTCTCTTCGTGCGGCCGTAACTATCTCGGATTTTTCCGACTACCAGGAGAGAAGTTCTCTAGTTACAGGAGGATGGTAATCAATGAGCAATAAACAGCTTGGTTTCAGACTCTATTTATCGCCAATGATGTAAGAGCAGTTGCCAGCGTGTTGTTCTCTTGCCAGAGGCGGCATTCTGTCGTATTTGGTTATGATAGGGGCCCTTTCAGTTACGTTTCTCGTATGACCTTGTGTGGCAACCTTGTTCGCGTTGCGTCATCGCTGCGGCTACGGTGAATGGGAAACTAAGCTTGCGTTTCTCTTTCCCAGAATTCTTCAATCTCCTGTCATTTTTTGAGGAGCACATTGACCCCAGTCAGGTGGAACCATTGGATTACAATTATGACGAGGGTGATATTTATCGCTGGTTTCAATCGATTTTTGTCATTCCTTTTTTTTTTCGTTATCTTTTCGATTATCAGCACTGCGTTTCTCAACCGTAGCCTGGCCAGCCAGCCCGTATCCCCTCAATCGAAGCACTGTTAGTACAAGTTCTGTTGTTGACCAAAGCATGCATCGCTTCAGTGAACTACAGAAGAAAGAAACTGCTAACTGCGGAAAACGAAAATATTTTTTCGGTATTGGATTATTAGTTCCTAGTAATACGTTTATTATTACTGTTAAAAACAAAAAAAAAAAACGTATCCCACTGAATGGTTCACCACAAAATAAATTCATTAACGTGATGATTTTAGCTTGTTAAAAATGCATGGAGATCTTAAGAATTGCATTTATAGAATGTCATTTATACCCTATAGCTTGTTTTTATTGTCTGTTGCCATGCTGTACCGTTACATCTCCGATCAATGCATCTGAAATGAAAATTGAAGCCCTGCACAAGAGCGTAAAGGTTCATGTGGTGACCTTTAATCCAATCAATGGAAAGGTATGGAATGTCGTGTTGATACCTCGCAATGAAAATCGGTTATCATTGTTGCAACGTACTCGGAGTTCGCCGATTCGATCAAATTAATTTTAATGAGGCCCCTTTCAGTGGGACTATTTCCAGTCCAGGAGACATAATAATTCACGCACGAGAAATACTGGATCAGAAGCCACGCGCGTCCAAACCTTTTCAGTTTCTCTTTACGGGCGTCATTGAAGAGAATTTTTAAATATAGAATTCGTGCTTATTATTAATGATGGCGTTTCCCTGACGTGAAAGTCCCGTTTCTCTAATCAATAAGAGACTTATTGGCCAATCATTTTTAATACTTCGTTTTTTTTATTGGGGTTGCAGTGTTATGCGGATAGCTTGAGGATTTCCTTAACATAGTGGAGCGCACTGTTCGCCTCAGTTCGGTGGGCAGATGACGTCACCGTTTATTGTGCTCGTGGTTGACCCTGACACTGGCTTCGCTTCTCTTTCCTGTGCCAGTCCCTTCCCTACCTTGTTTGCTGCTGTCAAGGGTTATATGTGCGCAATTGCATAACCAGAAAGATATTTCGATCGTCGCAACACTTTGCCGCGTATCGTCTGTGAATGAAGGATCTGGTACCCGGCGAATCTTGTTGATGAAGTCTTCGCGGGAAATCAGCCGGGTCAAGATTGACATTGCTGCATTGAAACGTTGGGAGAAATGTCAATCTTGACCCGGCTGATTTCCCGTGAAGACTTCATCGTCTGTGAATGTTTTTCTTACGAGTTCCGGTAGTCGGCCATAATTAAAATTTTTGCCTAGTTTCGAGAATATTGAATGCCTTTATCTACATCCACGATGCAATGTGCGAGACATCACCAGGGCGTGTGGCACGGGGTGATTCCTCTTCAGAAGCACAGCACTCATCCTAGCCTTAATCAGAATCGCGTTCGCTTGCCGGACACGGTCCAAGCACTCAGCACAATGACCCGTGGTCAGATCAGAAACAAGGAGAGTGCTAAGGACATGGACATGGTAGCTAAGTGATTGATGTATCGATACACCTTTCGAATGATGCGAAGCCCATATCTTAAGGTATGTTTCTAGGTCCAAAAGAGCGTTTTTCATGGCAATTACTCTGAATTTCACAGCCATTGGCTAGTAAAAGTTGAAATTAACACACGTAGATGCACTGTTTGACGACGGATCAAGTGTTAAGGCCGTTTAACACGGTACACGGAATTGCACAATCTGACGTACGTGCGAAGGCGCAATCAAAATTGCGTCGTGTAAAGCGGTGAATTGCTAGAACACATGCGAGAATGCGTGGATGCGAGACGGCAAAATAGCTCCTTTTCTAATTTCGTTCATGCATTCGCGCAATTCCACGCCATTTTAGAAATAAATGCAGCTCTAACCTGCGCATTTTCGTGCCCCGTGTAAAACGGCCTTTAAATACGGTAGGTAGTATATGATGCGATTGAAATTACTGGCTTTTAAATCTCGCTACTTCGGAGGGTGGAGAGAAATTGTAAAACGAAATTGTAACCATGGGTAGCTGATGCTAGCAAGGACCAAATTAAAATTGATAGTGATGTTTAGGTCAGAAATGCACCATTTTTTTAAACTGCAGAAACTTTGCGCCAGGCGCTCCGATTGGCGAGGAGTTTACCCTGTCGTCTGAGGCTCTGGACGACTCAACCTCGAATGCGCTAACACTTAGCCGAGCTGCCTTGGACACGCGAACTCCGGCAGGCAAAATTAGTGAAGGCAGTGGTAGGCTTAACATCGTTAGCAATTTCGACTTTAGCCTTTTTCGTTTCCTACTGGCATCAGCTATCCAGGTTTGAAATGTTTATCCACCCTTAACATGAGCGTGATTTAATAGCCAGTTATTTCAATCGCATCATTTTCATTATATACTACCGTGATTTAAATCCTGATCCATCGTCAAATAGTGCATATGCATGTGGTTATTTTAAACTTTCCCTGTGAATCGTTGCCAAATTCATAGTAATTGCCTTGAAAAACGCTCATTTGGATCTAGAACCAAACCTCAAGACATGGATGGGCTCCGCATCACTGGAAAGGCGCATGGATTCGTCAATCAACTAGGTACTCCTTTTTAATTAACTCCAAGGATGACTTAAGGAAGACATCAGGCAGATTGTATAATCCGCTGTTGAATTCATGCATACTTTAAACTTAATTAAGTATAAGGTCGCTTAAAAAAGGAGAATGTGTTGGCAGGGAATTTTCAGAGACTGACCGATCCCTGCTTGAATGTGTGAGGAAGACAATGCAAGCGCATCACTCCGTCCGTCGGATGGGACGTTAAGCCGTGGTACCCTAGGCGCCTTACGTTGGGAGTAGGCTAATGCCGACGCTGGGTTTCTCTCCACCCTTCCTCCCATACCCTTCCCTCATATCGCTCTTGGTCGCCTTATCCAAGTACCACAACCACCCAATCTGGACAACTCATACAGATCATCTCGAGTGAAGAAAAATCTGAGGTTTTCCCGACGCATGATGACCTTGAAATTGTTTCGGGTTTCCCACCGGATGAGGTTCTCCATCTCTGCCGACGTTTCGATGGTTGTGATGGTCGGGGAGAGGCGGGGGCCCTCCCCGAGATTTTTTAAAAATATAAATGGTTCAAAATGGTGAGTTTCACGGATTTCGGAGGGATATTTTATTAATTGTTTACATTATTATATAAGTAATATTAATCCAATTAAGTAAAATGGATCAAACTTAAAAATTTGTCTGAGCTCTGGGGGGGGGGGGTAGGTTATCCCCCTAAACCCCCCCTTACGCTGCGCCACTGTCGTGGGGTGGCATTATGAGTAGCTGGTACGTAGTGTTAATAATGTGTGCACAATAAGAGATTCTCTGGGCCACTCCGGGCCATTAGCTCCGATAAGGATCGATGAGCAACGAGGGATGGGACAATGGTGAAGAACGATCGGGGTGATGCCGGCGTCAGCATTGTCGTAGTCTGAACAAAGGGCGTTACGGGATCCACGTATTAGCTTCCGGCCCTGCATTTGCACTTCCGGTAGCACTGGCAGTGCGTCGCAATTGGAGTCGACGCTTCGGTGCAAATGAGAGTTGTCTCGATTTAGGTCTGTGATCGCAAACCGCAGTGCTTTCGTCATTTTTCCGTTTCTGCGTTATACCTTTCCTCGGAAACTTTTGTCCTCGTCGCGTGAAATCATGTTGTCTCATACATGCACCTTCAGCTTATTGTCTCATACATGCATCTCTTTTCAGCTTGTCAAAAATTATTCGATGAATATCATCGTGAAATGCATCCCCTTCGTAGAGAAGCCATAGTTATTAGTTCGCTTAAACTGTTACGTAATTTGTCTGGCAAATATTTGTTCAGTTAATATTCTCGCGGAGAGGTCATTCCACTGCACTCATTTATCGTATTTTTCTATCTAACGGTACGTGGTATTTATTCTTTTTCTCTCATAATAATGCATGAACTCATGCTTTGAATATTAACGACCAAAAGTGACCACCACTTCAGAAATCTTATTTTGAGCCTTATCTTCAGATGAATGCTTAGTGATCAGTGTTTTCATGACATTGATTTATTTTTATGATGGGTAGGTGTATCATATAGCACAACGAAATAAATTTGATATAATAGAATACGAGTGAAAAAAGTGATAAAATGGCGAGAAAACATGAACATAGGGGTAAATATACAGAAGTAGTAAAATACACTAATGTACGCACACAAATCCACTTCGATAAGGTGCACTTAGTCTCAATCGTCATAACGATTTAGTTCCCGTTTTTGGATGCCTCAAACGAATGGTTTGCTGATTGGCATAGACATACGTACGTAGAAAGAGCAAAGGGCAGGTTAGGTTTTCCTGCATCGTCGTTTTCACGATCATTAGCGGTCACCTCCTGGCAAGGTGTGAGCAATTACGTCAGTCTCCGTTATGCATGCGTGGAAATATTTACGTCTTTTAACCTGGACTCCCGCTTTTTTATTTTGTTTCTCGGGCATGAAAAGATAAAAAACATCCACTTAATTGTTTACAGGTGTTGATCAATGGGGTAGACAATTTTCCATGCTTCCCCCTTGAAGCGATTGATGGAAAGACAATATTTTCGCATCTCGTCATAAAACTCGCGTAATTCGCATGGTGGTGAAATATTGTTATCCCCTTCAAAGATTGAAGAAAATTTGCTTACACCAAGTAATAGCCTTTCTCGGTGGCAGTGGGTTGAAGTTTTCTTCTACCAATCCGAAGGTCGCGGGTTCGAGTCCTGCGTGGGTAGGTTTCCCCTATCCAGGGCTTGGGCGTTTGTGATCGTCCAATGATGTTATTTGTTAGATTCCCCCGCTGTAAAGTCCTTAAATACGCTGTTTTCAGGTTGTTGAATACAATTTAAAATAAATATCTTCGGAATAATTCTCCTGCTTTATTTGATTGATGTATCGCGCAATATCTTCCTCACAGTTAGTCCCGCGACATATCTACTGTTAGTTTTGGTCTGAAAGTAATGTTTTCTGGTTAATTGGATGTTAACAAACAACATTAGCGATTTATATGAAACATGCCTCTGGATGATACGGTCATCGGTCGGAAAATACTAAACTAGTTGCAACAACGACATTTCACCAACAAAGCTACATGTTAACCAAGCGGAAAAATCAAGCGTTGACGTATTGTATGCTATACGCCAGGACGGAGGAGGTTCTAACCCACGAGGTGGCATTAATGTAAGACATTGGTTACTACAAGTACTTGCTAGCTTTAATTGGTGATCGTTTATTTTTTGCACCATTTCGGCCTTAACTTGGCAGTGCTTGGGCGTGAGAAGATGGTAATTACTTTGAGCAAAAATCTATTTATAGTATATATTAAATCGTTCGACCTACTTCAGGTACTTGCTCCATATTTCTTAATCATCGTCACATTATTTTTATTAGCAATTTAGCCTTCGACATAATTCGTCATGTACCCATTCCCGCTGCTGTAAGATCCTACTTAATCTTATTCATTCAGTGGTATTCCCAAGTGTCACCATAATAATTTTCAGATTGCGTGAATAAGTCGTACTTGTTTTATGTTGGTCCTTAAACATTTTAACTGTATCATTGACGGAGCTGAAAAAAGTACCTCAAAATGCATTCGCATTGTTATGTCGTTCATAAAACCAACACGTATCAATCAAGGGGAATCTGTGTTATAAAAGTACTATATTGAAAGAAGCCGGTGATACCAGAGATTGCATTTTATAATTTAACGTTTTAAGGTGAGCTTCAGAATAATGGGCTTTACGATGCACGCGCTAAAATTAATACTCATTGGTATTCCATGTAAACTGTTGAAAATGTTAGGGTAGTTGCCTCAACATTTATCTTCATAATTTCTCTTTTGATATTTAAGAAAAATTGCTAACTACAGCATAATTTTCGCATAGTGGAGTGTGTAACCCAATGTGTGTTTCTTATACATGTAGATGAAAACGACGTCCGTAAGAATGAAGAATGGTTGTGATTTTGAACTGTCAATTTCCCTGTTTAAAGTCTTTCCTTTGGCCTAACTCAAAGGTTGCGATTTTGTTCCCATATCACTTCAAACGCTGAGCTTAAAGCCACCGAGTGCATCTACCGGGTTGCGGATGATGGGTCGACCTTTAGATATAGAGGTTAGCTGCGAGATATGCGAGTTCTCTCGTCGAATTAGCAGTCGTGGACAAAAAGCGGCGGTGTTCTGAGGGGGTATTGGGCTACCCTTGGGTAAGGTAGACCATTTAAATGATACCGAAACCTGTAAAGATACCGTGACTTGGCGTCTGGGGGCCGCCAACAATTATGCCTCTCATCACCCGGGGGAGAGGGCAGCAGCTCTTCTTCACATGTGCAAAGGTGGAGACTATACTAATCGAAAACATGGAAAAGTAGAGGTCGCCTATAGGATAGTGAGGAACCACTTTAAGGAAAGGGGCGTAAGATGTAATACCCTTAGGGACAACAACGGAGAACTAATGATTGAAAACGAAGACAAAGGGAAGAGATGGAAGGAATATCTGGAAGATTTGTACAAAGGAAGCAGCTTAAGAACGAATGCTATCGAGAACGAGAGGGAAGTGGATGCCGATGACATGGGAGTCCCAATTTTAAGATCAGAATTTGATGCGGCTATAAGAGACCTTAGGATAAATAAAGCGTCTGGCTGGCTGGCTGGCATTGATGAAATTCCCGCTGAGCTAATTAAAAATGCAGGAGAGAAGACGTTGAACAAGCTATACAAAATCATAAGTGAAATGTATACCACAGGTGAGATACCAAAGGACTTCGAGAGGAACATTATAATCCCTATTCTTAAGAAGAAAAGAGCGGAGAAGTGCGAAGATTTTAGGACCATAAGCCTAACTACACATGCGTCGAAGATACTGACAAGGATCATCTATAGAAGAATAGAACGAAGAGCAGAAGAGTTCTTGGATGAGGACCAATATGGATTCAGAAAAAACAAAGGGACCAGGGAAGCAATATTGGCCCCTTTGACTGCTCATTAGGGCGGATCGCAAAAATCGATTGTTTTCAAATCCATCTGGCCCAATGAAGTTGTGGGACCGATCAAAAACAAGGCCTGAAAATTTTGAGACCTCTACGTGAGCCCCTGACCCTCGCTCAAATGCAATTTAGGGGGGGAGGGTCAAAATTCGAAAAATACAATATTTTATGGTCGTTCTTAATAGATTTTGCCGAGTTACAGCCCTGTTTGGGCAAAATGTTCGTGCATTTTTGACGTATCTGCCACCGTTTAGCCACAAAATGCCTAATTTAAGTCCGCGCCCGCGAAGAAAATATTCCAACGCCCACGCAGCGTTGCGGATATAAGAGCAGCAAGCCGATCCCGTCCTCTCCCCGCTAGCTTTTCCCCCTCCCACGCCTCAAATGCAGCAAAATTCATCCCGCGTGTGCTGCTATGAGGGCGTTCATCTTTGATAATATAAATCGGAAGATGGTAGAAGGAAAAAAAGGATGCGTAGTGAGAGAATTGTCCCTTATTTGGCGCCTCGTCGGCGTTAAACAAATCGATGCTACCAACTTTAAGAGAAGTGTTGAAATATTTTTAGATCCGCGAACGCAGGAAAGGAGCCTACGGTCTATGAAGACGCCTTTAGAGTGGCTATGAAGGTGTGGGAACTTAGGTAATGCGCTTCTATTCCGGTATTGTCCGACAGCTGTGACTAAATGGTCTTTGGGTGAAGGCCGTCGGCGTCCCCTCCCCGCTCCCCTCTCGAACGCCCCAGATGCACCAAAATTCACACCAAGTGCGTCTTTCTTCGTTAGTCTTACTAATATTTGATGTTTCAGCATCGTCCGGTGAGGAACATTCACGAAAGAATTACTCAATTATCTGCTTTTCAGTCAGCTTTCCAGTGTCATTCCTCGTCTTTCGCTGCTGTCAACAAAGTTTTGGTACAGCGCTTACAGCGGGAAACTTAAATATGGAAGTAAAGACACAATTTATAAAAACCTACATTTGGAGTATGCTCCTATACGGAAGTGAGGCATGGACAATGACCGCAGCGGAGAAAGCAATGATAGAGGCCTTCGAAATGTGGTGCTACAGAAGAATGATGAAGATCAAATGGATCGACCGAGTTAGTAACGTGGAAGTCCTAAGAAGAGTAGGAGAGAAGAGAAGCCTCATGAAAACCTTAATAAGAAGACGGAACAACCTTATAGGCCACATCTTGAGACATGATGGCCTGATGAAGACAATCGTCGAGGGACAAGTGGAAGGCAAGAACGGAAAAGGAAGACCTCGAGCAAAATATATGGAACAAGTAAAGAAGGATGTGAAAGAGAAGAAATACGTAGGTGTGAAAAGATTAGCTGATAGGAGAACTGAGTGGAGAGCTGCGTCAAACCAATCCTGGGATTGTTGACCAGTGATGATGATGATTATCCCTCGAAGAGTTTCAGCCCGTGTGTGTGATGCGTGTTAAAATTGCTATGTGTGGGTTAAGTGACAGAGCTTTAGCAAAAGCTTGGGAAGTAAGAAGTATTCCTTCCGCTTTCCACGTGCGAGAGTGAAGAACATAGGTGACTCAATGCTGTAGTACAAGAAAGGTGAAGAAGCGCATTGCAGCTTGATCGTAACTTTGAGATAGCTCGAACTCTCCTTAGTAGAATTTTCAACGACCGTTCCCTTAATTGGTAGTGCATTTCACGCGTGACACCTTACTTATGCCCAATAAACCTTAGATGCTGGTGCAGGGCTCTTTATATTCGTATCTTCAGTGCCTGGTGAGGCAGCCTTGCTGACCTTTTCAGAGGACGCCAGAAGGTAAGAGCTTATCTCCACCTTGGCAAATTAAGTGACCCCTTGTAGAAGCTTACGACAGATAAGGGGAAAAACGAGGTCCATGGATAGCTTCCCTGCGATCATCAAAAATTTTCAAGTAGTGAAATGTATTCAAGTAGTGATGGTTACTGTATTTTTCATTTGATGTTTTCAACTGGCATCTTCAGTTTGGTATAATATTGACTCAATATCATGTTAGTTACGAGCCAGAGATTCAAATAAAAATGAAGTTATTTTTATTGGTTAACTTTTTTAAATTAAGTGACGTGAATTTCATGCTAATTATTTCAATTTTAAATGTTTCTGTACATGTGAGCATTTGTATGTATGTAGCCCGAAACTGACTATGAATGTATGATTGTCTCATCATCTACTTCCCCGGTAATTAGGATGATTATGTGCTATTTTGTTTGGAAGTATAACTACCATTCAATAGGACTCCTTTGTTATTTCCTTCTCTCCCATCTTGTCATCCCAATCCTTACTGGGTTTCACTAGAAAATTAGGGCAGAAAAATTACGGAATGGTATTTCCCTAATAACTGAAGGAGGAAGTGGGTGCTGCTCCCCCTTCTTTCGTATATGGCTTATCTAATTTAACATCTAAAATTTGCTAGCAATTAATTTAACCCTCCGTTGGTCGCGTGGCGTCTACCAGACGCCGGGTCATTTTATTTTCTTTGCCTAAATCGTATTATTATAGTTGTGACACTCATATTCCTTGTATCTTATCATTTTATGATTCTGCAACAGTCACCAATATGATCAATTATTTTTTCTAATTCGTAGAATTAATTATGATGTTGTTTGTTAATAAATTTTTGTTAAATAATTTTGTTGTTTTTGGAGTCTGGTAGACTCCACGCGACAACTTGAGTTACAAATCGTTACATGCTAATAGCTTCGTGATCTTCATCGCTATGTATTTAAATACGTTTCTAATTGAAACTAACAACTATTTAAAGCATTAAATTTGGGATATGCGTCGTACTTCTATGAATTTTTTGTTGTTATCAATTTAAAACCTGAATGAAACTATTATTGCGAAGAATTCACTATGGTTCTCACATAATTTGAGTGAATTTAGGCGTGCAATACACCGTTTTCTCCTCTGTTGCATACGTTCATGGTGGCTTATTAAATTGATGTCGATGCACGAGATTAGCCATAATCATACATGAAACTATATCGTTGTTACAGCGAATAATTACTTTTCATTATGATATTTTGATTCAAGTTCAACTGAACGCGCTATCAATATTAAATGTCTCCAAAATCAATAATTTCCTCTTTAGTCAAAATTATTTGTTAGATTATTAGCAAAATCTGTACTCTGAAACTATGAAACATATGTTTGCATTTACTGTCCAAATTAAACATGTTGATATAATTTCGATGAAAGAAAAACTGTAAGAAACATCAAAATAAGAAGCATTCAGTGTTTTATTTATACAAATATCTCCGTCAATATTATGCATAAATTTTGTCATTCTTTCATGAAATTAAGTATTCAATGAAGTGTTTATTGCAGTTATAATAGTTATTTCTAATTTTATGCATTTTGTATTACCATTCCAAAATCTCATACCTTCCCGCCACGGGTTTTTGTATAGATCAATGCTATAAGGTTTTGAAGAATAAAAAATAAACATTTTCCTCAAATTTTTAAATTAATTGATCAGTAGCCAGGTTTTAACACAATATGAAGAGTAAAAACTACCCTAACGAAAAAATGTATTTTTATACTCCGGAAGAGATGTTATATTTATTACAATCAGTTTAGCGAATCGATATGGAAATTTTCGTCGTCATCATGGAACTGAATCTATTGGGGGATAAGGGATTGGAACGGTCTACCATAGGTAGTTTTGTTTTAACACTTCCCGCATAACCGTCATGACCGTCAAGGACCGTCATGAGAATGTTAAATAAAATCGAATTCTAAGAGTCTTTCTCACTCTTGCGAAGTTCGGGTTAAGTTTAGGTATATTGTATTACTGTTTATGTGTTTTTAATGTTTTCGTTTTTTATCATTGCAACGTCAATTATAAATTTGGGTAATACTAATCTATTCTACCACCCAACCGAATGTTCGACTTGTAACTCTATTTCAAATAATACTATAACCAGCAGGTCACCCGGCGTTGCTCGGGACAGATTGAGTACACACAGAAGAGCGTGTCAAGAGGGGGGACTACCCGGCAGGATATACAACCGCAGAAGTTGTATGATGTGTCGTAACAAACGGTAATGAGAACACAACGCAAAGGACGTGTTGGATCCTATCGAAAGGAGAACTGCGACATTTGAGAGTATGAGATGCACTTATGCACTAACTTTGGTCGTAATCCGTGTAGTTGTATGGGAACGCACAATGGACAGACAAACAGACATCCTCTTTTGTACGTATAGATTAGCTGAGTGGGCAAAATTTCCAAGTTTTGTCGTGTAAATTATTTATTGTGAATATTTTGGTAGTCAAATGAAAAATAACCAACTTATTGTAATTATTGGGGTGTGATATATGATTGAAAGAGGAATGGCGCCCTTTGAACGATGACGACGTATAAAAATAAGAAATATCAAACATTCTTTTTTTAAATTCATTGGACTCTTATAATTATAAACAATAAATTTGAAGTTACATCTCTATCGCAAATTGTGACAGTTATCAAATTGAAGCACATCATGCTAGAAAACAGTATAATTATAATGTACCCGTTCAATTTTTATTTTACCTACCTTCATAATCAGTGGTGCGGCGAGGGGGGATTTTGGGGGATAAAACCCCCCCAGGGCTCAGATAAATTTTTAAGTTAATTCATTTTACTTAATGGATTAGAATTACTTATAGAATAGTGTTAGGATTAATCAAATATTTCTCAGGAGGCCGTAAAACTCGCCATTTTGAACCATTATTCTTAAAAATTTTCTAAAGGAGGGCCCCTGCAACTCCTGCTTACCCTGCCGGGTATGCAATACCCCACACCCCAAAGTATTAGTTGTGCCTAAAACCCCCCTAATTCTTAGCTGCGTCCCTGTTCATAATTATAAAATACGCATATATATTTCTCCTTTAATTGATAACGATTCCCAAAAAAATTTCTTGCACTGAGTATAATAGTACTAATAATGGCCGATAACAATTTAGCCCCTAAACGTCGGTGGTTGAGAGAAAGCTTATTGAACTTTTTAACGACTATAACAAAGTAATTATTTTATGACTTGACTTAGAAAGAGATGTCAAGCAACATAAACAATACTGGCGGTCGTTAGGGGGACAGTACGCCAAAAACGTTAAGCTTACAGAATTTTCATTTTTTTGCTCAAAATTCACCGAAAATCACGTGGGAAACGAAATTCGAATACAAGAATAAGAATGTGTATTTATATTTCTTTCCATTTGGTTCCAATGGTTTCCAATTTCTTTCCAATATTTCAACTGTATGTGACCATTGTCACTAATTTTAATATGCAAAATAAAAAAGGTCTGCTGGCATTACTTACGAACTTAGCACGTATTTCTTATAGAAACGATTCAGGGCCTATTCCAGGGCCTCATGGGCCCTGCGGAATTATGGAAAATAGTTTACGTCCTATTCTCAGACCTACTGAATATCCACACAAAATGTCATAGGAATCGGTCGAGTCGTTTCGGAGAAGTTACAAAAACTTACATGAACTAAGGTTACAAAAACTGTGACGAGAGAATTTTATGTATTGTAAAACAATATTATCAAGAAGCCATACCGTACAAGCTCATCAAGAAGTCATACCGTGGGAGGGATATTTACTCTACGAGATTGATCAACTAACCCTCAGTCGATCATTTCCCACTTATCCTGCATCGCATCCCATGTCGGCATACCACTCGAAATCAAAACCGTCCTTCTGTAATTCACGCATCAGCTCATTGCTATGATTCGCTCTCTTTTATTCTCGGCGGTGTTTCAGAGGCGTCGTTGACTATTCTCAAGGTCTACATTTTAGCGTGGAGCTCTATTTGCTCTTCTTGCTATGATGAGCGTGAATATGCCATTGGGATGTCATCCTGTACGTACATTGTATTATTCTTTTTATTACCCTCAGATTGTACACCAATCCCTCAATTTTCCTCTGAGATGCGTTTCAGTATTTGGGACGCGATCTCTTCCGCTACATTTTCTTCTGTGGTGGTAAATTCTAATATGCTGGTGTTTTGATCCGAGCTGTTTTTTTTTACTGAGTTATATTATTTGCTGGACGTTTTGCCTTCAATTTCTTAATGACAAGGATGCAATTTACGAAAATGAACCGTATAAAAAAGCTTGTATTTTCAACAGCTTGCACATTTTTGTTCAAGTCCTAAGCTTTCGTTAAAATTGGCATTTTTGTGTGTCCGAGTAAAATGCTAAATCGAGTTATATGCCGTATTCTAATCTACGACGTGAACGGCGAAATAACTCGCTGTGATTGACGTAGAAAAGAATCCACCAGGACATGTAATCAAACTAAGAACCTATGTCTTTATGTGGTCCAAACCAAGAAGAATGCATGGAGGAGGCCCAATTCCATCCCATAGAAGGCTGATACCTATTGCCAATTCGGTTGTATTTTAATCGGCTTTCGAAAATGTCCGTGGCGCGGTGATGAGTCCAATGCAATCTACTTATTTCCAATATTTTGCCAAACGGCCGTTGCAAAGGCGAAGAAAAGTATTAAAGAGTCGTGAATTTGATAAATAAAATCATTACGAATGTAAATTTTGGTTGACTCCCCCTAATTATACTTATTTCCTCGTGAAACTCGGATCAATTTGTCCGTTAGCGACGCGAGTGGCTACTTCTGTAAACCCATTTAAATGCGCGGTGGTTGACAACACACTTAAAGGCCGACTTGAGGAACTTCTTTAGTGATATTCGTGGTCCAAACCGTCGAACCTGTGCACCGGAAAATATCCATGCCCTTGTCCCACCTGCTTCTCCCCAACCGTATCCACAGCCGTTATCTTTCTCCAGCGATTTGTCTATACTACCTTATCTCTATTTTTCTGGCGATCGTTTCCGTTCTGACAGGCTAGTCAGGGGAAAGGGCTTGGCTGGCCAGCCAACGGAGCCTAGGGAAGATCTGTGGTCTCAATTCCGCTCGGATAAACCCGTCCATATGTCGGCCTCCACGATAACATGGTCCCACACGCTCCACATCCTTGCTACGGAGCTTTTGTCCCCCCTGGCTGTCCTGCGTGGGAGGTTTAGTTTCTGCGTCGACGTTTGAGCGCATCCTTCGCCTCTGTCTCGTATATCTACATGATATCCTGCGAGTCACCGCCAGTGTGTTGGACAGGAGATTAGTATTTTCGCCCAACATTCAGTGAACTACACGTTAAGATGTGTGGTGCTGCTGCTATGATACGTGCTCATGAAAGGCTGGTGTTTGATCTCACAACGTTTGTTCATCCCGCTTTAGCAGTATAATAACCCAAAGCTGCTTCACATCACGTCACAAACTGAGGGCCGGTAGTAATGATTCGCATTCAGCTACCTTAAGTGCCATTATACGATCTAGTCCATAATCTTTAGTAAGGGCACAACCACTAGTAAGTAGTTACACTGCCTGACGAAATACCAGGTTTTAAATCGCTGTGACATCTGTAGTCTTATATCCTTCAAGGGAATGACGAATTTTTTAACCTATGCGTCGTCTTATCTATTTACCTGATTTTATGATCATCGTCCACATATCAATTGTGTAGGGTCTCTAAAAATGTCTTTGACGCCGACTTTACACTGTCTTCTCCGATTCATATTTCGAAGTAACTCCTTGAAAATAAATATTATAAGAGTTCAACGATAGTGAAACTTCTGTGCTCGTCCTAGTTGTTGGTGTAGATTCGTAGTAACGATTAAATTTTCGTATCAAACTACTACGTATATTTTTAATTTTCGTAATATTATTGATCAAGATAGGGCGGTAAGACAGTCGATTCAAAACAGTGTACAACCTCATTCCAAAGATGCCTGTATGTACATGTATATTTCAAGTACTATATTTGTACTAATGTTGGGCGCTTTATTTTTCAACCGCTAGTGTCGGAGTAAGAAGTTTCGTCTCCGGGTGCAAGAACTTCGCCTGCGTTAACATCTATTAATGAATGTGTGACAGTGATGAAGACTATTTTCATTCATCATGTTTAACTCGTTTTAAATCGATGATGAAGACTATTTTCATTCATCATGTTTAACTCGTGTTAACTCGAGAATAAATTTTAACAATGAATTACACTGAAACATATACTTTATTTAATTTTTATAACTCATAATTTTTAATTCAACTAACGGGGATAATATATTATTAGTAGAGATACGTGAAAATCGCACTTTCATTTTTATTTTATCGCACTTTCAATAACGGTTTATCGCATTTTGTAGCGTCTATTTTTTATTTTCATAATGGGGTAGATGACGATAAAAAGTAGTGAAACACAGTTTTATGACAAAATACAGAATATTTTGAATAACTATGTTGTAGTACAATAATAAATTAAGGAATTAGGCATATAGTGGCGGAGGTGTAGCTTGCCCGCGCCCACTTGTAGTTCGCAGCCTTGTAGAGTCCCAGCCAATTAGCAGCAGGTCAGTCGCTCACATGCTTTAAGCGGTGAGTGTCAGCGGTGCATTTAAACTGCGCTCGGCACAAAATGTACGAATTTTCCCGTCGAAAAGGCAAATTTGCGTAAAAGTATCATAAAAGTCCAGTCATCGATGTCGCATTTATTTGCGCTCATCGCATCTATATCGCATTTATCGCATTTGCGATTTTCACGCATCTCTAATTGTGATGTACTCCGTCATTCCATTGTAGAGTTGTTAAAGTGGAGGCTCGTCTTTGATTCAGTCCATCATAAATTTGAGCAAACTGTTTCTAAGCAAAGTGGTTGAAGGAAATTATTATGCCCCGGACTTAATATGCGGTGTTCAGTGCGCGTGATTTTGGGTTCCCTCCTGTGATTTAGGCCAATGATGTGCTAGTAGTCTCCTTTCACTTCAGCATTTCCAAATCTACATTTCACCTCGCTATGGCGTTGTGAAATATAAGTGTGAATGTTAAAATACCACTTCGGCTTTTCTCGCTGATTTAACGACAATATAGGACAATAAAGGGCTAGCTCCCATGCGTCTATCTTCTATTAAATCAATAGCAGCTATTATATGTTAAGCTATTTTAGGACTGCATCGAAAACTTCAGCTCTTTAATGGATCGCAGACGAAAAAAATCATTTTTAAATTTGCATTTTTGTCATCTCGTAGCGATTTGGAAATCCGTCTTGTGTACGGCGATCATTTTAATTAAGGGTAAGCCTTAAGAAAAGATTTATTCTTTTGAGTAAAGGTTGAATTGAATTATCTCTTATTATCATTCGGTTAGATTCGGTAAGAAGGTATTCGGTGCCCTTGAATTCGCTAGATTTTTTATTTTTTTTAGATATGAATAAATAAGTAAATGTATAATGTAAACCCCTAAGCTATTCTTTAAGAATTATTCTTAGAAGATTTGGTTTGGGAAGGTTTTTGTTTCTCTTGTGGATGGGTTTGTAGTGTGTAGTGTAGGGAAATTACATTCCGCATTAAGGCTATCAGTTTTGGTGTAGCCATGCTAGTTTTTGAAAGGAGATATCTTTCTATTTTATCCTTTCCAAATTAAAACTGGATTGTTCAGAAATTATTTGGATTTGACATTGTTCCCCTCTGCACTGGATCTTCGTCTCGTGGTGATTTTATTTTGTGCGCTCAGGAAAATCCTGGCTCAGTGAAATTGTTTTTGCACATAAAGCGAATATTAAAATGCACAGTAAGAGTTAAGTTTGTGGAAATGATGTAAAATATCATCGAGTTCGACACGTTATAGGCTGCCAGAGAAAAGTACATTAATTCAAGGATACTCGCCGGTATGATTTCTTTTGGATTTTATCGAGCTGGAAAAGGGATGATATCTATTTTTTTTAGAAACAATTGCAGTTTTCCCATACGTCAGCAAATTTTGCGGCTCGAGTAGAGATTTTATATCTATCGACAGGCTTCGATTTATAGGTACATAGACACAATCAAGCTTCATTTAAACGGGAAGTGGAGTCATCAAAAAGTTCTTTTTGAATTGTTCTTGATGACGTAAAAGGCCGTTTAGGGTAATTGAAAGCCTGAAAATGTTGTGAGGAAAACAGTGAGTTGTACTTTTATTTTTATTATTATTTTCATGTTCATATTGCATTTAGAAATGTAGATTTGATGGAGATGGATTTATATTCCATTCTTATATCAATAGTGCATTGAGTATTTTATTACATCCTTACCTGCTACCATTTCTTGATTTATCTCATGAAGGAGTAAGTTTCTTCTTATGTCATCAAAGAGTTTTTTCCAAATTAAGAAAGGAATTTACTCGTAGGTTGGGTTCATGAACAATTTTACCCCGTAAAAATATCCCCTCTTGTATTACCAATGGGCCTTTTCAATTTGTAAGTTGTAACTTGTACGTTGGTATTGTAGTTTAGAAGGTGAAGCGTTCATAATTTGTAATGCGGTGTGAGAATACTAAAGCTATTTTCTAAGGTTGTGGGGGGTCCTTTGAAGGATTCAACACTCAGGGGCCGGGACCCAGTACTTCAACTGATACGCCCGCGCACCCGGGGAAGGGAATGGAATGGGAAGGAAAAAGGATGGAGGCGCCGCCGCGGTAGGAGCCCGTCGACGTCTCCAGGAGAGGATGGGGATGGAAGGGTAGGATAGGGAATATCCGTGCCGCTATTGGAACAACAGGGCACACTACTAGCGAAATCATACGATCTTGGAAGATTTTTATATGAAAGAGAAAAATCCAAAGATCATGTCGTTGGATGGTAGTGGTGACAGTGGATTCGGGAACCTAGGGCGGGCCCTCATGGGGTACACTCTCGAGGGCCGGGAATCAAGTCAGAGACTTATACGCCCGCGCCATATCGAGAGGGGGAGGACAGAGGAAGGAAAAAGGATGGAGGCGCCGCCGCGATGAGAGCCCGACAACACCTCCAGGGAAAGGATAGGGAAGGAAGGACGGCAAGGGATATCCCTCGTCCCTATAGAAGCGACCAGGGCCCACTATTATCGAAACCATAATTTTATGTTTCTACAGAAAGGAAAGATTTTCCTATGAGGAAGAAAAATCCTACGATTTTCCGTAGATGGTAGTGGTGACAGCGGAAACGAGACTCCAGGGCGAGCTCGCGGGGATACGCTTCTGGGCCGAGGTCTGTAAGCGCTAGCTTTTCACCTCTGCACCACAGAAGGTGGAGGACAAGGTAGGAAAAAGGAGGGAGGCGCCGCCGCGATAATAGCCCGACGACGCCTCCTGGGATAGGATAGGATTGGAAGGGCAGGGATGAGGAATCCCGCCCCGTCACAGAAGTCCTACTCCTAGCGAAACCATAATTTAATGTTTCTGCATAAAGGAAAAAAATCCTATGAGGAGGGATATTTCTACCATTTTCCGTAGATGGTAGTGGTGACAGTAGTGTGTTTGGCTATTTCACAATGGATAATTCATTTAAGATTTATGTTATAGTCAAATAAATTTTACCGGGAAAAATGACTACTCCCATCCATATTGTGAATAAGGCTATCAAGCTCATATCCACGAGCCGATGTTTTGAAAGTATTTGGTAGCCTCGCTCATGGCTAATTATTCCTCCAAAAAATGTGGCCTGAATGACCAGGGCGCTGGTGTAATGCTATATCATCCAAACGCTTGCGGTTTGCGTGATGGTATTGTGACCTCTAAAAATTTTTCTCGATGAGAAGTTTTTCCTCTCCATGCGTGACCAGGGGGTTTCTCGGCATGATTAATTGGTGGCAACGCCCTTCTGAGCTTTTCCTTTTCTTTCTCATTTGCGTGAATTAGATTCACCTACCCGTGGTTATATAAAAAAAACTCTCTTTTCTCTCGGCAGAGGGTCAGGATGATTTTCTTTCTTCTTCCTAGGAGCATTTTTTTGGTTCGGTAGAAGTTGATATTTCAACATGTGTTCAGTTCATGGCAAGGCCCTGCAGGTACGTAATGCTGGTAGGCTTTACTTAAGGCTGTTTTACACGGGACACGTAATTGCACAATGTGACGCGTTTACGAAGGCGCAGTCAAAAGTGCGTCGTGTAAAGCGGTGAATTGCTAGAACGCAGGCGAGAATGCATGGGCGTGAGATGGAAAAACAGCCCCTTGCTTAATTTTGCACTCGTGCAATTGCACGCCAGATTGAGGAAGAAATTCAGTTCTAGCCTGTGTGATTACGTGCCCCGTGCTAAACGGCCTTTAAAGCATTCTCGTACGAGGAAGTAATGAAAATAAATGGAGTAGGGCTAAAGATGGAGTAGGGGTTATGTTTAGATGGAGAAATATGCCCCTCGCTTTCCGTTATGGTCATAATTGTTGCGTGGAAAGTGGTAATTTTCCATTTTGCCTGCTCTGCTCTCTCGCGATTTTATTTTTTCGATTTTATCGCAACTGGATAAGACCTTCGATGACTGATAATAACGGGTGTCAACTCCAAATTCTTGTTATCTAGATTGTTTTGTAATGTTATTGCCTAATGAAAAATGCTTCAATAATAAATGTCAGATTTAAAAAAAGTTTTCCATTCGTATCATGGTTATTCAGAAATTTAGCATTTGTTAAGTTTAGTTTTTTTTCTACGGCAATTTCGCTAGCCAATATGATTGCTGTTTTAGTGAAGAAGGTTTTTATCCTACAGAGTCCAGACTCTACCCCTCGGCGGACTCCATTGCAGTAAGTTATATTATTCATTAGATACACATCGATTGTCTAAGGATAGAATGCAGTTTGAACCCCCAAGAACCTAGAACCTCCGTGTAACGTAAAATTTGAAATGATTTCATGCCCCGGTTAACATTTTGGAATGAAGTCTTTTTTGTCTTATGTGAGCCTTCGGAAGCCATTGCACTATACGTTACCTTGCTAATTGGTTTATTGAATTATTTTTCAATTGGCTGGAGTAGGTTTACTCTTCGTACCTTCAGGCACGACTGTTTCCAGCATAATTTTCAGCACAACCTAGAACAGTGATGTCAGTTGGGTACTTAATGCATACTGGTAAATATGTCGTCGAATGGTATAGGTACTCTGTGGAAATAGTGTACCACCCGCTCAACTTAAAGGATGCTAAGCAGTTGGCTCTTACGACCGTAAAGGCCGTTTTACACGGGTCTCGGAATTGCGCAGGTTAGAGCTGCATTAATTTCTAAAATGGCGTAGAATTGCGCGAATGCATGAACGAAATTAGAACAGGGGCTATTTTGCCGTCTCGCATCCACGCATTCTCGCATGTGTTCTAGCAATTCACCGCTTTACACGACGCAATTATGATTGCGCCTTCGCACGTACGTCAGATTGCGCAATTCCGTGTACCGTGTAAAACGGCCTTAAGATATACGGAATTCGGATTCACGTTCAGATTGTCATGCAACGTGGACCATGCCAGAACTGTCTCGATGAGACCTTTCCTGGAGTACTATGATTACCTATGGATGCTTATTTCCTGATCCGCTCCCTGTGGCTGTGATTAAAGTTGAAGACTAGCCTTTTTTGAAACCCTTTGTGGGCAATTTTTTGAAGGAGTTAATTTGGCATTCAGCTGGTCTCCGAGTAATGGAGTAGTGGTCTCAAACATTCATGGCGCCGGTGGTTTATCTTTTATTCTTGTTTTTTCGGCTCGCGTATTAAAGTCTTCCGCCGCTTGCAAAATTTAGGAAGCGGCCGAGCAGGAGGGCAGGCCGGGAGAGGTGGGATTTCGTCGTCCCCGTGTGTGTCACGTGACCATTGATCCCGGCCCCGTGGGGTGGGGGGAGGTGCTGGATCGAGGGTGGGGGGAGGGAGGGGTGGAGTTGAGAGAAATGTAGGGGTGGTTGGGGAGGGAGTGAGGAAGGGATTGGGGTGGGGTTCAGGGAAATTTAAATGGATGCCTTAAGGAATAGACTGCATGTAATTTTCGTGAAAATTTCCAAGCATGCCATTCTTATTGCAATGCAACATTAAATCGAATCTTGAAGCTTGTATGTGATGGAAGGGCTTAGCTATGAAAAACACTTTGTTACTTCCACGATTTATTTATTTAAATTCCGGTCGAATTTATTTATTTAAACTTTGGAAATAAGGAGATGGTTTTCATTGCTAATATGCAATGCAACAGTTGCTGTTGAAAAGGTTCGGGTTTTCACCGGTTAATGCTTTGGATATCGCATTTAAAAATTCACCATTATTACCTACTTATTCTTAGTTCAACATTTAAAAATCTACCATTATCTATCGACTGTCGTTACCTACCCATTCTTATTTTATCATTTAGTTTACAGTAAAATGCAATGCGACATGTTTACAAATACTAGCATTAAGTATTGTGTAATGTGCTGAGGAAGGGGTTGGGGTACACGGAATTGAAAAGGATGCCTGTAGGAATAGAGTAAATCTAATTTTTATGGAAATTTCAAAATATGCCATTTTTATTGTAAACTGACTGCTTCCTTGAAAAGAGCTCGGGTTTACATCGTTTATTGCTCTGAATATCGCATATAAAAAATCCACCATTTTTTTTAGACTGCCATACCTACCTATTCTTTGTTTAGCACTTAGTTTGTGGTAAAATTGAATACCCCATGTATAGAAAAACTAGCAGGTTGTGCTGTGTAATTTATTAAGATTCGGATGGAAATGAATTAGAATATGGCTACAGGTGAGCTCATTATTAATGGCTTTATTTAAAATGATTGACGAATTTGGCGGTGATGCATATCAGATGGTGTTATTGAAAGAATATATCGCTTTAGTCTGCTCAAAAAGCTGATAAAGTGTGAATTTAAAAAATCGACCAAGGTTCTCAAGCGTGATGTTGCCACTTGCATATCGATCGTCCTGTGTATCTGTCTTAAGTAAGGATTTGGGTGAATATTAATATGTACCATCATCTGCATTATCTTGATTTCCATCTTCCTCTGACATTTGAAAAATTTATCTAATTTCCCATGCTCGCGAGCACTTAGTCGCTTCTTTCTACATCCATGTAATAACTTTGAACGTTCATTTTATATTTCAGCGTGATTGCAAGCTTTGCTTTAACGTTTCCAGTTAAACGATGATCTTTCCGTTTTGACGTAATTTAGACGTTCGTATGCATAATTCATCCATTCTTTCATTATTTCTCAATTTTATGCTTTTATATTTTTTCTTCAGCATGATTGAGCTGTTTTTGTTTTCATTGGAATCACCTTTCAGCCGTAACAAGCATTTAAAAATCTTTGGATTCTGCTCATTCTGAATGGAGTAGTTAATTAAGTACTGTGTCGTAATTCTTTGGTAATACCCGTGACGTTTTCTCTTCCATGTGTTATTTTCTCGATGAAAGATTCAGCAGAACGCTGGAAGTGCTTGTAAATACCTGCCTCAAGCCAAGAGGAAAAGATGTATCGGTGATTTTATTAAGGAAGTGAAAAATGTTTATTGAGGCGGCGCATTTCTCACGGTCGCTCGACTTCTTACGCACGAATAAACGTGTGGTGATTGCCGTGTCCTCTTATTTCCCCGTGACATAATAGAAATATTATTCCATTGATTGCTACTCTGGGAAGGGGACGAGGTAGCCCAGCGAGCCTAGGTCTATTCTATGGTCTGAAAGGGTCCATATCACAAAGCCGAGAGTAAGCGTTACCAGTAAAAAGTATCTTTTTATTTTTAAAATATTTTTAGAGCATCATGAGCAAGGGTTGCATGCTCAAGGGAAGGGACTGAAAGTTGCGAGGGGAAAAAGACAATCAACGTCGACTTTCCGAGCAATCGATTTTTAATGGAAGGAAAACTCGAATTTTCAACAAAAATCGAAATTGAATCAAAAGATCGATTAATCGAAAAAAACTGACGGTTATTCTTTTAATGAAGTTAATAAAGAACCACATTTATTTTACGTTAAAAAACTCACAATATTTATTTGAGGTGTAGAATAAAAACCAAGAATGTACTCAGACTACATGCATTAATGCATTATTTGTAGTAAATATCTACAAGTGCACGCACATTAATGTTTTGGGATCACCCCGAGAAACTATTTGGCTTCATTAAATTTTTAAGAGAAATTGATTGCTTGCGATGGTGATCAAGGTCGTGTATTCCAATTTTACAGGTTATTAACCCATTATAATCCTTTTACTCGATGCGAAAAGGTACTTTGGACGCAAATCTCGCTTTTAATAAGCCATAATTCGTTTCTTTAGGGAATCGCTCTTAAATTTATGCAAAATACGGTCGTATAAGACTCAATGTTTCTACTAATTATATTTCATTATAACTCTCAGATTACGTGTCCAGCACATAATCCAACTTTACGAGCGTGTTTGTTTGAAGGAGGGCCCCGTCACAGGAAAATACAGACTTGATACTTCAGCACCAAATATGACTTGTCTTTGACGAATATAAAATTATGATCGCAGCTAAATCCTATAATTTTGAAGGTTTCTATGTATGACTTGAATGAATGGAAAAGTTTTTAGCCTATTTTTTAAAAATCGTATTTTTTAATTTTGTTCTATGTTTAATCGAAATCGTTAGCATTGACATTTTCATAAATTTTGAGTTTGTTCATGTACTACTTATTAGTGTTCTCGTATTAAAGTCACTTGTGTTTTAATGTAGTTCCCCGCAGGGCTACTTCAGAAGTGACTTAAATTTTTATGAAATAAACTCCGGAGATTCAAGTGTGATGGGGTGGAATTTTTCCATATTGAAATAAAGACTTGCAATTTTCCGCTGTTATAAAATTTATTACGACGTACGTTTAGTGTTACTAAATCATCTTCAAGGTGATGTTTTAACATTGGATTACGTGTAGTACCGTAGTACGACGACGGTTTCAATGTTACTATATCATCCCTTGGGTGTGATGTAGTAACATTGAAAGCTAGGTCGTTATAAATTTTGTAAGCGTGGAAAATTGCTAGTATGCATTCCAATATAAATTTTATTTACTCAACTTATATTTATAGTATTTCTATTATTTATTTTTAAGGCGCATTAAGCAATCGCCACCCTTCACTCTATTTATTCTACATTGCAGCTTGTGTCCAGGAATTTCACCCGAATCTTTCCAAGTGGTGGGTCCGCAATTTGGGAGGTAAGGTCTCATTTGGATTCTTTATTTGAATTGTGTAATTTCTCTTGATCATTTGAGCCATCTAAATCATCTGTTCGTCTCTTAGGCAGTTTTTTTCTAACTAACTGCGAATTCAGTGTATTGCGGGAGAAAAACGAGTTGCCGAGAAAGACGGAAGAATCCCGTTCGGTTAATTTAATCGATTTTAGTAAAATTGAGATTTTGTGGTGTAAAATCTGGTAAAACGCTGTCTTGGAATAATTAAGTAAGCTGTATCGTTTTATTCGGGGATTGCTCTTTTATTTATTCTAGTTACAGACTTATAGGTCTGAAGTTTTGTTCTTATTACATATCAGTGCGGCTCTCAGATTAAGTGCATATAACATCTGACCGACAATCGGGAGATGCTTGTTCGAATCTCGGTTGAACCAAATATTTTTTCATGGGGGAATTCACCCTTGTTGTACTTACGACATGAACACGTTCCGCTATTGATGATGCTGACGTCAGAAAACCGATCGATTGAGTTTGAACTTTGAACTATCGTTTCTAAAAGTCTGTGTGAATATATGCCCCACTCTCAAGTTGAATGAATCGGGCGAATTACTGGTAAGAACACTGCAGGGTTGTCACAAAAGGCACAAAAACTTCGGCTCTCGCTAAAAGAGGCGTGCGTGGCCAAGAACCGATGAGGAAGACTTTCAATGAATCAACGGAGCTAGAATACCCAGAGTCAAACGGCACAAGGAGACCCTGTTGAAGGATATTAAGATGAAGAACCTCGTGTCCACGCTTGCAACTGTGATCGGTGCCAATGTAAACGACCTGTATGTATGATGTCTCCATGTTTCTGGGTTTCACCGCGTGGATTTTCTTTTTGACGACAGTTTCTCCGGTATTCCAACCGGCGTCTTCAGGTCGACCTGAAGACGCCGCGCCGGTTGGAATACCGGAGAAACTGTCGTCAAAATGAAAATCCACGCGGTGAAACCCAGAAACATGGAGACATCATCTAGACAACGCCGCGGAAAACTACGCATCAACGACCTGTATGTAAATAGATCAGGTCTGTATTTACATATAGACTTTATCTATAGACTATATATTTAACGAAATAATCATATCCACAGCCTATTTACGTACTACAGCCTACTACAGTCTATCAAGGAAGCAGCTAGGAATTAAGGGGGGTTTAAGGCGCAATTAATACTGGGGGGGATACGGAATACTCGCCAGAGTAAGCGGGAGATGCAGGGGCCCTCCCCAAAAACAATTTGAGATAAATGTTTCAAAATGATGAGTTTTACGGCTGTGTGAATTTTTTGATGTTTTCATTGTCATCCGTCTTCCTAATATTAGTTACAAAATTTGGCATTAAAATTGCATTAAAATATTTTTATAAAAAATATTCTCTGATATCTGGAAGGGGTTTATCCCCCAAAATCCCCCCTCGCTGCGATTTCACCACATTTTTATACATAGTCTATATACAATGCATAGTCTGTAGATATGTGTACATATTTCGTAAAATGTTATCAAGCATTCCGGACGCGCTATCCGTTGACCGTGGTGTGGTGTTTTGGGCGCGGAGTGTGCTGGGTAGATAAGTGAGCATCGGTATTGGCAAAGGGCGAGTCATAACCGTTCCTCGAAGTCGAGTCTATATGAACTTCCTCCCCTCGTCGCGGCTAATCGATATAGCTCCTACCTTGCCTCATTAATTACCTTCCTGGCCATCCGAAGGTATTCCCTCATGCGAAATCTGCTAGTCTGTAGCCCACACGCCCATCAGGTCATGCACGCGCCCTGGCTCGCCCTGTGCAAATATCGATGGCTTTATGGTGATCGAGTCGGGAACGAACTCACGCCCGCTTTTGTACAGCGTGGGGAAAAGGTCAATACGTTTTATGCTTAAAATTGTCACGCCAGTGTGTTCAGGTTTGTTTGCCTTTCGAGGTTTGCTTCGGGAATCGGTCCTTCAGCGATTCTAGTGTAGTAGATCAAATGCCCATCCTGAGGCAATGAGGTTAAGTGCATTTAGTTGATGGAAGTGACTGATTCGTTGAGGAATTGAAATGTGTTTAAACTTTGTGAATGGTAATCCTTGTGTATAGACCTTGTTTTATTTATTATTGAGAAGAATTTATGACGAATAGTTCGGGAACGGTAGGGAATCAGTGTTAAACCACGGATTAAACTTAAAGATTAGTTGTGGATAAACTTTGCTCGGGTTTCCCGCCGTGTTAGAAACTCCATATCTTCCGACGTTTCGAGAATCGTCTCAGGGCACATCCTCAGGGCTGCTTAAATGGAGGAAATTTGCCTTAAATATACGTAGTATGAGTTTTTGCACCTATTCAGTGAGTTTAAGGCTATGATGGAAAAAATGCTGGCAATTCTCGGTATCGTCTTTATTATTACCTAGAGCATAACTTGTGAGGGTTCTTATTTAATCAAAATAGGTGCTTATTGATTATAATTGATTGTGTCATCCCAGTATACGTTCAGTTGTAAAAAATGGAAGCGCTAAAATTTAACGTGGAAAGTTAAAGTTAGGTGTAAATGTACCCTTCTATCCTGTAACAATACTTTCTTATGTAGAATAATCATATCTTATGTATAGGATGTAAAAGAGAAGGAATACGTCACTACGAAAAGGCTAGTGGATAGGAGGGAGGAATGAAGAGCTACATCAAACCCATCATGGGAATTATGACTATTGATGGTGATGATCTTATGTATAATTATTAGGGATGGACGTATCCAGGATTTTTTTCGGATCCGGATTCGGATCGGATCCTTGATTTTCGGAGTCGGATCTTTCGGATCGGATATTTTCGGATCCAAATGCATTTTCAAATTCCTGACGCTGAGATTCCCCCGATGATTGTTCAATATCTTGGGTAGAGTCACACTATGTGCCAGTTGTATTTTTCTATTTTTATTTTCCACGGCTGAAATTCTCCTACGTAACCTCTGCGAGAGCTTTCAAACAAAACGGTTCATGAGTAGGACAAGAATCGCATGCGGCGGCGCATTCGAAGATAGAATCGGAACTCTTTCCACCCTTATTGCATTGCATTGCATTGCATTCACTGAAGCTATTATTCAAAATTTCGGATCCACATCCGATGTCTTCCGTGACTTTGGATCCGATTTATCCGATGAAGGGCAATATCCGCGGATATTTGGATCCGAGGTATCCGATCCGACCATCCCTAATATTTATTTTATTCTTCAAGAGCCTTGAATTTTACATTTCGGTGTCGACGTCTTTCGAGTACAAGTGTGTAAGGATTCCAAATAGTATTGTGTAGTTCACGCGTTAACGCGGATCATTAGGAGTAAAGGTCGGGTCAGTATTCGTGGTGCTGGACCATTGCTAGCGTTACGCCTGGGGTCCAGTCCCGTGGGGTCATGAAGGATGCAGGCAAGTGTTGGGAGGTTCGGTAGCAGCGCACGGGGATGGCCTTGATTCGCACGAACAGGTGCTTTTTGAGTGCATGCTAATGAGACCCATTCGTACCTAATAATCACGTGGTGCAAACGTATCCTGGCGCAATATTCTTCTCTGAGCAGCTGAACTAAATGGGGAGTGCTTCTCGCCGTCTTTTAGTGCCAATTAGACTCCGGCATCCCCGTAGCAGTGCGAGATGAAGTGCTATACGCTCTCACAACTTCGTTCTTATTGTATGGGATACATTGGTAGCAACTTTGCTCGGGCGGACGGCTTTGAATCAACGTGTTCTGGAATGGATGAGGATGGGAACTCTCTCTACCCATTTTATTTATTCATTAAATATTCCCTGTACGCGGCTCAGTGTTCTGTGTGCGAAAGGTTATCCTGCGTTTGGAGTCCGCAAGGAAGGAGGAATATCTGCATTATGCATAGAGTAATGCTAGGTTGTAGGGCAAACGAGCGTGCTTAAAGGCTACGAAAAGTGCCTTTTGAGGATATTAAATGGTCTCTGACATTAGCTCAATAGCTTGAAATGGGTTGAGCATTTTGAGACCGTTAAGACGGGTGCATCGCGAAATTAATTGATGCCGTTTCAGTAAAAATTTCAAAAATATGTCAATCTTGTTGTTCTGTGTGGGATATCGTTGCAAGGAGTGCATATAGCGCAATTTTTCGCAAACACAGGCTCCTTGCCACATTATCACTATTGAACGAAACGTTATAAGTATATTAATTCGATAGACTTACGTCAAAATAAATTTATTGAAAGGAAATGGAAAAAGCTCCAGCTGCTGTGAGGAATGGAATTTTCAGTCTTAAAATTAGCTCTGAAATCTTTTAAACATCACTTTCATGGGCCGCTATTTGGCTTAAAATAACATATATATAGGTTACAACCTCGAAAACTCCTAGTTTTATTTTTCCTGTAAGTGTTTCATCTTTTTTGTGTCTATGTTTTTACATTCGTGACTTGATACGTGAATATTTTATGCGGTGTGCATCTCATTTTTCTACAAAACTCTTAAATAAATAAATAGTTCAAGCCAACATCAATATACATAGAAACACAAAAAAAGAAACACTCACATGGGAAAGAAGAAACACTCACTCACACATATATATCGCAATTTAAGTTAGTCCTTTTTATCGTTTGTTCGTAAGAAAATATCATAACAAATATTTTGTTTCGTCTCACGAGAGAAAGTAAAACCAGAGAAATGCGTCATAAGGATGCGCTGTTTACTCCGATGAAAGGATTGCCTGGATCAACTTCGTGTGTTGTGCTTGAAGCTTCAGCGCCACTCAGTCGCCCGAGAAATGTCCTTATTCTTCTCTCAGTATTCATAGGGAGATAGTAAAAGTTTATTCTTTCCATCTAGTTATGAAGTCTCGTCTCTCGTAATTAAGTTATATGCACGATGGAATTACGGGGTCGACATCTTGTAATACTCTGGAAGTAATTTATTCTGACCCGAAATCGCAGTGTAATTCATGCCCTCGGTAGATGGATGGAAAAATAATATACTAAAAGTTACTTTCCCTCCCACCAAAGCAGTCTTTAATTTTTTCAAGGTGGAAGAGGATTGTGAGGTATTTTACAGCCATTTGAGTTTTCCCATTCCATATTGCGTAAAATACTCTGTCGGCGAAAGTTTACATTTGAAAGTGAAATTACATTTTCGTGAAATGCTCGACAGTGGAAAACTTATATCGTGAAATTGCCGCCTTTAAAAAAAGTCAGTGATGTCATCAGATATCTAATTTGGTGTTCAACTAAGTCCCTAGGAAACAGGGAAGGTGTGAGATGCTTAGCGCGGGTGAGAGTGACGTCAATAACTTTCCGCGCCGTCATTCAAGAAAAAATTATGAACTTCTTATTCGGATTTAAATATTTACGTCCTGACCTTAAGTTTCGGAAAACACGATCGAAGTATGTTAATTTGTTTGGCAACCAATGTCAACTAACCGATGGGTTGCCTTTATTTCGTTCACCTGAATGTTACCAGTCCATTGTCTTCTTTACGCATTGTCGTCACATGATCCAACACGTGCTGTAAAATCATGTTGATGTGAAGTGCGTGTTAACTTCATTGGCACTTGCGCGTGAGTCGGATTCAACGAAGTCGCGGTTGAAAATGAGGCGTGTATTCGTTTTTTGAAAGACCAAGTGTCACATTAAGATAATGAGCTCGTAAGACTTGATGATTTTTGCGAAGCTAGAGTAAGATCAGTTTGTTTCATACTCCTCGCTCACTGGCAGTGGCTTAGTCATCTTGCCTCATTATTCCATGCCTTCAAGTTGGTAATTTGATTACGACCTCCCCGGAACGGAAATTTCTCATCTTCCGACGACGCGAAAAAAAATCCATGATGCAGGGAAAACTTCCGCTGAAACGCATTGTTTCGTTCCCCGTCTGTATGCGCTATGTGTTCAACCAATTATTTTCAGCCTTATTTGCGGCCTTGTGGGTGGAGCGTTCTGGTTGCGATCGAAGTGGCCTGGATATGAATTTGGCCTAGGAATCCTCAAGCATAACGTCAGGCGGGTTCGAATCCCGCCTGGGTGGTTTGACCACCATCCAGGGCATGGATGTATGTGATTATCGAACAAGTTAATTGTAAGAGAGGACTATCTAGTCCTAAACTCGCTTGTGAAATAAAGACGACATTATTATTATTAAAGACGACATGTTTTAAGTATATCGGGACTAGCCACGGCGGAAACTGAGTCAGTCGCAATGCAAAAACTGTGTGAACATTCCACAGAAAAATATCATTTGGCTTGAGCGGGATTAGAACCCCTATACCTCGATTACCGGTCAGATGCTTTTGCCAGTTAAGCTGCTGAGGCGTTTTACGTAGAGGGGAAAGCTGTCTCCGTAGCTCAACTGGACAAAGCACTCGACCGAAAATTGTGGGATCCGGGTTCGAATCCCGGTTTTGGCGAATGATTTTTTCCTCTGTGGAATTATTGCACAATAGGGCTCCATATACTAAACCCTGAATGTGTGGAATTCATGCGTCTGCACTTTGCCAGGGGTAAGCTCTACCCTCACCAATCCTAGCCAAACTTCGGGTTCATGGGCTGAGTGAGTTTATGTTTTTATTTCTTGAGTTAAAGGTGCTGCAATCAATGCCATTGCAGTAGGAATTTTCTCGTTACATCTATGTTCCGAATAACGGATATTGTGGCCATAAAAGACAGAATCTATTTTAGTTATTGCGATTACCCTTCTTTTTGTTTGGTGAAGTGTAGTAGTTACATAATTTAGTTCTTCAATGCTGGAGTAAATGCTGCAAAAATGTGTATTTATATCGATGGAGTTGCTGTGAATCAGTGGATTCTTTGTTCCAAAATGCTGTTTATTTTTCACAAAATAAATAAACTTAAAGTTTGCGAAAATAATGTGTCGTGATGTGATTAATGTTTACCATAAATTTTGATGTCATACTTCAATTTATTTATTATTATACTTTAATTATATTTCTCCTCTCAAACACTAAGTTTTTTTGCAAAATGGATTATAGTTGCAATCTGCCAGGATCAGCCCCAATGCCTGATAAAGCTGACGTCAGTGACGATAGGCTTACATTTGCGTGAAAGTAAACAAGGAGGCTACTTCATACTATGGTTAATTATTGATTTCGGTTCGATAATTTATGCCTTTAAAAATTCGTGGAAAAAGTGAGTGATTTCCGTGAGTTTAGGGTGTAGACTGAATGTGCTGTCGCAATCTGTCAAGTGCTATTGACGGATCTATGTTAGGTGAAAAAATTAAAAGTAACCCCTTTCGCTACGAAAACATCATTGGCGAAGTATTAAAACCAATGTCACCATGTTCTTTCAGAGTTAATGCTGATATCATTCAAACGAGGTCTTCGAAACTGAATGTGCTCCTTTTAGAACTCCTATGAAAGGACTAGGCTTTACCTGGTTGCAGTTTGCGTCGACGAGTAATATGAAAACTTTCTCTTTGTTAATATAACTTTTGAAATATGTATTCAGTATTTGACTTTTTTTTACTGTTTTGGCGTGTTCCAAAACCTCTGTGGTGGCCGCAGTGGGAGGTCATTTAAATTTATCCGAGGGTGCTAGTTCGTGCTGCGGTTGACATCGACCAGGCATTCTGACATTGGGTCTTTTAAAAGCTCACGTGGACCCATTTCCGCGTGCAGACGTGAATGGCTATCGTATTTCGTCGAGAAACACTTCACAACGGTGCATGCGAACGGCTGAGTGTGGATCAATCAACGTTGGGATTCATATTTTGAAGAAAGCATGTTTTTCAATATTGTCGATATTGGCATCGCTTCATTATCCGTATGATATGTGTGCTTATTGATTCATATCATGTTGGTACAGTTAGTTAGAGAGGATGTGAAAATAAGCCTTATGCATGGGGAAGTTAGGTGATGGGGGATCGGGTTGGTGTGGTGGCTAGAGTGTTGGCTTCCCACCCGGCGGGCTCGGGTTCAAATCCCGGCAGTGGCAGAGAATTTTCAGAGATTGCCCGATCCCTGCTTGAATGTTGTGTGGAGGACATTTCAAGGACAATACTCCGTCCGTCGGATAGGACGTTAAGCTGTGGTCCCCTTGGCGCCTTTCGTTAAGAGCAGGCTAACGCCGACGCTGGGTTTCTCTCCACCCTTCCCTCATGGCGCAAATGACCTCAGCTGTCGGTCGCCTCCTCCAAATACCATACCAGTTAGGTGATATGAAAATTTTGAGTTGAGATTAGATTTAAAACCTATCTCGGGATTATTGACCGTATAAAATGAAAAACATATTGTACTTTCCACTGGTTTATTAATAATAAAAACGTGTTTCGACACTTTGCGTCATCGTCAGATTCGATATATCAAAACTCGTTGTTACTATTAATAAACCAGTGATCACTACAATAGGTTTTTCATTTTATTCAGCATGATATTCCACCATATCTCGCCAAACACAGTTGAACTCATTATTGACCGTGAGTATGTTGGCGATGATCAGCGAAAAATAGGAACTAAAAATGCTCTGATCATTTTCGTGCTCTAAAACGTCCCCCAAACGATAATTTTATGCGAAACTAAAAACAAATGCCATTATGCGTTATGTTATTTCCGTTCCGCTATTTCTTCTTATGTCAAAATGAAAAAAAAAATATATATATATTTTTGTGTGTGGATGATATTGTATTAATTCATGAGCGAACCATCGAGTATCTTAAATTTATCGATGCTTCATATTTTGGCTGGCATCTGATATTGCAAGATTTGCGCTTTATTGAATTAAAATGGAAAGGTATTTTATAATACCAAATTCTAATGTATAATAAGTTGGTTTGAGATACTCTGTTAGAAGTAATAGGGTCATTTTAAAAGTGTTTCATGATGCGAAAATGAAATGTCACGATATTTAGCCCATCAAACTATCAAATATTTACTATAAGTTAAATCCTGGGCCATTAAAATGCGGTCGTAAACCCATTTCTTCATTTAGAGGCGCATGAGTGTCTATTTCGTGGAAGACCACTCCTGGCGAAATCGCTGAGTGTAGCTACACGTTACTGTTCGTGGATGAATTAAAGCTGAGTGAAAAAAAATTGAAAGTAACCCTTTAATACTCTGGGCATTATTGGCGTTCAAAATTTGATGTGCCAAATCGACTTCTTTTTTACCTACGCCATTTTTGGAAGATTACGTCCGCCAACTTATAAATTCAAATGAAGCTTTAAATATGCCTACGGATGTGTAAATTTAACAGTAATACAAAATTAATCTATTGCTGTTACCGACCACAAGCTATAATTCCGAGAATTTGTGTCGCAACTTTCTGAAAACACGAGACTGGTGGATCCACGAAATGTTAAGAGTTCGAAATAAACACTTGAGTAATTGTTAGCGTTGAAAATTAAATGTGTCAATTTGATCTTTGCTGTCCCTCCTTTATATTTTAATATGAAGATAACCTCACTGATAACTGAAGACAAAATTTTATGCATCGCCGCGTTGACGAGATCGAGAATAAAAACGACGTAAAGTACATTTGAGTTAGTCTTTCGGTTGTTATTTTCTTTTTGGATTATAATAATTTTAGGAATTTGGTTTAAGCGAAACTAATGAATCTACGCCGGGTTAAAGACTTTCATATAAACCCTTTTCTAATGTGAGCATTATTGACGCTGAAAATTTAATATGCCGGCTCGACTCCTGTTCGGTAAAAGTCGACGGAAAAATTAATGAAAAATAATAATTTTCTCGCTTTGCCCTCCCTTCCTTTTTGAAGGTAAACTCAACTCCGATGATCACTACATGAAAAACATTGTGAATTACTGCGTAAACGTGATCTCAACGAGATTAAGTTGCAGTTGTTATCAGCTGGGATTTTTTGGGATTATTATAATTTTCGGGCCACCTTGTGTACGCTTGTCTACGGAGGGTTAAAAACTTTCAAATAAACCCTTTTCTAATGTGGGGATTATTGGCGTTGATAATTGAATATCCCGGCTCGACTCCTGAACGGTAAAAGTCGACGGAAAAATTAACGAAAAATAATAATTTTCTCTCTTTGCCCTTCCTTCCTTTTTGAAGGCAAACTCCACTCCGCTGATGGCTATATGAAAAACTTTGTGAATTGCTGCGTAAACGTGAACTCAACGAGGTTAAGTTGCAGTTGTTATCGGCTCGGATTTTTTGGGATTATTATAATTTTCGGACCACCTTATGTACGCTTGTCTACGGAGGGTTCAAAAATTTTAAAATAAACCCTTTTCTAATGTGGGCATTATTGGCGTTGAAAATTTAATATCCCGCCTCGACTCGTGAGCGGTAAAAATCGATGTCGCGTGAGCCGGAAGAGGCGTGCCGAGGGGGGGGATAGGGAGCGCTCGTATCACAGCGGCGGCGGTGGGCCCTGCCAAGCCTGCAGGCCTCTCCGCCCCTCCGTGGGGCCCCCGGGGGCCTCTCTGCCTGGAGGAGAAGCACGGGGCATAATCGCTTCCCCCGGGGTGAGAGAAGCGCCCCCTCTTTTCCAGATTCCCCCGTTGCCGCACCCCGCTGCCTTGCCTCCCGCGCCCTCTCTCATCGATTGTGTGGGTGCTTGACCTGCGCCCTATGAGGGGCGCGTGCTCGGCCGCCTCTGCAGTGGCGCATTGCAACCCAGCCGGGGAGGGAGGACGTGTTTCCCAACCGCTTGGGCTCCCAGGACCGCGATGGGTATCCAGACGATACTTTACAAAAAATTGCAGTAAAACTCGCTTTATAACGATCACGCATGGCGCACAGAACGGTATTTCTCACACACTGTCAGGAGATGTGTCACAGTAATTGAAGAGTCGCAATCGTCACAAAGACGCATCTCTTGTCTGGGACCCACATTTCAAAGGAGAGGTCAAGAAATTGGAGAAGGTGCAGAGAAAAGCTGCTGGGCATGTGCTGGGAAAGCATAAAAAAACGGAAAGTGTTTCAGAAATGCTCAGAGTTCTAAGGTGGGAGAGTTTACAAGAGAGGAGGAAAAGAAGCAGGCTATGTGGCATGCTTAGAATAATGAGTGGGGAAAAAGCATGGGAAGAATTTGGGAAGGACATTTCAAAACCCAGCTTTGTTGGAAAAAATGATCACCAGTTCTAGATAAAGTGCCGATCACTAAGGACAAATGCGAAACAGTTCTCCTTCTTGAATAGGACCATAAGGGACTGGAACGACCAACCAGCAAAACTGTTTGAGCCCTTCCCGAAAAATTTGCATAGTTTTAAAAAGCGGTTGAAGAGGTAGGGAACAAAGGGCTTTTTATAATGTTTTCTATTGTTTTTGCATAATATGTACATGTTACCACCAGGCCAATGGTCTACTTGTCACAATTTTAATAATAATAATAACATCGGGGGAGACCTAGGGCACATCCTAGGAGACGACCCTGATAGTATCAGCCGAGTCATCAAGTTTTTAATAGAGACCGGGCCAATAAATAGTGTTTAAATTCCAACTTTTTTATCTGACTACCCCTTCTTTTTCAAAATTTTTATGAATGTTTAAATTTTTAAAAATGTATCTTTTTAAAATTTGATTTTATAGATTGTCGGTGGTGCAAATGACCTTACTTGTCGAGGCACCCTAAAAACAAAATACTACTACTACGATCACGATGTAACGAAATCCCACCTATAAGTGAATTCCCGGTAACTTGGGCTTTTTTTTATGATCGCCAATGTTAATTTTACATTATTATTGTTTTTATTCAGGAATTCTTCTCGGGCCCTAAACCAAATTAATTCAGTCGTATTGGCCGAAGTTTCGGAAAACGAGTTTTCTCCTAATCTCAAGGCGTGTTTCTGTCAGAATGCCAAAATTCACATTCTTTATTCGGGCAGTAGCATGCCTTGAGAATGGAATTAATTTTATGAAAAAGAATTAACCCGGTGTAGATCCCGAGAAGAATTCATGAATATTATGAACCAGGAAAAATTGAAATCGTTTATTATTATTAAATTATTCTATCGATTGAGGTGGATTTCCGTTCTGTACTAAAGAAGTATTCCGAAAGTGTCAACTTATTTCAAGCACTTCCCTCTTCAATAATCTGTGAAACCCACTACCTTTCATTCTATGCAAAAATGGCGATAAACTAAATAATATTAAAATTAGCATATACTACTTTTGATACAAAATAATATCAAAAACTTCATTAGGCGTGAGCACCATTTGAATACATTTGTGGGACGATGGTTAAATATTACGGATCTGTCGTTTAAAGAAAGACGATTTTTGGAATATTAGCCGGCAATCCTGCGATGTGTAGGACATACTCTTTTATTACAGATGTAACGAAATCCCGCTTATAACAAAATTGAACGATGTTCCTGGAAATTCGTTGTTAGCGAGTTTTACTTCAAGAGGTAGTCATTACTACAACGGAGTTATTGTCGAAACTGTGCATTCTTGCCATTTAGACCATGTTGGTCTAATGGTGACGTGCTGCGGTTTCTTAGTGCTCAAGGGCATGAAAGCGATCTTTTTCCTTTAATAAATTCCGTAGTCAGGCATATATCCGCGCAGATTTGGATCATATTGCCTGCAGGTTGACTCGCGGGTGTGGTATATCTGGCTATTTTTTATAGTTATGAATGAATTTGGAGTAAAAAACTTTCCTCACAGTTTATTTTTTCCTGTTAATGCGAATCCGCGCAAAATCTAATCGTGCGGGCTTTTAGATGGGCTCAGAGATATGATTAATGTCAAAAGTTCGCAAAAAAATTAGAGAAACTCATTCCTCCAAGATGCTAATTGCTATAGGTTTTTGTGTGTGTGTACGGATTTGGGTCAAAAATGAGTTAAGCTGACTCTCAGAGGTAATAAAGAAACAAAACTTTACTCAACATTCCTTCAGCTGCGTCTATCCTATAATTACAGCAAATGCTTGCTTCTGCACATATCTTAATACTATGATTTATAGGCGTGACGTGCGAGCCTATTTGATCAGTTTAAGTTTTTGGCACTTGAAGAAAAACTATGGAGTTCCCATTGTTCCTCACCTCTGGTATATTGCTGTTTTTGCATATCCAGGCAGATTCCAATCACGTGGCATTTTAGGTTTACTTTAAAAGAAATAAAATATTGCTCAAGCTATGCACAATGTTGAAATATCATCAACGCAAAATGGTAATTGATCCATCAGTTTCTCCATTAGGGTGGAATATGGGAAAAAATCTGGCTAAATTTTTGAAGCTGTGAATGTACACGAATGAGTGATTGTTCCGACAACAAGGTCGTTGCCGTAATTGCTCAGATCCACACAGACTCATATGATATGGATCTTAGGTTAATGCGAAAATAAATTAAATCTTTTTTTAACCATGGAAATATGATGTATATTCCATTATATTGGTATTTTTCCGTGAAAATTTTGTTTTTCCATTACTTTAAATCCTCCATGTGTGTTTCTATATTCTCGCATATTCTTAGTGTAGATGGACCCTTTAAACCAAGCTCATTGCTGTATATGTCTCATCCATACGGATGCAGTTCTCGTATGTAACAGATATGTTAAACAATTCAGAAGATGATGTCGTTGAAATCACATGTAATATTATTACGGAAATTTCCCAATCACCTTTCCGATTTCGGAGTTATTTCGTTTTAGTGTATTTTTAATCAGTCGCATCCTTTTAAATATAGTTCCACCTAATTTGTGACTCAGTAGGAATTTATGCGAAATTATAAAGTTTTTTCGATTCTGATTAGTGGACAGTTTTATTTTGTGGTAGTTAAATTATTCAGTAATAACATTGAATTATCTTTCCCCATATCTCTTGAATGGGTTCACGAGAAGTTAAAGACGAGAAAAATTTAAACTTGTTGACTGTGAAGAGGATATTGCAGAATTCGTGGAATTAATAGTGAAAGCTAGGATTTTTCCGTCAAATGGAATCTTTGGTATTGCTATGCGGAAGTTGTACTCTCTCCCGTGATAAAAACTATATTTAGCGCCCCAAGTTGTTCGTTCGATTTTTGATTTAGTTCGTTTCTTTTTTCTCATCCTTATAGGAATGCGAACTTCATATCGGGTGTTGGCATGTATCTAATTGGAATTCGCGCCTGCTTCATCTCTATCTGGAATTTTCTGCTCAATGGCGATTCTCATGCATCCCTTGACGAAATGTCAATGTGCTAAAGAATTGGCGGAAAGCGACCGGAAATATTTTTATTGATGTCTTTTGGTAATATTTTTCGATATTTTCCTTCACGGAACATTTTCACTTTCGGCGAAGCGTATCGTAATGTGCAGAGAAGTCATTCATTGAACTAATCGTGGTTTTCCAGAACACGTAAGGTGAAATTGCAGTGCAAGAATGAAATGCACCTTTATAGTAAAGTTCTATTGATTTTGATTGTTATAAAGGAATAATTATCACCTAGTGAAGGCCACGTCATCGCAATTATTTTTCAGATTTATTTTAATGAATTTAAATGCATAGTATTTATTGCTTTGGTTCAGCAATGAAAAAAATCAAGTTCCTAAAATGAAAATGAGCGTCGAAACCGTGGTCGGAAATGGAGTTAGATATAGAAGTGTGGAAATTACCATTTGTATCTTATATTTTGTCATGGATTTAAAGTATTTGATTTTTACCTTTCCTAATATCCGCACCTTAGTCCATTCATCGATTCAAGCCATCGACATTTTGTCCAATAAGTCGTTCACGGAGAAACCTTTTATTTGCCCAGCTGGAGAAACGGTTTTTGTCCTCTCTTCGAAAGTGCCGGCCTTTTGTCTCTGCAAGGTGACGCTCTCAATGCCGTCCTCCTCACTTCACCATCGACACTCGACTCCCCTGGCTCCACTCCTTCCTCTTCGGTGCTAATGACCCTCTCCTATGATATTTCATTTCCCCGAGAATTCCTCTGTTTTCCTCGTCCGGCGGGAGGGAGGGTCGAAGTCGGCCGACCCCTGGCCGTGCGTGCCCCGCCGAGGCACGCAACGCAGCAGCGGTCGTTTTAAAACGCCGCCCACCTGTCGTGTCCAGAGCAATGCCTCCCATCGATCGGGCTTGGATGTGAAGCTCTGTGTACCCGCCTTTTTCCCTCCTCCATACCCCCTCCCACTCCTGGTAGGTGAGGAAGCTTGTTCAATTAGTTGAAATCGAGAGGCTGTACTTGGCTAGGGAAATAAATATTTTCGACTTCATGGTGCAGGTAGAAATTTGTTGTGTGAAAGCTATAACTCAGTATAAATTGACGTAATTTTTGACGTGCCTTCATGGTGCAGGTAGAAATTTGTTGTGTGAAAGCTATAAAGCAATATAAATTGACGTAATTTTTGACGTGCCTTCATAGTGCAGGTAGAAATTTGTTGTGTGAAAGCTATAAAGCAATATAAATGGACGTTATTTTTGACGTGCCTTCATAGTGCAGGTAAAAATTTGTTGTGTGAAAGCTATAAAGCGATATAAATTGACGTACTTTTAGGCAATTTTTGACATTAATTCATAATGCAGGTAAAAACTGGTTGTATACAAGCTGTGCAACAAATTAAATTGACGTTATTTTAAGGATTTCTTGACTTGTAATAATGGAGGTAAAATTTTCTATATTCAAGCTATACAGAAAAATAAATTGACGTAATTTTACCCAATGTATGACATGATATTCATCTGACCTGTCTCGGTTTGATTAGTAAAGTAGTGAGGTATTGGAGCTTTACTTAGGTAACAATTACTGTTTATGTAATGGAATATAGTGCGGAAATATGAGTTGGTTGATTTTGGAATCAAGAGTGTTTTCTTTTAGTTTATATTTTCATCATGCGCTGAGCGAATGATTAAAGCACAGTAATCGCGGGAACAGTTTCCTCAGTTGTTTCTATATTAGTTGCACTGTCCACTATCAGATAGTTGACATCCCTTAATGCGCACGCACAAGGCATAATTTTCCGAGAACTTCACATAAATCTCGCACCATGTGAAATCAGAAATACCTCAGAGCTGCTAACATATGTTTGTTCTTTTCTTTTCCGAGTTCTCCAAGATAGGAAATTTATCCAAAATTTCCATCAATAACGCCGGCATTGCTTGTGATGATCTGTGAAAATGCGGTTTACCAAAATAAATATTAAAAAATAGGGTGTGGAAAGGTGAATCGTGTATTGGAAGCGATTTGAATATAGTTCAGTTGTAACTAATTATTTTAAATTTTCGGTGAAAAAAAAGTTTATCATTTGCTGTTACCAAAACGTATCTTTTTTAATTTACTGTTTTTTTCCGGACTCTAGGAAGTGGTACGGCGTCAAAATAAGCAAAACATCCAGGAATTTTCGGGGATCGGCACACATTTTGGAAGGTGATGGCATACCTCGTTCTGTTCGTGTGCCAAAACTCCAGAAAAAATATCCCTCAGAAGACTTTACGTACGACGCTGAGCCAGAAATATATTTTGGAATCGCTTGTCCCAGGTCTGATTTCCCAATCTCCGATCTCGGGTGCTAAATTCATCAATGGGAATTTTTCAAGCTCCATTATGACGCACCGTGTTTCATGTACTCGTGGAAATAAGTGAAACTAATTGATTTTCGTTGCCAAGACCTATTTCCTGTAAAATGTTTTGTTGTGACACGTAATCGCTTGAGATGCACACCACATTGGTTGTGGACCGAATTGGATTTATCCCCAGGCGAGACTCTGTAATGCCTATCCATTGTAAATTTCATTATAAAAGTCTTAATTAACTCATTATCGCCGCAAAATATCAATCCATATTATGAAACAATCGCCTATCTTTAAAAAACGAAAAATATTTATGTTTACCGTTATTTTTTTACGGGTGAAAAAATTCAACGCCGAGAAAAAATTTACTCATGAATTAACTCTTGCGGCAGAATATAGAAAAACTTCTGGAAAATTATTTAGTTTCTTGCGAAAGCATTATAGTGAAATTTTTTTGAAGTTTTGCACTTTTTCGCATGTCTTGCTTCTAGACTGTCTTTCGCGGATCCTGGTGGTTTATACATTATAAATATTGGTTATTGTAAACCTATTTTTATAAAATTGAATCAGTGAGCCTTTCAGGGATTCGAAATGAATATATTATTGCTGCCATGGCTCTTAAATAATCTATTTGATGCAATGGGAATATTTTTGTTAATGTATCGAAAATGTATGGTTGTGAATATCGTTCTATTTTTAAAAAAAGATAACTATATTTATAATAATTTAATGCCAGCATTCTACACTATGGCAGTGTAGATTGTACCTGGTAGGAATGTATGTTCATGGGAAATTGCCGACGCCGCACGTTGCTTTAGTCCTATCTCACTAGTGCATTAGCACTCGTACATTTCCATCCTCTCGTTTTCCTCGTGAGTGGATGGGACGCCCAAGCTCCGATGGCGTCACGAAATTTGTGCGTGGGCAGCAGGTCTCGCGGATTTTCGTTTTTCATTGAAGGGAGAGTGACCGAATGGATTTTTTCCTCCGAATGCATATTTTCCCTTTCGAACTTCAAGCGTAATAATGAAATTGCGGGTTTAAGTGGGAGTCAGTGACTCCATTTCCTGGTATTGAAACGGAATCATGGATAAGAGAAATTAGTTTTTACGCGGCACTAGGCATTGGATGATCCCCGTCTCGTCTCTTCTACACATGGATACTATCCCAAAAGCCACTTAAAAGGCCTGTGGCAGGGGGTGTTAGGACACCAGCCGTTTACACATAAAAAGGAAATGTGATATTACGATCAGCATTTATTAAAGTCCTTTTTGGTTCGGGGGAAAAACGAATTCCCAGGGGATCGGGCTGGTATGGTGGTTAGAGTGTTGGCTTCCCATCCCGGGGGCTCGGGTTCAAATCCCGGCTGTAGCGGTGGTTTTTTCAGAGACTGCTCGAACCCTGCTTCAACCTTTTGTGGAGGACATTTCAAGTGCAACACTCCGTCCGTCGGATGGGACGTTAAGTCGTGGTCCCCTTGGCGCCTTTCGTTAAGAACAGGCTAATGCCAACGCCAGGTTTCTTTCCACCCTTCCTTCCACACCCTTCCCTCATGGCGCAAGTGACCTCAGCTGTCGGTCACCTACTCCAAATACCATACCATACGAATTCTCATATCTATCCGTTCGGCTAAATATCTCCCTTAAATTATCGCTTCTGTCGGACCTGGAAAGATTAACGCTATTAAGAAAATTAATCTATTAAAGAAAATTAATAACTATTTTTGCATAAGGAAATTGTTTAATTAATTAGAGCGCAATGGAACAAAACGATTAAATATTTATTAATGGGACTTATGAAACTTTGTTCCATTGTCCTCCAATTAAGTAAATAATTTTCCATATGCCAAAATTATTTTTAATGGTCTTAATCGATTAATTTTCTGTATTTTCTCAAAAGCGGTTTTTATAAATGTTTGGCAGAAGTTTCTTAAAATAGTTCTGGTTTGATCGATTACATGATTCACCACTGAAAAGTAGAAAATAAAAATTAATAAAAAACGTTTTTCCAAAATAAATATAGAAAGCACTATAAGGTAAAAAAAAGCTTTACATCTTTCGGAGAATTAGCCGTAGGTGATGATTCGGTTTTGATATTAATATTGCGTGCCAATATTTACTCACCTATTCTTTATTATTTTACACATTTCTAATAAATCCAGTCAAAATCCACGATTAATTGAAGTACTTAAATCCCGAGTGATGAAATGATAATTGTTTAGGACATTTTATGCTTATTTTGAAAAGAGAGAGTTTTTAAATTAAAATTTTCGCAATAAATGGCGTTCGTTATAAATGTTTTTACGGAAATGACTTTTACAGCTCCATATTAATCGATTGAATGATTCAACGCTGAAAAGTGGGTATTGAAATGTTCAGTATTTTTAAAATTTCTCTTTCTCCTAAAAAGTATCAATGCTAAAAAGGTAACAAATGAGCTTTTCGTCACTCGGGTAAGGAATTGTGTGTGATGATTAGTTTCAGATATTAATATTACTGATGTATGTATGGTAATATTTTTTTAAATTCCTTTTTGGTGCATTCTTTTCTGTTTTTGGAAAAAGCGTTTTTTGATCTTTTATTTTATCCTTATTTTCTGGTAAAGGGCTGTTGCCCTGACACCCCCTGCCCATAGTCGCAGGGTAGCATGCAGATGTAGATTCTTGGGCCGCTTGCGGTTTGCCGTCTTCCATCCTTCTCGCGCGTTCCCACTATCTGCATTGAGACGAATGTTGCCGCCGTCTTGGATTTCGTCGGTGATCCGCGAGGTGTTGTGAGTGGAGACACCCGTGCCCTTCGCATATTGTGATTGCATTAACGCAGTTACCGACCACGGCGAAATCTATCCCACATCGGACATTCATTTAGCCAAACGCCGCGGCGCGCCGTACCTGACTAAGTGTCTGGAGCTACACGACGCCACGCCATTCGGATGGATAGTGTCGCAGGACGTGACGGTGAAGTGTTTCCCGCGGGAACGTTTTTGTGCCCTGAGAACTTAAATAATTGCCCACTCAGTGGCGTAGCCAAAGGGGAGTCCAAAACAGAATTATTGTCCTTCATAACAGAAAACAAAACATTGAAAAATCAGGAATTTACAAAATTTTTCTTTAACAAATTAAGTTTTTTCGACTATGAAAAGTGTTAAAATTAGTTTAAAACCTATTACTTCGTGCCTGGTTTTTCAAAAAAATTCCCCCCTGGTTTTGGACCCCCCCGAACGAAATTTCTGGCTACGCCACTGTGCCCACTTGGTGTTTCTTTATTTTAAGGGGCTATCATCTATTTTAAAGTCGCTACCATTGCAATGTTTAAAGCTCATTTTGCTTGGGGCATGTACTTGAACAATCTTACGTATCTACAAAGGCGCTGTCAGAATTGCGTTGTGTAAAGCGGTGATTTGCTGGAACGCATTCGAGAATGCGTGGGCATGAGAGGCAAACTGTTCTCATTTTGTTCGTGGATTCGCGCAATTCCACGTCGTCATGAGAAATTAATGCAGTTCTAACCTGCGCAATTCCGTGCCCCTTGTTAAACTGCCTGTATGCTAACATGACTGGTTTTCATATTATGAGTCATTTTCGTTTCCTACGATTAATATTCGTTAGCAATAAAAGACACTTCGTTACTTCCACAATTTATTTTAAAATTATTACCGGTTTCGGCTGTTACGGCACTATCAAGTGCATGAAAATGTACTTGATATTTTTATCTACTTGATAATAGAATAATAGCCGAAATCGGTAGTAATTTTTCAAATAAATTGTAGCCGTAACGAAGTGTCTTTTATGGAGCGCTTGCACGGCGTACGAACTTCAAGTTTCGATTTAAATACAATTAATGCAGTTTGTACGTGTACCTACTCGTCTTTTAGGTACGGGTTCAAAAACGTAGGGAAGTATTTGGGAGTTACGATAACTTCGAACCTATCTTGGGGAACTCGTATAAGAAGCATGTGTGGCAGAGTCCTGAAGAAGCTAGGATTCGTTAAGTGTTTTGTGGGAAGATTTCCAGATTTAAAAGTAAAAGAGAAGCGCTATTTCGCACTCGTCCGGCCACACCTTGAATATGCAGCGAGAATGTGGGATCCGGTACAGAAAGACTTTACCCGCATCCTTTGTCGTTTAAGCCGTGGGTATCTACATGTAGTTAGTACCCTGAAACAAAAGTTTTGCCAGGAAGCGGAAAGAGCTCCCCTATGAAAATTATTGCATTTCTAATATATGAAAAAAATAAATAGCATATATCAGCAATAAGTAATATATGCATATGGCCGATCGAGGAGAACGGACAAAAATTTGACAGTTAAAAAACACAGAAACACATAAAAAAGGGACACTAATAACAACAACTAGCAGACGTTTCAACGGGTTGGCCCGCTATCTTCGGTGCCGAAGGTGAACAATAAGTAATATATAATATTTATGTAATGATATATTCCTATGCCTTCAGAACTCCCTGAACGTATTCTATGAAAACTCAGTGCGATAATATCTCGGTTCAAAATCTATTTACCCACTTAGGTTTGGAGGAGAGGGTTGACACCTAAACCGTCTCTCCCCTTGACTATGCCCTTGCTTAGCTGGCTACTTTAATGGTTCCCGAATCTGGTCCTTGGACCGAGACGACAGTTATTAGGATTAGAGTGGAAGGGAGGAGAGATAGGCCGGCCGTGGACATTAGCCGCCTCCTAACGAAAGGGAGGGAGTGGACCAAGGCTTAGCATCCCATCGCTCGGATGGAGAAGTGCTTAAAAGTGCTCTCCTCAAAACACCCAAGTCGGATCACCTCCGAAAAAGTTCTCCGTTCGGCAGCGACTCGTTCCCCAGGAAGCACTTCACGTGGCTCCGATCCGAAACCCCCAACCCTTCCTTCCTTTATCCCGGTGCTACGCGGTGCTGTGGTCATGTCAGCGTTTGAACTCTTCCTTGACAGAAAAATCCGAAGATCCGAGCTTGGTGAAGTGGAATTTCTCCGCATTGAAAGAAGCACTTGCAATTTTCCACGATTATAATTTTTTTAATTCCGACCTAGGTTTCGATGTTACAACATCATCTTCAAAGTTTATCGTATCAAGGATCTCAATTGTTCATTGTATCAATATCTTCATTGTCACTATGCGTGGAAATTTCCTTGCGAGGGATATTAACAACTACTTAACATCTACACTGGGAACTGTTTGACAAAAGTCAAGGAGGGAATGCATGGTGAAATTTTGACTCCTATGGTGTACCCAGTGCGTTGCAGTCTTTTTGCATCGTCTTCGTAGTGATTTCAGTGTGTTATTTTTATTAATTAATATCATTTTATGAAGTTGTATTTTTTGTATTTTATATTTATTGTATTAACTTCACGGAGACCATTTTTCTCATTGTTATTGGTCATCACTTTTACCGGCTACGTGTGAGTAATGCAACGGGTTGCCAATTATTGATTGTTAGAGATATTAATCGTTTGGATATTCGCCAGCAGAAACTTGAGATTGAGCAAAAGTGAAACATGATATGTCGCTTAATAAAGCCTGTGAAAATATTCACTCTTTCGTTTTTTTCTTTGAGTATATTACTATCGTCATTAGTAGCAGCTTTCGGGATGAAATCGGTCGCGACCAAGGTGGGTACTGATTGGCTGCCTCTTCCTTTCCGTAAAACGTAATGAAGGGACATGACTCTCTATGCGTATTTTTTAGAGTTTAGTGTAGATACGTATTCTAAGGTTCACATTCTACGAAGGGTAGATTTGATAACTTAGTTTTATCGTTCTTCAGTCGATGAACTCAGGTAGTATAGGACTATCATTCTCTCAATAATTATTATCCGAACTCTCTTCGGCCTTAATTTTTTAGCTTATTACTAGATGGCATCAGTGAAGGCGGATGGGCGCAAGAGGAGGAAGAAGATACAGGAATGGCGCCAATCAAGTCATATTAGAAGAGTGATTTTTTAAACAATCAATTACGAAGACGTCTACATCGTACATTCTCGGAACATCCGTAATCCATGGAGCGAGGGGATCATAGACATGGCATGGCGTCTCTAAAGGGGCTGTGATCGCTTAATAAAGTACAGTTTGAAGGTCATATTTTAAATGTTCACAAAAATGGGATTTACCTGTATCTGTGGGACGTTGATCCACGCAACACGCAGCGGTAGTTGTGACCGTTCTCTGCTTCTTACGGATGAGAAATGCTCTTGGCTCTATCTTGACTCTGGGCCTTCATCGGTGCGACAGGTGTGGCTTCCTCGATTGCGCGGTTTGTTCCATTCTCGCCGCACGAGGGGTGTCTCCCTCGTTGCAAGCGCCGTGGGAGAGGCGATCCCCTCCTCAGCCCTCCCCATCCTTCGTGCCGTGAACAGCCAAGCGGCCAACCTCCTCTCGCTAGCTGACGCCGCTGCTTTTCACTACTGTAATCCCCCCCCCACCTCCTAAGATACACAAGCCTAGGCCCTATATTTCGTCGGGTGTTGAAATGTTCGAGACTGCAGAATGATGTGAATTTGATGTCATAATTACAGCAAAATGATGTAATTTTGACTTCGGAATTACTGCAAAATGATGTAATATTGACGTTAGAATAACCTTGAAAATCTCAAATAGCATTACTCGAAAATGAGATTAATAGAATTCGCGACAAGTCACTCTAGAAAAATTCCAGGTTCCTCCACGTCAAACTGTTACGGAATAGAACATCAGGACCTCAACTGGCATAAAGATGTCTCTTGCTGTATCTTTGTAAGTTTAGGTTCGTGTAAGTTGAAGGGTGACGGTCGCTGAAGGGCTCCGTCACGTTGGTACTTAGGGATTATGTCCCGTGAACGGAAATGTTTCGATCGTTGTAACTTGCACATTTGTAGGTTTTTATTCCTGCGCGTAAATGTACTCAACGGAAAATAGTTATTATAATTATTAATAAATTGGCACTGATAGTTTTGCAAAGTTATTGTGTATCGATGAATAGGAAATATTCAATGAATGCTATTCGAAGAGGAAAATAAGTTAATTTTGACGTAAGAATTACCGCACAATTATGTAATTTCGACGTCAGTGAAGTGTAGTGATGTGAATAATTCACGCGATCCACGTGGGCGTCTACATTTGGATGGAGAACCGTATGTAAGCGAGGGCGGTAATGTTTTACTTGTCGATGGCTAACTTTCCCCTTCCATCACGACCATTTCCCTCCGTTCATAGCCGAACATACCCACTTCCCATGTCTTCCCACTAGGGCCTTATTTCCCTTTAAGCCGTACCCTCACCTGCAGTCTCGATCCGAACTCTCATGTAGGTTATGTCAGACTCATAATGAGCTTCGCGATGCCTACGGAACGGAAATCGTGACGTGAAATGAAAGGCATTTGGATTGGTCACAACCCTTTGATGATTTCCATTCGGAATGCCATCATGTGATGCTTTTTATGGTAATTCTAGGCTAACATTTTACATTCATGTTGTCGCGGCATTGTTTCTTTGTTTTTTAGTTTTCTAGTGTGTTCAGTGCCTCACCAAGTAACCATGTACCTAGCGACACGAAATTATCCCATAAAAGGCATAACCTAAAATACAACTTTCTTTTCACAAATCGCCTCAGATGTATTGCTTCGATCCCGAAAACTGTTTTGCCTGAGAAAGAACGCCTCTTTGAATAGGTCGTGTGTGGATTCAAGTTTCCGGATCTGCTTCTTTGAATTTCGCTATGACGAAGGAAATAAAACCTTTGTAATATTTCGCACAATTTTTCATCCAACCGGTTTCGGTACCATTATCGAGGGTACGTATCCCTCAGGCAGCTGTATCCTTGATAATAGTAAAGGACGTGCCGAATCCGGTTGGGTGAATCAAATTGTGTGGACTATCACGAATAATTTATTCCTTTCAAGTCGCAAGGGAGGAGGAATTCTATAAAAATTCAGGTACGTCCGGGCTTCTTAAAGATATTTTAACGATCCCAACAGCGAATGCTCTTGACTCTTGGTAAGCCATTCTCGGATGGGTTCAAAGAATCAAGTTAAGACTTCCGGCTTATTATTATTTGTTTCAACGGAAAAGCGTAATTTTTTCATGGGCTGAATTGCAACCCTCTCGATTCTTGGGACTCTTGGTAGGCCGCTCTCGGATGGGTTCAAAGAATCAAGTTAAGACTTCCGGATTATTATTATTTATTTCGACGGAAATGCATAATTGTTTCATGGGCTGGATTGCAACTGTCCACAGCGTTCCCATTAAACGTGAATCGCTCCCCTGAAAAACCTCAATCTGGTCCTGAAAACGATTGACCGTAGAGATAGTGAGCGTATTAAACATCTATTGAGATTTATTTATTCAAAAAAATTACAATTTCGTTTATTTAAAATTAATATGACCGTTTTGATATGTTTCCCTGTTCGTTTATTGGTTTGAAATGATCGATATATAAGCCACTCTCACTATAATGTAAATGCAACTTGCTGTTTCACTTCAACTGTTTTCACTCAGGATTGCACAAGGACTACCATGATACCGTCACATATACCATATAAAATGGGATACGCTCCCCATTCCATAAATATAACTTAAATGCGAAAAGTGTCGTGGTATTTCCACTTTGATATAGGTTGATGCTTGTGGCTCGCAGTTAATATAGATTGTATATTGTTATCGAGCCCTTTTCTGTTTCTTGCTCACAACGGCTGAAATCATCATCCTTTGTGGTGTTAGGCAATACTTCTTGAGTCGTTGGCATCTTCTCAAATGTCAGCTTCGCTCATGGTCGTGATGTCTATCAGCACTGCACCCATCATCATTCTTAAGATTATGAATGTATACCCCGTTCCTCGGATAAAAGGGATCTGCACGCGTGGGATGTATTCATGCATGAGTCATGAGTAGAAATGGGCTTCATAGAATCTGGGATAGATGTGGCATGAGCTTTTAACTGGGATTAAAATGCCTCGCATCATTGTCTTTCGGTGTTTTTGGGCTCCATGAAATATTTATTATTATTATTATTAATGTCACTAATATTATATTCCACTTTCTAGCCATGTAGATGAAAATATTTATGTTTGTGTACGATGCTGAAAAAGAACGTGATATGAATGTTTTCCTTATGTTTGGGATATAGTGGTCATTATAATCTGTCTGGTAATGGTGTATTTATAAACGAATTAATGTTTGTATTTCTTTCACCAGTAAATTTTCGTTATTATTTGAGTACATTTTTTGGAGTGTCTAAGTGATTTTCAAATTGAGGAACAAAGCATTCATCAATTCTCCATTAAATTAAAACTTTTAAGGCGTTATTAGCTAGTGCAAAGAATTTATTTTTTTTCATTGATGTGGTGAAATAATGGGGAATGGATATCTTCAAGAGCAACGCGGGGAAAATCATATTAGAACTCCACTACAATTTCAGGTCCGACAGAAGCGATAAATTAAGAGAGATATTTTGTCTAAACGATAGGTATGGGAAATTGAGTTCGTTTTTCCCCGAACGGTGAAAGACTGTGATGGCTTGGCGGAATTTCGTTACAGCATTTCCTTTTTATGCCTAGACGTCTGGTGTCCTTGCACTCCCCGCCTCTCGCCTATGGAGGCGGCTTGCGGTGTAGTGTGTTGATGTAATTGTCCGTCCCTCATTTCAGGGTAATTTCCATAACTTCGAAATGATTAAGATAATGATAAAAGGGTTCTTCCACGCGGTGATGATACTCAGCGCAATAGCGGTTTCTTTGAAGTGAACATACGGGAGTAAATGAACTATCACATTGTATAGAATGCTTGACGAACTTAGTGTTTTAGTATATTTTTTAATTACACGGCTCTAATGCTGGTCACGCCGCCGATGAATAACTGCTGCAATGGTCACGCCACCTTAGGTAGGCATATAAGGTAATGCTTCATAATCTCCCTCTCTCGTTAACTGTTGGTCAGCATGCGATGGGTTTTATGTGGAGCTGCCGACAGTTATTTTTTCGTTATAAGCATTTCGTTATGTCCTGGGTACGATTTAATGAACTTTTGTGCTAGAAGCTACCCAGGTTTCAGACCTAATTTACTGTAGGGAGTTTTTTTTTGCCGGCACCCTACGTACGATAGCGATTTTAAATGCTTCATAATTTACTAAAAGTCCCCTGTAGACTTAACGAAACAAGGTCACGGAAGGCAAAGGAACATGATAAGTAAACGAAGGGTGAGTTTCTCGCGCAAAACACTAGTTGCCTGAGTTTAGTGTTTATTTGTCTTTACTCCTGAAATGTTATCTAATTTTAGAGCCTACCTATGATATTCGTCAAAAACCGCTACGGGCGTACAGACAGTGTTACCCAGATGTTAAGCGAATTAGGCTGGGAGCCGTTGGAGACTCGGAAGCTGCGCGCTAGGCTTAGATTGCTTGAACAATTAAGAATGGATATCTTTAAGAGCGACACAGAGGACATAATCTTAGAGCCGCACTATACTTCCAGGTCCGATGGAAGGGATAAATTAAGAGAGATTTTTTGCCGAACGGATAGATATGGGAATTCGTTTTTCCCCCGAACAATAAAGGACTTTAATAAACGCTTGTCCCAACCTCGTTAGAGCACTTCTTTTTTTTTAATAGCTGTAAACGGCTGGTGTCCTAACACCCCCTGCCACACGCCTTTTAGGCGGCTTGCGGGGTATTATGTAGATGTAGATGTAGATTCGCCTTGCGCGGACGTCGAATGATCGTGTTGGTAAATTAGTATCTGGAATACTTAAAAGAATTTTGGGATAAATTCAGATTGATTAAGCTATTTGGTATTATTCCGTTACATAAAGCGTCTCTCAACTAGCGCTCGATCACGTCCTGAAGTCATTGTTATTCGGTGGAAAGCGGTGTAGAACCTGTTATCCTTCCGAGTCATCGCGTTTTAAAGTTTTGCTCTTGTCAAGAAAATGGAAATCGGCCAGTGAGATTCCACGCTCTTTATTTCGATCGACCTTGTTTATATAGATTGCTATATTATTGTTAAGTAAGTTCTGAGAAGAGAGTGAAAGAAGAGAACTCTTCTAAAATCCTTATGGAGAAGACAATAGGTTGGTTTCCTATTATTTTTTATTGCCTAAATCGAAAGATTATATTACCCCTGGAGTACGTATTTCACGCTTTTATATTTATATATGACGATATCTATTTTTCGCGATTAAATGAAAAGTGAAAATTTTCAAGCGCGCGAAAACGCGACGGGTAAGTATGAATGCCGGGAAAGCTGCCGCAAGTGAGGTGACCTTGGGGCGAGGCTCTGAGCGCTGATACGACGCAGGATGCTAGTAGGTATCAGAGTACCATACTAGCTGGTAGCGCTAGGCTTAAATAAGGATTATTAATACCTTATCAAACGGAGAAAACTTTCCGACCTTAGCCAGTTTTAATAAGTGATTATTAAGACATGTTTCCCTGAGCTCTGTGCCTCATGCATGCATTGGTAACCTCAGACGATGTAAAACTCCTATCCTCTCGTGTAGAAACTAGGTCCCTGTGACGTCACGTGGAGTGGCATCGCATGGGCGCCAATCTGGCCTTTTTCAAATGAGGATAAAATTGACCCTTGCCATTCGTCTAAACAGGTATTTTTAAAACCAAATAATTTGTATACTATGAATATGCTTATGGTGGGTAACGAATCGCAATCAATGCTTTTCGTTTTCTTTGATGAAGGAAACTACCCTATAATATTGTCCACTTTATGAGATGTGATGGCCTGATGAAAACAATCGTAGACGGACAGGTGGAAGGTAAGATGGCCGAGAACGCCCACGAATAAGTTACATAATGCTTGTTAAAAGGGATATAAAACAAGAAATACATCACAATGATAAGGCTGGCGGAATGGAGAGCTGTGTCAAACTATTCTTAGGATTGTTGACTGATGATGATGTTGGTGATATAATTGTGCGGTACAACTTTACTCCTCGCTATTATCAACACCTTCCTTGTGTACATTAATCTCGTTACTCTTCTTCAAGTCTTCAGAAAGGAATAGCCCTGAATGTGCGAATTTGGCGCGAATCTGACTTAAGCTCCATCGGCGCCTACCGATACCCTTCCTGAGGTTGTCGTAGTTTTCGCTTTGGTATTATTTCGATTTTTTTCTTGTACAACCACAATTTTTGACACGCGGTCGTAACGTTTTTATACCTCATTCTCGTTTCAGTGGCCATTAGATGCGTGAGAAGACGCGGGACGAGTTGTTTTAGTTTTTTTTTAATATATACGAAATACCCTTAGAGCGATCTATTGGGTGTTTGACTTGGTTTTAGTATTTCTCCCTTGCATGCACTAAAGGAAAATGTGATGCTACCACAATTAATGTGCGCGTTCATGGGATATGTCGGGTCTCATTAAGTATATATGCAATATCAATGCCGCTACGACATTATTTTTTCCCAGACCTACTGACCGTGAGTCACAAACTAAGTGAATGCGCGGAAAGCCACGTTCATATTGATCTGTTGTTAATTCTGGGCATATTTCGGTAGTATTGAGTAAACATCAGATGAATTATTATAACTGTCTAGCGAAATCGCGGGTAATTCTGTTTTGGTATTTTATTTTTCTCGGAATGAATTTTTATACCTTTCGTTATTCGAATCTTTTTCCCTGATTTTGTAATCATCGCTAAATCTAGCATAAAAGGATGGATCCTTGACATTATTTGCGAATAGTTCATTCTGCTACTTATTTAAAAGATTGATGTTCAGTTTTAATTGTCGTTTAGTCAGTGGTCCCTCAACTAATATATGCAGAAGCATCATAACGCAAATGGAATAATCATTCCGATCTTCAACTCCGCTTTTTGATCGCCGATACTTAAAAACGTGCACATCAACAAATTTTCTCTTCGCCTGTGTTATCCTCTACACAATTTTTGCATGCGAGAAAGCTCTTTCACGACGGCGTTTTTTCTTCTATAACGGAACCCTTATCTACTTTATTTCCGTCGACTGGATAAACCGCAATTTTTTTCCTCAAGTCGCAGAACTTGCTCTATCCTCCCAACTTACGTGCATCGTAAACTATCAAGGTCCGCCTCTTTTTTTTACCCCACTGAGTGAACACGTTTTTATTTCTGTCGTCCGTCGAGACGGTGGATAGCGTCCATATTTGTGCCGTGATTACGGCGACGGTTCACGGCGTGTTCTCTCTCCCGTGCTTAGCGTGGATTCTCGGGATGGTCACTCGCTACTCATTTCATGGACTCGCGTCTCCTGAAATGGCGGAACTTTCGACTCGACGATTTAAAATCGAAACCTCTTCATTCGCATCGTTTCGACGGACGATTGACGTACGCCTCGTCTGCTCTTGGCCTGGAAGACCTTTTTTGGGGACTTCTGGCGACCCCTTTTCTCTTGTACCCTGTCTCCTGTTTCGGATGTTCTGCCAAATTCGGTTCCGGATTTCTCTCGCATCTCGTCTACGATGTTACAATTAGTTTCTTACGGTATAACCTACTCTTTTAAGTACTACATTCATGAGATAAGAATGTTATCCTGTAACGGCTACTAGTAGGTTTATCCTCCATTGGCATTGCTGGCATTTCTGTCCTATTAAGGTTGTCTACCTGTCTCAGTTCCAAATGAATGCAAATGGCTTGAATGATGACATGATGTTACTCATTTATTCTATTAGGAATGTTATTGGTGAAAATCGCTCCGAGGAACAGTACAATATTTTTGGCTGATCGCGATTGTTCGCGGCATTCGTTCCCGGAGACGACCGAAGTCAGTCGACGGTGGAGTAAATATTGTGCAATATTTGAGGAGATGGATAAATATCCTTGGGGGAGATTCCTCCGAAGAAAAGACATAACGGAAAATAGTAAATTTGTCAGGGCAGTATTCTCTTTGCAGTACTTCACAGTCATGTACGAGTTGAGCATGATAGTTACCTTTTATAGCAGTCAAATGCTAGGTTTGATCCAGGTCGGTCATCTACATCTACGTAATACCCTGCGAGCCACCTCTAGGGTTTCTGGCAGGGGGTGATCAATCACCAGCATGCAGCATGCAATTGGACTCCCACATGCACATCACACAGTACAAAAAACGTCACGCATAGTAACAAATTATACTACCACATGCTGTTAGAGATAATAATAAAATTAAGAAACATGCATTAAGTTTTACATAGGTCAGTAGGCTACACTACAAGTCATGCAATCTATTTTTGAGTTCTATCGCTGCCGTTATAATCTCTTATTGGTCGTGGAAAAAAGACATTCTGAATCTGTCTGTTCTACAGAGTATCTCTCTTATTTTATTTATATGATCTGATATTCCGTAGTATGTTGGCGTCCGTAACATATAGCTAACTTCGTTAGAAAAGGCACTGCTCTTGAATTTATCTAAAAGGTTTTGTCTATTTTTCTATCTACGGTCCGACAGAGATTCCCATCCGAGTTTATCTAAGAGGTCAGTTACCAACTGCCGGAACCGTGCTTAAAAGTTTCAATAGATCGAACGATCGAGAAGTTTGATTCTCGCAGCATCCATGTGGCGTTGTGGCGTCCGTAACTTGGTCCGCCCTCGATTCCTTCAGCCATTTCCTCCATTCTGCTCTTTCAGTGTTAGTCCGACCGCGTGACGGTGACTCATCGCTCGCGCCTCCCAACGCCCTCTAGCAGGCGTGTGTGACAGTGCCTCAATACTTTTCGGGTCGTCAGCATGTTCGTTCGCGATAAATATAGCGCAAGGGCTCGGGCTAGTATCAGCCGGTCGTCATGACGCGTTTTGATACTCTGTCGCTCCTTACGCGATTCGTTTTCGGCAGCGTCTGTCGTTGGGAGGCATCTATGCATTACGTGAGGCGTTTAGGGGGGAAAGGGTCAAGCTGAATCTCGCCCAATCTCACGTGGGACAGAGGGGGGGCCATGGCAAGTATCGCATATTTTTTTCCCCGCCAGAAACAGTTTAAAATTAATATCTTAGTAATAAGTTCAACAGATTTAGGCTTCAATTGGTGGAAGTTAGACATATTTTAATAAATAAAAGATCGCAGCACTTTTCCACAATTTTTTTGTCTTGGGTCTTGTACTTGAGGTCTTGTACCAGATGATGGGTCAGTGAGCCGAAACGCGTTGCACGCAGTAAACATTTTGTGGAAAAGTGTCTTTTCCACTAAAATCTTTTATTTATTAAAATATATAATTAATCTTAAATTTTATTGTTAACTAATCTTAAAGAAAATTAATTAAAAAATCAATGACAAATCCAACGCAATGAAGCATAGATTAGCGTATTTACACTGAGAATAAACATTTGAAATAATTTCACGTGAGATTAGAGGGTAGGGAGGGATCGAGCTAAATCTCATTATATCTCACCAAAAAAGTGGGGACCAAAACCGCCAAAATCACCTCGCGTAATTATATTACGCCCCCTTACAAATTGGTATTCCATGCGTTTTCGGAAATAAATGAACTTCTCCCGGCCCACAAAAGACTGAAATCGTTACTTGGGATCAACGTTTTCGTTTTAAATGCCATCGAATAAAATGAATCCTATTTGAAATTCAACCGGCCTCGGTGGCGTCGGGTTTAAATCCTTGCCTGCGACATTACAGGTTGGAATCCCGCCTGGGTAGGTTGCCTTTATCCAGGACGTGGATGTTCGCTCTCTGCGACCCTGCGAGCCACCTCTAGGGTGTTTGGCAGAGGGTGGTCAATCACCAGCATATGAGTGTATTCGTATACTCCATGCTGCCAGCTCACTTGTCCACACCCAATAGTGTAGCTCTCTTTTATTCTCCTTTTTATACAGCTACTTTAATTGTATCCTTGGCGCGTAATCATTAAAGATATGTCAATGATTAATAGAAGTAACATTTGTGCATCCAAAAATGTATGTTAGCGAAATCGTTGTCATTTTTGGAAATAATGTTTTTTCCTAAACAAAAGCAATATTTCTGTATCAAAAAGTGTATTTTAGTGAAATAATTCTGTAATTTTTGAAAATATTTATAGAATGCTGTGTTATGTGAGCTGTCAGTTGCGGTAGGGCACGATCCATTGCGAATGTATTACTCAATGATTCACATTTTAATGCGAGGGAAAAACAATGAAAGTAAAAAGACTTAAAAAGTCAGAATATTCAGGCGTTTTCGTGTGGAAATGTTACATCACCGTCAATAGTAAATTGAAACGTTTCGTCAAAAATAAGTGGTAGATTTTGATTGAAAATAAGTGCTAAATTTGTCCCACGTTTACCTTGTACGACATGAAATATCATGTCATGAGTGACTGAGGAGTTATATTAGTCACGGCTTTCGGGCGTTCCTCCGCGTTGTGTTGTCCATAGGAACGCCCGCGTGGAGGCTTCAATGCGCGGAATAACGCCCGAAAGTTGTGGCTCATACGGAGAAACGCCGGGGAAACCGACTGAGAAGTTAGTCGAGAATGAGAAACGTATGAAACGGTGGCAGGTGGTGAAAGCTTAGGATACGAGGAGGGGTTGATGGTGAAACGTCTGCTTAAGGGATGGACAACTTCAATCACCACCCATCAGCCGTACACGGGGAGCCAATGAAAAACGTCCTGCTACGTTGTGGAGAAGCGCCATTTATCCGGAACCATGGGAAATATATGAGAACACCCGTCTTACTCTCCTTAAGCTTCACCGACCATCTTTTACGAGTGTCTTCCTTTATGGCGACTATGGAATAAATGGTCGCCAACAGTAAGATAGCGGTTTATATATATTTCGCTGTTTACGTCCATTCTGCTGAGTATTGTTATAGTGAAGGGCTTTTTGAAAGAAAGGGAATCTGAAGCCAAAAGTGCGAAAGCGAAGTAAGGAGTAGGGCGAGGGCGCCCAGAAAGTCTGCATTTCTTAAATGTTGTGGTGGCAAGCGAATCAACTTTACGCACGGAATTGTTGAGGCCTTTACTTTGTAGAATTCCATTATATGGTTGGAAGAAAATGGCTATGCTTTTCTACAAAACACACATTTTATTGTCGACTAGTTTCGGTACACTGTACCTTTAGCTGGGTTATCATCATTGTATTGGGGAAATTTTTACTAACCATGGCTATACCATTTCAATATTCTTCATATATGGAACAAGTGAAGAGAGATGTGAAAGAGAAGAAATACGTAGGTGTGAAAAGATTAGCTGAAAGGAGAATAGAGTGGAGAGCTGCGTCAAACCAATCCTAGGATTGTTGACCAATGATGATGATGATGAAATATTATTGGTACGAATGAAAATATTTTTGAAATTTCAAAGTGAAGTATTAATAACCGTACTACTATCTAGAGACCAGTTCATACAATGAAGATGAAGAGTCAAATACTTCGTAGTATGTATATAATTACAAGTTACTCAGAGGTGAACCAAAAATTGGTCTCTTAAGGTAGGTACATACAATCCTGTGCGATAACTTCAAAACATTTGTTGCTCTAATATGGGTCACGACGCGACGTTAACTTCTGTATTTGAAGAAACAATTTATTGCGTTTCAGGAAGATATGTGTTGGACATAACCCTGAGTTTGATGGTGAGACATAATCATACATGATTGCGTGTGCATACTGCTCTAAAGACTTAGGAGACGAATCTCGCTCTCATAAATTTAATTTAATTGATGCTCAACTTCTCAGAAGTTTTGTATTTTACGACCTCTGATCCCAAATGTGTCATTCTCTTATAAGATTGGACACTTTATGATTAAATATAGCTATATTGTGTCCTAGAGAAAGTTGTCTTTCACGGTATGGCCCTCTTTCATGAAGCTTATATGCTTGACTGGTTGCATTGACACCACTGGAAAGTTGAAATTGTGGACGAAGGCTGGAAACAGCTATGTTAATATTCGTAAATACCTCGATTGAGGGTGATTTGTAAAGTTGGTTAAGTTAGGTCGAGATAAGATTGAAGGTGAAGGTTAGGCGATATAAACGACCTGAAATTATGTTATTCCAACCTCATTTAGACCGTAAAAAAGAAAGCGATGTCCCTATTGGGCCGTCTATGCCGGGTAACATGTAGATGCTCCGCACGGAATTTTCTCCAATCGCGAAATCTAAGCTAGCAAACCGGGACGGGGCTTGAGCCAACCAACCCGGTTCCGATCCTTACGTTTCATGCCGAATTGTTCTGATTCCCGAGTCTTTTAGAGCTATGGAACTGATGCTGTTTTCGTCTCATGGAATCTGTGATTTCATCCTGAATCCCGAAAGCAATTCGCGGACGGAACTTTATTAGACCAACCCGGTCTCAATCCTTAAGGCCTTGTTTCACGGTACATTAACACTTACGACTTAATTTATGAATGCATTAATGATTTCTGTGCACTGGAACGGAACATGTATGAATGCATGAACCAAATTAGAAGAGGATCTTTTTTCTGTTCATTGGTTCGCACAAGTTGGGTGGTTACAGGGTGAATTTTCGTGTTCATTCACGCGTTCATACATTTATGCATTAACTCGTGCATGTTGATGTATTGTGTAGCTAGGCCTTTACATTTCACGCAGAATCTTTCGGATTCCTGATTCTTTAAGGACGATGGAACTGCTGCGGTTGTCGCCTGATGAAATCAATGATTTTATCCCGAATCCCGCTAGGGACCAGCGGACGGACTCGTAAGTTAACCCGCCCGGTCCCAATCCTTACATTTCAAGCACCGCCTTCGCAAGTATGCCCTAAACCCATCCCGAATCCATGTCGCTATCCCTGAACCCTATTTACCAAATTATAAAATGCCGTGACTCATTTACAATTTAACTTACAAAAATAGGCTCCTGAAACGATTTTTAGCGAAAAACCCAAGAGACAGATTTTAAACTGGGAACTTAATTACTAATTATTTGGTTTTAACAATCCCAGTTTAGACGAATGGCAATGGTCTATTTTAACCTCATTTGAAAAAGGCCGGATTGGCGCCCATGCGATTCCACTCCACGTGACGTCACAGGGACCTAGATTCTATGCAAGTAGGGTATTAATAATCCTTATTTAAGCCAAGCGCTACCTGCTAGCAGCCTGCATCGTAGCGGCGCTCATAGCCTCGCACCACGGTGGCCTTACTCGGTGGCGGCCGGAAGCAGAATGACGTCACACAGGCTTTACCAAGCATTCATACTTGGCCGTCGCTTTTTCGCGCGCTTGAAAATTTTCACTTTTCAGTTAATCGCGAAAAATAGATATCGTCATTTAAAAATTTAAAATCGCGAAACACGTACTCCAGGAGTAATAATCTTTCGATTTAGGCATTATAAAAAAAATAGGAAACCACCCTATTGTTAAATTGCAGAAAAAAACCATGTATAAAGGCAAACGTGTGCCGGTTTCGGTGGTACGGGAATAAATAAATTACATTCCGTTCGGGTTCCCGAGTCTTAAAAGAGGATATAACCGCTGCGGTTCTGGAATTGGTGATTTCTTTCGGTCCCCAGGCAGCCCTCATCCTCAAGCTGTCACTCGGCGTACGTATCCTTCCCTTCCCCACCCTGCAACCTCCCCTTACTCCACCCCCCCTCCCTCGGGGCTCCCTTTTCCGCTTATCGAAAAGCGCAAGTTGGCTGTGCGACGCGGGCGGAGGGAAGGGAGATTGGGGGGCCGCGAGGGGGCGGGGAGACAATGCATTCCCTGTGCGCGGGAGGCGGCGGGGAGGGGGGGGCCGTCTTTTTTATCAACTCCACCCCTCCGGCCCCCCTACAACCCCTCCGGGCACAATCCATCCGAGCGGAATGATGGCACAGCCATCCTCTCAATCGACTCCGCGTCTTCTTCCTCTCCCCTTCCTTCCTCTCTCTTCCATCTTCCTTCTCTGCAGCAATCGTCCTTCCCACGCCCCCCTCCTCCTCCTCCTCCCCACCTCCGCTTCATCCACTCTTCCTTTCCTTTCGTTCAAGAGCTTTCTCCTCGCGATATCAAAGTCGGAGACGGAAAGGGTTGTCGAATCGATGGCAGGGGGTCAGGGCAGATAGTGGTGACTCAGGGCATGTGCTGCTGGGGACTTCTTTCTCCTCCTCATCTACTTCGGTGGTGAATTTGCTGGAGTGGTGCCTAGCAGGGGCGCAGCTAAGAATTAAGGCTGGGTGGGGGCTTTAGGCTCAACTAATACTTTGGGGTATGGTATGGTATTTGGAGGAGGCGACCGACAGCTGATGTCACTTGCGCCATGAGGGAAGGGTATGGAAGGAAGGGTGGAGAGAAACCCGGCGTCGGCATTAGCCTGCTCTTAGCGAAAGTCGCCAAGGGGACCACGGCTTAACGTCCCATCCGACGGACGGAGTGTTGCACTTGAAGTGTCCTCCACACAACACTCAAGCAGGGATCGGGCAGTCTCTGAAAATTCTCTACTACTGCCGGGATTTGAACCCGAGCCCGCCGGGTGGGAAGCCAACACTCTAGCTACCACTCCAACCCGATCCCTTAATACTTAGGGTTGTGGGGGTATTGCATACCCGTCAGGGTAAGCCTACCATACCGAAGGTCATGGATTTGAGTCTCGGCTGGATAGATTTCCCTTTCCAGGACTCAGGAGTTTGTTATCATCTGTTGTTGTTTTTTTAAACTCCCGATGTAAAGGCCATATTTTGCTGTTTTGGGGGGGAATTAAAATAAAATTGCTCACACGCTCTGTCCATATAATCTTCATCATTCATCTTATCAGAATAGGGTAGTTTCCTTCGTCAAAGAAAACGAAAGGCATTTATTGCGATTCGTTACCCACCATAAGTGTATTCATAATACACAAATTATTTGGTTTTAGTAATCCCAGTTTGGAAGAATGATAATGGTTAATTTTAACCTTATTTGAAAAAGGCGAGATTGGCGCCCATGCGATGCCACTCCACGTGACGTCACAGGGACCTAGTTTCTATATGGCTAGATAGGACCAAGGGCTACCTGATAGCAGCCTGCATCGTCGCTGCGCTCATAGCCTCGTACCAGTGTGGCCTCATACGGCGCAGCCGTAACGAGAATGAGGTCAAACGGGCTTTTCCCAGCATTCATACTTAGCCGTCGCGTTTTCGCTTGCTTGAAATTTATCACGTTTCATTTCGCCAAAAATAGGTATCGTCATTTTAAAATCTAAAAACGTGAAATACTTACTCCAGGAGTAATAATCTTTCGATTTAGGCAATAAAAAATTAAGGGAAACCACCCTATTAGAAGTAGACGGTATGAAATAAAAAAGCTATATCAGTAACCTTTAATTCATCTTTCTCGTTTACTCGGAATATTGTGATTTTATATTATTAATCTACCAGCATCACAAATGCTTTTATTATATTAATATCTCTCGGTTATGCCACAGCGGGGCGTGCCAGGCTATATAGTGTTTTTGTATAATATCGATGACGTAATATGTTGGAGTATAGCTTTATGGAAGTACGTAATTGATTGAAAGACATCGTAAGATCTTTGAATATGAATCGCAGTTTTTTATTGGCGTTAGAACTGCTTTTCTTATTCGAATGTGGCATCATGCGATGGAATCATGCTTGACTGGAAAGAGTAATTGGTTGTGTGAGGTCAGAGGGAGCTGGTGATGACGTCGGTGGTCACAAGGAAGTTTGATACAATCTATTTATGTACTCAATTTACATCCATGACGAAGGCGCTCGAGTATGAGAGGCGGTGACATCATATTACCTCATGCCTTACGTTTCTTCTTGTCTCACCATTCTGCTTACACATTCTCCGACAAATGTGTTCATGTCAAACTTCGGTCATGTGAATAGTGGATAATAGCACACCCAGGAATATTGGTCCCAAAATCAGAATTTTTTCGTCATTTCGACAGAAATCTTAAGGAGCTTTCCCCGGACTGCTCGCGCCTTACAACTCGTAAGTCTCTTCTGGTGAAAATGTTGTGTGACTTCATTGGCCCGAGTTTATTTTGAGACCAACGGCCTACAGTAAAAGAGGGATACCCGTTTACGTACACCATCCAAGGTGTCATAGAGGCATAGTGTAGATTCAGAATAGACTTATCGAAATACTTGCTCAAGTTCGGAAAAGAAAGTTTCGACTTTGAATGGGCCTTATACAGCTATTATTAAATACTCAATGCAATCAAAGGTTTTACGTTGTTAACTTCGTAGGAAAACGTCATAACTATGATGTTTTTAGCGTATAGGATTCATCTACGTCTTAGTTTACGTAATAATCTGCGATCCTCATCTAGGGGGTCTGGCAGGGGTTGACCAGTCACTGGCATTCAGGAATTTTTTCCCACTAGATGCGTATAAATTACGGCTATTGCTCTTTGGGGAACTTGCCTTTTTGAAGGGATAAGGAAGGAGGGTATATTAACAAATCACACAAATCGTTTGAAAAGAAACAATACCTAAATATTAGTGATTTTTCACACAAAGTCGTTAAATACTGCGCCAATGGAAATGTATGCTTCTGTCAAATATTTATTAATTTGGAACGATTACAAAATTTGCTAACTTAGATAGATTCTTATTCGATCCGTGTGCGGAGAATATGGGTGGTGGATAAGGAGTGTTCATGTTGAAAATGAGATTTATTTTGCGTAAATTATTTCGTTAAAGATCGGATCTAAAATAATTCGCCCTTGGCGGCGTTCCTGCTGCGCGTGAGTACTGACGCTGCTTCGACTATCTTTCGGCCACTTCCGTCATTTTTACGTATCTGGCGCGGGCAAACATTGGAGGTGATTTTATCATGGTTTGGTTTGTTTACTTGGGTGAGCACAGTTAAATGTGGCAAATCAGCTTTTAAGGAAAGCTAGCTGGTCGATAATAGTAGAATTATTTCGGACATTGGTTTGCGGTTGAAGGAATCTTTGCGATGAGAGCAGCCAACTCCGGAGGATACGAGTTTCACGTACCGGCCACTATACCTGCCTTCTCATGACAGAATGGCTGGTGTGTTGGAAGTACTAACTTAGAGCACTTGCCATGTTGTTGAGTATATCTAGGGTTTCTTCGGAGTGAGCTCAACTTTAATAGGGTAGTTATTAATTCGCAGAAAAAATGATACCTGCACTTATCCGATTTTGCACACAGATAATAGCAGTTCTTGACGAATCACACTTTATCGTGCTATTTTATTTTATTTATTATATTATTATATCTCATGTAATGCTTCCCGTCCATGATTTTCTGTGGTGGTCTCTTCAACCGGTGCGATGTAACGAAAAAGTTTCATATTTCTGCTTCTTAAATTTTTTACAAAATTTGTAGACAGTAGCATATCGATTATCATTTGGAATTCGAGTCATGTATTCGCTTCCAACGCTTCATTCATGGAATTCACATGACAGGGAATTCGCATGTTGAATCTACCGTTTTTTTTCCCAATCCACATCGGTTTCAAATTTTACGATCGAACTGCGGGTTGACACCCCCTGTCACATCCGCGCCTTCACTGTGGACGTGGAAACCACCATGGCGGCTAGAGAAGTTGCATGATATAGTTGTGGTTTCATCACTCCCTGCGATTCCGCTGCCTAAATGTTACATTTTACACGCTTTTTCTTGTCTTTCTTCGTGTGTTTTGCCTGTTTCATCGATTGACTCTTATAATTTATTTTTAACCCACTTCCTATTGTTGTATTGGCTTGAATTTTTGCTCTTTTGCTCGCTTCTATTGTAATTACAACATTCAATAATTATATGTTTGAAATTTTGTGCCATTGTGCTTTAATTGAATTATTAAATGTCCCCATGGAAAATAGTCGTAGATTTGCCTCAAAAGGTGGCGTTAGTTATATTTTTTTTTTCAAAAATTTCACTTACAGCTTCGGTTTAATCGGTTTCATGATTCACCTCTAAATTGTGGAACATAAAATGGAAAAAGATTTTTAACTTTTTAATATTTTTTAAAAGCTTTTCCCAAAAACCGTATATGCACTAAAAAGTCAAAAACAAGCTTTTCTGCGCTCGGAGAGTAAATCGTGGGGGCTGATTATGTTTAGATATTAGTATTGCGTGGTAATCCTTATTCGCCTATGAGGACCCTCTACAATAATTTTTCGTGCATATTATGCTGTTTTTGGAAAGAGCAAGTTTTTAAATATATATATTTTTATTGTATCTACATTCCTCTTTATCTCCCTGCACTGGCCGCTCGCCTGTCCGTACCTATCTTCTGCTTTCCCTCCCCGACTGCTTCTCTTCAATCTCCTCCTCCCTTCCTCTTTCCACCATCTCCCCTCCATTCTCATTCCCTCGGCTCTTTTCCGCTCCTCTTGAGTGACGCAGTACGTATATGTCGGCTGATGACGTCATATCCCTTCCCCTCTCTTCCATTTCGTCCCCTCCCTTCCCTTGCCTCCTCTACCCGCCCTCCCCTCCCCATCCCTCACTCACCCTCCACGACTATCTTCCACACGCTGTTCACATCCAAACACACGCCGCGAACGCGCTCTAGTGTTTAAATTTCTCCCCCCACCCACCCAACCTTGTGTTCGTCGGGCCTGCAGAGTGTAGATCTGGCGTGTGTGTTGGATAAGTGTCTGCCGAGCCTTGGTTACGTATGAAAAGGTCGGAACGCGTGGACGATTCGGAGGCGTAACTTGTGGCGTTTGAATTTTGGGCATGGCGGCGATGGTGATGCTCACTCACGTATTCGACGATCAATTTTTGGGATTGCCCTCTACAGCTGAAACGAATGGCTGTATGTTCATGTTACTCTGGACATTCCTGTTATTTCCGCACTGTTTCACTCCCACTCTGTGCAAGATTTCTGTGAACTTTGCCATTTCGGGGATATAGTTTAAAAAATCGATTTTTGTTTCAATAGTTGTATTTATTTTCGCAGTTTTGCGATGCCTTGAGAATTATTCTTGGGTTTCCTATAAGGACATTTTCGGTCGCAAGTTCATGGTTGACGTAGAACTGTAGCACTGGTGTCATGCTACCATTATTGATTAAATCATTTGCCGAATATTCGGCCATTTCGGTTGGCTTTCGATAAGAGACTATCAACCCAGGATAAGTAATATTTTTATATCCAAAGCAGCATTATCAATGGCAAGCCATTATATGTCCAGTGACTTACGTTGCTACGTTCCAGCGATGCTTCAGCGACTAACTTTGACCATGGCAAGTCACTGAAACATGTACAATGAAAGGGAATTAACAATTATAATAAAGACGTCGCTGAACCATGTGCAATGAAGGAGCATTAACGATTGATGATAGAGACATCGGTCTATCGATATGAAAATACTGTCTAATCCTTGGTGGATATCACAATTGTCAACGGCTTCGAGTAATCGTTACGTACCACAAGCCTGTTTCTCACTGTGTCACAACGCAGGGCATTTTATCTCGGTCATCCCTTTTTTTTTAGTCGAGCAGTGAAGTTTGCCGATGACGAATGAGAGTGATCCTTCAAGTAGACCGGTTGGAAGCTACCTTTGTGGTTTTTAAAGTTGCGCTGCTGTCGACGTGAGAGTGGGATGCTGAAGAGAATGAAAAAGCCGGGAGTCGCCTCTCGCGTTGATGTGTTCCTTTGCGGAAAAACTGGTCGATTCGAAAAATAAAAATTGCGGCCGACATTCCAGAGGTTCAAAAGGGTAGAAGAAAACTTTCGCGAGCGAGGTTGAATGAAAGAGAGATGTCATTTCAACGTGGTAGCTGATACGTGAATACCAATGCCACAGTTCAGGTTTTAGTATTTTATTTTTCACTGTTGCTTACGCGTTTTACCCATATTGCCTGTTCAGAATGGATCGCTAGGGAACTACTCGTCTTCCCCTTGTGTCCGCGACATTAGGAAATATATGCGCATTGCATGTTACGAAATGTTAAATGTGCGGGATTTTTAAAATTAGGAACGCCCGTTTTCTTGATTTGAGGGAATAAATCTAAACACCTCCTTAATAAATCGTCAATCGAAGGTCATTCAGGGTCCTTCATAGTTATTGTAATTTTTTCCCTAAAGAAATTCCGGATATTCTTTTCAGGTGGTCATATTTTACGGCAGTACCGTTCCACACCTGTGATACTCGATGTTTCCCAAATAATTAAGTCGTAGTATTACCCCAAGTATAGTCGTGGGTATCTTTGTATCATATCTAGCTCAGTATTATTTTAGTAACACCTTATTTTTAATCGAAAGAGCTCGTTCAAGATGATTTTTTTTTGAAATATTAACCCAAAACTATATTTACTCCTCGAGCTGGATAATACCATATTGCTTCCTCCAACTGCTGTGCAATCGTTACTTACAACTCTTCTGGATCAGGTTAAATGGGCCTGTAAAATTTTACGTCGCCGCACTTAGACTTGTAAACTCACAGTCATGCGTTCCACGCGGATCGACTGAATAAAGTCTGTGGTTCTCGGAATCGCGCTGAAGAGGGCAAGAGTAGGGAATGCGTGTGTATGTGAGCGTAGGAGGGTGGGGGATTGTGCGAGAGGGGAGGGGATGGAAAACCTCCCCTCCGACCACCTACCTCCCGTCCTCCTCGGCGAGCCTCATTTCCCCTCCATCGCCTCTTGGCCCCTCCATCGCCTTTCGCTACCTCCCCTCTCTCGCCTTTCGTTCCCTCCCCTCTCTCGCCTTTCGGTCCCTCCCCTCCGCAGGCGACTGACACCGCACCATTAACCGAGCGCTTTGCCTCCGCCTCGGATCTTATAGCGAGACGCGGCAGAAGCTTTGGTGATAAGTTTCTCAATCGAGCCCGGGCACCACCACGCACTCACACACACGCTTCCCCGCGGACTCTCTCGTGACTTGCCAACAACGGGGGCCTTCCACCATCCCGACGGACGGAGTCGTCTCTGCTGCATCTCGGCAGAACAAACGGAAATAGCTTTAACGGCGGCCGGGGCAGCGCCAGCGAGGCGCACTGGGTCGTGGGCTACGGAGAGTGGGGGTTTGGGGTGTCTGTTTTTGGCCCCCCTTCCCTTTTTATCCCTCCGCTCAGGTGGCTTTTTGGCGCGATCTTTTCGTTTTCCACCGCCTAATCGCATTCGCAAGCTTGAATAAAGCTAGAAATAGTTGATATCCCTCCCCCCAAACGAATCCAGAATAGATTTCACCGCAGCTTCGTTCAAGCTTTCTTACAGGCCCGTAGGTTCGAGGCATTATTCATGTCTAGTAAAGTATCTTTTAAAGGATATTCATTGTGTTGCCTCGCACTTAAGTATGCTTTACTCTAATCAGCACAAGATATGAGTTAATGGGTGTACAGTGTACACTACACCAGAAAAATCAAGTCATGAGTAAGACGCTGTCTCTGGAACTATGGGCACCATCAAAATGTTGGCTTCTCAGTGCCTTGTACATCTAGATAATACCTTGCGAGCCTTCTCTAAGGTGTTTTGTTGTGGGTGATGAATCGTCATCATGCAGCTTACAAGAGCAACCTACACGGTCACAAGAATGCTACACATACTAACAATTTATACTTCCACCCACATTCATGCAAAGGCAAAAATTGCCAACTACATATGAAGGAAATCTACCTATGAAGCTAGAACATCCAAAATATGATGTTAGAAATTCTAGGAAAATTCAGAAACATGTATTAAGGAATGCATAAGTTGGTAGGTTTCACTACAAGTCAACTATGCATACAAACAACATATTGCTGAGTCCCAACGCTATCGTTGCAGTCTCTTATCGATCGCGGAAATAACGATATTCTGAGTCCATCTGCTCTACAGTCCATCTCTCTATTTTATTTTCTTGGATAGAATGTGCCGTACACTGCAATCGGTTGAAAAGTGTTACGTGATTCAGTCACATTAGCGGAACTTATTGTACTTAAGCTTAACATCCCGGACTTATTATACTTAAGCCCTTTTTAATGTAAATCTTATAATTTATGGAATTTTAGCAGCGATAGTTTCAATCACTCTTCTTATTATACTTTTGATTTTTTTCGCAACACACCGCACAAATCTTTACCTTTACTATACTATCTTAGTCGAGAGAATAAAAGTTCTCAAGCCAACAGGGAAAGGTGTTGTCTTTTCAGTATATGTTCCAAGGGAAAAGGGAAGCCAGGAAAAATTCCATTGTCAAGTTCAACAAGAGTTCAATGGGGTGAGCTTATAGTTAGAGTACTTTAGATTCCTTTGATTTTTCCATTGTAGCATAAGTCCTGCAAGCTGTCTTGAAGGCATTGGACTAGCGATATAGGAAAGAATATGTGAATGTGATTTTTTTCGGGAAACAATTTGGTTTAATTTCATCGATTATTTGATCAGCGTGCTGTCGTAAGAAGCAATAATTATTTTATTTTTACCCTATCATGTTGAAAAATGTTGGGTTGAATATTTCTGAAGAGCGAATCTATTGGATAGATGCTGAAATTAGGTGGCAAATAAAACGAAGGAAACACGGTGGAAATTAATGTTGTAATCATGTTTCTAGCTTCTTTATGGCTATCAAAAGCGACGTTCCATGCCTAAGTTTTAAAGTTCTGTGCTAGGCTTTAGGATATGTCATTCAATCACTTGAATCATGCATTTGAAGTTGATTTTGTGAAGCCTAGTTAGACAGTGTAAGCAAATTGTACTGAATGGCTTAAAGCTGACAGAGGAGTGAATTCTCACCCCTGTAGCCATTTGAAATTACGGTCAAATGGTGGGTGTTTATCACTCGAGGTTGCTGTGGTCTTCTCACAAGCAACATTAGCTTACTACTGAAACTGATACGACCTACGAAATAATGGCCCACATTTTGGATGGACTAAACTGGAAGACAAGGGACCTTTTGATGCTATGCGCCAACCTCAGATTACTTGCAACATTCCGGTCACTAGAGATTTAGGGTGAACTGATCTAGAGTGACGCGAAATGGGTCATATTCCCTTTTAAATATCTCGAGAACTTTAAGAAATGACAAGATGAGGGAGAAGAGTTTATTAAATTTTTAAAAATTCCTTTCAAGCGATCCTAGTAAATGCAACACGAATAATGTAGTATCAAAATTGCGCATATCATTTCATAACCGCACAAAATTAATTTTTTCGAGGTAATATTTTTACAAATCCCTCCTAAATAAGCTGCCAGCTTGCTGGTAACCCATACCTGGTACTCGAAGCAGCGCGTTGTATTGTGAGAGTCTTTTGTGCAATTCGATGCGATGTGATATTATATTTTCAGAGGAATACCTTCCAAGGGAACGCAAGTGGCTTCTCTTAGGGCTACTTCTGTAAATATGCTAGCCGTTTCTAGCTGACATTATGACATTGTGTTAGTGGATTCTATGTCATATGTACCATTACTGTTTCTTTAGGGCTATTACATTTATATAACTGCAAAAATTACAGTTTTCTCTGGCAGTGGCGTAACTAGGAATATGCTCTAGGGGAGGATGAGAGGGGATGGGCGAAGGGCGACCTCCCACCCACCACCTTTTCGGAAAATTTCGGAAAAATGACATGCCTGCAAATACATTTTACATCATTTTAGCACTTAAAATTTGGGTTTCATTAAAAGGTTACGTTAAAATTTACTATAAGTCAAAACTAAACAATAGTTTTGAATATTATTTTCATTTCTCTGAGGCTTTGGGGGGGATCTATCCCCCTAATCCCCCCATAGTTACGCCACTGTTCTCTGGTTTAAAATGTGAAGCAGCGGGCTGAATGGTCAAATATTTCCTTTGTAAAAACTATCATCATTTCCTAAAACTTCACGCACAGTAAATCATTATTATTAGGTTTCCATTATTTTATACATATTTGAACATCTTTAGAAGATTGAAGAAAAGTTGATGAATTAAAGGAAGTAAATAACTGATTAGTTTAGTAGAGAAGTAAAAACACGGATCCAAGAGGTCAATCTTGTCACTTTCTTTCAATGTCAGGAATGGCAATTACTGAGGGCCTCAAAAGTAAAACCATTGGTATACCTTCATGGATGACCGATTATTTCAATGATAATTTAATCTCGGGGGAGAAAAGTTGCAACGACATATGAAAACCGTTAGCATGGAATCAATTTTCGGCCTCAAAAGTGAGTAGGTTGGAATTTACGATTACTAAATTTGCCAAAAATGAGTTTGGGAACATCACTTCCATAAAATTTCATTATGCCTCTCTTTTCTAGTGCTTCTAGTCATTCTTCACTCAGATTTGGATTCGGCGTGTTGTAATTTGTGGGAAATTCAGGCAAACTTTCGGAATTCTCGAACTCGGAAACTTTTTTTCGGAAAATGTTGGATCTGGAATTCGGAAATTTGGACGAGCGTTGATCCCTAACTAGTTCTATGCTTCTTTAGAGACACGTAGAACATCGCATTACAACCGCAGCGTATTATTAGGTCCGGCAGAAAAGATTAAATAAGATAGATATTTTTAAGGAATAGTCATCGGAATTCATTTTCACACGTACAATAGAAGACTTTAATGATAGGTTAGATTGAACCCAAACCAGGCCATTAGATCACACACGAAGTCCATCAATTTTATTTTTCTTTGTTGGCTTGTAATGGATTATTTGGAGGTGGTGACCGTCATTACAATTTATTGGCCAATAAATCGGCGCGCAATATTGTTTAAAATATTGGGCGTTACGTATCGTATGACGCGTATCAATGACGTGTATTTCTTCTTTTTTTTGTTCTACCCTGTCATATATTTAGTCGCATTCAATAAAATCAGATGTATTTGTGACTTCATACGTTTGTATTGCTGTTAATTATATATACATATGTATTTTTTTTGTTCTACTCTGTCATATATTTGGACGCATTCTGTGAAATCGATGCATAATGTAAATCTACTTATTCTTGTAATATGTCTGACTCTATGATATTTATGACCATATATGTTCCTAAGGGACAAACTTGTCCCGGAATAATAAATTTCATATTCTGTTCTATTCTATCATATTTACACCAATATTGGCCGAAATAGTATTCTAATGTCCCGCCAGAGAACGCCATTGTATTTAAATGATTTTACTTTTTATAAGCATTCGTGTGATTTGTACGCTTCAATCAATAGTGAAACAACTTCTTTCTTCCAGATTTTCAAAAGTTTAAGCGAATTTTCGGAACAACACCAATGTTTTACAGCCAAACTGGATGTTTTGCTAAGACCTTCTTGTTTTTGCCACTAGGAGTCAACCAAACTGACTTCTGATTGGAGATTGGGCGCGAGAAAATAGAACCTGTTCTAAATTTCAAATTGGGCAAGAAATTGTCCAATATTGTGAAAAGAATATTGGACTAGAAATTGGTGTGTCAGTTGGACCACAATCCAATACCCAATGGATTGGCCAATAAATTGGGAAGTGTCATATGAGCTTTAGAGAAGGGTAGCGAAGGAAGGGTGGAGTCTGCATTACCTGATCTCAAGGGCGCCAAGAGGACCTCGGTTTACGGGCCCATCCGGCGGACGGAGTGTTCTGCCCTCCACAAAGCAGGGATAAGCCAGTCTCTGATGAATCTCCGCCACTACCGGGAATTGAACCTAGACCCGCGGGGTGGAAAGTCAGCACTCAAGCCACCACACCAACCCGATCCCCTTTTCTGGTCTGGTATTTGGAAGGGAAGACCGGTGTTTGAGGTCGTTTGCGCCGTCAGGGAAGGTTAGGGAGTGTAGGCAGGAGAGAAACCCGGCGTCGGCATTAGGTTGCTCTTAACGAAATACGCCACGGGTACCAAGACTTAACGTCCCATCCGACGGAAGGAGTGTTGCGTTTGAAATGTCTACCACACTACATAAAGTAGGGATCGGAATAATTCTTCTTATGAGGTGCTTGTCTGATTTTTGTCCGAGAACAGTCTTAAAGAATAGAATTAGAATAAAATAACACCTTTCGGAGATATTCAACGTAGAAAATACTTTTGGTTTCCTAATCACTTGCATGATGTACAATTTGGTATTGTAAAAAGGTTTATTGGAACGTCAATTAGTCACGTGAGTTCAAAATAAGAGGTTTTGACACGCTTGAAGTGCCCTCCTCATGGCACACAAGTAGGGATCTGGTTGCTTATGAAATCCCTTTTTCTTCATTCTTGTTTTAAGGCCTGTTTACACGGTATAACAACCCGTACGAGTGAATTTGCTTGAATGATTTTTGTGGACTGGAACGGAACATGTACGAATGAATGAACCAAATTAGAACAGATTGTACATCTATATAATACCCTGCGAGCCACCTCTAGGGTGTTTGGCAGGGGGTGATCAATCACCAGCATGCAGCATGCAATATGTTTCTCAAATGCACACCACACGGTCCGAAAAACGTGATGCATGCTAACAAATTATACTACCACATTTATGCAAAGGCAAAACTTGCCGAATACACATTAAGATAGTATCCCAATAAAACTAGAACTGTTTATTCATCTATTTTCTGTTCTTGCATTCGCACGAATTGGGTGTTATATGGTGTGTTTTCGTGTTTAATCACGTTCTCTTACATTTAGACATTAACTCGTACGGTTTAATGCACCGTGTAAACAGGCAGGCCTTTGCAGTTAGTGACTTGACTCCCCGCCGCACGCCTATCGAGTGGCCTCGTAGGATAGCGTGTGAATGTGGGTTCGCCCACATCTCACGTATCATTAGCGCCGAGAACTTTGAATACACTGTGTATCTAATTGTTGCTCGGTGCTGCACTGACTCATCCGTCACGGGGCGTAAGCTTCGAGTTGAGCCTTCCCTTTGCGAGCGCAAAAGCGGACTCTTTCCTCTACTTTACGACCTTGGCGCCCCGTTTCTTTTTTTCTCTCTCTCACTCCTTCCTTTTCTCTCTCTCTTCGTTCATTTGTTTTGGTCGAGAGCGGCACCACTACCGCACTTAGTGCGCGGGGGAGGCCGGAAGGGGAAATTGAATGGACGTTCGTTGGCTGGGCGTGGCTGCCGCCAGGGCCGTGTGCGGAAACGCGCACCCATCCCCACTCCCCATTTGGTGCCGTGCGCGGGGGCGGGCTAGGGGACGTTTAGGGGGGAGGGAGTGACGTGAATGTAGAGGGGAGTGCGTGTGCCCTCAGAATTTATTTCTTCGCGCGTGGACTGAAGTGTACATTTTTTGTCGGGCTAACATTTTGGGGTTCTTTGTTTCTTGCACTTGGATCGTCCATTTCGAAACTGCCTATTTGTCGCAATAAACTATGTGAACGGTTGTGATCATCTTATAATTCGTATTGAAAAAAAATATTAATCCTTCTATTATCAATTTTATTTCCCTCGTTTTGGAAATGAAGCTATTATGCTGTTGTAGTGATATAGTTATGATATTTCGGAGCTGTTGGTAAAATGCTTCAGAAAGAAGAGTTGGTTAATATGAGCTATAATTCAGTCCCTTCATGAAGATAGTTCGTATGCGTATGATGTGGGATGTTTTCTGTTAATGTTATGACAATTTCATGTTGGTGAAATCACGTATTAATTCTCGAGCTAGCTCCTGCAGAAAATATTACTTTCAGTACAATTCCTCGGTCAAAAATAATATTTGTATGAGCTGATAATATTGTGAACCACTTTTTTCAGTCACCACTTAATGAGTTCCATAGTCCCCTAATAAGAATGTTATATTTTGGAATTTCTGAGAATGTAATTTTTAGCGGAATTCTGTTCGTACGAAAATGAATTTGGGAAAGCGATATTTCAGTCTTACGGTGAAATTTGTTGCGGTGAAACTTATAACGAAAATTCTATCGCGACGTAGGTAAACTATACAATCTGTTGTGATCATCTGTCATTCGTGTTAAAAATATTTCTGAATTACAACAACGTTGTTGTTCGTCGAATATTACGCTCGGAGTCAATTCACAGCCGACGCGAAGACTGCGTATAGTACCGCCTCTCCTCCCAGAAAATTATCCTATTGATGCTAGAAATGTTGCAAGGTGTGCCCATCCGTGGCGAAACTAGTAATATGCTTTGGGGGGATGAGATGGCATAGGGCGGGAAATGTTTTGAAAAATGTCAAGCTTGAATTTACATTTTACATCATGTTGGCACTAAAAATTAAATTTAAGCAGATGCAGTTATTATATTTCAAATCTAGTCAGTATTTTTAAATAACTTTTTTTATTTCTCTGATGCTTTGGTCGGGGATCTATCCCCTCATCCCCATAGTTATGCCACTGGTGTCCATTGCAAAGTGCGATACTTTGCTTTGACCCGCAAGCATAGTTTTACTGGCTGTTGGCAAAGTTGTTCAATGGGGATATTTATTATCGACGGGAATAAATTTCTTTATCTTTTCAGTCATTCACAGTAGTTTGAAAATGAGAGCCTGCTACAGCTGCTGCCTAATTGCGAATTTAGTCACGGCGTTCGAGCGAACTATTCGCTCGCTCCAAAGAGGAGGAAGGGTCATGCTGCATACCACACTCTATGCTTGGGCTCGAGGGACGACTGACGTCATTGAATTTTCCGTAAAATGGTTATGAAAGTCGATATTTCGACGCTGATAACTCGGAATAAAGTCGGGAGGGAATAAAAGAGAGCAATTCATTTTTTTCCGAAGGATATCGGAATCCGCAATTTTTCGGAATTGGGGAACGGGCAATGATGGACGAGCTGCATATTTCTTGAAAATGTATAAACCACGAGTATTACGAAAGAGGATCCTTAAGTCGATCACTGGATGTGTTGTTACCCACCGCGCATTTTAATGATTTTACAAAATTCACCACTCGCGTCGCCTTCGTTAATAATGTTCTTGATAATATGATACATTTAATTCATTGCTTTTCAATGCTATACCTCGAAATTTAAAATACTATACCGAGAAATATTAGAAAAAAGTGGATCACAATGTTCTCATCACCCCCTCCGGACATTTCTGAAAACTTATTAAATACGAACTTGAGTGACAAATCTAATCCCCTTGATAAAAAAACCATGAGAAATTAGTTTTTCACCTGAAGTAATGTTCGCCAGTGGACTGCATAGAGGATGCCCAATTCCATTCCATAGAAGGCTGATTTCTGCTGCCAATGCGGTCGCATTTTAATCGGTTCTCAAAAATGTCCATGGCGCGGTGATGACTATTCGATTTTTTCCAATATTTTGCATCACTAAGTTTGTAATTGCGAGGAATAGCATTGGAAAGTTATGAATTTCGTAGATCACATCATCATTTGTTTAAATTTCTGTTCATACCCCTAATTATAACTTATTTCCCCGTGAAACTCGGATCATTTTGTCCGTCAGCGACACGAGTGGCGACTTTTGTAAACCCATTTAAATGCGCGGTGGGTGACAACACATTTAGAGGCCGACTTGAGGATCCTTTTTTGTATTATTCGTAAATTTTAGTGTCATCTCGTAATGCACATTTGTGTTTTCACTCAGCATCATTCACAGACCTTGGTCGTACTGAGAAATGCATTTGCTTTGCAGCATTTATTGAAACTATGGAGCGCGGTGACAGTGTTATTTTTTTTCAAATTAGTAGCCTAAAAGTTTTAAATTATAATGAATCCATTTCACTGAAGTTGAACGTGCCGAAAGATGTCTAGACGTTGAAAATTCTTTTCAGCATTCAACCCCTTGCGCTGTAATGACTCTTCATGAACTTTCGATGCCTAAATGCGCCGCGACGAGCGTATCTCGTCATCGGATTTTCATAATTTCAGCACTGTTTAGAGGAACAATATAATTATTTTGAAAGCTTGACAATGTTAAAACATACATAGTATACATAAATAATTCATATGTCTTGAAACGTGGTTCATTGGGAGGATTAAAATGATTTTATTCGAGTAGCGATAGCTGTCTTCTCCATGCATATTAATCGCATTTTATTTCACGGTTGTACGTTGATTACAAGGTATAAAATATCATTTTATTGCCCACCATTAAAAAGAGAACCACAGAAAAAAATAAATAGAGAATAGGAGCACGATATTCGGAAAATTAATCGAAGGGGAAGGGGTTAATGAAACTATTGAACGCTACGACTGTGTTATTTTTTTTACCACATTAGTAGCGTTGCTTTTAAATTCTAATAAGGATGCATTTTTCTCGCACTGTATTACCTGCTGAGCATGGTGGCTTAACCTTTTGAGTGCCGGCTGCTGATTTTAAAGCCCTACTGAAAAATCCAGCCATTTTTACAAAATGTGTACATTTTTTGAAACATTAGCATTAAAAAGATATTTATATCGATGTGTATTTCAGTAAAAATGAGACTTTTCTCTTCTTTATGAATGAGTTGAATAACATTTATTGCTAATTTTTAAATATATAATTTAACAATGAAAACCTACTGTTTTTGAAAAATAAAAAAAGTTGCAACATATTGTACCGCCATATCATGCACAACAATTTTTTATTACACTCAATTTGAACTATTTAAAGCATTGATACCATAAAAAGCATTGTTCCAAGCAAAGCATTATAAATCCTGGATGACAAAAAGGGTCACTGCACCCTCAACCAAAGGTTTTTTCCGCAAAAGAATTTTCACACCAAGTGGCCTAAGATAAGGTTGCCGGTAGCTGCAGAGGACTTTTCGTCCTCAAGACATTAATAGAACTCTTTTTCCATCGAGGATTTTATTTTCGAAATAACAGAACAACTAAGCAGCATAGTGGAAAAGTACCACGGGAGAAATATTACGGATTCACGCGTACAAAGCCATTAAATAGAAAGACGTAATATTACGTCCATGGCAATCCTCACAAGGATTAGTAGGACGTAATATTACGTCCATGGCACGAAAAGTGTTAAGTTATCATCGGTGTCCGCGGACTGCTTGTCCCGCAGGCTCGACATTCTTTTGATAGACTTGCGTTGGACGGAGTGAAAGAGGTCAACAATCAGGCCATGCAAGTTAACTGGGATTAACCGATCCGATGTCCTCCAGGTCACTGTATGCGTGGCCGCGGGCAATTACGATCGAAAAATTGGACGGAAGGCTGCTGAGTTCAATGGAGAGGTTGTTGACTTGATTGTGATTCATTGAAACTGTTGATAGCGCTGGAAATGTTTTCATTTCGTTGAAGTTGAATATATTTGCGGAGCCGGGGAGACTTACGATGTTCTGCTTGATATATTGGGGCGTAAAAAATGTATTCCTTCTTTGTGGAAATATCGTTTGCTCTCCGTGATTTATGACATCGTATAGAGTATTTTTCATCGTTGTAGATATATTTGTGGTAAACATGCCATTAGAATTAATTAATGCTTCCGTAAAGCCATTTAATAGAACATCAATATCTGTTATTATCAACGTACGTCATCAACTGACGTTCAATTATACCTTATAAAGACAACAAATAGCATATGATGCAATTTCATCAGGGGCTCTGTAGTATTCTCTACGCTGAATATTACTCCTATTTTGGCTACTAGTATTGCTACGTCTGAAATAAATTTTTACCGATTGTAATAAATTTTTTCGTCTTATCCTAAATTTTGTTTTTATGAAGTGTTAGTCTGATTTTTGTCAGAGAAGAGGCTTACAGAACGGAATTAGAATGATATTAGACCTTTCAGAGTTATCCAGCGTAGAAAATACTTGAGTCCTTGATGAATTGCATTTTATGCTATTTAATGTCTTAAAAAGGTAACGTCAGTTGATGACGTACGTTAAAAATAACAGGTTTTGATGTAATATTTAATAGTTTTACGGATGAATTAATTAATTTAATGGGGTTTTAGAAGAAAATGTAAACTTATAAAATGATCATTTTTAAACTGTATGAAAATATGCTTTTTTAATGGAGCAGGAAAACATTTGTGGTGTCTATAAATCTCGTCAAAATAATATTTTGGCGTTGGTCGTCAGCTGTCGCGTCTGCGTAACATCAGCGTCGGAAGTAGCGTTGAGGTACTCAGTGTTTTCAAGGAAATACTCTATTACTCTAGTTCGTATGGGAGTCTATTTATCATCTTCGGTATTTTCCGGCTGTCTGATAATTTTTTCGAAAAAAAAATTCAGTTTACAAGGTCACCGCACACGTCACAAAATAGGCTTGGCACCGAATGGTTTTGAGCGAGAGCCATGTGTGATAATATACCAACTGCCGAATTTTCGATGGAAGCCCCTCGCAGGTGGCCCAACATTTCCTGACTATATTTATTGAGCCGTTGTCTAAAATAAACTGGAGGAACTTTGAAATTCAGACATTGTGGATGTTTATTTCTGTCGCATACCATAGTTGGAGGATTTTATCATCGGGAGGAAATTTGGATCAGCTTTGTTTCACTGCCAAGGCGGGTTAAACTGCAGATACAGGAACCAGCCTGAATCCGGAGCAGATCTCGAGGGTCTCAAATCTCTTGAAAACCGCAGACAGTGCTAGAAATTTTTGTCAAAGATGATAAGGAAACTAGTAAAATTGACTTAAGTCTCCAAGTATTATTACTGTTACTATACTACTAACTGTTATCGTTGCATTGAAAAAAGCAAGCATCGTTATTAATCTATACTTTGCTGCCTGAAAGCAGTTGTATCTTTATCTGTTTCTCACATGATGCATTTCGCAAATTATTTTTGGTATTCTCTGGTTTTTGAGTTTGTTTCTTTAGTGACATTGATACTAATGTGAAACTAATGATTATGTTTGGAATTATTGAGTAATTATTGATTAAACCTGGTAAAGAGTTTTAAGACAGTGAATTTAGAAATAAAACATCTTAGATCCATGATCAAGTACATACCTCCGTGAATAATGTTTTTAATTTCACGAAAAGAAATCATAATTTCCACCTGCTGTAAGTTGTTGAAAAAATATTTTGCTCTCGCGACTGAGAAACTAGGAAATTCTGGAGATTATTTCACACTGAGCTACGTTTGTTATATTTGGTACATCAGCCAATATGTTGTTTTGATCAAACGGGCCAAGTTTGTGCACGCTAGAGGGAGAAGGGGAGTTTTGTTTTATCAGGATGCACTGTGGGTTGGCCTCGAGGGTAGGCGAGTCTGGTGGATGGAAGATTAGTAGGGATCGTGTTGGTATGTGGCGAGTGTGTTGGCTTCCCACCCGACGGGCTCGGATTCAAATCCCTGCGGCGGCCGAGAATTTTCAGACTGCCCGAACCCTGCTTGAATGTTGTGTGTAGAACATTTCAAGCGCAAAGCTTCGTCCGTCGGATGGGAAATTAAGCCGTGGTCCTCTTTGGCGCCTTTCGTCAAGATCAGGCTAATGCCGACGCCGGGTTTCTCTCCACCCTTCTTTCCATACCCCTCCCTAATGGCGCAATGGACCTCACATGTCGGTCGTCTCCTCCAATAGGGTAGTTTCCTTCATCAAAGAAAACGGAAGGCATTGACTGCGATTCGCTACCCCTCATTAGTGTATTCATAATACACAAGTTATTTGGTTTTTCGAAATCCCAGTTTAGGCGAATGATAATGGTCAATTTTAACCTCATTTGAAAAAGGCCAGATTGGCGGCCATGCGATGCCACTCCAAGTGACGTCACAGGGACCTACATCTACGTAATACCCTGCGAGCCACCTCTAGGGCGTTTGGCAGGGGATAATCAATCACCAGCATGCAGCATGCAATTGCATTCCCTGGATTCCCACCTAGATTCTATGGGAGTAGTCAGGAGTTTTACATCGTCTGAGATTACCAATGCATGCATGAGGCACATAGCTCAGGGATGCACCTCTTAATAATCACCAAATATATTTGCCTATGGTCGGAAAGCTTCCCTCGTTTGATAGGTTATTAACAATCCTTATTTAACCCAAGCGCTACCTGCTACATGCTAGTAGCCTGCATCGTATTGGCGCTCATAGCTTTGCATGGCAAGGTGGCCTCTCACAGCGGCAGCCGGAACGAGAATGACGTCACTTGGGCTTTTCCCTACATTCATACTTAGCCGTCGCGATTTCACGCGCTTGAAAATTTTCACTTTTCATTTAATCGCGAAAAATAGATATCGTCATTTAAAAATCTAAAAGCGTGAAATGCGTACTCCAGGAGTAATAATCTTTCGATTTTGGCAATAAAAAATAGGAAACCGCCCTATTACCATACCTTAATCATAAATTCCATCTTCTCTAAGTTCTTAAAAATATTTTGCTCTCGCCACTGAAAAACTGGGGAATTCAAGAGATTATATATATTAAGCCACGTTTGTTATATTTAGTATAAAAGCCAATCTCTTGTTTTAATTAAACGGGCCAAGTTTTTGTGTGCTAGAGAGAGAAGGAGAGGTTTTGTAAGAATGCATTGTGGTTAGGCTCCAAGGGTTGGCGAGATTGGTGGAGGGGAGGGGAAAGGTGAGGGAGGGAGGCGTTTGATTGGCTGATTAGCATCCTCTATAAATGAAGGGCGAAAGAGGGGCTCTTCAGTGCAGCAAAAATGTTTCCATTTTCTGGGAAACGCCCACAGCGGGTTGAGGGGTAAAAATGGGACGATTGCCTTGGAAGGGGGTGGGCGTGGTATGTAAGATTTCGGTATGGGAGGAGACACAAGCGTGACGTCATGGGGGAATCCCGGGAGAGAAATTATCGTTCATTTTGCTAACGAGCAAGCAGGAAAAATCTGCTCTCGGATATTTGCGAGCTCGAGCCAAAGAAATAATTCTTTCCTTCTCTCTTGCGACGAATTCTCTATTTTCGTGCGTTCCTCAAAATGCGTTGGGTCCTCAATCAACATTGGCAACTCCGCTTCTTTTATCAAGCTGTGGGCCATTGTATCATTGTAAAAAATCCTCACTACGTGCGAAGTTCTCAAATTTGCCTCTCATATCATTTTGAGGTACTTTCCGCATTAGGAACGAATTCTTAACTGATGTCCTTTCCAAGTTACTCTTAATGGGCGAAAAGAATGGTTACTGCAGTACCGAAATTGTTTTTTTGGGTTCTATAATCATTTGATCTTGTTAATTCAAAGCTACTGCATGTTCTACGTTTGTTCATACATTCGACCTCGCTTCGATCATTTCCAACTAATGCCTTGGTCAACTTTGAAACGTGGCATTATTAAAATGCCCTGGCAAAGTTTCAGTAAAACGGTGTAACTATATATATTAGGCGTTATTTAACTTTTAAATCTCTTTACTTCTATCGTTCGTATTGTATATACGTATTTATTTGGCAACGCTAGTTTATTTTCCTTTGAACGGGGAATGAAATCCGTGATGATTAAAAAAAAATGTCTTTGAAGCCAGCGTAAATGTATTTGAGCTGGAACGGGACATGGTTTAATTTAGTTCTTCAACAATTATTATTACAACCTTGTTAATCAATAGAGCAAATCCTCTATGTGCCTTTCCAATGAATTAGAATGAAATGGCTCTGCACATTCGTTATATTAAGTAAGGCGTTCTTTTCAGTTCTGGGGAATTCAGTTCTCTAGTTCTCTAGAAAATAATCCTTCTCTGAATATGAAGACGGTCTTATTATTCGATAAATGTAGAAATTATACATGCAGTGGAAGAAACAGTCATTTTCATTCACTCTCCTACCTACCGCATATGTTTTAGAAATGTGCGAAGCGCGCCTCTGGCTCAAAGATTGAGGTTGCTTTCGCTGCATGCCGGTGAGTTTGAATTCGTCTATCCATGAGCGTTTGCAGCAACGGGGTTTACTCGAGAGTGAAGCGTTGAATACCTCGTGGTAACGTAATTTGTGTTCTGCGTTGGTGCCGGCTTGTCCCGTAGCGTACGGAGACTGGCTGATGAGAGGCTCTTGATTCTTTGCGAGAGGGCGTACACTCGTCAAAAGGAGGATCTCTTTGCTCTCCAAATCTGCGCATTCACGATTCCTAACGAACGGCCAAAGGATACTTCGTGACCAATGGAAGGCCATGGCAATAATTTTGCGAATCTATTACATACTCGGAGTTGTATCTCAGGAAAAATCTCGGGTTATTTTCTTTGATATTTTGATCTAGCAATATACCTACGCGAAATATTCGTTTTCTCTTCCTAACTAGTGTTGAGTCAAGGTTCACGATCATTATGTAATGTGGAGTGAAGTAAATTAAAATCAGCAAATTTTGACGTAGCGTTTTCGAACCCGCGCGTTAATTGCTGGATGAAACTTAATAATTAGCGCGAAAATGCATGACGACAATCACAACCCAGTTTCAAATTAGCGTTCGTGCCCCAGAAGTGAACCAGCATTGAGCCTATTGAGTTTTATTTGTATGGTAGCATGTTCAGGTCGTTAGCGCTCTCCCAGTTTCTGGTCTGACCGCGTGTCATCCAGTGTGCTTGGCCTGCACCCGCAAAGCGAGCGCGTTTCTGATAAGGTATAGAATGAGTGCTGCCTGCCTAGTGCGGAATCACGCCGCGCCACACACCCTGATGGTTGCTTACACGGCACCTCGCAGATGTAGATACCAATAGCAAATCTTGAGGAGTATTCGTGAGTATTATGTGATAAGTTATTCCTGTGAGGTAGATACAGGATATTCTGGTTATGGTTTTATATAAGTCTCACGGTTTAAGTGATCTCAGGCCCTGGTAAAAATATTCAGGCTGTTGTTGCTTGATTAAATATTTCCACTTAGTAGAGATACCGGATATTTTTGTTTTAATTTTAACACAGTTTTTGACGTTGAGTTCAGGCCGTCGCCGACAGCGCGCCCTCGCTAGCATATTGTTTTGAAATACATTCATTCTTTCGGTGTAATGTTTGTGGTACGAATCAATTAAGAATGATTTTACGATATAACGTCTCCTCTCTATCTCTTGCGGAAAGGCATTATCTGAAATATCTAATAATTAAAGTTACGATGTGTATTAATGATGCTTCGAAGAGAAGGGTAGTCTCGGCATCCCAACGGTGGGGAGATATGGCTTCTTTGTGATGGCTGTCGTTATCTTGATATAATTATAAGGCTTCACCGTCGATGTATTGAAATAGCATCCTCTCTCTCCGTGGGCGTCTTCTCTTAATGACACTCAAGGTGGGGAAGGGTTCGTTAATCCGATCTTTCAGGATGACTGAGTTGTTTTCTTTTTCAGTCTATCTTAGCATTCCCCTCCTTAGGTGGCCTCTTTGCAAATCTTGTGTGGAAACTTGAGCCATCATGATGCACACGCGCTGACGGAACGTCTGAGGATGACTTGTAATCAATGTCGGATCAAATTTGATGGATTTCCCTTGAACAATCGAAGATAATCTTCTGAGGTGGTTTATCCCTTTTTACGCTACCTATGTTCATTTATGTAATGAGGTACTCTTACCTCTACTAGTTTTTTTGTGTGTAAAAGTGCATTGATATTTTAATACCCCTTTTTGACCTTGAAATTCGTGAGTTTTTATTTTTTTTCAACCTTCGTAGGAGCTATGGAGACAAAGAGGGGAAAAATTTTTTATTGCCTTTTTATTTTTTAATGGGTGTAATATACGATACTTCTCTACGTAATCTCTGTGAAAATTGAAGTACTTGACACAGATTTGGACCAGTTAATATGAAGACACCTCAAAGACTGGTGCAAGTGAAATAAAATGGTATTCACGGCACATGAAAGATCTTTATTGAAAAAATTAAAAGATGGAAAACTTTTTGCCTTTCGGGTATTTTTTCTTTCTACGGTTTTACGATGCTCCACCTCTTTCGCTCAATATATCAATAGTAGCGCAATCAGAATTTGAAAATAGTTACATAAATTTTGACTTAGCTTTTTCTAAGAGTTTTCAAATCCTTAGGAGAATTGCTCGATAAACTTAATAATTTGCGGAAAAATGCCAATGAAGTCTCTCTGTAGATTCTAAAATAATAATATAGGTATAACTTCTTCGTCAATTACTCTATTGAAGTTGTGATCGCGTAGCCTTAGAACACCAGGTGGCATCCAGAAATTAATTGAATGGTAGTCGTTTTTTTTTAGTCGTACAGTTCTATTTTTCTGTTTTACTGCTTCTTAAGTGATTACATATCACAATGTTTCAATGCCTTTATGATATTCTCGTATTAACAAATCTTTAGGAGAACATTAGTTTCAACCTTCTATTTCTTTGTGTTGCTATCAATTTGCCGCTACGGAGTTAATCGTAATACAGGGTTCTACAGTTACTTTATTGTAATAAAACTTGCACGAAATAAGCATAGCATTTTCCAATTACCAGGCCATGATTTGTGCCTGCATATTGCTATTTCGTGTTTCATCTCGCAATTGATGCCGTCGTAGGAGCCGCTTGCACGAAAGGGTTTATCGCATAACTAGGTCACCACTTGTTGTATATCCTCGTGAAATTGATTGTATCCGAGCTCGTAATCCGTTTTCTCATATAGATAAGCATTCGTTTTTCTTTTTTTTTATATCCATGAGGTCGTAGGATAAACTGTAATTTCGCTCAAGTTGGTAGTAGTGCGTGACCCCATGCATATATCTTTCTGAAATCGCATCCTTGCTAAAAACTATAATCCGCCCATTGAAATTATAAGTCTATGTTTTACGTCACCTTCCCCCAGGACCGTGAGATTTGTGGAACAATCAACTATCCACCGTCATTTGCTATGCTTTTGTTTGAACCGACAAGCATTTTACTCCTCTAGGAGTGGACATAAATTTTCATACTTTACCTGGTAGTTTGTTTTTCTCAACGGCTATTTTGCATTCAGCTTCAAAGTGTCTCGAACCTCATAGCATTTCTCCATTAATTTTACGATAATCATCCAGTGATTAAAATTGAAATGGATGGTTAGTGGAGTAAATCGCGCACAATTTTAATTCATTTATGAATGGCAACCTTAGTTACGTACTTTCGTAGATAACGGTATGCACATGATACGCTGTTACTGGTTGATCCATCGGTGTGTACCTATTTGAGGCATTAAAAAACTGTTGCCAAAGGTTGAGTTTGACGGAGAAAGAAATTAAAGGTCTACGGTTTCCTTTCGGTGCATGACTAATCAACATTTTTTAATTTTAATTTATAGCGGTAAACACACACAAATTGAGATTCCTTTATCTTCTCCTAATTATTTTTTCCTGTGATGAAAACCTTGCTGTTCTCTAACACTGTGATAAAATTTGTCTTTGATTTCTGAAAAGATCATCGTAAAAAAGTATTGCTGAAAAAAGTGCATATTTTCGTCATAAATTTTTCACTATTGCAGAAAGGCCCAAGTACTTGAGAGTATGGCAAGACGTGGTTATACGACTCAAGTCATCTCTCTTTTACCAGTCGTTATTCTTTTCCAATTATGGTTTTATGACACCCTGGGGCCATTATTCGCGTGCGTAGTGATCTCAACCTAGAAAGCAACCAAAGATACTAACTTCGCCAATTTATCGTTTATCTCAGACAGTTTCTTGTTGCAATACTGAAATACTTCCTCTCGTAGTCGTATGAATCACAAGGGGTTATTGGTACGCGTTAAAAGTGAGTTATCACCGTAAAAAGGAGCGTTTACTCTTTCATGGGATTCTTGCGTGTGGTCTTCGTGTTAAAACCTACCCACTAATTTTGAGGCCAATGCAAATCTCATTGCACCCAGCTATATGGCAACATTTTATGAGAGGCACGAATTCTACCTCTGTGAAGCTCAGGAATAGAATTTATGGCTTACTTTTTCCGTTCGTTGCAGCCATATTGCTGCGGGCTTCATCCCGAATCCCGTTTCTGTGTCAGCTGATGCGCTCCATATTGAAGGGATCAGTTGTCCATTCCGTGTGAGGATATTTTTTTTTCACCGCAGTCGCGCAATTACGGGCTGTGCCAGGATGAGTTTATGTCCCCACTTTTTTATTATTACGCCCAGTATGGTGATGAGATAATATTACGTATGATTTCCCGACATGTTATCTCGTATGCGTGAATTGGACAAGTATTTAGAGCATAAGCCGGCCTCGTAGGCCGCGGGGTAGAGTCCTTGACTGCCAAATATTAGGCCGTGGGTTCGAGTCCCGCCTGGGTGGGTTGCCCTTATCTAGGACATGGTTCTTCGCGTACATGTTATAAAATCATTAAAAATACCCCAATCTGAAGGCCAGCATGAGCTACTTTCGCTGGTATGGGATAAATAAAATGAAATAATCGCGTCGCACCAACATATCCATCGTGATATTTATGGATTAACTGAGAATTTGGCGTAAATTCTTGGGTCTTTCCATTTTCCGGATTTTTCGCCGCTTTGGTTGTCAGATAATCCGGAAGGTGGAGAGAATTCACGAATCGAGAACGCCACGAAAATCTACTCGCCAACAAGTAACATGAATGTCTTAATATGGCCAGGTGTGGCGTAAAATATGAGAAAAAAACAGGATTATACTTGGCAAGTAAAACGTTTCGCTGAATTATGTTTCTTCGAGATTTATGGTGGCTTTGTGTCGGTTATGGTTCAGGACTATTGCTGAAAATGTAGTGTAAAAACTCAATTTCAAGGCACACTTATAAACGCAGACACCAGTGCTTAGCTGCGTTGTATTTATGGTCTTCACAGTGAGTTGTTTTCGTTCAAGATTTTCTATATTCTAGGAGCATGTAAGATTGGTACACCTTATATTTCTAGTACTTATACTATACTCTCTATTGATCGTCTTAAGTTCATGTTGCTCGTGACTGTTGTGCGTGTATGAGTGTTGTGTCAAGCAATGGGAATTTTTCACAAACAGCGCATACCCATCATGGCCTGTGTCACGTTCTGTGTTCAAACATTGTCTCGGTATGACAGCTGTAGCTATATTTTCAGTAGTAGGGAAATCCCATCCCATAACTTAAATAATGTATTATTATCAAAACTAGAACTCTTAGTTAATATCAAGTTATGGTAACTGCTGGGTCATCCTGGAGAATTAAGCAGTATTATGATTGTATGGTGAATTGAGCAGTCAAGCGACATGCGCACTTCTGCTCAATGATGTAGGTAATAGTTTCCTTTCCCGGAAATGGTCCCTGAGAGTGCAAGCCATTAAATAATGTCGTTGAATCCCTAAGTATTTAATTACGGAGTCATGTCACGAGGCGTAAAACTCATGCTAGAGCCATTCGTCGTTTTTTTTATTTACTCTTGTCCTACATACCTAACTTTAGTAAATACATTCTCCTTGGTTTCTATGACCCTGGAGTAAGTGTGTCCCTTCCTTCCTGCTCCCATTCCTTTTAAAACTGATAGAAACACTTCTTCATTTATTTTCAATTTTTCTATGATCCATAATCTATAAAAATATTGATATTCGTGAATGTTCTACTGCTATTAATGTGATGTTGCCAAACAGGGCCGCGCCGGACCAGTGCCGATTACCAGGAAGCAGAGTTCCGCGCGCAAGACGTGGCAACGCAGCGTTCGTTCGCCCCGGAGTATTTTTTTAATGCCCATGTAATCTATACTGCATAAAAAACATGTATTTTCGGACCATAGAAAAATTTCAAATAAATTAAGAAGTGTTTCTATCAATTTTATTTTTTCTTTTGGGGTAAAATGTAGGACTAGATAGTGTTTAAACATTTTCGTTATTTTACAACAAAATATGCGTTTTAAAAATACGCAAAAGCAATTTTATTAATCTGCATTATTGTTTGCAACTTAATTTGGAAGATGAAAGTTGTATACGTTGTTGTTTTCCCCAGGTTGAATTACAAAAGTCATAAAGTTGACAAAACGGCTTATTTTCGGGCGCGCGGAGTCATTTATTGCACTCTCGTGTTTTGATTTTTGAATTTTTCATAAAATTAAAAAATAAATTAGAATTGAGTTAAAATTTCCTTTAAAATGACGTATTATTCATTATTATGGCATGCACTGAAGTCCAGATATGAATTTGCACAGTACAGCGGCACATCATTTTGACGCCGACAGTAGGTCCCGCCGCTCGAAGGGTCCTTGCGTATGCGTTTAACTTTACTCGTAGGCGTTTCATGGTGAGGTTTTTGGGGCATGTATCGTAAATCAAATAAGTATGGCCGGTAGAAAATGTTTCACCATAAGTTGCTGCAATATGGTGTCATAAATCTTCCATTGCACATGTTTGACGTCAATCGTCTTTTATCATTTTCCATCTACGTGTAGATACAAAGTTACTCCCAAGTCAGTCATTTACGCGTACGTTTAGACTGCCATGAAAGATTTACACATATGTGACAATCAAGCCGGAATCTTGACGGCGATTAAAGAGAAATATGGTTCGACCCGATTCTCCGTAATCCGGGAAGGATTAATACTGTGCACTCGAGAAAGTGAGAAGGTGCCGATAAAAATGGAATTCTTTTGTTAATAGTAGCAGCGTCGAGTCAATACTTGGGGAGTTTATCTCATTCAAACCCGCCGAAGAAGTGTTTCATTACAGCTAGTAGGTTTTGTGATACCGGAGACTGCTTAATCTCTTATCTCTGGCGATCGATGACTGAACTATCTAGATGATTGACGAGGTCCATGCCCCCGTAGTTGATCCAGGCATTTCTCATCCCGAATACAGTTGGCTAAAAATATTGATGAATTCTCGGAAGCACCGGAAGCAGTCTTAAGTTTAATTTATTGTTCGGTACAGAGATGAGTAGGAGGGACAAAAAGTCTCATGAAAATATTTAGTAGAAAACGGAACAATCTTATAGGGTGAATGAAAATTGAACTTTGTTTTTCCACGTAAATATTTATTCAATCGCGACCGCGGTTTCGACGCACTGCGTCATCCTCAGGCAAAAGTTTTCATTCATTATGAGTTAATTCCACAAAGTGGCGCCTCAAACCTTCAACAACCTTATAGGGCATATCTTGAGACTAAAATACATGGAAATGAAGACGATCAGGGTCAAGGAGATGGAAAGAACGGAAAAGGAAGACCTCGAATGAAATATGTGGAACAGGTAAAGAAGGATGTGAAAGAGAAGAAATACGTAGGTGTGAAAAGATTCGTTGGTCGAAGAATTGAATGGAGAGCTGCGTCAGACCAACCTTAGGATTGTTGACAAGTGATGAAGATGATGATTTGGTACGTGAGGACGTGGTTGTCAGTTGGGTTGAGCATTGGGCCACTGGCTGGAAAGCAATTGATTTAAATCTGGGAGGTTTTCAGACACCCCGAACGGAGGACACCAGAAAGGAGTCCGTCGGTGCAATTTTCTGTATTCATGACGTAGAAAGAAATATTAGGTGGCCAAGGAAAAGGAACTGATCCCTTACCTAGATTTTGTGAAATTCACTCAATTATGGCTTAACCCTCGTAGTGTATCGGCTTTTGCTCCACGAGCGCTAAGTCCCTTTAGCTGATGTATCGGCTCGAACGTAGAGCGTGTTTAAAGTCATAAAAATTATCCTTTATCCAATGTATTAGAATATAGTATAATAGTAATTCCTTATCAGTAAAATATACCCTTTCTTTCCTTACCTGTGATTTTATTTGTATGTTTGCGCTTAAGGCGTCGTGTGAATGAATGAAGTAGTATATAGTAATACATAATATAGTGATAAATAATATAGTAGTAGATAATATAGTAATTCCTTTTCAGTAAAAACATTGTATTGATATCCAGAATTGTGAATTCGTATTGTGTTTTTTCTTAAAGTGTTCAAAATTCTTAATGTTACTTTGCCTCTATTCGCTCGTACCACTTAAATACGGAGGCATTAGGGGGTTAAACGGAGCTGACCTCTACCAAAATATCTCCAAAAGTACCCTTTGATTCCATTACTTTATGAGCGATATTTTACGAAGAACAATTACACCAACAGTAAATCACACGTCTCGATGTCCTACAATTTGCCATCACTAAAAGTCCCTCTTCATGATTAAAACTGCCACCTCGGGGTGGAATTAAACTTTTCTTCCCATCCGTGCGCTAAAAATGTACGGCCGTGAATTTTTTACGGAACCATGCAATACCCACATTTATAGAGTTTTTTTCAGGTGTCATTTTGAGGGCTTCTTAGCGGACTTCTCTTTCACTGTGTTCGACGCGCCGAAACAATTTTTTTTGTGAAAAGAGGTTATTGTTTCCATTATGCTTTCTCGCGTAGGCGTTTAATTCAGCAAATGTGTTAATTTCTGAATATCAAAAGAAAGGAAATAAAATCTATGTCTTTTGTAGTTTACACAACGGGATGCGTCACAAAACAAAGTGTCAATTTATTTTCTCTCTAAAAATGATATTTTCTCTGTTTACAAATGTGAATGGTCTTAAATTGTAGAGCTACGTGTTAATCTTGTAGGGCTGGCAAATACGTATATTCATCTGAGATTCGTAGCTAAAAAGAACAGGTTTACACTATAAAATACGAGCTCGTATATTACTACGAATGGATTATAGTTGCGCATCTATCTTCATTTTGGTTTTCGCAGAATTCGCTTCATGGTGCCTTTCGGGTTATCCGGCAATCGAATTACTTTTGATCGTCAAACCTGTTTAGAGTGTTAATTATTTCATTCTTGTCGAAATCGTTATTCTCCTCGAGTTAGGAATAATTTACCTCGGGGACATTCTTTGGCTGCTCTCCGCCAATTGTTTAATATACTAGTATTTAATTGTTTTCCGAGCATTAATTCCCATTCAAAAATGAATTTGGCTCTGTATACGAATCATTTGTATTAATTATGTATAGTCCTATTCGAATATGACTTTGGCATTCTATTGGTGAACATTGTTGTCACCTTGACTGTTTGTCGCATGCGATACCGTAGCCAAGGTTGAAAGGAATTAAAATGATGTTAGTGCTCTATCAAATGTTTTAGAAGGTTACCTGGTGTGTATACCTGCAGTGAAAGTGTACGGATAGCAAGTATACTCGGGTGGTTGGGAGTGCTTTCCTTACTCCATGTACGTGTTCTTGTGGCTGAAAGTATTCTAATACCTTCATGTGTATTCCCATGGAATGAAATGAAAAATGGAATTATTGTCACTATTCTAATTATTGGCCCAGAATCATTGCTCTAAATGTAAGCATTAGACTTTCAAGTTGTACGGTATTGGAAATGAATTTGATCAAGTATTAATAAACTGTTCTTGTCTTTCTAGGCTATCTGAACATCACGTCAACTAGAGCCACTCGCATTAGGTAAGAAAAGGTTTCCTCTGTTATTTTGTGCTATGATTTACGGTTTTTTGACGAGGAAACCTAACGTACTTAATTGTCATCATGATTTTGACCGCGTCATGAAGTTCGCTGGAAGGAATGCCATTAATTTTGAATTGTTGTCAATTATGGGTTTCCATGTATTATTATTTATTCATAACGGTATGTTTAAATTTCCGTGAAAGATCTCCCTTATTGCCTAGGGTATGGTCTCTCGTTAAATTTATGAAGGAAGCCAAAGCCAAAATTTCCGAAAGCATGAGGTATCTGATTCAGGGAACCTGAAATATTTTGAGAGCAAATAACTTTGGGCACTGTTCAATACTTTCATACGTGTGCGTGATACATTTGGTGGAAAGAGGAATTTTCATGGAATATTTCAAATTTCTGCGATGCACGAGGGTCATTTTGTCAACCATTGGTTTTACCAAGAGTTGTCGTTTTAAGAGTTCGGATGCGGTTCAGCTCACTATTCAGCTGTGCTGCTCCCGTGTGCAAGGTAAAGATATGGCATTTACATCGTTGCTTTTTTTTCCAAAAATTCAAAAACTTTAACGTGCATCGAAGAGTCATTTCTATCAAACTACCAAAAGTATTCAGAATATACGTTGTGACTGAAAATTCATGATCGCTAACGATGGTCTGTAAATACCTTTGTTTTCTCAAATATTCACAGCGTGTTTTGACGTGTACATGACATCGCCCATCGAGTTATGCAAACATTGAGAATTTTGAATTTGTGATTGAATTCTGTGGAAAATTTCAACTGCGACTCCAACCATTCCTGTATAATCGCAATTTTCGTCCCCGAAGAGGAGTTTGAAGAATCTAAATCGCCGCTGTAGGACGTAGTTCAATATTCCAAGTGACTAGCATTGATATTATATGTCTATTTCTTGGTCTGGCTTTTATAAATAATGACATTATGTTTTATTTGTAAATATTTTTAAAATATTTTCCTTATGAAATTCACGATCCGAGGAAAAAGTAATCTGCCAAATTCATCTTATTATTTTTAGAGCTGTTGAAATATTAACTGGGAAAACATGGGCTGTTTGAGCATAAATTTTTTCTCATATTGTTTTGCTTTTTTTATATTTTGGATCATTGTTTTTCTCGTGTATGAAAAATCCCAATCATTCGAGCAATTTCTTTTAATATTGTTGAGATATATCGTGTTATTTGATCGATTAATCCATGTGTTGCTATGGAAAATCCGTTGTTGTATGTATGGATTTCCAGCTTCTCTGAAGTTTTTTAATATTTGCGGAGGAATTCCGTTGTGCGATATGAAGTCCGGTCTGTTTCGTTAATGAAGTACAAGGGAAAGAAATGGTTACCAACGATGGGGTTGACTCCCTACTTAAAGCAATTAAAGACTCTTTCCTCTGTCGACTCTTCTCGTTTCTTAAGGTTATTTTTCTATTCTGATGAATTATTATACTTGACCGCATTTAACAATTACTGCGAGGCATAAGATCACAGATAGATAGCATAATGTCTTTTTTGTCAGTGTCTCGCGAATTGATTTGGTCATTGTCAAATATTAACAAATAGTTCTAGAATCGCTTTAATAATTCATCATAATCATGTAAAAGAAAATAAAAACGAACCATTAATATATATTATTTTAAGACCTACCTTTCGGGTATGAATAAGAATAGTTTCATTCGTAGCCTAAGGACGATTTTATAGATAGATGGCGGGTTTTAGTGGTGAAACTGGTTTATAGGCTATCAAAGTAATGCTGAAGTGCTGTGCTGACAAAAATATTATTGTGTTCTACAGGTTATCAATGGAGTTTAACTGGTGTACTGACGTCGTCAGGTATCGAAATAAATCCAGCCATAACTGTCTTTTTAAATGTAGTCCATTTATATATTGATCAAATTCTAGAATGCAGTCATGTAATTAAAATACAAATCCAGTAAGTCTTACGACGAAAGGCATAGCTTCTGGCTTCACCGGGTGGAAAGTTTTAATCTCACTCTAAAATTACTGCGTTATCTGTACACACTACCGATTATGGTAGCCGCTTGTGGTCATCCTCACTATCTCATCGTTTCCGATTTCCTGCTTGATTTACATGGGAATGCATGTCTATCAAATGTCTATATAAATATATCAACTCATTGGTAATTAGTTTTCATGCGTAAAAATGTGTTTTTTGGCCTGATTAATTACGGAGTAGACGAAATGAAAGTTACTTAATATTAGCGACCGATAAATTGATGTAAGTAGTGATGGAGGTAACCTTTTTCCTTACGGTACGTTGTTAGTAAATTTTATCTCATTGTTGTAAATTTTATTTCGCTGAGTTGATATACTACCATTTGTTGACCAATGCTGTTTCCGTGATGAAATGTACTTTTTATTTCTCCACCAAAAAGATTTTACTTTTCTCTCATCGGGATAGGAATCTTATATTTTACCTCCAAGTCCACCCATTTAAATCTCCAGAGTATTTACTTGCGAAAATTGTGGTCTATCCAGAGTTGCCCTTCATTTCATTTATAAATAGATAGTTATTTATTTTATTGCCGTTGAGAGCTCAAGTGAAATTTATCGCTGCCTTTCGTATCATGTGATGATATCGTATATCTTTTGTATCTCGTGTATGTCTTTCAGGGTTCCCACTCAACCGTGAAAACCTCAGAACCGTGAATAAGCCGTGAATTTCGTCTACCGTGAAAAAACCTGGAAATAGCCGTGAAATTCGTCATGAAACCTTAAAAACGTCTCAAACTTGATTTTAGATCTACGATTGACGGAGCAAAAGAAAAATAGGTCAGTCACTCGCAGATACTGTACACGAATTTATCTGCACATGTATATTCGAAGCGCAAATATTGGTCCGTGTGTCATGACGACACAGACCTTAAGGCTGTGATTGGACGACCTTTAGCCAAAGTGATCATTAACCCTGGCGAGAAATCAGACACCTCTTCACTTCCCTGTCACCCTCCATTTCTCACTCTCAACCTTTAGCCGGCCCTAAATTTTGCTAACGAGAGGCGACGTCATGAGAGCACTTTCATTGCTGCGTTTTGCATTCCCGGCGTTTATCGCGTTTGCTATATTTTAAGTTAACGTGCGGCCAGTGATTTTTATGAGATCAATATTTCTTCCTAAAATGGCTTATCAAACAGACCGTGAATTTGACGTAATTTAGACCGTGAAAACATGGAAAAAACCGTGAATTTTATAATTTAGTTAGAGTGGGAATCCTGGTCTTTCCTTACGCTAAAGAAATGGGAAATCATTCGCAGGCCCTCCATAATATTTTTAGGGTAATATTGGATTCAACTCAATTCACGTTCGCATCCCTTTATTGACCCATTGACCTCTTTAATGTGTGGAGTACACTAACGATGACCCTTACAATGCATCTTCAATTACGTTATAATTGCAAATCAGAAAGATCAGGTATTCGTTTTCAGTTTATCTAGTAAGTGATCAGTAAATCCTCGAAGTGCGAGGTGGACCAGGAAGAGGAACTAGCCCCCCTATCCTGACTCTGTGAAATTCACTCGGCTTCGCTTTAGTTCGGAGTGACTCTACCCTCACGTTTTCAAACCAACCTTCGTGTTGAATCTCTTATTCATCTACATCTACATAATACCCCGCAAGCCGCCTGAAAGGCGTGTGGCAGAGGGTGTTAGGACACCAGCCGTTCACAGCAAAAAAATGAAGTGCTCCAACGAATTTGGGATTAGCGTTTATTAAAGTCCTTTATGGTTCGGGGGAAAAACGAATTCCCATATCTATCCGTTTAGCAAAACATCTCTCTTAATTTATCGCTTCTATCGGACCTGGAAATATAGTGTGGCTCTAATATTATGTTCTGTGTGTCGATCTTAAAGATATCCGTTCTCAATTGTTCAAGCAATCTAATCCTAGCGCGCAGCCTCCGAATCTCCAGTGGCTCCCAGCCTAATTCGCTTAACATCTGGGTAACACTGTCTGTACGCCCGTAGCAGTTTTTGACGAAACGCGCAGCCTTCCTTTGTATTTTATTCAGTTCGCGGATTTTAAGACTTAAATTTTGGAGACGCTCCTTTAATCATCTATTCTATTTTTAAGTTGTTTTCTCTTCTCTTTGTTTGAATGTTAGGACTACGTTGACTGACGGTAATGATTATAGTTATTGACGACTTAAATTTTACAGGAATGAAATTCACCGTTGAATTTCATGCCTGCATTAAAGTCGTTAACAGCTTGAAGGGTTGTGTTTCGATTCCTTACCCTTTCGTTACTTATTTTTAAGAACAGAAAATGTTGTGTTACTACGAAAATACTCCTCCTCAGTAATAAGTGATGGAAGGTAGCATAAAATGTCATTCAGAATGAGTATAATTGGTGTATATTTTTCATTATCGTATTTATACTTTGCTATCTGCTGGTGTAAAAGTCATTGCTCGAATTTCAAGAGACTTTTCCTCTTTAAAATGAAGATTTCATTTCGTAACCACGTTTGGTTAATATATATGTGCGTGAGTGTGGAAAATTAGAAATTAACTATGTTTTATTAAGTGTATCATCGGAAGCCACTGAATACAGCACTGTACCATGGAGTTGAATTTTGTGTGATTTGTCCTTGGTCTCTGATATGCACAATATGATATGGTAAATTTGGGTGTAAATTTTTCATTAAGATATTTATACTTGGCTATCTACCGGTGTAATTGATTGACCGGGGAAAGTCATTACGCTGATTTAAAGGGAAAGTACTCTCGGTTTTGTCCTCTTGAACAGGAAGAATTTATGTTGGAACAAATTAGGGTTTCAACATAAAATCCATCTTACCTAAGTGTGGAAAATTACAAATTAACTAATTTTTTACTAATTTTATCTTCGAGAGCCATCGAATTCTATGAGTTGATTTTTTTTAAACAAGTCCTTGGTCTCTGATATACTCAAAAGCAGTATATTCATTATCAAAGAACCGCAATTGAGATGAAAAAACCTGAGTTTGAATGACGTCGAGACGCCGCGGTCACGAAAATCTGGGGACCACGTCACGTCTAGTCCGAACTGAATGGTACCGTTGGTGTAGTATTTGGTTTCGTGTACTCTCAGTTCCTTCCTTTTGAGTCAAGCAATCGCAAAAAAAGTGTCGAGGCATAGATTGATTTTTCTCCTGCTAGAACTATTAATATTTCATTATTTGATCCGACCTGAGGTCCGGGAAAAAATGCGTTCCACGATTGGAGAACGCTCTCTCTGCGCTATGGTCTTACATTATTTATCGCACCGCCGGCGCTTTCCCGTTGTACCGCTAAACCATGTTTACCACAACCAGCTGTAAACATTAAAATAATTATTTTGCGTCTCTGTTTGTGCTGTATGGGTAGTGTTTTGTTTGTGCTAGCAGAAACTTAAATACTAAAATGATAAAATTGGATGAAAATGCATAGAATGAGGAAAGTTTTGCTTATTGGCCCATTTTTTCATTTCAGTAATTTATATATTTTGTATTGATACTAGAAATTTTCCTAATGTAAATTTTTATGCTTTCTTCTCTTTTCACATTTCGAAAAAATGATTTGAATTTTTTTGGACATTTTACAACAGAAAATAATGAAGCAATTGAAATTTCTTAAAACCAGGAAAAAAAAGACGACAAAAGAAAGACGGGACAGACTCATGGAAGAGTAACATAATGAGGCAGTTTGTAAGTAGTTGGAATCATAATGGGTTCCCCACATCCCGTAGTTGTATCTTTTCCCAGTGTCTCTACTCTGTACGCCCGTTCCCACCCCCTTCCTCAAAAATGTCAAATCCTCCCCTACTTTCTCAAAGGTATAAATGGGATTTTCAAATGTTTTGAAGTGTCTTGTACCAGATGATGGATCAGTGAGCCATAACGCGTAGTACGCATTAAAAATTCTTGTGGAAAAGTGCTACGATCTTTTATTTATTTAAATATCCAAATGTCTGTTGCCACTTTGATTGATAGTAATGTAATGTTACGATCTCGCGAAACTTCGTACAACTGCGGACAACATAATATTACGTCTGTTTGAATTTGATCATCTTTAATATTGCCGCCGTAATATTACGAGCGGATGTCTTCCTAGAGTTGTTCTTCAGAGGAGTTAGTACATAGTAAATGCACTAGATAGTGGAGGTAGGAAAATATGGCAGATTTTATTTCAACTTTCATGTAATGTAGTGGAATTTCAAAAAAATCTAAAATTTGGGAAAAATGCCCAGCATTGGAATAAGGGATTGGATATTAAGGGCATCGATATGGTCAATAATATTAAATGTATTATTTGTTGTTCCGAGCCTGGACTTAAAATTTTTCCCTGACTGAGAAATTAAGTGGTTGACGGTAGGGAGCTTATGTGCAGAAAACCGCGCTATGTTTGGATCAGAACCTCTTTGCGTTCCGTCGAAAATGCCTCGCGAGACGGCTGTGACCTTGGCAGGGGCTTAAATCAGTAATGATTAGCCTCATTCATTTAAGGGAAAGACGTCCCCATGAATAGGCCCCGTGCCGTGCCCATAGAAATCCGAGACGTGACGACGGTCGATGGTCTCGTTAACCCCTGCTTTCAACGTGAATTGCGAGGATCATCAACCGCCTTTTCCACGAGAATATGCGGTCCCTCCCAGCGTCTCCGATTCTCATTTATTCTTTTCTAATCCTTCGCCTGCGCTTTCTGCCCCTTTTTCTTGGGAGCGTCTCCTTGGTCCACATCGTCCGTGCCTTGAAAGAGTCGCGCTCGTCTGAATGTGATATTTGAATTAGACTTCCATTTTTTTTCCTTTCCGCGTACCTTCGGATGGCAAAAAAGGGGAAATATTAAGCAGATATTGTGCGACTCTGTGCTTCATCATCTGCTAGAGCCATGAGGTTGGCCTAGAAGAATTATTTTGCAGAAAATCACGTTGTCCCTTAGACTCCTGGGCGTAATTATGGGCTGTGAGTGTTGCCGTTGGATTTTGAATCGAAGGATCGGGTTTTTTATCTCGTGGATGATATTCTAGTGGGATAGTCTGCCATGAAATTGCTATTTAATACACGAAATTCGTAATTACTACATTTTCAGGTTACAAGAACGGACCAATCTGTTTGGAGTTCTCCGAAAGTGCGCTCGAAGTTGGAAAATTACATTGGGAAAAAATTATTTCCCTTTGTAATAGACCGGAACCATTGGAGTAGGGCACCATAGTTGCTGATTTGAATGAGTACTCTGCGTGAATCCTGGGTTCCTCTTTGAATCCGAGATCAAGGCAAATGATAAATTCGGTTGGACGTGAAAATGGATTTCGCCAACAATATTTCAATGTAAAATCATCGCTCGAACAGGGGAACTAAAAATTTACCTATATCTCCGATATCCCAGTAACCTCCATATCATCAGAGAATGTATGTTATTTATAATATTAAATATTTATTATAATATATTGTATTTGAAAGACTTCATTCGTCAAAATTTGATGTTTTTGCTTTTTTGGTCATCCATTTTTTCCTGCGAATAAGGATATAGGAGGAATTTCAAATGGGTGTTTTGGAAAGGGGTGGAATAGAACTGAAGTATTAAAATTCTAATGACTCCTGATGATGAATTTAAGATCATTATTATACTCAGCTGTGATTTTGTCCCCCTTCGATGACCTAATGTAAAAGTAATTTTTTTAATGCTCATCTTTTCGAACAATTCAATCGTTTATAGAGTTTTAATGGGTTTGCGCGTATATATTTTTAACGAAATCAATAGATAGGCTAAAGAGGGCGTTCTCAATTCTTAATCCCGCTAGTGGACCCTACCTATTTTTCTATCAAGGCCACTACCGTATCATTTCCATGGAAATTGTGTGAAAGATGACATTAATGCCGAGATTATAATATTTATAGATGGAGGTTACTGTTGTAAGTTAGTTTAAAGTGCCGGAATCTACTCTCGCCCCTTTACATCTTACAACCGAAGCTTACATGATGGTGAATCTTCCGTTGGTTTGAGGACGGCTCTTATAGATCTCTTTGTTAAGTCTTCGACATTATTGAATGATCCAAGAGCTCAAATTTCCTTTCATCTGTTCGGCGTACTCGACGACCAATTCTTCGTCTACAAACTTTTCCTTTGTACCTGGCTACGTCCATCCTGTAACAATCATCGCCTTATCTCATATCGGAGATTCTGTCAGGCGTTCTTGCCTCCTTAAGGCTTCCCCTAGAGGATTCGGGCGCCCTTCCAAAAATAGCAGTTGCCGTGTCAGATAAGTGTGTCTGCTTTATCTTGTCTTCATCTCAATGGTGAAGTTTTTTGGATTTTTTTATCCGCTTCAATGAAAATCATTTCTCCTCTGATCTTCGATGTTTTCGTTGAAAGGGCAAGCAATTCGACGAAGGGATTAGAAAGGATTCTCTTCAACCTCTGATACCATTTTCGCAGCGAAAGTGGCAATGAAAATTACGTACGCACTTATGCAACGCGTAGTTTCTGATGGTTTAGGGAAAAATTACGAAGTTCATAATTGTCTTAAGTAGTGTTCTCATGTGCAAAATTACTGAGTCAATGATCTATCTGGACTTAAAATGTATATTTTTCAAAGTAGATACCACAGCGTTTGAAGTTTTAGTTTCTCGCGCGGCCAAGTTAAAAAAAAGTTATTTAAGCATACCTGATGGTGGTAAGTTAGTGTTGAAAAACGTACCATAAATTTATTTAAATTTGTCAAGTCTTGGATATGGTCGAGGAAAGCTACTGCATGCATTACTTCTCCCAAGAATCATGTCGATAGCGTACGAAATAAAGCCTTCAAGATTTTGAGTAATAGTTGATTAGGCAATCAATGTGTGAGTGCCTTTATGGGAACCAAAGTGGTATATTTCCTGAGGATGTTATTTATAAATAGACAAAATAAAAAGATGGTTATTTTTAGTTGTTTTACCATTGAAAGTATTGTCGTTTTTGCCACTTTTTGTGAGGGTAGTCTTATATAACTGTATTATTTTCGAAGCTTCAGTAGACAGTTATTTTTACGTGAAATTGGTGTGGATTCACTTCTTCAAACATTGAAATATAGTATGCCATCCTTACTTATTTATTTCTCATCTCCTCTAAAATTAATTCACTATCTGCCTTCCTTGGAAATTGCTAGTGTTTAATCCCATAGGTACCGGTAAGCTTCAGTTGACAGTTATTTTTACGTGAAATTGGTGCGGATTCACTTCTTCAAACATTGAAATATAGAATACCATCTTTACTTATTTATTTCTCATCTCCTCTAAAATTAATTCACATTCTGCCTTCCTTGGAAATTGCTGAAGTGTTTAATCCTATAGGTACTAGTCATGCTTTTTCTGTGAAAATAGGTTGCTCTTCACATTATAATTTCTCTCATCCACTAAGTATTGGCTCTGTCGGTGGTCAGATGAGCCAAGTGGCTTCCCATCTTAGCTCATCACTCTATTCATACCATAACGAGTAACGACTTATGTTCTCAAGTATCAGGTTATGGAAATAAACTAAATTATGAGACGTAAGTTTTGTTTTCTCTTTCTACCGTTCAAATATTTTATTAAAACTCGATTTTTTGTGCAAAAAGTGCGCAAGATTGGAATTCAAAGTTATCTTTTACTGTTAACTCCAGAAAACTCGACTGATACCAATTTCTAACGTCATTCCCTGGTCGTAACGTCGTCTTAGACCTATGGTGTCATTTTTTCTCGCTATGCCATCTCCTACAGCTGTCCTTTTCCACTTGTGCGTAGTCAGAATATACCGTTAGTAAGTTTTAATTCAACAAATGTCAAACCTTCAGTTCTAATATCAATTTCTTTCATCCAAAATGTTCAAAATACCAAGAAGCGACAGTAAAACCAATTTTCGGTAAGTACAATTTTCGGTAGAGTCAAACATTTCGTTGCAATGCAGTGCGATTAAATTTAATTTTTCCTATACTCAGATTATCCTAGTTATCCTACTTGGAGTGTACCAACTCATCTGTTAGTTTTGGATCAAGTTCTTCAGGCTATCCCAACTTCCTTAGGGGATACATTATGTGGAGTGCATGCAGAGGTATATTCAGGATGAGCTAGTTTTATGCCTTTGCTGAAATACTAGTATGAAGACGTTTTGTAAAGCAACCGTTGCAATAAGGTGTATTATTTTTGGCTTTGGGGCCGTGAGTCATTAAATTCTTTTTTAGCAAATTTGGAAGTGGTAAATGATACGTACCGGCCTGTGATCTCATTTCCAAAGGTCTTGGAGAACAATATTCCAGGATTGACTGATGGTTTGAATTTAGTAGCACGTAATGAAGTTGCCATAAAAAATCTCTTTAATTCGCTTTTGTTGGCCCCGAATGATCTATCTGAATGATTTATGCCCTCTTATATTGCGTATCTGAATGTGTGACGAAATCTTAAGTTGTGAAATACCGCCTTGAAATTTATATTTGGTAACTGGTATCGTGGCAAGTTGAGTGAATATACTTCACTGATCGTTCGTCTTACGTCTTCGAGTCGGAGAAAGGGAATCGGCATGATTGACTACGCTGTCTTGTTACCGTTTTCTCTGACCTTGATCCCTATAGGGCTTTGCGTAACAAAACGAGTTCCTAAAACGTTGATCATTATGATGTCCCATTTTCCGCTCCATCGTATCTTTTCACCGGCTATACCTTTTCTTTGGGGGAACATATGTTGGCAATTGTGTTCCTTTCTGAATAGATGGGGAACTTGGCGTTATATTTTGTCCCCGTTTGTGACTCAATCAAAGTTTGAAGAACTTCGACGAGAATGAAATCATTGACCTGGACTTTCCTTTTTCCTCGGCTCAGAAGAACTGAGGCACAACTTTTGCATGCCCATTAAAGAATTCGCGGAAATCGTGGATTTTTAGCTAAAATGTCTTCTTTTCCTCTACGGCCAGGAGCTTGGCGCCAAATATGCCTTGCTATCGCTAGAACAATCAATAACGCACTAATTTTTGCTATTACAGTGTACTAACTATTATTTTAAAAACTAAAATTTTTGTTCTCAACAAAACTATTTAAAGCCAATGAATACAAGTTTGGATTATTCTCGAAATTTGTCTTTTCCTCCAGTTGCAAAACATGTGTCCTGGGTTAGCAGTTTGGAATAATTAAAAAAAAATCTCGCGTTGTATTTCATTTCTGTGAGTTCACGATTTCTTTTGTTCCGATTTACATGTGATTTGATGTGTGTCTTTTCAATCAGGATGAACTAGTTTCGAAATTCACTTTAGTTGTAGAATGCAAATCCTTAAAAAAATTGTTGCTAATGTTTTATTTTATTAAAGAGTACTAATTAACTGTTCAGAGAGCATTTAAAGTTCATTTGTTTTCGGATGAAGGAAAAACTCTAGCGTGGAAGTTCCTAGAGTCGTCACGAATTTCCGTGAATCGGGGACCAACTCTTTGGTGCTAAACTTTTCACACTGACAGAATTTCAGTTTTAAAAAAAAATTGGTTTTAGCTATAAGAGTGGAACGGTAATCCATAGGGTTGGTTTACTATTACAAAATAATTAAAGTTAAAGCATAATAAATGCTGGATTGCTGTGGGTGGAAACAGAAATAATGTAGCTTTTTGCCTCGAAGTTTTACCCCAACGCGATTTTCCCTGGTCAAATATCTGTTAATTTTTTTAAATCTTAAGCATATTCTTTTAAGTTGAAATAGCATTGTTTCGAGGTTTACCTTTCTCAAGATTTTGTCGTGATGGCCTTGAGACAGGTTTCTTCCGTGCTAAATTGTATTATTTGATTTATCCGCACATTACTTGGGCTTTTAAATATGCCCCATTTATTATGAGCAGGGTCGGAACGAAAATTTATCTTTTCATTTGTTGCTCTATTTTCCGTAATGAATTTGATTTGTTAAAGTCACTTAATGTAGATTTTTATCCAATTATAAATACTGGTATCTATATTAGCTAAGGAAACGTACGAATTTTCCAATTTTATCTTCTACTCGTGTTCAAGAAATGTATTGGAAGCACCTGAAAGGTTTTGGAGGAATGGGATCAACTACGAGCTAGGTTTTGATTCCTGCATTATTGGAATTCCTTATCTGATTTCCATTACGTGTACGTCATTGTATCCATAACTTCATGGAAGTCTTCGGAATTACTGTGGCGAGTGCCTTTTTTCACTGAAATTTATGTCATTACATATAAGTAAATATCAACATAATACGAAAAAGATTCTTAGTGAATACTATGGGAAGTATTCATTATTTTTGGAAGATTTGTTATTAACCGACCTGATAAACTGACTAAATTTTTGGAGCAGGGATATCTTAGTATCTTTAAGGATAAAGGGATGGAAAATTAATATTTTGAATAGCTAGCATGTTTTACTCATAAATACACGAACTTCTATGTCATTTTTGAGGAGGAAAACAGGTTTTGTGAACTGAGCTGGGGCATGGCGACAGTTTATTATTGAATTTCAAAATTGCCTTCGTCATTGGAATAACGATTTTTGTCGTCAAGGGATCAATACGGAGGGTCTGGTCGACCTCTTTTCACCTTCTACGGAAAGTGTTTATTTCCGATGATATTTTGGATGTTTAAGTCTCATCAGTTTACTGATAATTAAGGGATAAAAATTATTTTTATAAGAAATCTAGTAGCTTTTTAAATAGCCGTATGTTATTTTTTGAAAATCCTCTCCTCAAGCACTTTTTGTCGCCCTCATATTTGATTTTAATTTATGAAGGGTTTGTCCTCCTTATCCCAGTATGAGTTTGCCCTGATTATGCCTTTGGGTAGCTTGCCCACTAATCCTCAAAAAGTAGGAAGACAGTTGCGGCCTGCAGTTTCCTTCCGTTACCTTGTCAGTGCTTTTCTTATTTTAAAACCTGGACTCGTTATATCCTGAATATTCTAATGACCTAAGTTTTCAGCTGCTATCGCCTATTTATATTTTTTTATAGGACTTGGTTTACTGACGGTCGATTTAACGCGCGTTAATTGTCTGTAGCAGCTGACTTGGCGCGAAATGTTGTTAAATCGGCCTCTTTTGAGGGGATTACGTCTGTATTCTATCATTCTATTTTATACCACCGTCGCTGGTGTGTTCTCGTATTTCCCGAATGCTTCCAGCCTTGCTCTAGTACCTATTCCACGCTGACATGTTTTCGTAATTTCTCTCTGATTTCCGTTTGGGCAAATAATGGGGTTTGTTTAGTTACTCAAGTTTTGTTGAGAGTACCGTTGAGTTCATTTGTGTTTTTCTATAACCACTTAATGTTTGAGTTTCTAGACTACGTAGTGAATTCATGGATTCTATAATGCTCTGAGGCATGATTATACATTATATCGTGTTGTGCTATAAAGAAGCCGCCTTTAAATTTGATGGAAATTATTTTTACGGCCTGTAATTGTCGAACGCATTAAGCTCGAAATTGTCGATGAGCATGAATTTTAATTTCATTTCAATGCATACTCTTTGGCTGAAAAAAAATTCGAAATCAATTTTCCAATTTTTCCTCTTAATATTTAAATGAATTTTAAGCAGTATTTTCTCAAAAATTTCGTCTCACAACCGACTGAAAATTTATTTTCCTAAAAATATTTTCCTATACTTGTCATATGTATGCATATTTTTAGTTTATTTTAAGCATACTACTTGTTTGAATTATAATATACAAAATCAATTTTCGAATTTTTCCTTTTAATATAATAATGTACTTCAATATTTTTTCTAAACACATTCATCTCACAATCGCCGGAAATTTAATTTTCCTAATATATGCATAATATATCTATAAATTCTTTTTATAAAAATCATCGAATCAGTTTTAATACCCTTTAAGTATCCAGTAATTGAAGCGGTATGAATATGTTCGGGCCTTGTGCTTTATTGATGATGCTCAATATTGAGGCCTTGCAAGCATATTTAAGGTCTAGTGTGATACAATAGCCGGGAGCATTATCCTTGCATGGGTGAAGCTTCAAAATTGAAATTGGCGTCACTTTTCCTCCTTTCCGTGGAATTTCAGGTATCAAACTCGCCATTTCCTCCCTATGGAATTTCCATTGATAGGATTGCACGGCCTTATGGACTATGAACGTGTTAGGTGCCAATTCCCGGAAACGTTGCGAGGCGTATCTTTAGGATTTAATGGCTTTCGATTTTGATGGGAGAGTCGACGTCCGAGACTGGCAGGCTCTGAGAGTTGGTAGGGAAATATTGAGGATAAAAAAGCATCGGCGATGTTGAAGCGGAAATCAGTTGAAGTGAAAGTACTTTCAGGAAAAATGAGCTTTTAAAGCGTGAGAGCATCTCGTATAAAGAGTGAAGAACACGATAACCTTGGACGTCTAGTGTTTGATAACTCATCTTTTCTTTTTTTTTTCAAGTTGGGAACGAATTCCTTTCCAGACTGAGTGTTTGAGTTCCAACCTACCGTTTGAAAGCAACGGGTTTTAATTTCTTATGTAGGCTTAATTCAATTGTAGACGGAAGTCTCGTTTGCTCGAACATAAAAGGCAGGAGGAATGCAGGCGTAAAGTATGCATCCTCCCGTTTCTCTTGCGAGTGCGCTTTGAAAAATATATCGTGTTGATGCACACTATCGGACCGTAATTTGCGTAAACCGTGAATGGATGCAATCGGACCGTACGATGAAAGATGACGTTTTTTCTTCGAAATTCATTTTCACGAGTACGATTGTAAATGGTCTATTTCACTGGAATATTATTTTTCCACCATTTTCAGCGCCATGACTTGCAATCAAAGGTGCTCTAACTCCTGTGTGGCTAAATTAAAAAATGTAACGAACTGATTAAGATCATCATAATCCTTTCTAAACCAGAGCTGCTTCTGAGAAAAATTAAATTTCAAGACTTCTCATTTTTTAAGAACTTAAAATTTTGTACACGATAATAATTATTGTGGAGGCTACATATTTCGCCATTTAAATTTACGGCACGATAGAACAAATAATTGAAATATTTCCTCAATGCAGCTGAAAGTGTATACTTTTTTAATGTTACTTAGAAGTAATATTGGGTTATAATTAGTTAAGCGTCGTATTTTTGACGTTTTAAAGCTTTCTCTCCCCATTCCTTCAGTTTTGATCGTGAAAAATACGAATATATCTATATAAATACGGAATATTATTGTTGCGTATCATAGCATTTCAGACTTAACTTGGCGGAAATATTAAGACGCTTGGAAAACTCTTACTCATTTCTTTTAGTCATGTTTTTATCATATTCATCTGTTATGCTTTTGATCATCTTCAGATCTAGATATGGATCCACTGTCCTCGGAAGTTACCAGAGACACATTCATAAGAGTATTTTTATGTGTTTATTATTTGGATTTAGGGGGTCTCTTCCCTCTCATCCGGTATCTCTCCTTGGTCTCACTTCAGTTCCGGAGTGAACTTGAAACGCGTGGTGGGGCGGTCGATAAAAAAACCCAAGATTCAAGCTATAGAGATAAAAGGGACCAGTTTATTTTAATAATTTACAGATATAATTTCGTGGAAAGCGATCTGACCGGGAGAGGGATAGGATAGGTATGAGGGAGGCGTTGGCAGTACTTGCGCGAGTAGTCGTCGATCTGGTGGAGCTGGCGTCGCTTCTCAGGCGACGCTCCTCGCAGTCCTCACACGAGGGGAAACGTCGGGCCGCACGTCCCTTTTATTGAAATCTCCACCAGGTCAGCCATAGGCACTCGCCTGAGTAAAAAGCAGTTTCGGCGGAATGCACACGCACTCCGCAATCTTTTTCGCTACTCTTCGAGAAGGCCATGAGTCATGGACGGCTCAAACTCCCACACACGGAGGCCTGAATTAGGGAATGTATGTGGCTGTCCGTGTTCATTTGATCGTCACCTACTTGTACTTAACTCTTGCCCTGTCCCGCAGTCTTTTTGTGTCATCCGAATTATTCCCTTGCTCAACAGCTCACCCCTTGAATCCAGACTGCCAGAGCATTCAGAAGTTATCCACTTTAGATGGGAAGACTCCTGAAGATGGGAATTCTCCTAGGCACTTATCTCTTTCCATGTCGCTTACGCATTTTTTCCTTTGTCCCTCGCATTCATTTCACGTAATTGTCACGAGCCAGCAATGCCTTTTGGCCCTCTGTGTGGCCCTACTCTTCTTATATTTGTCAATTTTCTTTTAAATTTGGAGTGAAAGGAAAACCTGGTCGCTCTGCTGCCTAACAACGTCCTTGTGTAGTGTTCCAGTCAATTAATGCTTAAGAAGCTCCATGGTGGGAGTATATTTGGGGTAGTTTTGATTTCGTCCTCAGTGTGGTTATGTTGGGTGGTGAGTTTTTGAGGTGTGCTGTTGATATTTCATGGCGAAAAGTTAAGAAAAACGCAAAGAGTTATAAATAATTTTTTTGGGTTGTGTTGTTCCAAGGAAGTTATTGCAGGCTTGTTTAGTAACTTTTCGAATCAGTAGTATTTCGCGGAGACCGAGTAAAAACGTAATTTTCCAATTTCTAGTAAGCCCGAACGGTTCGTCGGAAAAAACCTGAGGAATGGTATTTGTATAATTTTTTTGCGCAATGATGTATCATTATAGCGCAAAGAAATCAATGCAAATACCATTTACCTTACCGAATACCAATAATTGCCAGTCACTGTGCCGGGGGGTAAAGTCCGCGCCATCCAAACAAGAGGTCTCTGGTTCGAGTCCCGCCTAGGTAGGTTGCCCTTAACCAGGGTATTGTTGTTCGTACTCATGTTAATGTTATCTTGTTGAAAACCCAGACGTTGAAGGTCGATGCAAGCTGTTTGGAATGGAAATAAATAAATAGAACTTTGGACGTAATATGCAGAATTTTTGTAGCTTTTCAGTCGTTAACAAAAAGTCCAAAAATATCAGTTTTTAAAATAGTATTTTCGTTCTTTCTAAATCAATTTTTTAGTAGGTATCGTCGAGAAATTTTGCTATCGTACCTTAGATTCAGATTCATCACCCCGATTGACGCACTGTGAGGATCTCCTTCGTATCCAATCCATAGGATTAAGGATTTTCTTCCTTTAATCCTTAAAGGACCAACCTTTTTCGGTTACTCCGTGGATCAAGGGAGGGTCAAAAATTATCCACTCATATTTTTTTTATTTTAACTAACCATGAAACAGAATATATCTTCAGAAATTTTGTTTTGTTTTGTTAAAGCACGTTTAAACGTATTTATCCAGCTGAAAGTCATTATATCGCGAGAAAGAAAAGTGGTATTAATACAAAGTATGCGTAACCACCTCAAAGCTTTCCCGGTATATCTATATTTTACTGCATGGTGGGAGCGGCGAGGCGCCTGTTTTCTACTGTCGCGACTCGAGGCCCGCGTCCTCCACCGCATAATTCCATAAAAATGAGTTCTTTTGGCTTCCCCTTGGTCGACCACACGGACCGTTTAATCCACTAACCTCACTCCTCTCCAAGGCTCTGACGCAGAGTTATCCCGGGAAACGTGATTAGTTTCCTGTCTTTCTGTCTAGATGGTACCACCTGAATCGCGAGATACGAGGATGGAGAGTCGGGTGATGATAATAATCATTCCCTTTGTCCTGGCTCCCATGATCTTATTTGGAGTCGCGAGGGCCGGGAATAGTCTTTTTAGGCCTTCCCTGTGAGCGATGTTGATGCAAGGGTAATTATAGTGGTAGGCAGGGGCGGTCTGGCCATCGGGCTGTTCGGCGATCGCCGGGGACCCCGAGCTTAAGGGGCCCCCACAACGCTCGCGTCTATCGTGAAGTGATCGAAATGAAAGGTGTTACAGGAAAAGAATAATATTCCGAGAACCAAAGTTTTTTGTAATTATAAAGTTCTACGTTTTCATTAGTAGCTTCATTTACTACATACTAAGGGAGAAAATATCATATAAAACAAATAAAATAAAGGTGTTAGAAGATTTAAGAGAACCTGGCGCTTATTTTAAACAGCTATTTGAGAAGGTCATTTTTGAGAATTTTTAGATTACAGTGCAATTACATGGAAGAAATTCACGAAATAGTTAATATAACCATAATGCATTATTACAGTTCATAAGCTGTGAAATAGTATTTTTTCATAACTTTTATCTAGTTTTTATTAATAGGCGGAATAGCGTCAAAATCGATTTCCAGGCATGCAATTTCCTAAACTTCTCCGGGGGTGGGGTGATAAGGAGGAGGGTCCCATAATGACTCCCAGTAGAGGGCCCCCAATCACCCCAGATCGTCCCTGATGGTAGGTTATGACTGGAGGAGTTAGTATCTGAGAATACGATTGCTTTCATCATGGGAAATACCTGACTTTCTTTTCGTGTTAAAACAGTTTTATTAAAGAGTACGTCCTATTAAGGGAGGTTTCCATGAAGTACTTAAGAAGCATCCTGGCAGCATCCCCTTCCTTCAAGTACTTCCCTCTTCAATTCACTGCAAGGCCTACCCCTTTTCATTCTATCTAAAAATACAAATTGACGGGTCCTGTTTTCAGCCAATACTTTTACATAAAATTAGAGTAGATACTTCCATCAGGTGCCGCCAAGTGACTAACACCATGCTTTTCCATGAAGACTACATTGTGAATCTAAAATAAAATTCTGATCATATTCGGGGTTGCACGTATTATCAGGATTTTACTTTAGATTCAAAATACTATAAAAGCTTCACGGAAAAGCGTGGTGTAAGTCACTTTGCGAAACTAGACGAAAGTATCTGCTTTTTCTCTACGGTTATGTAAAAATATTGACTGAAAACAAGGTCGGTCAATTTGTATTTTTAGATAAAATGAATGGGCCTGACTGAGAATTTAAGAGGGAATTACATGGAGCAGTTACTTAGTTATTTCCTTTGTCTAATTGGAATCATATTTGCGCATATCAAGTAATGGAAATTTCCAGAATATTATCTTATGAATTGTCTCATGAGCGTACACAGCAGCAGAGGGAATCTGCCCCCCCAACCACCCCCAGAAGCCAAAGTAAATTTAGTGTTAAACGAAAGTTTTTACAAATTTCCTTGAAATCCAAGTAAAGTGATATTAATAAAAACACGTAATTAAAATATTTTTTGAGCAAATTCTTGCACTAATAAAGCTCTGTTATAAATTTCTTGAAATTTTGGTTTCCTTAAGCTTTTCTATATTACAACTTGAAGGACCACGGCTTGCTCCCCCCCCAGTTTTGATCCTGGATACGCCCTTGAGTTGTCTGCCTGGATACCGCAAATCATTTGTTCATTGTAGGGCTTTAGATCTGTAGAAATCGTGAAATTTGGCTTAGTTTTTTTATAAACCAGGGTCATTATCGGCATCATAGCTGTTAAAATTGTTTAAATATTTCAACGAATCATGTGAATTTTTCTGGAATCAAACCAGCAATTATTATTGTTTTTCAGTATGCACGAGGCAGTTTAATACTATATGAGTTGTCTTCCCATTGTTAAATAACACCGTTTTTTCAGACTATATTCAAGGAGAAATGTCTCATACTCAGCTACATAATCAATTTTTCAATTTTTCAGAGGCGTGGGGCAATTATAGATATCATTGCATGATTTTAACCGTTATTACGGTGAAATTATGTGTAGTGAGTTTATTCCTACTAAAGGTGGTTGTTTCTAAGTGTGACTCGTTGGCAGTGGTGATAAATTGGTTGTTAATTTGTTAACTGCCACTTGAGATGCTTTACAAAGGAGGCACAAGGCTGTTTTTTGTTCTGCTCATAACGCTTCGGCAAATAAAAAAAGCTTATGGAGTGCTGCTGTACTTTCGAAGAAAAACGCCATGTCATCCATAGGATTAACGATATCGATGGTCTTTCTGCAGAAAAATAGGATAATTGAAAGAAAATTGCCGACAGGCTGTTAATAGCTACGACTGAGTCACTTTGTTGTGATCACAACCGCGAGAGAAATTCTCGTGGAGGGGAGTTCATTCATGGTGAGAATCTAGCTTGTCGTTTCCAGGTAATTTCTTCAGCCATTAACCTAGAATTTAGTTCCTTTATATATGGGCATTACCTTGAGTAAAGGAGTTGGGATTTCGACTTCTGGCGCTATGAAACCATGATTATATCCCCTCTGTACCTCTCACTCTTTTCCAGGTACACTTCACCAAAGAATAATGCATGCGAGACAATGAATTTGAGGAATTTATCTATAGTGTTAATCCGATATATCTCCGACCAATTCTTAATGAATCCGAGAAGTCAAATATTCGAGGAGTTAATGTCCTCCTAAATTTCTTCAATAACTCGAAGTGTGTCAGCCCATGGTTGATTTGGGCAGGTGAGGGTGGAGCTCATCGTAAATTAAGATCTTAAACCCTTGAAAATTTAGCGCATACAGAATAGGGGTTCAATTTATTTCCTCGGACCACTCGTTGCTAGGTGATGGTTTCGAAGGACCTTACTTCGGATTCTAGGGTTGGACCCCGGCCGTATTCATAGTTTCCCTAATAGGCTACTAACGTCTAAGTAATGTACTAAATAGTAGCATACTAGCTTAATGGTATTCATAGATCGTTGCTAAGGATTACTAAGCTTAGTATGCTACTATCTTAGTAGCCGGCTCTTAGTCGCCCTCCGGCCTTGTCTAAGGGATCTACTAAATATGGCGGTCCGTTGTGGATGATTGACTCCGGTTTTATTTGTATACTCTCATTTTTTACGCATTTGTGCCAAAATGGAACACGAAAATCCATTCTTCAAGTAAGGCAGGCAATGTATGCAGTGTAATTGTTGAAAGGAATTTAAAGGTTTTTATAGCTGCAAGGAAACTACGACGTGCAGTGAACTTGTGCCTCTAGTGTAAGAGTACACAGTTTGTGCATTTAGTGTACTCCTAAGTGAATAGATTGCATATAGACGATGAAGTAAAGAGTTACGCATCAAGTGAAGTGGTTTGTGAGTGTATTAGCTTCGACAAAATTATTTATGTCTTCCATACTGGTTTAATCAACCGTATACATTTCAATAATAGGTGTCTAACTGTAGCGAAGGGGGTGTGTTTCGTATTTGAAGTAGTTGTTGTAATACAGCAAACGCGTATTCATTTTCATTCGTTTGTACGCTTATAAGTTCTGTTTGATTTTATTTCTCTTTCTAGTCACTTCATCGTGAGCTTTCGCCAGTGTTTACATTCCACGCATTTCGTTGCGCTGTTATTATTTTTTTGGTTACGGTACGAGTAAAAGTGAAATTGGAAGTTTTTTGATGTCACAATAACTGGTTTAGAATTTTGTTTCAGCCTATTCAATCCATTTTCTGCGTTATGGTGATGAGAAATAACATGAAGTGATTCTAAATCGTAAGTGATGAATGGGAAGTGAGATGTGAAGAATCCTTTCAAACTTCAACGAGTGAAAATTCTTTTAGTGTGTGCAGAATGATTGGAAACTGGTTATCTTTTAAGTTATAGTGTTTAAAATTAATTATGAGCCAAGTTTTTCATCGAATCAGTTGATTCGGAATGTACTGATTATAAGTATTATAAAGGCAGCTCGTGAAATGTAAAGTGAAATGTTGTGTGCGTTGTAGAGCTATTTGAGATATAATCAGCATTAAATAAGTAAAACAAGAATCGCAATCAATGCCTTTCGTTTTTTCGATGAAGAAAGCTATCCTATCGGAAGAGACGACCGATATATGAGGTCCATGCGCCGTGATGGAAGGGTAGGTAAGGAAGGGTGGAAAGAAACCCGGCGTTAGCATTAGCCTGGTGTTAAGGAAAGGCGCCAAGCGAACCGCGGCTGAACGTACAATCCGACGGACGGAGTGTTGCGCTTGAAATGTCCTCCACACAGCATTCAAGCAGGGATCGGGCAGTCTCTGAAAATTCCCTGCCACCGCCGGGATTTGAACCCGAGCCCCCGGGATGGGAAGCCAACACACTAACCACCACACCAACCCGATCCCCTGCGAATTCGTTTTTTCACCGAACCATAAAGGACTTTAATAAATGCTAATCGTAATATCGCATTTTCTTTTTATGTGTAAACGGCTGGTGTCCTAACACCCCCTGACGCACGACTTTTAAGTGGCTTGTGGGTTAGTATGCATGTGTAGAAGAAACGAGACGGGGATTATCCAATGCGTGGTGCCGCGAAAAAACTAATTTCTCTTATCCATGATTCCGTTTCAATACCAGGAAATGGTGCACCCCCGGGATTTGAACCCGAGCCCACGGGATAGGAAGCCAACACTCTAGCCACCACACCAACCCTATCCCCTCGGATTGATAATTAGTAAATATAACAAAATATGTATAGTTCAAAATAACATATTTCGAATCATCCCTGGAATTTTGGTTCGACTATGATCATTTTGTTGCATAAGTTAAAAAAATCTTCACTATCCGTCTTGAAACCTGGTCAAATCAAATGATGTTTTCATAGTGAATATCTTCCGCTGGTAGCAAAGCTAATGTCTGGGGAAATCAATTAGTTATAATCAATAGGTTCATTATTATTTGAAAATTCTCTACCACCACCGTGATTTGATCCCTAGACCACGGGATAGGAACCCAATACTCTAGCCACCATACTAAACCGATCCTCTCGTGTATCATTTTGTAGCGTAAGTAAAAAAATTCTCCCTATCCGGTTATCAGTATATATGGGCTTGAAACCTGGCCAAATCAAATGCTGATTTCATAGCCAATATATTCCGTTGGTAGCAAAGTTAATCTCTTGGGATATTAATTAATTTTAATTAATAGTTCAATTAGCATCCAAACCGATCTTCGGGTTAAATTACTGAGTGAGTGAATTAATAGTTTCCCTGCTGTAGATGAAATTCAAAAATCGTAAATTTATGTTTGAAGTTACTTTTGCAGTTAATTTAATGTTTTACTGAAATATGTTATCTCATTTTAAAGCTTTACATCCAAATCCAAATTTTTCACGAATTATTTGGTGATGGATGTGATTATTCACGGAAGAAAGCTTTAAGGGAAGAGGAGAAATAATTGACGAGCTAGCAAGAAATACTGGCAGCATTGTTTAGCTGTTGAGTCTCTTTATTTTGACATATACTCGATAGTTTCACCTTATTCGCAGCTTCTTATAGCTGATATCCGCCTTAGTTTTAACGAATATGCCTGGATCTAGGCCAAGAGTGTAGTCTAATTGTAAAGTAACGAGGTTCAGTTTCTTGTGTCAGAAATCTTCATTTGGTGATTAAAAAAGGGAAGATTCTTTTACCCTTGCTGCAGGAGCCCATGGTACGTAGGTTTGCGAATTACATCATGACCTACTTCGCAGAATTTTCCCGACTCCTTGTGCGAAGATTCACCGAAGGAAGTCTCATTAATCACGATTCGCCGTGCACGAGAGATTTTTAACTGGTACCTTTTCCCCACGTTACGCCTCACACTATGGCTTTCGTGATACGTGTCATTCCACCGTCGCATACTTCATTTAACTCTGCGCGATGCACGCGCATTTCAACGTAAATGAATTGTTAATTGTCCTTGCAGGATGCACATATTCTCTTCTGTGTGTGGGGCTTTTGTTTTCCTTGCCTCCAAGTTCTGTCTCGTTTACTCTGGATACCATTCGCTGTCGCGAACAGCAAGAGTTTTTTCGCAGTATTTATGGACGGAATACGAATTTTTCTAGCCACGTCTAATTTTTCGATCCCCTTTGGAGTAAGTGGAATAGGGAACTCGCGGTCTCAGTTGTTCTTTTTTTTTTAAATTTCCGAGCGACTGGGATATCAGAGCTTCCATTGCTCGAGGGTTTTAACGTTTGGCTTCCCTTGCGGCGCAAAATGATGATAGGTGAACGTATTTACTCTCCGACTGCCTCTACCCTCTATTTTTTTTCTCCCGTTTGGTACCCTTGGGCATTTTCTAAGGCTTGCGCATTTGCGGCGAAACAGCGCACATGAATGTTTGCCAGAGTACCTTTTGTGCGTGGTAGGAGATCTCGTTTTGTTTTTGTGAAATTCACGTGCGTAACGCGTTTCCTTTCCTCCCACGCTGCCGTTTCGGTTCGTTTTGTTGGAGACGTGACATCGTGCGAGCGTATATTGCTAGATTCGGTGGAAGTAATGTGGGTTGTTTGGATGAAATTGGTCCCTTTGGGATATAAAGCATGAGCTGGAAAAGGCGCGGAATATTCCGGGAATTCAATTTGAAACAACAGAAACTGGTGCACCTGCCAGCATCCCGGACCGATGCGGGAAATAATCTGGAAATAGGACACACCGTACGACCTCATTCTTCTAGGCGATATATTTGTGCTATACCACGGCTTTACAGTGTATATTATAGCCAGATCAGATCGCTGTTCACATTCTTTCCCCATATTTTTCGAACTGGAGATACTACCGTTGAGATACTCCTACATCTACACTTTGAGATTATTCCACCCTCATAGTGGTAATAATCTCAAAGTTTTGGATGATTCCTTCCCAATTCATTCATACTATGTACGAACAAATAATTTATATTTATTGCCTAAACCAAATTTCGATTGAAACGAAGCTTTCTGTACTTGGGGCCAAAAAAAGTACGACTGATTGCGAAAAAAAATCAAGAAGGGGAGTAACATATCTACCTTCCTAAAGCATTCGTAACTTAAGCTTTTTTACCTGCAAAACTATGATAGGAGATATCTCATGAAAGCATATTCAAACCAATTTCCTTTTTTTATTTTGGTTATTTAATTTCAATTCCATAGTTTTCCTTCACCGTTTCATTTCTCTATGTTTCGTGTGTATCAAAAGTTCATCTATAAGATATTTTTGCTGTTAAAAGATATAATCAGCATGATGATTGTTTCCTGAGGCGATCCTAACAACAGGCAAAAGCCTAAGAGGTCACCTCCATTCCATTCGGATTTGTTTCTACTATATATTAAAATTTTAAGGAGCGATAACTATATTATTATCATTCAAAGTTCAAAGTAAGTTAACAATGTATGAAACGTTGCTGCCATATTTTCTCGCTGGCTTTTTTTCTCCGATTTTTCTCTCCTTGAGCACCTTAAGCATTTTAGATGGCTTGCGTATTTGCGGTAGAGGAGCACACATAAATTTTTGCTAGCGTTCTAAATATGTGGGTAGATATCTGGTTTTTTTTGTAGATATTACGTGCGCATCGCGTTTCTCAATTTCCCCCGCCGCCATTTTGGTTCATTCTGCTTGACATGATATTACTGTGCCAGCATACATTGCTAGGTTCGGTAAAAGGATACCCTTTGTTTGAATGAAACATCTCTGCCTGTAATTGAAGCATTAACTCCAAAGCTTGGGATACATTCTGTGAATTTGATTTGAAGCAACAGAAACTTCATCTTGCTTGCAACGCGTTCTGATTCGGCAAATAACCTGAACATAGGTCATTTATAACCATTCCACCTCTTCTTTGCTGTGCGATAAGTTTGTTTTGTCCCATGACTTGGCAATTAATGGGTGTCCTTCACCCCAAATCTTCGTGTGGTACTCCGTTAAAGTGTCTAACGTTGATTCAGGAAACAATGATGCCACATTTTCTTGTTGGCTCGTTAATTATTTCTCCTCTTTCGTTTAAGGTTTCTTCTAACTCGCTTCTTCTGTACAAAATCTCAGATGGATCTTGGAGCAAGGCTAGGCGGACTCTAAACGAGGTTCTCTGGTTATTTCTTTTGAACCTCTTCGTTAATTCTTCCTTCTTTCGTTAACCATTGTCACCGCTTGTGTTTCCCCCTACAACGTAATCCACGTGATTTATTTGTTCGTTGAAACTTTTTCCTTCTGTAGATTTCGGAGTAGTATAAAAATAGGCGGCATTATCCATTCTTAATTGCTGTTTTACGGTCGTTTGTCGGTCTCTTCCTTCAAATATTCAGTGAACAGAAAAAACTGTGCCCTTCCTGCTACGTGGAAATGTAGTGTTTTTTCGTTCCCTTTTGAGGGCACTAACGAAAGCAGTTGAGACGTTCGTCCATCTTCTCGGTAGCCTGGATGGGATCCCTTCGCTTCCGTTTTATGTTCAGCGAACAGTAAAAAATGCGACGTTCCCACCGTGGGGGAGCTGAAGGGTGTCCTAGCGACGAGCCGCGAAGCGGACACACACAGAAAAATTTTTATCACTCGGGAGTCTTCCTTAGAGAGAATCAAATGTATAGACTTCATGCGTCCCTCCTCCGCACCGCAATACTCCTAATATTTTTCCCGTCGCTGATTCATATCGCCAGTCTATATATGTATGTATATTAAATTGGATATCTGTATGTATGTCTGCAATGAATTTCCATAAGACAGCACGGATTGCAACCTATGGCGTCCTTTGCGTCGTTTTCTCATTACCGTTTGTTACGTCATGTCAGCTTCTGTGGTTGGGCATACTGCCGGATAGGCATACCGTTTGACTCTCCGTAGGGGGAAACATAACTCAAAGGATTCTACATTTAAACTATTTATCTTCTCGATGCAAACCATTTTGTTGGGGTATGAATTCACAAGACGAATTTTGTCTACGCACGTATGGACACACGTAATGATCAATGTTATGGAGCAGGCTAGAAGCTGATCCCTTGTATAGCTATACCATCACCATACCAAGTCAAAGTTCCAGGTTGCCCACATTTCGTGGTAGTATCCTTCCCGAGCAACGCGGGGTAGCCTGCTAGTGTATGATTAACTCGTTAAGTAAATAACGTTTCCTTCCCAGAATAACCCAAATCATTTAATGGAGGACTCCTTAGAACGTTTATCAATCGGAAATGGTGAGGCTTTAAGTGCAGCAGTCGGATGCAAATATTTTAGGTGATAAATGTGGGCTTCCTGAAACCATCTATTAGAATGCGACTAATCTGACGCTGGTATTCTTTTATCCCTTGCAACTTACACCTAGTATCGTTTGTCAAACAATGGTGGAATGGTATCAGTGCACTTTTGGTGGGAAGGCTTCGAAGATATATGCATCACGCCCTATGGATGGTGCACCTCGTGAAAATATACCGCCCCTCACACATGCTGTTAGACACCCAAAAATTCTACTTTTCCTTTCGGGTTTACAAAATAATCGTTTTGTTGGTCTAAATTTGTTATGTGCAGTGAATTTCTATCGAAGAAATTATATTAATAATAGATGTGATAAGGCAAATGTTATTTCAGAGCGAGAAGAACTACGGAATAACTTCCGCAAGATAACATGAACGTGGTGTCGGACCACTGAAATGAAGAAATTTACAGTGCGTTAAAGAGTTTTCAAGTTGAAGACACAGACAGTGGAGTGGAAAACGGAGTAATATTCAAGGATTGAGGGAACGCAGTCAATGGATACAGATTTCCTAGCAATTGGGTCAATGACAGTGTATTATTGTAAAAAATGTAAACGATGTTTGGTAATTTAAACGATTGGTCTCTCCTCAGTATTTTACACCGTTTTTCTCCTAATAATTTTTCCCTGTTGCCGATTCATATTGCCAATGCATGATACAGTAGATTCCGTTTAATGTGTCCACTGGTTACTTGGGGCAGCCGCTTAATTGGGGAAGATCATGAAGAACAGAACCCAATAGAGGAATATCCCCGAGTATTCTCCGCTCAATTGGTACAGCATGCCGCTTTATTGGGCCATGAGTCGGCGACATAGACTATACTCGCGACGAAATTATTTTTTTTTTGTTTTCAGAATACTATTTTTTATATTTTCCTCCTTTGATTTACTCTTAATTTTCACAAATGTTCCTATTCTTGCCCTTTTTTTAAATCTCTTGTTATTATACTATCTGCAAGAGGATAGGACTTTTCTTTAATAGGACTAAGTAAAAGACATTCATTCAGCGTCGCCCGAGGCCGTGAAAAATATTTTTAACAAAAATGTTATAGTTCTTAAAAATGATACCTAATAAATGAACTAAATTCGCCGATTTATTAATAAAATTAATAGTTTAATAAACTTATGTTGCATTATAAACATTCTTTAGTCTTCTTTCTACCATTTAAGAGTTTTTTATGCCCATATACAAGAGAGTTCGCCTAATTGGGGCAGCAGCTTAGTTGGGGCAAAGTGCACAAGTCCCGATATGTCCCAATTAACCGGAATCTACTGTATATTCGTTTATTGAATACTCCGCCCCTCCCAGAATAGACCAAATCGTTTGATGTTGGCCTTGGTGTAAAGGGCAAGGACAGGCACGATCAGTGCGTTGATGTCTCGCGGAAGAGCGGCGGTCAGTCGAAATGGTTCGTCAGGAAAGCTGAGGGATAACCACTTTCCTGAAGCCGAAAGTGTACGTCCTGGCCTGACGCCGGACGCCCTGCGGCGCTTGTCTCTGAATCCGATAATGCTGTCCCCATCCGATCCGCACGCCGTTCAAATTGCACCGGCAACCGGCTTGCATACTGTGAGCAGTAATCAAATCCTGAGCGCCGAGCTGTGCGGAGGAAATAAGGGGAGCATTCCCGCAGTTTCTCCGGATCCCTGACGTCAGCTCAACCCCCTTCCACTGTAATTCACTCCGGGTTGCGTTCACCTCGGGGCACTGCTTTTTGGTGTCACTCCGTAACTCAAGTTGCCTCGATACCGTTTTCCTTGCGGAGCTACGTGCATTCGTATATCACGTGCCCTTAATAGTCATGGAGTGGTCCTGAGTATTTAATCTCCTACTATAGGTAGCAAAAATCCTGATTAATATTTATTAGTATGCATTGTATATTGAATTTGTATTCAGATGTAAAAACAAAATATAGGAGTAAATAAATTATTATCGTTGTTATTTACATTTTTATTATTATTAATTAGATATTACTTCACCTAAATATGCTTTTTTGTACTCGTACTGTTATTAACACAGACTTATTTTTCACTCTCATTATTTTATTTGCACATAACATTACATAGTAGGATACATGTCGCAAAAATTTTATACGTATTCTAAGACAGTATAGTAGTCAGTTGAAAATTGTACAGCATCAGTATAATTCAAGTCAATACATTGAAGCCAGTTTGGAAGTAAATGCGGAAATGAAGTATGATTTAGGTCCGGCTAAATTTTTCATTTCATTCCGTCACTCCCATTGCCTCGATACCTTTTCCTTGCCGGGGTACAAATATCTGGTGCTGGCAATAGTCATGAAGTGATCTGGAGTGTTTAATCAAGTGTTTTTGGTGGAAAAAATATGGAGTTAAATTTTTTGGCATGCATTTCATTGTGAATTAGGTATTACTTCACGCAAATATGCTTTTTTGTACCTGTACTTTTATTATCGCAGGTAAATAAATAGCATTAGCATTATATAGCAGGATATATGTAGTAAATCATTTTATCCTTGCTCCAAAAAGAAGAAAAATAATTGTTCAATATCAATGTAACTCAAATCTACTACACTACAATACAGCCAATTTCGGAAGTAAATGCGGAAAATTAGTACAATTTTGGTACCTCTAAATTGTCATTTTATTTCGTCTCTCACATTTTTTCACAAGTTAACTCGCAGCTTATTTCTTTACACTGGTAAGGTTTTGTATGATTTAAAATTGATTCAGTAAGCGATTTAGGACTTTATGTAGCACGATGAACAAAGGAAAATGATGATATATTCTAGGCGTTTTATTGACTTATCGTATGGTAAAAAATTAAGGACTCTTGAATTGTTTGAATTGACTCATCATCGGTATTCAACTGTTTATCGATCAATTTATGAAAAGTCAATATTTGCGTCTGCGTTTCTCGTGTGTGGGAAAGTATGGCAGAATTATCTGACACGAGTGACGACACACGTCGAGATATCGCTACACACGAATGCAGCCACTCTTCATGGGTAAATTCGCTTTTTGTGCTTCGTATCGGTTTTCAGTGCGTGCCTCATCCTTGCTATCGAATTTGAAAGCGGTAGTTCCCCATGCTACTTAGTGGGGCTCTGGAATTCTGTGTGCTAGGCGGCGCCATTGTTCCTAATACATGTTTAATGCTGGAGCTCGGTTGAGCTCATCAAGGATGGGGATCGAATTTCCTTTCACCTCAACCCATTTATTATGTAGCTGAATCTGCGTTCCTCAGTCCTCGGTGGATTTCGTTCATCAGCCGCCATTACGAGACCGTTGTTTCATCGCATCTGCTCGTGAGCATGGCATTACCGTTAGTAAAGTAATTGTTTAATGTTTGGAAATTGTCGGAAAAGGAATATGTCATTATAAATGGGAAGGCTGAATACTTTGTGCCAAATGAGGTTTATTTTGCGGATATCTGTCCTTTCTAACCTCGTTCGTTTGTATATAATATTATTGATAAGAACGTGGTGTTCTACGTGAAGGTAATTCTGTGCACACGCAGGCCTGGTAATATTTTACCTATTCATAGTGTTATTAAACAATTGGATTTCTTTCTTTTTTACGGTGGTTTCTGTATCAAAGGCCGTGAGGGGCCCGTTTTTTTATTTATGTGCATCCCACGCGGAACGAAAGTTTTTCAATCAACTCTTGCAAAGCGTTCCTTGTGAGTTATTAATTATTTTCGTGATGGAATGGTAGTAAAATATATTTTACAGAAATGGAATTTTCTTTTTACTGAATGATTTCTGGCAAACTTAGAGAATACTCGGTATAAAAAAACTTACCTTGGGAGGTGAGCAACTATGTTGTTTACCTTTGCAGTTGCCTGTACTTTACCTTTGTACTATGAGAGCATGAGCTTTTTCAGGGAAGCCTCTCTTAAGTTGTTGGTCCACGAAAATGAAAATATGTTGTTGCTAGGACCCCATAAATTTCAATTCATCCAATAAAGACTGTGATTCGTCGGAATTTTAGCGTTACGGTCATGATGATTTCTGGGTCCTCCCACTCCAAGTTTAAGTTATAAAGTATTCAGCATCATTTACTGTCATTTGTAAACGAATTTTCCTTTGTAATGGAGTATTTTTATGGCTATAAACATGTTATTTGTTACAATATTAATGGAATTGGTAATTTATTTGGAAAAAATTTAATTGCTGAATAGAAAGCAGATGGAATCGAATCAAGGTCTATTCTTTCACATACGGTGATAATCATGTGCTTTATGATAGCCAATTTGGAGACGGGCAGCTCGAAATTCACTGCACTGAATTAATTAACCGTTTATTACAACCTTTCCGTCAATTTTCTGCTTTGCTTGACAGCCACAGCATGCCAATAAAGCGTCGTTTAATCCTTTGTTACGGTTGTTCACTTGTCAATGAAATATGAGTTGCTATCACTGGTTTAGCATAATATGTTTGTAATGGTTGCATTATATATGTTAGCCCTCGATTTTTCATGCAATATTGGTTTTGGGATTTTTATCTCAAGAACTCTGTAATTACCTCAATGCTGCTACGGATGGTATGTGACTTTCCATTCCTTGAGAATGTGGTCTCCTCGCAAAGTATTTGGATGAATCCAGAGAGACTCCCGATTACAGAAACGGTGTTTCGTCGCGTCTAATCGCGTCGTGTACAAACTGCATTCCTGCCAGGGCATCAACCTATGAGGCTGTGCGACGAGCAATGCTCACAATCCCTGTTGAAACATCAAGACTTAATGAGTTGCGACCCAGACGATCGAAGAAATTCCTGATTTCACGATCAATGGTGGTAGGCAAAGCCTTAGGCCCAGCGCCCACGGAGCGACTATTTTGTAACCACAGTTGGGAATCAGTTGCGTCTGCAACCAGTTTGCAACTAAAACAAAACTTCTGTCCGCACACGAGTGAATGACAAAGGGCTGGTTGTAAATCAGTTTCGTCTATTGTGCAATCAGTGGAGTGTTTATTTAGTACGGTACGTGTTGTTTTTTAGCCCTTACCTTGGCCGTCAGCGCTTACTATCACTAAGTCAGGCGAATAAGACGCTGTGAACTATTATCAATACCAAAGACGTTAGATAGTTTGTATTTGTTCAGGAATTCACGCTTCTCTACTGCTTCAACGAGCTTCATGTTGAGTTCTTGATCATTCATTTTGAGATCGACACTATACGGCCGTCAAAATACCACCAAAACACCAAGTGGTCTCGTGCAACTGATGTCTGCAACGCAACTGCAACCGTGGGCCCACGGTTGTATGTGACTGGTTTCAGACTGGTTTGAGATCGTCAAAAACGCGTCGTGTGCGCCTCCACACTCCAATACATTGTCGAGGTCACAAAACAGTTGCGCGCGCAATTGGTTTGCAACGGTAGTTGTAAAACAGTCACACCGTGTGCGCTGGGCCTTAATGAAAGAGAGAGGTATATTGTGATATTCGAGGAAAGGTTGTCGCCCTGGGAGAGGGCCAAAACTTCCAACATACTCATCGGCATGAATTCTGCTTCCTGTGTGTCTTGCATGTTACCTCACCTTTAGCGCAATCCTTAATATGACTTACACTATCGTGCATATTGTTGCGATGGGAAGTAGCAGAGGATGTTCAGGACCCAACTTTATAACAATAAAAATAAAAGTGATGTTAATTGCATAGTATTAATTTAAAACAAAGACATACAGAATGTATGGAGCTTAAGGTAACCTAGAAGTTTGACCTGTGTTTAGGTTACCGTCATTGTACGATATACCTCGTATAATCATCTCCCATGCATCGGTTAATAAATAGTGGAAAAAAGGATATGTACCAACGTTAACAAAAAATAATATCTTTAACTAAATATATCATTATAATTATCACATTTGATTTCACTAAGTATTTCTTCAATTTTAGGATAATCAAACAGCATTTATTTTCACATTTTTTTAGAAAAAAGATAAAGATTTACCGCCCTTTTGTACCCAGATGGTAATAAGTTGTAGACTTTGGCGAAATGTATATGAAACTTCTTCGGAACCGAGACAATTTGGGCCTCGGTAAGAGTGTCAGCACCGTACGAAAATACCACTTGTCCGGTACCGGTACTCTTGTTCCACTCCTCTCAAAAAAGAGCGTGAGTACTTTATATACGTACGAGACTTACTTACACACTTAACTTTGCGCGATCAGGCTCAGTGGTCCGCGTGACGTCACAACCAAGGTTCTCCACTCTTCTGTTCTTCTGGCCACTTCCATCCAATCATCCCGGGCTTCTATTCGCTGCAGATCTTCTATTATGTTTTCCATCTTCCATTTCTTCGGTCTTCTTCCTGGTCCTCTTCCGTCTGGGACCCTATAATTTGGTAATTTAGGATATCTTTCGTCACTCATCCGTTCCACATGTCCTATCCGGTCCAATCTCGTTGCGTTTTAATAATACCATTATCGAATTGTCACCATTAAGATTATATAGTTATTGATTGTGCCTTTTCTCCAGTCTCCTGTGTTATTCGTCCTGGACTGGCCCTTATATTTTCAAAGCCACACGCCTCTCTGTAACTAATAGTTTGTTCCAGCCTTGTATCATTGTACTAAAGCTTCGGCAAGTGTAAAGGAATAGAGGAAGAATTTGTGACTCGTGCAGTCTTTTTTTTTATTCAAGCACAATATTACTGTTTCTTATTTCGTGGCGGTTGTACGTCACGGAACGAATTGCCCAAACCTCGTGAAATCTTTCTGTCGGCGAAAGGTGTCTCAAGATAAATAATGTAAGCTCGTAAGGTGGTTATTATTTGCGACTGCCGCGAACAAGGTGAAGGTTAGACGAAGGAATGCTGGTTGGAATTCAGAATTAAGCCACCGTAAACAGGGATAATGATAATGTTGCTTGTTCGATCACTCGTTAAGGGAGTTCCTCTCTAGGACGTTGCTAGTCGGAGCTCGACCAGCAGATATTTTTGGGGTTGTGGTCACATATGAGCGTGAACCCCTTTGAAACGGATCCTCCCCGGATACTCTCTCTTGATGAATACCTCCAAATTCTTTGCTATGGCCTTATAACTTCCACAAAGAGAATTAAGTACCACTCTTGTTATTTTTTCTCCATACAACGCACTTATTTTTCTCTGCCGACGTGACAGTCGTACAGATAGCTAGGTTTTCCTGGTTGTCTTGTGTGAAACTTCCTTGTGCATGTTTTTCACGCCCCCCGTCTAGTGTGGGCGTTTTCCTGCAGTGGGTATTTTTGCTGAAAGATACTACACCCTTATCCTCATGTTTTTTCCCACAATCAGAAATCTTATTTCCACAAAATTTTCACGTACAGTTGTTCATATTTTTGACATTTCACAAATATTGTATATTGTATAACCTCTGTATTGTAAACGTTTGTCTATTATTTTTTAATATGTTTGCATTGACGCTATCGAGGGGTTAGGTGGAAGAGGGGACTTCTTAGTTTCAACCTCGCCCGAATAAAGACATTTTATCATTATTATTAAAAGTTCCTTACATTATCGGCTGTTACGGCGATGCGTATTTGTGTGTTACATTTTGGTTACAGCTAGTATGTCTTCTTTTCCATTATATAAGGTGGGTTATGCCTAAGTGCAGCATGGAAAGCCCGACTAATTCGCAACAGTTGGAAGATCGCAGTATGTATGACATGTATTGAACTACCCACGGAAATGACATGTAATTAGTTTTGCGGTGAAACCTCCGTAAGGAACACGAGTATCATTGTGGCCTGCTCACTGGCCTGGAATTCCAAAGGTCTGCGGTGTTATTGTGGGGTAAAGTGAGTTTTTCTCGCGGTATTGACGGAGGATTGGATGGCGAAGTCGTTATTTCAGGCAAGTGGCAGCGTAACGGGAAATGGACAAACCGACAAAGTCTTGGATTGATTTGTTGGGAATCTTTTAGAGGGAGTTATGTGAGTTGACTTTCAAGAATTTAATTTTTAAATTTAAATTAACAACGCATCAATTTCAACTAAAATAGGACACTTTATGGGAAGATGTTACTTAAAATAGTTAGGTATAGGGCTGAGACAAATTAATCGCTCCAAAAACTTTAAAACAAAACATAAAACTTTTAGTTTCCTCTGAATTTAGTGGTAAAACCGATGTGGTTCATCTCGTAAAGCCTGTTGAAGGGGACCGAAAAATTTAATTCTTTCCTGGAAGCATCCTAAAAGCATTTCCTGAAAGCATCGGTCGGTTGTTATCATGATATGTACTGTATGAAATGTACAAATTTTATTCCATATAGTGTTCCTTTATCAGATTTTACTGTATGAAAATAAAATTCTACTAGGCTCGCAAATTGTTAAATGGGGTAAAGTAATCAATTTCGGCTTGGCCCGGCAAGCGAGGCTAGGGTGAATGCTGCATGCCTAGTGTGGAATCACCCCGTGCCACAAACCCTGGTGGTGGCTTTCACGGTACCTCGTAGATTTAGACGTAAATGAATCAAAATCGTCAGCTTTGCCTGCGCTCCACAAAGGTTCTCCGTCGCTGTTTGTGTTTGTACATGGACATTATCTTCAGATAGCACTTAACGTGCTTCAGATAATGATCATATTAGACAATCTCGCTCGCAGGTTGTCGCCTTTGATGGAAGATTTTCGAAAGCTGGTGTAAGGCCACATATTCCCGCCGCGTCGGACACTCTTTGGCTACAAAAGATAAGCGTGCTGTTTCGCAGTAATAACCGCAGAAGGCGACGTGAACACTCACATTTGCAAATTTTTAATTAGAGGTAGTGCAATGGGCGCCACAATGTGTGTGGTGGGGCAGCTCTTGCGTGCTTCGTGGCCGACGCGTCGGTTCTTCGTCGGTGGGCACCGCCCGATGCCTCACGCGAGCAGGGCGAGGACCGGAAACATTTATTGGGACTTGGATTTTTTTTAGCTCTCATAACACTGTTTTCCGATCCTCGTCCGCGAATGAATAATTAGGGTCTCATCGGTAGTTTTTCTTCATGGTGTATGGCATGGGAAATCACCAAGCCAGCGTTTAAAACCACGGTGATGTACTTAAAATAGTTAGTTATCGGGTTGAGGCAAATATAGTGCCGAAGATGTATCAAAATAATTTTTTTTTGTTTCCTCTCAATTTAATGGCGTATTTGAGATGGCTTATAAATGTATACGTCCAAAATATATGACGTCATGAACTTATCCGAAAATTAATTGATTGAAGCTCTTGAACTCCTCATCATCATCATTAGTTTACAATCCTAAAATTGGGTTGATGCAGCTCTCCATTCCTCTCTTCTATTCGCTAGCCTTTTCATAGCGACGTATGTCTTCTCTTTTACATCCTTTATAACATGTCCTATGTAACTCATTCGGGGCCGTCCTATGCCCTTCTTCCCTTCCACCCGTCCTTCTACGATAGTCTTCATCAGATCTTCATGTCTCATTGTGTGGCTAACTAAATTGTCCCGTCTTCTGCTTAAGGTTTTTGGGAGACCTTTCTTTTCTCCCACTCTTCTTATCACCTCCTCGTTACTCACATGGTTGATCCATTTTATCTTCATCATTCTTCGGTTGCACCACAATTCAAAAGCATCGACTCTTGTCTTCTCGGCTGCTGTCAAAGTCCGACCCTCGCTTCCATAGAGGAACGTACTCCATATGTAGAATCTGATGATTTTTCCTTACTTCTATGCTTGTATTCTCAGATGTAAGAATATTCCTCTTTTTCGCCTGCGCTATTCTACTGACTAATTAATTCTTTCTTGCTTCGTCCATCGTTGGTTAATTGGCTTCCCAGGTAAGAATACCCTTTCACCTCTAGAAGTTTATACTTTCCTAGGATAATGATTGTCTTCGGCTCCTCTCTTTGCGTACTAATATCTTAGTCTACTTTTTGTTCGTTTTCAGCAATTTTTTTGCGTAGATATTGACACCCAAAGCTTTCTCCTTTATTTCATTAATGGCTTTCTCGATGTCAGCTTTAAAAATTACGGGGAAAGTACACGCCATTGTCTCACCCCTTTTCCTATTTGGTAATATAGTTGTCATTAAGTAAGTTCCGTCTAAATGTTATCAACGGACGGTTATGCCATTGGCACCGTTGCAGACGAAAATCATATTCCATGGAATGTGAACGTAGGATTCAAAAGCAAATGTAAATGTGATATTACAGGAACAAGTACGGAAATTGTTATTAAAATATGGAGCTCGGAGTAATTAAAAGAAGTGTAATGACGAGGGAGTTTAGAAATCGTGATTGGGTGAAATATATGTAAGTTGCGCATTCCAAGTGAGATAAAATGATAACATTCCAGCAAACCTCATATTTATTTACAAATATCTTTTTTATCGTCAAAGGAATCAACAGCTGACGGTAAAATGAAATAAAGTTGCCTATTCCAAATGAGAGGAAGTGATAACATATTTGCGGCAAACTTCGTATGTACTTATAAATATCTTTTTTTACGCCAAGGGAGTCAACTACTGATTGTACAGTGAAATATAGTTGCATGTTCGGAGTGAGAGAATGTGATAACAATAAGGCAATCCTCATATTTAAACAAAAATATTTTATTTTTATGTCGACAGAATCGTCAAATGATGATTGAGTGAAATATAGTTGCCTGTTCAGAGTGAGAGAAAGTCATAACATGGTGGCAAACCTCATGTTTATAAAGCAATATCTAATATATATTTCAAGGTAATCAATAGTTGATGACATAGTTGAATATACTGGCCTATTCAAAGGATGAGGATAGTAGGTTGATAGTAGATGACGTAGATAGTAGTAATAGGTAGGAGGGTAGTAGATTTAGGAAAGAGGAGAAAGGATAGAGGATTTACGTAGATTTTATTGGGAGTTTTTCTATGTGTCATAGGAATATTCTAAGTGCTTTTCAAATTCTTAACGACTTTTTTGTACAAATTGTAGTTTTTTAAAGAACCGTCGATTTTTTTTCGATAAATCGATCCTTCGGTTCAAATCTCGATTTCTGTTGCAAATTCGAACATTAAATTTCGGATAAAAAATCGATTGCTCGAAAAATCGATTTTGATTGACATTTTTCCATCAGTAATAGTAGAATTAATTACCAACCCTTCATGAACTAATAACGAAGGTTGAATAATGTATGCAATACGCGAAACCGTCCTCGGGAGGAGGAAAAACTCTATTCAAGTGACTGCCAGCCTTCTGGAGAAGATACCATAGCGGAGTTTGCAGTGGTTACCGCGGCCACCCCTGCGACCTTCTCACTCCCGCTTTAAATATGCATGTGCTGCAAAACTAAGGGTCGGGCACATCTGATCCTAGTTCCCCATTTCCGGGACTATCATTCTTGCTCAACAGTTACGACTTCGCTCGTACATTATCAATGATCTAGTTTCATCTCCGACATCACCACATGTGACCGGTCACATTGCTATTAATATATTACGGACGGTGTGGTCACCAACAGTCAAAGCTCAATGATTGGGATTGTATCTTTTCTTCGGAAAAATGGGCACTTTTTAAGTATATGAGAGGCAAACCTGAATTTGTTATTATTGCTGGATGGAGATCGTAAGGACACCGGTAAAGCTGTAAGTTAGATGAGTCAACTTATGGTCCATTGATTGTGTTATGGTAAGCGTTTTTTGTACGTTGTAATCGCCGAACAAGTGTTTTAAGTTATTTGTAAGCGAAAGTAATAGCTCTTTATGAAAATAGATCCAGGTCGAGAAGTAACTTATGATAATACTCAATACCGAGGCAGCGTCTTTATCAGGGACGAATTGGCAGTGTCGACTTTGGCAAACATGCGATTGTAGGCAATTTAAAGTGGGAACAGGATCTGATTCGAACCGGCATTGGTGATGTTTTTGATTGTTGTGAGTCAACATTTGGACTGTTACGTTCTTTTAGGAAAGTGTGCAGGGTCAAAACACTAGCGAAAAAGTAACCTAAGCGGTAACGTTGATAATGGAAAGAAATTCTTATATTCTTCTACAAAAGTTCAGCTAAAAATGCCCAAAAAAGTTCAGCAAAAAGCTTTACCTAAAAAAATTCTGTTAGTATTGTGACAGTCACTCTTGCATGAGATTTGATAATTTCTCCGATGGAAAGGTTTTATGAAATATTAAATTTGTTCCAGTTTTTAACACTAGAGGTCTGCAAATTATAAAATCCTCACAAATAACTAAGTTAATAGGGTATTCCTGACTTAGCTAGCCTGAAAATCAAATATGTACCGTTAACGAGGGTTACTTTAGCCCTGTGGTCTAACTGGAGCCCAAAAGCTGAGAAATGAAGTTTGGTTCTCTGCGTGCTTTCAAAATCACCATAGCGACGTAGTTCAGTGCGTTGCTGGTAGGCATAGGCAGTAGGTAGACGATACATCGAGTCTGGGAGATGGGAAGTCACCATCGAGAGCAGTAGTGGTTATATAACTTACACTGTTGTTTGCTGTTTAATTCACTCTGCAAAATTTCGTCTTTGTAGACATCAGGAATAGCCTAAAACTGGAGATAAGTACATATATTTCATAATAGGTTTGTTGTCAAAGCAAATTGAGCACTTTTCTTGTCCTAAATAACCCATTAACTGTACAGTGTAATGTTATGTACAACTAGTACACATTATCTAAAAACTCGGTCTACTTGAGTCCATTGGCTCAAGTTACCCTCTACCATTTTTCTTACTCTTCTGTGCATGAAGAGTTTGGGCTCACGTTCCCCACGACAATTGTGTCATAGTTTAAATGTTTGAGGACTGGGTCACGAATTACCTCCTTCTAATTATTAAGAAACAAGAAGAGAAGAAGTTGGCAATTGGAGACAAATTTTCTTCACACCTCAGTATCAATGTTGTTCAATTCTGTGATGCACCTCCGTTTGTCTTCCCCCTAATGAAGTGGAAGGGCGTCCTTGACCGATGGAAACAATAAGATGCAGGTAAAAGGATCGGTGCTTCCAAAGAATCAGTTCCCAATGCTGTTGCGAACTGTTTTAGAAGAAATTGGTCCAAACATACAAAGCAACCTATAGGCAGGCTTAAAGAAAGCTGAAGTAGTGCCTGCAGACGAAAATCAGATTACAAGCCATTTGCTCAATCAAGAAAAATCCTAAGCAAATGCAGACGTGTCTATGATTAGGAATGCATTTCTAGAAATACTGCAAGAGAGGAGAGACGAGTTCGTTACACCTCAAACTACTTGGAAGAAAAAAATCCATGTGCCACCGGAATAGAGTGTAAGAGTGTGTAACTTTTTCTCTAACAGTGACTCTGTGGAAAACAGCACCTATCAAGAGAAAGGTCCTAAAGTGAAGGCGCCATAAATAAACAAGACCAACATTCGCCAAAGAAAGAAAAACATTAGAAGACTCTGGATCAGAAGAAGATGACGTATTCAGTTTAAGATCAGGAGGCGACAGCGACATCAGCCTCTAAAATAGTGATGAGGAACATGGAACACGTGCCTATGTGTTCCCTCAAAGCCAAATCATCATCATTACCGGAGTCTGAAACGAATGATGACCTAGAAATTGGCCATTTTTTATGATAAAATGGAACGAGAAAGAATATCCAAGAATCATCCTTGCTATAGAAGCAGAAGTTGTTAGAGTCGACTGCATGGAGCCCACGATCTAAGCTTGGAGGTGGTCTAAAAACAAGAATGTATTGTTGTACATATTTGAAGGTGTGTTTTGAAAAGTGAACCCCCAAAATCAACAAAAAGAAGTTCATTTTCTTTTACAGGATTCTAAAAATTGCTATTAGCAGATCTCCTTTTGTTTGTACAATATATTTAGTGTTGCTCAAACTAATGCATCAAGTTCATTTTTGAAATTAATATTTTTTAAATTATGTTTTGAATACGAATAACTTGTCGCTAAAATTTACGTTTCGAAGGTTTTGGGGTGATAAGAAATTATTTATTTGAACAACCATCGCCCTACTTGAACTCAAACTGCCTTCAAATGGAAGTTCTTAAAGGAATTATAGTCTAGGGTCAAGTACCCCAAACTTCAGGTTAACTTGAGCCCAAATAAGATTTTAAAAATATATAAATATTTACAATGTGACAATCAATACTTTTTGTATCCTTAAGTATTCATAATAAACAATAATTTAAATATATAAAATAAGTGTGTCAAAGAAAACAATATTTTGAGTCCATTTTTGAAAATAATGTTAAAGGTTTCAAAATCTGGGCTCAGGTGGGTACCAATGTTTTTAGAGAAAAGTGGAGAACCACTGATTTGTTCAGCGCGAAGTATTTGCATAAAATCTTCGTTGAAAATAATTATAATACTTTGATTGTCTTATTCGTCAGGATATTGGCCGTTTCCATGAATAACCTATCGGCTTCGAAGAAGGCATGCAGTCGAAGTAATGAAATTCTAGGCACACTTGAGGGTGCATTACGATATGAAGATATGAAAGGTGCGATGCATGGCAGTTAGAATTAAATTTGAAAAAATGCGTCGTAATGAATTTCTGGAAGAAGAATAACTCCCTACGTAGTTATATAATTCGGGGTACCCAATTAGAGACTGTTGAATCCGTGAAATATCTATGAGTTAGACTCAATAATGATCTATCGTGGAATAAACATATTCGAGAAATAACCGGTGAAGCTAATTGTAAAATGGGTTTTGTTATAAGAATATTAGGAAAGTGCGACGACAAAGTGAGAGAAATTTGCTCCTTTTCCCTCTTTAGACCCCATTTAGGATACGCTGCCAGTGTTTGGGACTCATGAAAAAGGCTTAATAACAGAACTAGAACGCGTGCAAAGAAGAGCTGCCAGGTATGTGAAAGGTCGTTACGATAGTCTTGTTAGTGTAACTGACCTCTTAGATAAACTCGGATGGGAATCTCTGTCGGACCGTAGATTGAAAAATAGACTAAACCTTTTAGATAACTTCAAGAGCAGTGTCTTTTCTAACGAAGTTAACCATATCTTACGGACGCCAACATACTACGGAAGATCAGATCATACAAATAAAATAAGAGAGATAGATTGTGGAACAGACAGGTTCAGAATGTTTTTTTTCCACGATCAATAAGATATTATAACGGCAGCGATTAACAACTCATTAATATATTAGATGACTTGTAGTGTAGCCTACTAACCTATGTAAAACTTAATGCATGTTTCTTAATTTTATTATCATTTCTAAGAGCATATTGTAGTATAATTTTTTAGCATGCGTGACGTTTTTTTGGACCGTGTTGTGTGTAAGCGGGAGTCCAATTGCATGCTGCGTGCTGGTGATTGATCACCCCCTGCCAAACACCCTAGAGGTGGGTCGCAGGGTATTATGTAGATGTAGATGAGGGTGCATTACGATATGAAGGTATGAAAGGCTTCCTCCCTCACATGCAGTGCAAGCCCACTGAAATCGAAAACGGGAGTAGTTAACCCAGCGGAGTTTGAGGGTTCAAGGCGAACCCTTCGAAGGATACAACGCACCGGGGCCGGTAACCAAGCCCGTGGCTTATAAGCCCGATCACCCGGGGAGGGGAAGGACGGGAAGGAAAAAGGATAGAGGCGCCGCCGCGATTGTTAACCCAGCAGTCCGTGATGCGTAAGAGGGAGAGTCCGAGCAAGGTAACCTACTTCGCACTTAGCCAGACCACGACCTAGTCCACCTATTTCCGCCCGTTTCACTCCTGCGAAAGTTAAGTCCTGCATGGATAGGCTCGCCAAAAACATTCAAAGGGTGTGTTGATTTTTTATTTCGGGCGCAATGGAATGGAATATTCCATGAGGCTAAAAGTAAAAGAGCGACAAAATAGATGGAAAATTCTCTCTCGACTCCTCGTTCACGCAGCCATTCCCTTCGGTACTTCATCACCAGCTTATGTTGTCCCGCGGCGATATTACACTCGGGTAAGTCTGACATTCTACGCGGGCTTTCAGTGATTCATAGCTGAGATGTTCCATTAAAGGAATTTATTCCACCGATGCCGGTCCCTGAGAATTACTTACTTTGATATGAGGATACATGATATACGAGGATACTCTCACCTGATGACTTGGTATCACAACGAAATACTGGGCACATGTTTTTTTCGCAAAATTGACACGTTTTCGTCGCGGCATATTTCTTCGAGGCAAAATAGCGATTCTGGCTACGCTATTGGGAGCAGAGTAGGGAGACCTTGCCGACGAAAACTTTTGTATAGTGGTTTTAGGTATAAAAAGAAGATATCCACACCTAAGGGAGCTAATATCCGTGAAAAAAATCATTTCACTGATAGCATGCAAGTATAAGCGGATATGTATGCACTAGAAAAATAGGAGGAAGAACCACAGGAAAGAAAAAGAACCGGATTGAGAGGAATTAAGGGCTGCAATGTACCAATCCTAGAATTTTAATACTATGCACAAAACTGACCGTGGCACTTTTTAGACCTAGGTTCTAAGCCTGGTCCAGTCAACTGATTTGATACTCTTCCTGCAGAATTTCACCGTCGGGTATTGCACATATGTATCAATTCGCGATGCTGCGAGCAAAGTCATTAGAACGAAAGTCACATTTCACAGAGAATTGATATTATTATAAGAATATTTATAAGTATAAATTATGGAAAAGAGAACACGTCGTTTTCTGTTTCAATCAATATTGCAGCATACTTGCGAGATTAGAACGCAACTTGAGTAAACACAACGACCAGTCACCTGCTAAAACCATACATTCGTATGAATTAATATGAACTTCATTTCTATACAAATACATATATATTGGCAACTTTCATAAAAAAATAATCCAATTATCTCCTAACCTGTTACACTGCTACCAATCATGGTCTGAGAACAACTCTTGTGCCCCTCCTATTCATACTGACACGGTGTTCACGAACAAGTTCTCTATCTTACCTCTCTGAACATCAATAACAATACTTCCCATTTCTTACCATTGCTACCATTTTCTTTAGCTTTTTATACTTGTGTTCTTTAATTTCGAGGTTTTGATTCTCGTTATATTTTATGCACTCGATTCTCGTCATTTTTAGGTTGGTGTGACTCCCGTAACATTACATGTATTTTGTTTCTTGTTATATATTATTGATGATCTTGTTATTCCGCCACTGTAAATTGGCAATAATTGCTGTATGTGGACTTTTGAAATAAATAAATAAAATAAATCTTGGATACGAGAAAAGCATATTTCGAAATTCTCACTACATCATCTGCCCACAAATCTTGATTTAACGTGCTATTTTATGACCAAACAACGAAAATAATGTCATCACATTTAGCAGGATCGTTCAGTGGGTCCCGATAGGTAGTGCCCAAGCTGTCTCCTGGGTGTCGCTGTAATGTCTCGGAGCACTCGGAATGATAGGCCCTACGCATGTCCATGGAAAACCCTGTATACTTTCATTTGCGACGAAAGAGCACTTCTACAACACACGGTGCACATTCCCTACGAACGTTCGACGAACATAAAGCGAATACATCAAGCGCACATTTATGGAGAAAGTATAATTTTCGCACTGCCGTGCTACCATCTGTGCTCACACGCTCGGAGCACGCGAAAAAAACATCATTGCGAGTAAAAATGAACGTTCGGCAAACAATGTGCGACACCACGCTAGCTTTTCCGAGTCGCGGGAGAAGGATTAACTGCGGTCTGCCCGCCTTCCTCCCTGCCTCTCCCTTACCGACCCCGGTGCGGCTAATTTCCGCGACGAGGGACCCCGCTGTCATGCGCCGAGACGACTGTAGCGAGCTAACGGTTTTACGGCAAGCCGCATCCTCGGCAAAATTCCCGCCGGAGATGGAAAATTTAAGCCAGTGAGGGAAAATACTGGATAGAGGAGGGCCCAATTCCATCCCATAGAAGGCTGATTTCTGTTGCCACTTTGGCCGAATTTTAATCGGTATTGAAAAATTTTCGCGGTGCGGTGATGAGTGCAGTGCGATCTGCTTTTTGAAGTGGAAACTTCTTATGGCGCGTTGAGCACTTTTGTAGATGGATAAAAGACATTGGACTCATGACACCGTCACCGCTACTTCATATACGTATAATTATGTATATTCTGTATATACACAGTATACTCGCTATATATACAGTGCTTGTGGAGGGGTACAACCATTGGACTCGCATCACCGTCACCATCACCGCTACTAAATATATGTGTAATTTTATATTCTGTAGAAATACTTTTGTGAATGGGTAAAAGTGAGAACTTCCTATGCGCGTTGGGCACTTTTAGATGGGTAAAAGATATTGGACTCGTGACACCGTCACAGTCACCGCTACTACAAATACGTATAATTATGTATATTCTGTATATACAAAGTATACTCGCTATATACACGCAACTTGTGGAGGGGTACAAACCATTATACTCGTATCACCGTCACCAGTCCATACTCGTGCAGGAGAGTGTACTCGATACAAGAATGATGAAGGTGAGGGCAATATAACTCAATTTCTTTTAATACGTTCAATTTGAGTAGCTTATTCGAATGTTGTGCCATAAAATTAATGTATAAATTTGAAGTATTTACAATTATATATTGTAGAAATATAAACATTAGAAATTTTTCCTTACATTAAAAAATGCTCACGTTATTTCAAGTTTTCACTTCTGTCAGCACTCCCGGAGTGCACCTTTTTTACAAAATTTTACATTATTATGTCTTTAATTGCAAGGAAAAGTATTGGAAACATATGAAATTGATAGATCACATCATCATGTATATAAATTTCCGTTCATATAATCATATCATGTAACGAGGGACCCCGCTGTCGTACGCCGAGACGATTGTAGCGAGCTAAATCTTTTACGCTAAGCCCATCGTCGGCAAAATTCCCGCAGAGGATGGAAAATTTAAGCCAGTAAGGGAAAATACTGGATAGAGGAGGTCCAATTCCAACCCACAGAAGGCTCCCCGGCAGAATGGTCCCCGTGAAACTTGGATCACTTTGTCTGTCAGCGACGCGATTGGCGACTTTTGTAAATCCATTTAAACGCGCGGTGGGTGATAACTCATTTAGAGGCCGACTTGAGGAACCCATTTGTAATATTCGTGATATTAGGTGTAAACTCTATTCCTCTCTAAGTGTAACTTGGCCGGTGGCGAAACGTGACGTTCCAGCTGTCATCGTATGCATGGCGAGTAGCCCATTTATGGGCTACCCTTTTTTTCATGAAATTCAATCTGCATTGATGAAACAACTCTTTAAAAATCGCACAGATTAACTCTATGCGCAAAAGTTTGTCTTGATAGGAAGGAAGGAGGTAAGTGATGGAGGATGGATCCCCTGAAAATCAGTTTGCCGACTTGTTAACGCTCGTACGTTGTCTGGAAAACGCAATTATGTTGTTATAATTTTGATTTCTGTTACTTCACCAAGTATAGGCAAAAGATTTGTATGAGTAGAGACTTATGTATGCTCATTTTAATTCGCGGTGGGTGACAACACGTTTAGAGGCCGACTTGAGGATCCTCTTTTGTAATATTCGTGAAATCACCATTCAATTTGTTACAAAGGTGATTACATCTACATAATACCCTGCGAGCCACCTTTAGGGTGTTTGGCAGGGGGTGATCAGTAACCAGCATGCAATGGGGAACTTGCATGAATTTTTTTATTTCACAGGCGGACAGAAAATTATTTTCTGAATACAACAAAGAAAACCGCATGTATATCTGAGTTTTCCTTCGCGAGATATTCAATGATAAATATAACGAATTTTAAAGCGCGGGAAAAACTCCCTCACCCCCCAAGCCACTGCCGACGAAGCCTCGATGACGTCAAAGGTGCCTAAACATCACGCGAAGCTATTGTTGTGATTGTTTGTAATAGTTGCCAGCAGTTGTGAGAGCTTCCTTTGTTAGACGTGTTGATTATTTTCTATTTAAAGATAAATATCCGACGATAGAGGCTTGGAAGCCCTCATATTTTGCATTATTTATAATATTAATATCTGAGTAAGGGCATAAAATATAAAACTGGAGCAGTTAAACCAAAAATTTTGCAATACCTAAATAACATCGTTGTAGGAGTCTGAGCCACGGCCGTTGGAAGGGGGATACGTTAATTGTAAGTTGATGTTATCGACGGCATATCATTCATTTAAGTACCTATGTAATTAGAACGATTTTGATGTTTACTAATGTCCGCTATGCTTTTATATACAATAACTTCATCCGCTTATTCGTAGGTACCGGAGAATTCGTCGTTTAGGACTGTCTGTGCTTGTATTATGGGTTGAGTTCCAGTCAATGCAACTTTTGCTCGCTGATTGGAGACATCTAGGAACATTTTTGTGCCAAAATAGTGTTATTTTCAACGTGACATCTCCCGTTAAGCTACTGCTAATAATCACAGTGCCAGTGGTTGTAATGCTCGAAGTTTGACAAGGTTGAAAAATATCGGCCAAGAGTTATCAGTGTTTCATCGTGATTGAATTGTGAGAAAAGCTATTACGCTATCGATAAATGTCTAACAGTAGTGTAAAAATTGTCAGTGGCGTGTTAACCTCCGTTGTTCACCGTAGATATGATATTTCACGACCAAGCTATTGAAATAAAAACTGTGTGTGAAGTTTGTTATTCCATTATTTCAACGAATAGTAGTGAGAAAAGTCACCTGTATCACTTGTGTGGGCTAATTTAAGGGTTAAATCAGTGAATAAATAGTTGTTTCAATCATAACGAGCTCTGTTATTGTAAGTTGTACGTGATGAATATAAGAATGTGGCAGTAACCTCCATTTTTTGATAAAAATATTTGCCTATTTCCCACTATATTTTTATGGTATATGCTAGTATATTGTTTATGGATTTACATATATTATTGAAATAGGTTGTAGCTTGTATGTGTGTTGGCAGCGGAACCGATTCGCGATCTCACATATGGATTGTGTGCACACTGTTTTGCTGTGAATTCGTACCGTAGGACGGATAGGACTACCTTCTCCGCTAATTCGGCGTTGCCAAATTCAACAGCACAACTTACTCTTAATGTCAACAGCACAGCTTACGATCGTTATCCTCTAGTATTAAAGGTTTCTTTTACATCTCGATTTGCCGCCGACGTATAGCAATAATTTGTCTTAACAAATTCTATGAGGGTCGTGGCATCAATTTTTGGTGTCCTAAAAAAAAGCTGGTGTCCTAACACCCCATGCCACACGCCTTTTAGGCGGCTTGCGGTGTATTATGTAGATGTAGATGAATTTCAGGTGTACTATTCGAACGAGTGGCAACGTTATCATCAAATTTTCTGATAACTAAAACATACGGAGTGAAACGCTTGTACTTCATCATCCCGATGTCGCATTATTAATATCTCAAGTAATAATCATGGCACAATAGCAATAGGAAAACTTTCCCAAGAATAACAGACCAAATAAAGTGACGATGAGCGGCTAAATACTCCCACAAAACAAATTTCACGTCATGCGCTCAGCGTATTTCCCAACTCCCTACGGTTGTTTAGGCACCTGTGACGTCACGCCTGGCCTCGGCAACGCTCGGGTGTCTTCGCGCAGTGGTCGGCTCAGAGAAATTTTTCTCGATTTTAAATGCAATTTTTTTATTTCTTTTGATGTTGAATGGAGAAACTGAAGGTATTTTTGCGAGCTAATATATCCATTTTACTCATTCAAAATTGTTTTTAGAGCAATCTACGACCCATGCAAGTTCCTCATTGGACTCCCACATGAACATCGCACGGTACAAAAATTGTCACGCATACTTACAAATTATACTACCATATGCTCTTAGAAATGATAATAAAATTAAGACACATGCATTAAGTTTTATATAGGTTAGTAGGCTACACTACAAGTCATCTAATCTATTAATGAGTTATTAGTTGCTGCCGTTATAATCTCTTATTGATCGTGGAAAAAAGACATTCTGAATCTGACTGTTCTACAGTCTATCTCTCTTATTTTATTTGGATGATCTGATCTTCCGTAGCATGTTAGCGTCCGTAAGATATGGCTAACTTCGTTAGAAAAGACACTGCTCTTGAATTTATCTTAAAGGTTTAGTCTATTTTTCTATCTACGGTCCGACAGAGATTCCCATCCGAGTTCATCTAAGAGGTCAGTTACACTAACGACACTATCGTAACGACCTTTCACATACCTGGCAGCTCTTCGTTGCACGCGTTCTAGTTCTGTTATTAAGCCTTTTTCATGAGGGTCCCAAACACTGGCAGCGTATTCTAAATGGGGTCTAACGAGGGAAAAGGAGCTAATTTCTGTCACTTTGTCGTCGCACTTTCCTAATATTCTTATATCAAAACCCATTTTACAATTAGCTTCACCGGTTATTTCCCGAATACGTTTATTCCACGATAGATCATTATTGAAACTAGACCCATGTTGCGCCCCCTTCTTACGAATGCCAATATTTTTTCTCGTGCAACGAACTCATTGAAACATTACCTTCTTGCTGTATGAGTGGAACGGCCTGAGAGTCTACCACTCCTTCGCTCCCCGTGTCCCACCTTCTTGGCGTTACGTCACCCAGCTGATTGTGTCACCGCGCCTCGTAGCGTAGATGTATGTGTCACTCCCGCTGGGTCAAGGTAGCCAGTGAATGCTGAGCGGATAGCCAGCCAGGCGGGGGGACCCAAGGAGGCAGTGTAGTATGCAGCACGCAAAGCTGGCGAAAGAGTTAATTGAAAAATTGTATTCAGTTATCTTTACTGCGTTACTCGCGTATTTAACATCAGTAGTCCTTCAAATTGCCGTTTGATAAAATTGTACCGTAAGTCCCTTGTTATATGACTACAGTATTTGTCGTATAAAAGTGAATTGCTGGTTTGCTTGAAGGAAGCAAAGTTGGTGGTAGTTATTTTTCTGTTTTACTCAAATTTGCCATTCGATTACCATTATTTTAAGGATTTTACACTCACGCCAACATAAACATGCTGCTTTAATTAGTGAGTTTATCTAGCGCTATACAGATGAGGTATAGCTTAGTAACAAAGTGGTGTAGCTGGATGGAAAAGTTTATGTAACAACAGAAGTGAAGTTCCTGGTTTTCATTTTTCTTTTTACTTAATTTTTTTATTCAATTACGATTATTTTATGGATTTTATTCTTATAGCAAAGCACAAATGCTGCTTTTATTTCTGAGTTATTCTAATGCTGTACAGATAAGGTAAAAGGCAATAAAATTGGTGTAGCTGGATGGAGAAATTGTTGTATTTAACGAAAGGCATCCATCGCTTGTGGAAGCCTAATTTAACGGAAATATGGAGGCCATTAATAGTGTTTGTATTCCATGTTGATTTCTAACATAGAGTGTGTTCTTTATTATAATCTAATTAACATTTTACTGGAAAATAGGTTCACAAATTGAGTACTAACACTAGCAGTTTCATGTCTTCGGCTATTAGCTGACACCACTCGTGTTTGTTTTTAATTTGTCAAAAATCTTTGTGAAATTTGAGTTGATAAAATTTGAGTATTTCTTTATCGCATATAGTCAATGAATTTTTATATTGGGAATGATTTAATGGGTTTCGTTATCTTCAATTTTCCTCGTAATAATGTCAGTTTTCCATGATTTATTCACATGCATTATTTTCAAACTTGCGTAGGTGGACTTTTTGCTGTTTATATATAATAAAAACCCCTCGCGATGTTCTTTATTGTAGCCACGAATCTATGACCCTCGAAAAATTCAGAAATTTTCTTTCTTTTACGTATTAGGAGTAAAGGTGAATGCTATATGTAACTAACCGCAGCGAAATTAGTTAAGCTAAGAATGTCTATGCTTAAAACTGCATTGTATTCTTCTTTCATTCAGTGTGTTCATGTATATATCGTCAACACCACAGGTTGTGGTTTAACTTTCCATATCGTTGAATCGGTGAGTGTTTATCTGACCATACAAAAAAATCCTCCTAGCATGTGAAAGAAAAGCAGTTTTCACTTAGAATTTGATGATTAAATGATCGAGTTGCAAGTATATATTTCAAATAAGTACCTCGTTAATTCAATTAGTGAACTATCTATTCAAGGTCATGTGCTATCACATTATCAAACCACTAAATTCAAACCTGAAATTACCCCGGTCGAGGTCGTTAGTGTCTGGTGAACTCAACGCGCAAGTTACACCAGTACTTGAAAAGGTTGGATTTCCGACAGTTGCCGCAAACCACGGGAGAAAGACTGTAGGATAAATACGTTTTTAATAAATAGGAATATAGGTTCAATCTATAAGTAGGATAGATAAATTTCCTGAAATAATCGCATTGCAAGTCTTAGAAATAATTGCATTGTTCCTTCAATTTGTTAACTTTCGGTCAAAGATCATGTCCTATCAAAGTATTCTATCACCGAATTTAAACGCGTAATGAACCCGTGTTTCCTTTCTGAAGGATAAATAAATATAAATATAGGAGAAATAAACTTCCTAAAATAATCGCGTTGCAAGTCTTTCAAACCAATGCCTTGTTCGTTCAATTGGTTAACTTTTGATCAGAATTATGTGATATCAAACTATTCAACCACTAAATTAAAATGAGTAATTACCGCGGTTGAAGTGGGTTCAGTTCGTTAGCATCCGATGAACGCGACGCGCAAGTTATACCGGCATGTGAAAAGGTTCGATTTCCAGCAATAACCGCAAACCGCAGGAGAAAGCCTGTAGGCAGCGTCATGTCTCCCGCAGGCTAATTAAAATTTTGTCCCTTTTCCCGTCTTATCGCCAAAGTCAATGAAAATTTCGAAAAGGGAATTGTCATGGGAATACTTTGGAGGCGAGCGCGCTGGAATAGATTTGGTGAGGCGTTCTTTGGAGCAAAAGCGGAGTTGCCGCAGGCGACGTCGTGCCCTCAACTCAACTCCTGGGTAAGGCTTCCCCCGCGTCAGGCCCACTCCAAGCAGTAGGTCACCGTGGAATAGCGGCTATGCCTCAGCAAGTACGACGAATCTGTGGAAGTAGCTTTTAATCAACCAACCGGAGGACTAGGTCACTTATTAAATCTCCCGCTGCTAGTTGCAGGTTAGCTGTACAATTTCTTAAAGCCTGGTTACACGATACATTAACACGTACAAGTTGAGGACCTTTGAAGCCAAGGGGGATAAGTGCAATTTTTTATTTTTGGAGATGAGGGCAGATAATGGTTGGTGGGGTACACAATAATGTTATGGCAAAGGGATACAAGTGAATCACTGATAAGCATATGCATATAGGTTCAGCGATTTACATGTATCTCTTTGTTACGACAGTATTGTACACCCCACCAACGATTATCTGTACATATCTCCAAAAATAAAAAAAACTGCACTTATTACCCTTGGCTTGTAAGGTCCTAAATTAATATGTAAAGGTATGAACGCGTGAATGAACACGAAAATGCAACGTGTAACCACCCAACTTGTGCGAACGCATGAACGGAAAATAGAACCTGTTCGAATTTGGTTCATGCATTCCGTTCCGGTCCACGAAAATCATTCTCGCAAACGGACTTTAACTCATAAGTTTTAATGTATCGTGTAATCAGGCCTTTATGGAAAGAAAAAGGATCGTTGGATCTTAGGCTGCACTTATGACTGAAGTATAGTCCAGACCATCTTGTCCAGTATGGTCCACAAATTTCCTAAAGCACTCGACCGAAATTTGGGGGATCCGGGTTCGATTCCCGGGCAAGGCTAATGATTTTTTTCTCCGTGGAATTTTCGCACTACGTTTATGGCATTGAAAAGTCTAAGAGGCTATGTGCAGAATATTATCATTGGTTAAAAAAATGGTGTCAGCTAAATAAACTGACTTCTCGATCATCTTATTCAGCTCCTATGGTATTTAAATCTTTTCTACGTTCATAACTTTCATGAACTTAAAATATGACATTTATATCAAAATTTCACATTGAAATGAATCGTTAGTGTGGTATTGCTCAGCATAAAGTCGATTTTCTCGATTTTGGGCAATATTTCATCTAAAAAGTCCGGTTACATTTGGTGAAACTGAAAGTGCAATCTTCCTTTTTTTCAACATTATTTCTAATCTTGAAATGTTGCGATATTGAGTCACTTGAGGTATGGATCAGGGGGGCAATTATCCTTAATGGTGATGAAAATAATAGTTCGTTTCTCCCAAAAGTGCCTTATTGCAGTGGAAAATAATGCGGGATGTAATTACCTTGGAAACGAAGGTGGCTGAAATGAATGTTATTAAATGGAAGACATCTTTATTGAATTATATTTTCGTTTGCTTCCACGGTTGATCGATTGCCGATGGCAAAAATATTGTTAATCCTAACGACCGAAAATCAACGGTAAATAATTGTAACCAGAAATTCATGGAGAAATTAATCCCATGAGCTGAAATTATATTATCATTTGCATAAGCAATGTATTATTATTTTTATATTTAAGCCTATTACACGTTTTATTTTTCATTAATTCATCACGTAGTTAATTCGTGGAACAATAGAATTCTCCTTGGTGGAACTCGAACCTGCGACCCTCAAGTTGAGCAAGGATGCTATCCGTCCCGAAAATAGATTATACTCATTCGTGTCAGGCGAAACATGATGGAACTCCTTCACGATATATCAGAAAGGAAAGACAATGGCAGGTTCCACAATTCATTAATTACTGCAACCGGTTTCGATCAGGCCTGATGATGATACTATGTAATCGAAACCGGTCGCAGTAATTAATAAATGGTGGAGCCTGTCATTGTCTTTCCTTTCCGATACATCATAAGGTTATACCTACATAAGGTTATATATAAGGTTATAAAATATTTGGCGCATTCTTTACAGTTGCTTTTTTTATCTCGAGAGGAGGAAAGATTCCATGACACAGTGAGCCTTCTCCCACAAATGCCGAAGTCTGAATCACCGCGTTGACAAAAGAATGTCTGTCGAATGTCGTATTTTCCCCGCTTTATGTTACTTGTCTTTCCAGCGCTGACTCTCGTAATGAACACCTCTCAATCGTAGATTTATGTTCCTTCGGCGATCCCGTCTCGCTGTCAACTCGTCCCTGATGATTCGTTGCAAACCCTCTCATCTCAGCCGAATAAAACGCCACCCTGGGAAATCCCGAAACCACTTAAATATGAAATAAAACTTTAAACTGATAACTGAATTCATAACTACAGTAACCATCTCAATTCATAGTTGAGGTGATGTTTACGATTTCCTCCGACGCATAGCGGTTTAAAATCGAAAATAAGCTGGGCCTGATTCTGGTTCTTTCTGGCTATAGCCGACGCGATTAGTCGAAAAGATTGGCGAGCGCTGTATCCATTCGTATTCTCATTTTCATTCGCTAGACATTTCGCCAGAAATGCTTCGCTTCGTCCCTCTGGCAACGAAAAAGTTATTATCGTTTTGACTGGTGAGCATACAGCGAACGTAAACATTCGCCAAGTGCGTATTTCGCTACCGACGACAATGAAGTCGCTCGAGCGGCTTAGCGAAAGAATTCACGTGAGCAGACTCGTGATTTTACTACCGCTTTGCATCATTATTGTGTTGTATTTTTGATCCCAGTGACTTTCATTGTTATTAAGAATCTTGGCTTACAACCTGTATATTGTTTTACTCGTCGTTCTACGTAATTAAATAAATGAGATTAAAAGTGGGTCTGCATTTAATGAACCGCGAAGCTTTTGTCCGGGCGTATAGGGCGTATTGTGTTATCGTGGGAGGGCTGTAATTTTGAGCATATAAATGTGTTGGATTACCTGAGAAAACTTGTTGTTTCGGTTCTTATGCTCGTGAATGTTTCATCGAAAACAATGAGAAAGTGACTGACCGGAGTTTTGTCATGTAAGAGCATGTCATGTAATAATTGAAGTAGTGGTTTAGTGGATAGCGTGGCTATCTACCTACCTTAAGGTTATTAGGTCGATTCCTGCCCCAGTCACTTTATTTTCTCTCCACCACATGAAAAAGGTTCACATACTATGCTTTTCATCTTCAGAGGCAAGTCACTTGAAGTTGTCAAAATATATTGTATGTATAGGCAAATCTCTCATCAATTGCTCAGCTCTTATGAAGACTAACTAAATTTCACTATTAGGCTTTACATTTATGTCCGCAAGAGCTCTAGGCAGCATTGTTTGTGTAGTGCGCCGTTATGCCGCCTTTGATTTTCATCCAAAATCAGCGAATAATGTTAATATGAGAATATTTGACTGCATTCCTAGCCTATTCTACCCTAAAATCTTATCCTTCCCTTACATCAGTTCCTTAGCATACGATAAGCTGCTTATCATTTTCTTCCGTAAGAATACCATAAGAAATAGATAAGTCTTTTATTTTGTGCCATCTAGGTTCGGTTAAAATTGAAAATATTAACCCATAAGTTTCACCGGCGTGACTTTTAGACTCATCGCTTACAGCTACGAAAAAGTTGAAAAACAAATAGAACGATTTCATGTTCACCTACCGAAAACGAGTAATGAATTAGCGATATTGCACCACAATATTTTATGCAGCAATTTGATAGTCTCACGCAATAAACAAAACAAGGCCTAATATATTTTAGAAATATGATTTGAACTTACAAACGTGCTTCGCACTCTTCAATCGTTTCGGACTGCGGAGGCTGTGTGCTGATCGCTGAAATTATCTTGCGCCCATTGACTTATGGGTAATTCGTTATTGCTTACGTCAAAGTATTTCGCCAAGAGAACGAAGTTATCAGAACTGAAGCGATAGGCGGGACGAAAAGAACGAGAATAATCCCGGAGAAAATTTTCGCTTCGCTTCGAGCTGCCTTGGCGAAGCGAAGACCCGGGCGAAAGGAGAACGAGAATCACCGCCCTGCACTTCAGAATGGTCACATGAGCCAGCATGTCAAAAATACGCTTTTAAATCTCACCTAGCTTCTGCAAAACAGGCATCTATAACTTTGATCCTTGTATTCGCACGTGTAGGCGTAAAAAATGAGCATTATCCTATGGAAATGAATACCTTCGATAAATGTTCAAAAATCAGCCTCTTGCTGTTCTTTAATGGATGAAATAGTGTATGACTCTCTCATTTTATTTGATCGTTGCTTTTTCTTTTGTAATTGATGGTTTTCACGAAGTTTCGATGATTAGAGACTCTCACTATTTTCAGTGCAATGACTGCGACTTTTTTGTAATTTACCAAGCTACTTTGTGTGGGATGCCCTAGCACTTTCTTCATCATTTTTGTGGATTACCTAAATTAATGTTTTTATCATCGGCCAATATCTTGTCATTTACTGAGAACCCGTTTCATCCCTGTTCAATGAACAGTGTTCATTGCTAATGCCTTTCGCTGTGTACTTCAGTCTTTAAAATGTTTATTTGTGGAAATCAAATTATAACTTTTTTTTTAGATTTTACTTATCCGTTTATTAAAGAGTACCGACTCTAAGTTTCACGATTATTCAGGTTTTAAAAAAATTTAATCATTTTTATCCATTCATCATCTATTTACCATCTTCTTTATTAATGTTATGATTCCGGTCCATTACCATATCATCACTTGTTGCAACAGATATCAGTGATTTTTTTAGTGCAATAATTTCACAGCTAGGATTTAATCAGCGTTTTAGAGCGGCTCAAACCTGCTGTATCACCTGGTTAGATCATTATTCCATATCGGGCTGTAACGTATTTATATCACTTCGCGCTGTTCCAATGTCTCGTTAACGCGCGCGTATCATATTTTATCGTCGCATCTCATTAAAGCCATCTATCGAGATGGTGCGGTCAAGTTTAACCCTCCGCCCTCGTGTGTGTCGTGTGCTTATTCCCGGGGCAAGTGACGGAGCCGTCCGCTCCCGTTCGGTACCTCACCTACCCATAATGCGTGGGCGAGGCCATTAATGTTTTGCAATGGGAGCTTCCTCACGAAATAGGCGGCGAACTAATGGACGTGTCGGCGCCTGGACGCGCTGCAATACGTCGGTCTTCCTGCGATCGTATCTCTGGGGGTCGGATCCACGCGGTTACTGGCACAGGACGCGAGTGATACCACTCTTCCTGCTCTCCGAAGCCTTTCATAGAGGGTCGTTACTCAGGCCACCACCGTTGTTTTCTCCTCTCTCCTCGATGTTATTCTCTCCCGCCATCCTGCGAATTCGATTATTGGCGGGATATTTTTGTCCGGTGGCGATGGAGGCTTGGGTATCACAAGTCCCTTTTCCCTTACAGTTACGGGCTGAATGGTGGTCTGAACACACTTTGCGGCGAAGGTAGTCATCTGTTTTTTAGGGTCAGATTATTGGGATGATTAGGGCGTACCGCGTTGGGATCCCGAGCCTTTATTCAGTATTCGTATTTTAGTGGTAGAGGCACGAAAAATTATTGTGCGTGACTTCTCAGCATCAATAAGTCTCAAATGTTCGATTGAAATTTTTTTGATTCTTGGTCCTAATTTACTAATTACCGCCGTTTTCATGATTCGAAGTACTAATAGAAATGATTCCTTCAATAGGGACCCTGGGCTAAAATATTGGGTCGTGAATTGAAGATTGAAAGCGAAATTTGCACAATTATTACAAGTGATAGTGTTTAATCTTTTTCCCCTTAGAAAGTGCACAGAAGTTAAGACCGCAAAATTGTTCTTTTTCATACTAATAACTTTTCATTCGTTCTCTTTACATCTTCGGATCAACAATATATACGATGAGAGTATGAAATAGATGTTCCAAAGAAGCTATGGAATATTAAAATTCAATTTTATTGTCGATTTTAACGTAGTCTCATGAAGAACTAGCGGCATATGCCTCAAGATCAAGCAGGCGTTTTGAGTTTATTCATTTGAGCAAATCTTGACTTAAATTTAGTTTTCGTCATTTTATGCCTCTATGAAACTGCATTGATGAGAAAATTCCTCAGTATATTTTACCATGATTAATTTTCACTGTGTTTACTCACGTACCTATCATTCCCTTTTATACGAGTTCGACATTTGATCAGACAAACGTCACTTTTGTGGAATGGCTTTTTAGCTATCGTAATTTTTTAAATTTATGCCTTTATCGGTACATGTGTTGTCCTCTCTGTTCAATTTTTATAATGTTATATTTTTTTCTCATTTCAGGTTGGTGTCTCAAGTTATTCACCTTGGGTTTCGGCGGTTTGACCGTCGAATATTGTCTCTTATTTGTGAGTGCCCCTTCATATATTTTATAGTTATTCTGCATTTTAAAATTCATTTATTTGTTTCCGTTGTTAGTTTATAGGTTTTTCTCTCGCCATTTCATGCGTAAGAAAGGAATTCGTAGATATTTCAGGGAAATTATTTATCCCATTCGTAACGACATTATTATTAATAATCTTATAATTTAAAGGTGTAGCCTGATTTTTTTGTTTCATGAGTACGTTCGTAACCTAATGTGAAGGAACTATTATCATCAAACCTCTGAACTAATCACAGTTTCTTTAGTGCGCCTCGGTTTGGGTTATTAAGTCCTAAACATAGGTATACAGCCTGAATGTGTTGGTTCCATTTGGCATGGGATGGCTTATTCTTTCGGGTATTTCATTTTCTTTCACGTAACAAACTTGTGGGTACTTGTGGTGTCTCGTTTAATAAGTCCCATGTCCTTGTTTCACGATGCAAATGCGTTTAATAGGGTCACTCTCATAGTGAATTATATCCTCAAGTTAAATATTATAATATCGGATCAATAATCAGTTGAATAATGGAGTAAAGATATAAAATGATCTGGATAGGAAAAGTAAATGTGATTGAACGGATAATTCGATAATATTATTTGAAAGGCGTTTACAAATGAAGTCAAATTTTTGCGGAGAGATATCGTGGAACAATAAATCGAGTGATAAACAAAGATATCGTACCGCCCACCAATTTTATTTTAACCACTCGAAACACATTTTTCCATTACTACGCAATCATCTTTTACTATTTACATCCTCCAATTTTTAGCGGAAATCAGAACCTTAAAATTCCTTGATTAATAGATTTTATTTGGTTGGAAAATACCTTACCCAATTTCCTTTCACTACATAAAGTTACGTCTCAGAATTCAACATCATTTTCTTGGGATAGTATCCTACCATTTCGATAAAATAAAAAATAAGATTGTCGATCATAGTCTGAACCAGTCATAAACCGCATAAAGTCTACTCTTTACCCCAATCCATCCCGCAACATGGAATGCGGGATAAATGTTTTTCAGAATATGTAAGCGGCGGAGCGGAGGAGGGTGTTGGCTTTAAAAAAGGTTAAAGCAGCGTGAAGGGTTTATCGCGTCGTTAATTCCCGTTGGGGCGGGGTAGACCCCCCCGGGGTGATCGATAGGCCGCCCGCACCCCCCCGACGACGCCGCAGACACCGGCTGAAACCAACAGCCCTGGAGCCCGATCGTGCACCGCGAATTAATCAAATATTACCTTGCGTTTACATCTCGGGAGGTGTTTTTAGGGGATACCATCAAGACTGCGTCATTAAATACAACTTGTTTATTCCAAAATATTGTAAATTCTGTATTTAAAAATTAAATATCTTATTTTTAAATCGTTAACATGAAAACATTTTCGTTGTCACTGGAATTGTACAGTTATTGCTGCAGTTTTATCATAATTATTCTGTGACTCGGGTCTCAATGTGTAAACTGAATGAAAGTAGTGCGATATTCGCCTCAAATCACAAGAAGAAAGATCGATTTAAAAATAACCACGGACTAGAACGCAATGTGCCGCAAAATTTTTAAGGTGATGGTGGTTTAGCAAGTGCATGGTGAGCTGGTTGATGCTTATTTTTTTATCAAGCTTCTTTCTTAAAATTTGAGGCTAATATCGCTACGTTTTCATTCAGTTTACACATTATGACTCCAGTTACGGCATGAATATGCTAATGATGCCGTAAGAATTGTAGGAAGGTGCTTATTTTTATTAAAATCTTTACTTGGCGCACTATTTTCCGGTTTGGATGATTAAAGTCTAGGTTCATCAATGCCTCTACTCCCGATAAAAAAACGATGCATTTGGAAAAGAAATGTGAAAGACAGTTGGATGATGATGTCATTTCCCCTAAAGACGTTTCAATGAATCTATTGTCACGTGAGTCATACCACGTCATTTCCGCCAGCCATTTTACGGCAGGATCTCAGATTTCAACAAAATTTGTGTATGGATACAGATTTTCGTTAAACCAGGCACCTCACGATTATTGTGGAAAAAAAACTTTTAATTTTACTTGCGAAAACTGTGCCTTGAATAAAATTACAAACAACTATTTGCTCCTACTTTTCGAAGATTGATGATTTTCCCCTCACTTTTATGCTTATTTTTTGTTGGTAACAAAAAAATGTAATTAAAATGTGGTTAACGCTATTATTTGTTACCATGAATGTTTTTTCCCTTAAAAATTATTCCTGTTTGTGGAAGAATAGTGATTTTCCTTTTTTATGATTTTTATGCTTTTTATTTGTTTGAAACTTTAAGCTTAATATATATGTGGTTAATGCTATGTTCTGTGGTAGTGTATTTCGATCTCTTTATAGTTGTTGAGTGACTTTCCTGTAATATTTAATCTCAAATTTTACGCTTCAAAATTGGCTGAAGATGCAATCGCCTTGGTCGTTCTTGCGTCCCAAAATATAATTTTTTCGCTCCTTGTAAATCTCAGCTCCTAGTTGTCGAATATTGATGATTTCCCCCTATTTGTATGCTTATTCTTTGTTGGAAACATTTATAATAATTAAAATTTGTGTAATGTTATTTTCTACTGTCGTAAAATTTTATCCCTTTAATATTATTCATTAACTTTCCTGAAATATTTAATCTCGAATGTTGCGTTTAAAAATTAGCTAAAGATGTAATCGCGTTGGTCGTTCTTGCGTCCCAAGATGTAATTTTTTGCTCTGTGTGAATATTTGCTCCCTTCTTTCGAAAATCGATGTTTTACCGTCACCTTTATGCTTATTCTTTGCACGATACATTAAAAATTTTAAATGTAACATAATACGTAAACATTATTTATCGTCGTGACTTTTTATCTCTTTAAAAATATTGAGTGACTTTCCTGGAATATTTCATTTTGAATTTCGCGTTTCAGAATTGGCTGGAGATGTAATCGCGTCGGTAGCTCGTACATCCAAAAATTTATTACTTTTTTAATTAATTTAAAGTTTAAATGTCAAGCATTTGAGGAGTGCACTTTTCGCGTTGGCCCCTCCTTTTCGTACCGTATCACGGCCTCCGTCCCATTGGCACACATCCCTGGCACGCACACTGTCTCGCCCCCGGCCCCGCCCCCGGCCCCCCGCCCCCGGCCTCCGCGGCCCTTCCCTTCTATCGATTGGCGAACGGCCCCCCACACCGCCCACTTCACGCCGCCGACGACGAGAGAGGGCCGCCGCCGCCTCCCCCACGGCGCCCTCAAAGAAAGGGGCTGGGGGCAAAGCCTTCCCTCCCCCGCCCCCGCTTCTCATACCGCAGAAATGGGTTTGCGCGATGCACACACATCGATGCCGTGTGATGCGATACCCATGAGATATGCTATTGGCGAGCCGTAGTCCATTGCTGTCTTGCCTTTCTAATCACTCTGATATAATTCTAATATGGAGATTTTTAAGCCATTATATCCCAATCCCAAAACCTAAGATGCCCACATGTAATATATAATTGCAATATCGAGTAATAATGCGTGCTCTATTTTAAGTGTGACATTTTTAAAATTTAATTTTTCCCACAAGCAGTTCTGGGTTAGAAAGGATTAAAAAGAAGAATGCATTAAACACATTCGCGACTTAACGTATATAATCATTGTGACCCAATGTTGCTCCTAAGCAACAAAGAGTTTCTACGTTTTCAACTCTTTTTAGGGATGATTGAATCTACGTTTTCATTTGTACTGTAAAGTTAAATGGTGAAATATTTATCTGCCATAATAATTATGATTGAGTAGAAAATTGTCACACTTTGTAAATGAGAAGTCTCGAATTTTAATATCTCCCAAAAGCAGCTCTGGTGTGGAAAGGAAAATTCTAGATTTCCACGGGAGGAGAGTGTAAATAGCTTAAAAAATAAAAGTATGCTTCTCAAATAAAATAAGTAGAAAATCTATTACGACGACTTCTAACTTTCGTACAAATTTGGTATCCGTCCGTGGGAAAATATTTTGTTGATTAAAAGCATTGAGGCGAGAGGTTATTGAAAATCTGGATTTCCACGGGAAAAATAGAAATATATATTAGTGAATTGTTTCTCTGGTGCTAATTTGTTCAGTATTCATTCAGAATTGCTATATCTAGTAATAATGCGTGCTCTGTTTTAACCCGGTAACGTCTGAATTAAAAAGTTTCTGCATTTTTTGTGGTGATCATGTATCTAAATATCAATGAAATTCGAAGTCATTAGGTGCAAAATTTATTCTTTTACCACTAATAATTACGCCTTATGGTACCGCTTTAAGTGGTAACTGTGGTACCACCAAAATGTTTTGCATCACTACATCCCAAATATTAGGCTCACATCAAATTACCATACTTTATATGAGATATACATGTTATAACAATCACAATTTCATAATAAAACCTTTGTATTAACAGTACATAAGGCGTAAGTAAAGAAAATCGATATGATTGGTCTAAAAATTCCGTGTTTTTGGGCTAATGGATAATTCACAAATTTCTAACGGCTCTAAATGCGTTAATTACGACTTTAAAATAGCAAACTTTTCGGAAAAATGTTATTAAAAATATTCTTATCACTTTAAAACTCTCAAAAACCCTAATAAATTACAATAAATGACAAAAAAAATTACGTTTAGCTCTGCACTACCAGCCGGTACCATTTGGTACCGCTAGGCGTTAACGGGTTAAGTGTGATATTTTTTAAATTTATTTTCTCCCACAAGCAGATCTAGGTTAGAAAGGGTTAAAAAGAAGAATGCATTAAACGCATTCGCGACTTAACATATAGGCATTATTTGCAGCTCTTTCCTAGAAGATGTAAATTGAGCACATTTTTCAATTAGCGAAGATGTATTATTCAGGTTTTTACCGGGATACGACACTATAAGAATACTCTCCTGCTTCTTAGAATTTTATGGGCACGCATTTATGTTTAATATTATTTAGTACATTGTAATAATTCCGTACCGTGCATAAGTTAGATTACCTCAGATACTCTTTTGGTGTCATATCCCGTAAAAATCTGTATAATATTTTAGTGCTAATTTTAAAAATACTCTAATTTTACAGCAACTAGGAAAGAGCCGCTAATAATGCCATATCCCGGAAAAATATGAATAATTCATAATTGTTAGTTGCAATTATGTTCTAATTTTGCATCTACTGCTAAAGAGACACAATTAATGCCCATACATTATGTCTTAAATTTGTTTGATATACTCTCACTTTGAAAAAACCTCTATTATATTAAATTAAGAAAGAAGAACTTTGTACTTTCACATTAATATTTAATCACGACCATGGTTTCAACGTTAGACGTCATCATCAGGTGAACTCTACAGAGGTCCATCACATCCTTTTATACCAGGCTAGGAGGGGGAGGGAGGAAGGTAATTAGGTTGAAAGGATTGGTTAACAGAGAAGAGGGAGGGGGGAAAAAAACCTTGGTCCCTCCCCCTCCTAGCCTGGTATAAAAGGATGTGATGGACCTCTGTAGAGTTCACCTGATGATGACGTCTAACGTTGAAACCATGGTCGTGATTAAATATTAATGTGAAAGTACAAAGTTCTTCTTTCTTAATTTAATTATGAATCGCTTTCACATAGTTACGCCTCAAACAATTAATTTTAACTCTATTATATTAATAATAACTTTTGGTGTATCTGCTCGGATTACTTACGAGGTTGTGTTATATCCATTCTAACGTTAATTTTTTCGTGATTCACCGAATATGTATATAACTGTTAAGAGAAAGTAGTTGCGTAAAGAATATTGCAGTTACTGAGGCTGGGGAGATATAGTGGACGGATATCCTAAGTTAATGAATTTCCGCAATTTATTGAGTGACGCGCAATCTCTAGGTCATTCTCAGGTACAGCATGTACTTGAGAATGACCTGACGGTCGAAACGCGTGGTGCGTCATTCAATAAATCTGTGAAAATGCGCGATCTGTTTTTCATTAACTAGGAATATTGCTTTGATGCACTGGCTGCCGGTTGTGGTGGTAGGTTGTTGAGGTAAATTAAATAGCTTTGCGACCCGTAGGATGCTGTCCGATCTGCGATGTTTTCACCATTTTTACGTGAAAATAAAAATTAAACGGAGATGTATTGTGTTTGCTTTGTTCGATTGATCAATTGATACTCTTTTTGTGTGATTTATTACTTGGAGAAAAAAATACTGTTGCTATAATGTTTCGTTTTAATTTTAACTTCACTTTTAATATTTTCCCTGGAATTCATCCTTTTCTGTAAGTTTTTGTATTCCTGCGGTTTTATTTTTATTGTATCAAACAGTATGGCTATATGTCCCGCAGAGATGCTTATTTGTGTCAGTATATATTCCGAGCAGTCGAACTACGGGAATCCGCATTTATCGAAATCGTGTAAAAGTATAAATCAAGGTGGTGCTGTGCACAGCAGTGAATATGACAGCTTTTCCATTTCTAGGTTGGAGAGATGGATTGTGTTTTGTTTAAGAGTGGTTGAATCATTGTGTATGTAGGAAACTTTTAAAAAATGTAAAAAAATAATAAAATGTTTCAGTTACGAATGCCTTTAAATTCCCTATTATTATATCGGCATCTTCCCTTGTAGATATTCATTCGAGTATTCATTTTTTCGTGTTTTTTTCCAAAAACTGGGTGCTTCAGGGAGAGTCTGCAATACTTCAGATGGTGGTAGGGAAGGTAGTTTAAAACAACCTCAATTAAACAATGAGATTGGACAAAAATGCGCAATTATAATTGAATACTCTGGATTTTAAGGATATTTAATGATTAAGGTTGTACGAAAATGTGTGTTTATAATAGTCTGAAACAATCTCAGAATGGGTGAGATTGCGTATTGTTGATACACACTCAAAAGCTCCCGTTTAATTAACCTCGTGGATTATTGGTTTCGGAAAATTAAAATCGCCCATTTCTGTCCAACCTTTATCATTTAATGTGCTTCAAAGTCCAGAGTGTAACAGAAAATGTCGGGAAGGCTGGATACCCAATAAAAACTGTTTTCATGGAAAGTGCATCTAAAAAAACCTTTGCGTCGCCGTATCTCAGTGAGCAAGGAGTCGCGGCCCCATTATTATGGACAAAGAATGCTAAAAAATGTCTCCCCTACCACCTCCTGAGATTGTTTCAGACAATTATAAAATCACATTTTCGCACAACCTTAATCATTAAATATCCTTAAAATCCAGAGTATTCAATTATAATTGTACATTTTTGTTCAATCTCATTGTTTGATTGAGGTTGTTTTAAACTACCTCCCGTACCACCATCTGCAGACTCTTCTTGAAGCGCCCAGTTTTTGGAAAAAAACACGATAAAATCCACACTGCAATGAATATCTACAAGGCAAGATGCTAATATAATAATAGGGGATTTAGAGGCATTCGTAACTGAGACATTTTATTATTTTTGTTACATATTTTTAAAACTTTCCTACGTACAAAATGATTCAACCACTCGTAAACAAAACACAATCTATCTCTCCAACCTAGAAATGGAAAAGTTTTTGAAAAGAAAAACACGAAACAATTAATCCTCGAATGACTGGGAAGATGCTAAATAATGTCTCCCCTATCACCTCCTGAAATGCTTTAGATTCCTCCTGAAATAACTTGTAAAAGTGTTGATGTAAAATATAGATTCCAGTAAAGAGATTTGAGAGTAACCCGTGTGTTCGAGCTGTAGTGATGAGGTAGGTATAATTGCTGCTGCGGTTACAACGCCGAGAGGTTAGCGATACACCGATGCGTGAAGTAGCGATATCGGTGTTGCGAAATAGTGGATTTTGTGTGTTTGTGCATCCCGAAGTCATTTATTCGATGCATGTAGCTATTCGATCGGGTATAACTCACATATCCTTGAATGACAGGACAGCTCGTATTGTTAGAGTGACTTATATCCTAAAATTCCTGAATAGTAAAAGGAAGGAGAACACTTTCAAATTGGATAATTGCTCACTTGGGAATGTGTAACTTTTCAAAATGTCATCGTGCCTATAAATTCTGACAGCGGATTGCGGAATTTAACCATTCCTTTTACCTTTAATTTGGCTCACCGTATGTTATCGGAGTAGGTTGAAACTACTTATGAAATTCGTTTTGTGTTTTTGATTAAGAATAACCACAGTGAATTCTTGCTTTTTATTGAATAATTTCGTGTTACCGTATTCCCTGTATGTAAATGATTTTTCCTTTATTGACTGAAAAAACTGTTCGCATTTTTAGCTGAGGATTTAAGCCGTGAAATGTATTGCGATTGTAGTGCATGTTCAAGTAATGTTGTAGTATTGATGAAGTGGTACGAGAATTATAGGCCTACGTTTTGACTCAGTAACTGCAAAAGTGTAGAGTTATGTATCGTTCATGTAATGCATGTAATTTCTTTAAGTATATTTTGCACCAATTTTACGTGATGTTTTCAAGTTGGATCATATGTAACTGCTAAAATTCTTGAATATTATCATTTACAATGGCAATTTTTTGCAATAAAGTAAGCCATTATTATCTTTCCTCTTTCATGCCAAATATTCAATTAATTAAATTATATTTCTCGTGATAATTTTAATTTGGACTTCAGATTTCTGCTTAAATTCTTGATAGTATCATGAATGATGGCATTATTTTTTGCAATACAAAAAGCCATTCTAATCTCCCCTCCATTCCTTCTGCCGCTTGTTTGGGTTTCAATATAATACCAATTAAACTCGATATTTTCATGATAAAGGATAGTTTCAAATTGGATTTCATATTACTGCTTAAATTATTGACAACTACCATGGTATTTCAACCTCAGGGGGTCTTCCGAATTCGGAAGACCCCCTGAGGATGATCAGCAAGTCGCGGATCGAAACGTCGGGAGACATGGGCGACATCAACCGGTGGAAAACCCGAGAAACTTTTCTGCAATCCCCCCTTATATCTCCCATTGGGTTTTGTGCATACTTAACACCCCTCGCCGCCGTATTTGGAAAACGAGGGGGCGGTTCTCGGGTGTGGGACCTCACACGTCCGCCCCACGCGTGGAGGCACGGCCCGACACCCCTCTCCGCCCCCGAGAACGGGGGCCGAAAGGAGCCGGGGGCGGCCCGCGCGCCTCGGCGTCCTCAGCCGCGGATTCCGGAGCCAGTTCATTCATTGGCGCGCCCATACCCGCCCCCCCCCCAACGCTCGAGCCGTTTCTTATGCACGGGTCCCCCACCCCTTCTCTTCCGCAACCCTCGCTCCTCACCCGCCGTCCTCGTTACCTACTTTCTATCATACCCCTCCCCATTTCTGCCCCCCCCCCACCCCCAAGACTTCACTGCGATACCCCTCTTTCCTCCACCCTCCTCGCCCGTGCGGTATTGCCTTGTATTGACTGGGATTTGCGCGTACGATAGGGAATGCTACTCGGTCTGGGACTATTATATTTTCTGCCAGGTTTCTCGTGATATCATGCAACTTACGAAATTGCACTGGGGGACAACTGAAAATTTTCCTGGAGCAAATATGATTAAATAGTGAGATACGGGTGTATGTTGCGTGGTGTATTGGATTTTGCACCGACGTTTCGTGAACGACTGCTTGTCACTAGTTCAAGGGAATGGTCACTTCTTCAAGGGAATGGTCACATCTTCAAGGGAATGGTCGCTTCTTCAAGAGAATGGTTATTTCTTCTTGGGAATGGTCCCCTCTTCAAGGGAATGGTCACTTATTCTAGGGACTGGTCACTTCTTCAAGGGAATGGTCACTTCTTTAAGGGAATGGTCACTTCTTTAAGGAGTGTTTACTTCACTATTGGGAATGGTCACTTCTTCAATGGAATGGTCACTTTTTCACGGGGATATTCACTTCTTCAAGGTAATGATCACTTCTTCAAGGTAGTGGTCACTTCTACAAGGTAATGGTCACTTCTTCAAGATAATGGTGTTCATTCCGTTGAAGAAGTGACCAGCAATCGGTAACGAAACGTCGGGGCAAAATCCGATGTACTACGGGCATACTCCGATATGACACTTTTTAATCTCCATTTTAATCATCCAAAGCTTTAATCAAGGAAGGAAAAGTATTATTATTACATAGAGGAAGCACCAGTCTGTCCCGTGTAGCTTCATTTTTATTGCCACTTGGGTGCATTTTGATCGGTTCTCAACGTGTGGACGAATGCGGTGCGAATCATTAATTTTCAATATTAACTATATAACATTAATCGCCAGGAATAAAAATTTGTGAGTTTGATAGATAACATCACCATAAATATATATGTATGTTGTTTTACTGCCCCAATTATGGCTTCTTTCCCCATGAAATTCGGATTGCTCTAGCCATCAGCGACGCGAGTGGCGAATTTTTAAACTCATTTCATTTCGCGGTGAGTGACAACATATCCAGAGGCCGACTGGACTCTTTTGAATCCTCAATAGTGCGAAATTATTTTAAAATATTCTCATATGCTGTGCTGGTATTTGTCCCGTTATGGAGATGGGGATAGTGTCAATGAAATGTTTTGGAGCGATTGCAAGTGGCATTTTCTGTGCGGCACTCACTTAAGTCGTAAGCCTACTATAATTTATCCTACGCATACGATAGTTTCGAATTACCATGCGGCAAAAATTTATGTTCGTGATATGATCTTTTGCAACTTGCTCAGCACCTATCTCCCTCCATCTTCCCCACACCGTCTCTCTTGGATGCGCGATATCGACTTGTATTGGCTGGTATTCCGGCGCATGGCGGCGATTGCGATTCGGTCCGGGAATGTTATATTTTCGTCCAGGTCCCTCGTGACCATTTTCTCTATATAAAAATAAATACCGGAGTATATTCTAGCGATTTGATCGATGGATTTTTCTTCCCTATAGGAAAACCCACTGAAATCGCTGGAACATTAATTGCTTATGCTTGGTTTCGCTAATAGTAGGGCCCTCTTCGCTTCTATAGCGTTGAGGTGTCGTTCCCTCGTCCCGTCCCTTCCTTCCCTTTCCTTTCCCAGAGGCGTCGACGGGCTCCTATCGCGGCGGCGCCTCTATCCTTTTCCCCTCCTTTCCTCCCCCTCCCCGGGTGTCTGGGCGTATAAGCCACGGGCTTGGTTCCCGGCCCCGGTGTGTTATATCCTCGAAGGGCTCCCCTGAGCCCTCATGCATACCGGAGTATCTAATTTTAGTAAACACCCACCACTTTCCTTTTTCGGTTAGCTCCTTAGAATTGTTGGCTTATTCTTAGAAGTTGTTGGCTTATTCTTCGCCGGCCTCGGTGGCGGCGGGGTAAAGTCCTTGCCTGCCAAAGGTGAGGTCGCGGGTTCGAGTCCCGCCTAGGTAAGTTTTACTTATCCAGGGCATGGTTGTTCGTGTACGTTTCATTGTTGAATTTGTTGAATACCCCGATTTAAAATGGCCAATGAGAGCTGTATTCGGAGGTTTGGGAATAAAAGAAAAAAAAGAAAAGAAAAGTGTCGGATGATTACATTTATACCGCTTATAAATTAAATCCTTTATTAAGGGTGTATACTCACACATTTCCAGGTAGTGGGATCGGAGAAAGTGAAAAGGATATGTCTTCGGAAAGTTTTCGTCGTTATCTGATTATAAGGTCAAATGCCAAGGAGTCTCATTAATCGTTATTTTGTGCAATGCAGTCGATAGTGTCTTATTTCATTCATCGGAAAGTTATGCCTGGGAAAACGTAATTTAGACACACTAGACCATTTAAAATTATCTCTAGGTCATTTGACCCTTTTTTTGACTGGAAATTCTCTCTTTCGATATCGAACACGATATGGTCGAGGAATATCATATTTCGTCGAGTTTCTGCGTACGATCCCCCATACACTTTGCCCGTAAAATAATTTTCTGGTTCTCTTCAAATGTATGACGCAATATTTGGCACGTGTTCTGAAAAGGTGGTTCTGTCGCCGAAATATTACGAGACTCTCCCGTCAGTATGTTCATTGTTTACCTGTTTTTCTGCCACGGAGGCAGAACACCACAACGCTCTCGCAACTCCTACTTTGGAATGTGCCGTATTCTTGTTTGAACTGATGTTTTTGCGAACAGTGTTGAATGTTAATCTATCTTTCATCACATTTCGTAGCGGTTGACCATTTTTTGAGATTATTATTTTTTTACTGCAATATTCCTCTCTTAGTCGATGCCAGGCATTTTCTCCTCCGAGGCTGTTCAGTGCAATCAGTTAGTTTTACTTGGTGTTGCTGCTGCGCGCGTTTTACATATTTGAGTCACAATTAGCCCGGTTAATGTTTTTCTCCATTGGAAATAGTTGTCATCGTTCCAAGACCTAGCCATGTTTCAATAAACTGGTAGTATTTATTTATATGTTTAGATGGGGCTTTGTAGAACCTTTATTTATGTATTGATAGATAGACGTACATTACCACTGAGACTCACTGTACCAGTTACCGCTATGGGTCGGTACTTCTGAATGTTTGGGATGAGTTTCCGCATATTGGATCAATATGGCGTGTAACTTGGATTATATTATGGCAGCTATTTCGTGGACCACCGCATGCGTGGTGACTAGTCTTTCGGATTTACAAATGAAAAGATGACTTCGTTGACTTCCACTGAATTATTTTTTTGGTACGACATGTTTCGATCCATAGAGGTCATGTTCAAGTATAGATTCATTCAGGTCATTTTCAATTTTCAGACCTCTATGGATCAATTCACGATATGTTTCGATTCATAGAAGTCATGTATAAGTATAGATTCATTCAGGTCATTTTCAATTTTCAGACCTCTATGGATCGCAACATGTCGTACCAAGAAAATAAATCGGTAGAAGTAAACGAAGTCGCCTTTTCACTTGTGAACATCAACTTCCACATAGTTGAGCCTGATACCGTTGAAAGTCTTTCGGATATTTTCTCATCTCCTCTTCCGTGTATGGGTGAAAATTTGGGTCCATATCAAAGTCAGCTTCAAGATATAATAACCGAACGATCCAGTATATCGACCATTGATTTTTCTTCATTTCAACTTCCGGCCCACGCTTCTTCATTCCATTCATAACCTTATTAATTTCCCTGGTCTTTCTCTCATTCCCACATTAACCGAATTTTAGCTTTCTCCCGCTGTGCAATATTGTTTTCTTCACACTTAAACGTGCCGCTTTTTTTGCCGTGATTCAATTATCGAAAGGTGAGGCAACAAAATATGCCATCCAGTTTTTATTTCGAGTTATCAGTTCCGTCCAATTTTTTTCTCACACTGAAAGATCCACTGTACTGTATTTTATTCAATCTACTAATATTCTGATGTATCGTTTCCCTTATGGAGAGACCAACGATTTGGATTCAAAAGAACCAAGTAGGCCAACGTTTGTTTCTCTAGGGAATCTAGAAACACCGCCGTAGATTTTTAATGCCTTTAGATTTCTTTTCTCAAGGCAGCAAATTTTCTGATGTATATGATAATTAGTGAATCAGTAAATAAATAAGTACTTGCTAATGATGTGCCGAGAATAACCAATTGGTGCTGAATCGGTCGGCTGAATTAAAAATTAAATTTGCCTAAGTGTTTATTTAGCGTCAAAGAATTGGTGAAGATGTATTAACAATCTATTTCATTTTTTTATTCTGTTTACTTTAATTTCAATTTCATTGTTTTTGTTTATTGTTTCATTACTATTATTTCACTACTTTTTATGAATATTATATACACATAGTCTCCATAGTTCTATTTATGTATTTAGAAGACTTTTGTTATTCAAATGTACAAAGTATTGGGATTGTTTTCTGAAGGTGACCCAACTATCAGGCAAAAACCTCTGAGGTAACCTAAAGCTGCAACCTGATTTGTACCAGTGATTTTTTTAAATCTTGAATTTTAATATACTGTGTCACTGCCTATAAATCTTTACTTCACATTATTTATGAATCAAAAGTTCTATGTACATGCCTGGAAGACTTTTTGTTGTTGAAATATACGAAGTATTAAGATTTTTTCTGAAGTTGATCCCACCTGTAATCAAAAGCCTCTAAAGCTCCGATCTGGTTATGCATCTATGATATATTAAAATGTTTAAGGAGCAATTTATTTAACGGTCGGTTTAGTGCATAAATGATAATAAAATATTTGACAGTCGCGTTGTTTCGGCGTAAAAATATCTTCTCCCCATGTATCTATTCTACTGCTTTTGGTCATCCCTCCCCTTCCACCTTCCCCATATTTCCACCTCCGTAGTGATTCCCGGAATAATTCACCTCTCGGGTGCGGAAGGGGAGGTCATATCTGTGGCTGCAATATCGGAGGCGTCCTTTGATGGAGAGGAGAAAGGCGTACATTCCACGCCACCATACTTTGTTCGTACGGTGAACTTCGCGTTTTTGAAGGCTTCTGCTCGTCCTATTTATTTTTCTGCTCCCATGATCCCCTATCGGCGATCGTTCTATCTGCTCGGAATGCTTAAAAAAATAAAAGTGTGCGTCAATTAAAAAATATGATGCTTTTTTTATCGATAGCTTATTAATTTACGGTATAAGATAAAAGGGAAACAAGGCTAGCTCCTTCTCAGTTTCTTAAACAAAAGTGTGCGTCGAATGCAAAGTAGTATATAGTTTTGTCGACGTTCGTTTGGTTATTAAAGGAAGGTAGAAGTAAACATGGAAACAAGGCTAGCACCTTCTCAAAATGGTTAAACAAATTAAAGTATGCGTAAAATTTAAAATATATGGTTTTTTATCGACCTTAATAAGTGTATTAATTGAAGGAAGAAAATAACTGGGAAACAAGGCTAGGTCCTTCTCAAAATGCTCAAACATATAAAAGTATGCGTAAAATTCAAAATATATTATTGTTATTTTATCCACCTTCGATAGCTTATTAATTGAAGGTAGAAGATAACTGGGAAACAATGCTAGCTCCTTCCCAAATGCTTAAGCAAATGAAAATTCGAAATATATATTATTTATTTTATCGACCTTCAATAGCTTATTAGTTGAAGCTGGAATATGACTGTGAATTAAGGCAAGCTCCTTCTCAAGAATGAATACCCATGGACTCTCGGGCTATAAATGCGTGGTGGCTAGTCTTTCGGATATTTCCTCATCTTCTTTTCCGTGTATGTGTGAAAATTTTACCTTGAAGCATGGAGCAAAAAAACTGTTCATCTTGTCGAGCAACGGGTGTGAGTTTTACTTAAAAACTATGGCTACACGGTCACCTCCAACGTGTCTTTCTTGTGGTGATCAGTGAATGTTAAACTTAATTTATTACCTGATCATAGTTAAATTTCTTTTTGACCCATATGTAATTGTAATTGACCACATGTTAACCGTCTTTAAATATGAATACATCATTTACATGAATACAACAATTTCCATGAGAAAAAAATTCTCCTGGAAACGGGAATGGAATCACGGAGCTTTGTCTTTCCGGGCCACTGCGCAGACCAATATGCTACCTAGGTTCCTGAACTCCCATGGCAATTGTGCCGAGGCTCATGGTCCATTAAATTCATTTTTATTCACATGAATTGCAATGAGAAAAAATTCCCCTGGACCGAGATTGAACCACGAACCATTGGAGTTCTGGGCCACTGCGCTTTCCAGATTCCATAATTCCCATGGAAGTTGTATCAATTGTCTTTAAAGTTATGAAAGCACTGAAATAAATGCTTGCAATGCAATTTTTCACGGTTATAAAATTTATAACGACCTCGGTTTCAGTGGCTGAAGATGATGCAGTATCATTGAAACCTACAAGGTCGTAATACATTTTATAATCTTGGAAAATTGCAAGCATTTATTTCTAAATGGATGATTTTCCCTCTACCAGGCTTTTATCCTCGGATTTAATTTTGAAAGTAGACTGGACAAGTGGGGGAAATTCCAATTGATGCCTCAGTGACATCGCTTTAGTATGTGCGAGGAAAAGTATGAAGAAGAGCTGAAAAAGGAATATGGGGAATGTGGGAATGACTCCGGCGCGGTATTCACGAATGCACAACGCAATCGCCGTAGCGGAACAGAATTTGCTGTTCTTTCGGACTTGGTGAACCATTGCATGATAGAGAATGGTGCTATTTTGCCCATTCGGGAGAGAGGAGAGAGTCGATTTGTTTTGCTGTCCCTATTCGGGTGTGATAAGAGCTGCTTTTCGACATAGTCATTCTGAATGGTGGAGAATTTGTCACGGCACTACTTAAATTTATCTTTCTTCTTCGTTGGTAGCTGCCACAAATGCATTGAGTTTGGTCCTCGCATTGCATAGAATCTCTCGAGGAAATGTGGAATAAATGATAAAACATTGTCTTTGCAGTTTCTCCTTCATCTCGCAGGAAGGAATCGAACGGTGGTGAAAAATGTTGCATTTATGTCCTACTCGAGTATAACAATATTTCAACGGCATAATTTATGAGTAAAACTCGCACCATTTGCTGAAAAAAATAAATCGCGTTTTGCATCATGCTTCGAGAGTGAAAATTTCAAAGTTATTCTTACTGAATACTTAAAAACTAGGTCTATACTTTTTAACTTGTTATTGACGATTAAGTACCTTCTTTCATCAACAGCGCTCAAGTAACTGTATCACTTAATTTCACATCGAAACACTGAGTATTTGGTTACGACAAGAGATTGCTGAAAATATCGCCATCTACTTATAAGTTAGTAAGAGATGGCTAATGCCTATCTGTGAAAATTTTGCATGGCAACGTATCAGCAAGAATATACTTATCTGGGCATTTCATCCGTTGATGCTTTCCAGTGAAATCCTAATCTCTTCAGTGTCGTATAAGTGTTGTCCTCCATTATTCTGCCAGGTAATATGTTCCCTAAAACTTTAATTATCAGGATATAAAACGAAGACGCAATCACAGTTAACAAAATAAATAAATTTTGATAAGCTATTACTTACTCGGATATTGCTTTCCGTGGTTTTTAGTAATTTTGGTGAAAATTAAATTTTACTACGTAAGTTTTGGTGACACAATGGATAAAAGTTGTCTGATAATTACGGGGAATCGAGGTGAAAATTGAAAAGGATTCAAATTCGATTTGAAATAAACTGACGTACCACAATCGCTATTAGCAATGAAACTAGCCCTAAGAAAGTGTGAATTCGCAAATATTAATAAGCAAATTTGGCGTCACAAGTGGACCAAGTTTAGCAGGTGGGACTCTTTCCCCTGGCTCTCGCCGATTGTATGCTTTCTCTACCCCTTGCGCTGAAATGATGCTCTAGCTCGTCGTGAACTTCGTGCACCATATCGAGCAATGACGAGTTTAGCTCGTCATCGGATTTTCTTAATTTTAGCTCTATTTAGGGGGACAATATAAAGATTTTATAAGTATACCAACGTTAAAAGATCCATAATCTACATAAATAACTCGTAAATCATCGTCGGCCTCGGTGGCAGCGGGGATAAGTCCCCGCCCACCATACCGAAGGTCGTGGGTTCGAGTCCCGCCTGGCTAGGTTTCCCAACTTTGGACATGGGTGTGTGTGATTGTCTGTTGTTGTTGTTTAAACTCCCGATGTAAAGGCCGCATTGTGCTGTTTTAGAGGGTAATTGAGATAAATAAATAAAATATGATGGATTAGAGGGAATAAAATGATTTAACACGAGTATCGTTAGTTTCGTTCCCGATGGTCTTACGGGAAGAGGGTTTGTCCGTGAACAATATGAAATAATTACCACTTTTTAAAAATTTTCTACTTTGATGAAAGTTACAGAATATGATTTCTTTGCCTACCTACCAATCCATATTAAAAGAATCGCAGAAAAATAAAGGGAATTCACGAGCATGATATTTGGAGAATAAATTGAAGGGGAAGGGGTGAATATTTCGCGGGTTTCATGTGCCACACGTAGACGCAGGGATGGCGCCAACGACTTCGGAGGGTTCCGCGCTGGTACCCCACCCCTTCCTCATGCCCCCCCCCCCCCCCCAGTTATTCGTGTCGGCGCAATTCACCCGAGCGAAGGGGTCAGCGTGGCACCCAAGTCACCCCACTCTCTCGCGTCACTCCATGCTCAAGATCAAATGACTCGCGCGGGACGAGTCTCAAATTAACTTAATTGGAGGCTCAATTCCTCCGACAGAGTTCGCTGGCGAGGAGATGACCACATTAATTGATTGAGAGATGCCTCTCGGCCGCCATCCCCCGCTCCGAAGCGACCAAGTTACTTCCTAAAACAGGCAAGCAAGGTCACCTTGGAGGCCGAAAATTAATTTGATTTGACAGGGAATGGAAAAAATAGCGATGGTGATGATACTGCCGCGTTCTTAAGAGCCTCAACAGTAAGATTGTTGAGGTTCAGGGAAGGGAGCATAAAATGGGTAAGCAGTCTCAGGAATCAGCTCTTAGAAATCCTTCGCAAACTGTAGAATCAGGACCGGATTTTCCTATTGGCTAACTAGGCTTCAGCCTAGTGTCTCAATATTCTAGGGAAGAATCAAGAATATGAGGGCGAATGTAAAGAAAGCAATTATGGGTGAATTACGGCCACGTTCGTAAGAGCCTCAACATTTAGATTGTTGAGGTTAAGAACAAAAAGCATACAATGGGTATAAGCAGTCTCGGGCATTAGCTCGTAGAAATCCTTTACAAACCCCAGAGCCGGATGCTCCTATAGTATAACTAGGCTGCATCTTAGGACCTCAAGAACAAGAGACGAACAAGAATTTGAGAGCGAACGTAAGGAAATCAATGATGGGCGAATAACACCACGTTCTTAAGAGCATTTAAATTTAAATTGTTGAGGTTTGGGAAGAAAGCATGGCATGGGTAAATTACTTGAGGCATCAACTCGTAGAAATCCTTCGCAAATCCTAGAGTTAGGGCCAGGTTGCCCTATTGGCGAAATAGGCTTTAGTCTAGGGCCTCAAGATCAAGAGGGCCTACATCTTAATTTTTTGCTAAATTGAATGGCATTTTTATAAAGGTAGGTAGCAATCACAATATGTTTCATTGAAAGTATTGATGTCGCAGTCAAGATGTATTTTATTATCGCTCTTGTAATTTACAAACTTAAAAATGAGATGCTAGATGCTAAACGGCCTGACAATTGCTCTAGTCTGGGGCTTCTTTTCATCAAAATCCGGCTCTGTTTAGGGCAAAAAGCTTAGGAATCGAATTACGTTTGATGCACATAATAAAAATTATGGCAATAGAGATTTGAACGAAAATTCTCAAGATTGTAAATTATTAATTTTATCCAGAAAAAACAATCTGGCTATGTTATACTATAGCACTATACCTGCTAGGGTGAACGAATACATTGAATGCTTCATTAACCAGTCAAGTGTTTCGCAGTCTTGTGACATTAAGGATATACCAAGCGCTGTGGCATGTTTTACGAGTGACTGGTGATATCTCAGCATGAATGTAGAAAACAAGTGGGCATTAGAATTTTCGCTATGATTACGAGTATCCATTTCGCGCAGAATCATTAAAATGCCTCAAAGCGTATCGACTTAAAAAATAATTACTTGGAGATAAATCTCCCTACGTCAAATTATTATTATCACTCATTCATGCATATTCTCGCTTATTAATGGTTCGATGATTTTTCCGGCATGGCTATCGATCCATGAAAATGTTTCCTCGAAAACTGCGTACCCGATACATCGATTTATTCAAACGACATTGCTGCAAGGCATCCATCCAACTAAAACAGGCAGGATTTATTTTCCCAAGTCATTCAAAGTTACATGCCTCTTCTGTTATTCATATGAGAAAGAATGAAAAGCATCTCAAGTCCCAAGTATCCTAGTGGCAAAGTTCTACAGGGTTTGATAGAACACTTCGGCAACAAGGAGCTAGACTCTGTGAAATCATTTTATCGCATCGCTCGAATATCGCTCTCGTGCATTCTAGTAGCAGTGATGTTTTTCATCAATATAACGTTCTCAATGGCTTAGGTATATAAATATTAATTTAAAAAATAAGACGTATCTGGAAACGATTAGTCCGCAATGTGAATTTCTAAGCAAAGGCCAAGGTGATAGTATTAAAGTGGCTAACGCATATAGCGATTCTGATTTCCACAAAAAAAATCGCTTATTTCCCAAGGCCTACATAGGCGCTTGTGAAACACTTTAGCATCCGTTACGAATAACTTAAAGCCGACATAAAATTTTCTCAAAAGAACATTCTACGGGATAATTAGTATCCTTAACGGAGCTTCTAAAGGAAGGACTTTAGGAACAAAAGGAGAGGTATAACCGCGATAGCTGGGTCAGCGAATCTATTCTCACAAGAGCAAAAACGTTATTTTTTCCGCCTCTCAAGAAACGTTCTCACACAGCCTTCCCTTATTTCCCGCTCAATACATGTAAAAAAATAAACAATAAACACGGGCAAAGGAAGAAAAATCAAAGAGTAAAAATGGTGCTGAATGAAAACCACGAAGCGGCCGTACGAGAACAACAAAAAGCCCAATACCTAAGAAAGTCGTTCCGTTCCGAGTCGGCGCAACCCACATAAAATCCGACGACGGACCGCATTCAATCTTTGTAGTTCCCGAATAAGAGTCTCACTGGCGAGAAGAATGACCAAGAGCGCAAAGCCGAAGAAAAAAACTCTCTTTTTCAGAATTCCAAAATTAGTATCCACACGCTCAACGAAAGGGTTCTTTCACAAGGGCAACCGTAACGTGTGTAATTTTACAAGTTAAAAAAAAATGAACCGGTTCATAAAGAGAAACACGCTTGACCTGGATTAGTTTGCACGTCTCTGGAGAGAAAATAAAATCTTATTCATCACATGAAGTGTCGGCGATGCAAATGAAGAAGATAACTTAGCCATTATTACTTTCGTGACAAGAGCTTCACAGCTGCGAATCGCTAAATCAACATTTCAATATCCTTGACACTGAAATTTTCTTACGGCTACAAGTGTTAAATATGAGGAGAGAATATTTCCATCAACAGCGCTTAAGCAACTGTAAAACGTACAAACTCTCACCCAGGAATATTGAATAGAAGGCCGGTTGGTGAAAATGTCGCCATATTTCCGTGTTCATTTTAGATTTTATCCTGGTCAACATTTGGATATTCGTTGAGACCGAGGGAAAAAGGTGAAGGGGGATCGGGTTGGTGTGGTGGCTAGAGTGTTGGCTTCCCACCCGGCGGGCCTGGGTTCAAATCCCGGCGGTGGCAGAGAATTTCAAGAGACTGCCCGATCCCTGCTTGAGTGTTGTGTGGAGGACATTTCAAGGACAATACTCCGTCCGTCGGATGGGACGTTAAGCCGTGGTCCCCTTGGCGCCTTTCGTTAAGAGCAGGCTAACGCCGACGCCGGGTTTCTCTCCACCTTCCTTCCATACCCTTCCCTTATAGCGCAAATGACCTCAGCTGTCGGTCGCCTCCTCCAAATACCATACCATACCAAAAGGGTGAAGGGTTTTCAATGCTAGAAAAAATTGGAAAGAATAGATTTTTAACTGTGATATATGTATATAAGAGAGGGTTTTCGTCAAACTTGATGGCAGTAAGTGATAAGTTGAAAATGGAATGAAAAGGATGGAAGGAGAAAAAAAATCTACTATATACTGCCTAGTCGTCGGTGAAAGAAATTAATTATCGAATCGCAACTCTGTAAGGCTTTTTTATGGGAAACTACTTCTTTTCTTTAACATTGAAGGATATAGATGAAGAAATTAATGAGAAACTATGCCTCCTCCGTGTTACCGGGAATAATGCTCGCTGATTTATAGGGGCTCGAATCGATCGAGCTAATTGGAAAGCGGTGTTGTTGCTCCGCATTATCCCTCGACGGAGAACGTAAATCCAGCAGAGAATACACAGAAAGTGAATGCAAGTAGTCTACGGAGCTTCCTCTCCCTGAGTTATAGACGAGGTAGGTTCTTGTATTGCTGCATATTATTACTTTTCAGTGTTTTGCACATTGCTTCTTTTTTGAATTGCGAAGTAAATATAATGAAATGTAAAAGTAATTTGAATTAAAGTTAAAAATAATGAAGCCTCGGTCGTACAGCATTATATATACGTGGGATTGCAAAGTATTTTACATTTCATTTTGTTTAATTGATTCCGCGAAGTCTCGTCTTAGACTACGAATTATAAGTTAAATTAAACTTCTACGCATAGCTAATATTTCGTCACGAATGTCTTTTTTATTCTCTTCTTGCTTTTAATACGTTTAATTAATTTTCATAATTAATATGCTGAGCCTCAAAAACGCCACAAAATATAATTAGTCGTGTATGCCAGGACGGAAAAACCTTGGTTCACCGAAACAGGATCGGTACCAATAAGTGATGTTAATTTTTCTTAATGAAGCATACAAATTTTTATTACGTGCTTAAGTTGAAGTAGTATGGTCATGTTTACTTTTCGTTATTATTTTTCGTTCAAAAAAGAGCATAAGTAAGTATACGTATAGGCGGGAGTAACTTCTTGGAAGACCATCTTCGAAAGATCGATAGAAGAGATTTCAGCCTTCATGTCTCTTCGCGTTTATTTATTGTAACTGATCTTGGTTTAAGTAAGGAGCAATATCAACTTTCTTGGATAATGTTGCGCTGTAACTAGTAATTGAGTTTGAGCTTTTCCATTTTTTTCGATGCCTTGCTTCGTAGAAACCCATTAGAGCCAACTATTTTTAGATTTTGATCGCCTAACTTAAAATCAGTAAAATACTATCGGAGGTTTCAAATACTTATTCGTGGAAGTTCATGATGCTGAATTTAAAAAAAAGGTTTTTCTTTTATCTATGGGTTTTAGTCAGCTTATCCTATTTTCCTAAATGTACTCTGTAATAAATCCCCATTTATTTCTTTTGAACTAATATGTTTTTATATTTACGCAACTTCTATGGTTTATGGTTGTTACTACTTTTATATTTTAAATTTAATTGTATGGCACGAGTAATTATTATTCTTATGATTGATACTCGACAATATCAATTGCTAATGCTACATGAATATCAAGAGGATATTGTTATATCCTGATATTTGTAATAGTTTAATATTTTCATGTCCCAAGCACCGTTCAATCTGGAAATTATCCCTTCGTCCTACCCATCGGACGCTCCTCTGTATTTTTTTGTTCTTTCGCTCTATTTACGAGCAATCTGTGTCACCGGGTGGTTTTTTATTTGCAATTGAGTTGAACTATGGGTGAAGGTGGTGGCAGTAAGCAGGCAGTAATACATTTAAAAAAATGCAATTTATTGCCACAAAATGAACTTAAGACAAACCAAAAACCCTGCCAAAAAGACGACCACTGCACACGGAACAAAGGAGAAGGGGTGAAGGGAATAATTTGGAAAGTGGAAAAGAAAGGGCTCCCAAGCTTACGTAGTTTGGCGAATCTGGCGGCGAGGCAGCCCCGGAGCGGCTTTGAGGTGAGAGGACACAACATGCCACAACGGACGAATCCCAAAAAAGGCACCGGATCTTCTTGCTCTCCCAAATATATAGGGAGCCCGCAATTTGATTCCTTCCGCAGCGACGGACTGGGACAGTCGACCGGCTAGGGCTAGTCCGAAAACTCGGGCTACGCCCCGCAGTGGGGTCGTACTTCCACTGCTTACAATGGGCTGTTCTCGATGTAATAGAAGCTTCCCACGGATCGGAGCCCCAGTAGACAGCTCAGAGTCTTCTATTCCTTCATTGCCACATAATTTTTCCCTCGCTATTCCTTTGCATTCTTCATCAATGATTTCATCCGTGCCATGACTTGTCTGCGAGAATCATTTTTTCCCCTTTTTCTGTGGAACATACGTGCCTTAGGGGCGTAAAGCGCTTCATTATAAGAGAACGACGCATTCATTCCACTAGATTAGTTATTGATTTTTACCATAGTGTTTCCGCTGGAGTGGAAGAGAAACTGGAGTGGTTTCCTTTTGAAACCCTGATGGTGCTTAAGCTATTCCATCCTCAATCCATCCTTTTTTGTTGATTGCTATATAAAAAAACAAGTGCTGTAAACGTAATATATGAAAACGCCCTAACCGGATGCTGTAATTATGATCATCAGGCTTGTAATAAATAGGTGTGATGTTAGGCAAAAGGTAGATTGAAGTTTTTAATGTAATCTATTTCTGTATCTCAATATTCCAATGCTTTTTCTTTTATGTGATATAATTTCATTACCTTCAATGCACCCATTTCCCATAATTTCTGGAAACATTGGAAAGATGTTAATGTTAAAGGTACCGTTCAAGGAAAGTTTCAATTTCACCAACTTGAAAAGCAATGTTGAAAAATGATTGATGAATGTCTGAAAGCCTCTTTTCTCCGCATACCAGAACTCAAATGAATTATCGCTGAGAGGTGTTTCATACCAACGAGCTGCGCCGGAAAATGATGAAAACCCCCAGAATCGACCTAAATCCGCACCTCTAGTAAAGTTACGCCTTTGCATGTGTCACTTTTCGGGTTATTACTTTCGTGCACGACGTCTTCAAAAGGAATTCTCATCTGATTAAACACACTCTCTACCTGTTTTCAGCCTTCCAGTCATTTCTTTCGTTCTCTCATCGTAGACGTTTGTATGGGATAATTTGAGTGAAAAAAACTACGTCTGGCTCCAGAAATGCATTCTAAAAAATACGTACCTTAAAGCTTTGCCGGAATTCGTTAATTTCTCCGGGGAGAACTCGATTTTCCGCTCGCAAAACCGTGGGACGCTCCTTGATTTAGGGGAATGGAATTCTATTTTGCCGAACAAATTCTGGGCTCTCGTTCGCGCTCCAACGCTACAGGTGCACGGCTTGTCGCTATAGGTATACCTGCGCGAGGCTTGTGAGCTCCAATCGGAATTTTGCGGACAAGTCGACGCAAAAGCGATGCCACGTGGAGTTGTATTGGGAGCTGGGGACCCGATTCAAAGTTTTACTGCTGCCTTTTATTCACGACTATCAGGATGAAAAGGTTCTCTCGATAATCAAGGCTGCATCTCAGAGAAAAGGGCTACGGTAGGACTTGACGGACAAATTGTGTGCCCCTTGGTAGTCGTTACTGAGAACCAATTATTCTATCGTGGACGTGGAAGTAATAGGGAGCCAAAGGCTGCGAGGGTTATTCACTGATGGAGATCGGTCCGGAATTTTCGGATTGTCCGTCATTATTCTAGGGATTGAGGGCTGTTACAACTTTTTTCCGCGCTCTTAATTTTTTTGCATACGATGTATATGCCTTACAATAAATGTTCAAGTTCAAAGGCGAAGTGTTCGGTCATCTCTGGATTCCCCGATGACTAAACCAAAATGAAAAATATTAAGAAAACTAAAGAAGAGGTCAGAAAACGAGCTAGAGTAAGTGTTCGGTGGCAGTTTTTTCGGCTCGTTGCCGGAGAAACAACGTAAATAGATCGAATAAAAAGGCTTGGATTCGCTCGTTTTGTAGAATCTCTGTTGGCGGCAATGCCATTCTCCCCGTCGACCCCCTCCACTGAACAGTGGCACAGCGAGGGGGGGGGGGTTTGGGGGTTAAACCCGCCCCCCCCCAGAGCTCAGATAAATTTTTAAGTTTAATCTATTTTACTTAATTGGATTGATATTACTAATAGAATGGTGTAAGAATTAATAAAATATCCCTCAGAAAGCCGTAAAACTCACCATTTTGAACAGTGTATCTTAAAATTCCGCAATTTGTTAATCTCCCACCTACCGCTTGTCCTGCTGGGTATTCCCCACCCCCACACACCCCGGTAATAGCTGCACCTAGACCCCCCCAGCCTTAATTCCTAGCTGCGCCCCTGCCACTGAAGACGGCCATGGCGCTAGGGTAGGCTAGTCATCGAGTTGTACGGAAGCGGTAGGTGGGGTTGGTGCCTCTGGCATTGAAGGGTAGGCAAATCGTCAAGTGGGTTTGACAGCCGTTGGACTGGAGGATTTTGGCTAAATACCCATTTCTCCTTTGGGATATGCGTTCGGAATTTATGCATTTATCGTAGCATTTAAGTGCGACAGTAAGAATTTCAACTTTCTCCTTCATCCCCGTTTAGCAATACCGCCATCGGTATGTTTTAAACTCTTCTTGATTTCATTTATTAAAATTTCTGCCTCTCAAAACTATAATAAGTATCTGCAATAAGGTGAATCATAGTACAACTGTTGTGATATGAAAAAAATAAGGCACTTTACTGGGCTAATTTTGCAGTTACTACCAGATGACTTCCGTTAAGGCAGCCAAAATATGTTATTTAATGCAAATACTGCCAGAGTCGACTTTTTCTGCAGGATTAAGGGTGATTGTACAAACATATTTATTGCTTATTTTTATGCCGCGTACTTTTCTCAATAATATTATTTTTAAATTACTTACAAACTGGTAGATTTCAGAGTTTGGTTTGGAATGGCAAAGTCACGATGAAAACTCCTTAAAAGCAACTGCGCATGATGGGAATTTAATTTCTGAGCACCCTTCGATTCAGGACAGTTGATGAATGCTAAATAAACCGCTAACTATAGAGGCCTGAAGAGGGTACGGTTGCTGATGAGGTGTTGCAATACGACCGCCGCGCGAATCATTCAAATCCGCGAAGTTACCGTTGAATTCTCCCTCTGATTCTGTCTGATTATTTTGCCATCTAATCCGAGAGTTACATTTGGAATTCCTTTTTTGGGGGAAACTATTAAATAAATTAAAAACCCGTGCATCTTCATTTTAGGATCAGTGACCGTGTTTTGCATTAAAGAGAAAACTAAAATTATTTTGCGAATCCTATGCAAATTAACAGAAATCAAAATTGTTACTACATAATTGCGTTTTCTTGACAACGTGCGAACGTAAATAAGTCGGCAAATTGATTTTCAGGAGAACTATCTCTTCCATGGAAACCTTCGCGCGTGGCGTATAATCTGTAATATTTTTAAGAGTTGTTTTATCCACTGAGGTTAAATGTCAGGAGAAAAAGGAGGCCCTGTGAACGGGCCACCCGCAATACATACGATCAGTAAGCTTTTACGTCACGTTTCGCCACTGACCACGTTATACGCACGGAGAAAAAGAGCTTAAAACTTCCTACATTTTGTCGTGTATATATATGCCTTCTCTTTTAAAGTTATTGCCTCTAATATATTCCTGTGTGAAACCGCAATATCTCCTTTCATCTTTCATGAGCAGAAGTCGGAGTATATTTGAATGCCTTTTGGTGACTTCACTTACCCGCCGCACGGTAAACGACTGTAACAGTTTAAAATCATATGCATTTTGAATTCGCATGGAATTTTTAAGTGGGTTAATTGAGTACTTACAAGGTGTACGATTGGATTTTGTTTGAAGTCTCAGCCGATTATGTGATGGAGTATTTGGAAAACTTTATTGAAGATTTTTATTTATTAGATTCAGTAGAATTAGGAAGTTAAAGAAACCTAATTTCAATCTAAGCCTTTGCCAATGGAAGTGACTTGAGCCTCAATAATAGGTACATAGGTACATAGGTATCTGGGGAAAAAATGTAGAGAAATTTTTGTCACTCAGTATCACATAAATTTCGTATCCTTACATGCTCCGGCTGTATTTTTATAGTGATAATTTTCTGTCTGTGCTAAAATAAAAAAAAATGAATCCGGAGGAACTTCAAGATTTAAATTGAGACGTCGTGTATTATAGCTTTTAAAAGTACCTAAATAAAGACCGAAAGTAAAATATAAGCCAAATCGTTGCATTACAGCCCAGGTATTTTTCAAACAGGGCTAATCCACATTATTTAGTCCTTGAAAGGATTTTTAGTGGTCTATAAAATCAATTCTTTATTTCCTTCACTTTAAAAAAATGCTATAATTATTGTATGTGGCGGCATTTGTAGTCACCTTTTTGAACTAGTCGAGCATATATAATAAGGGACCGCAATAGAAACAACTGATAACCTCTTATCGAGTGTTTATTTCCGATAATAATATCCAAAGTAGCAATCAATAAATCATGGTCATGAAAGGATTTTTTATTCGAGCATTCGGGAAAAAAGCATAGCCCTCTCGTTGACTTCTCTGTATCAACCACCGCGAATTTCGCGTGGGAGTTGGAAAAATCATTCTACTGAGAATGATAAACATTCAAACGTGCCAGCCAAGTGCAGACAAGTTCTGTACTCATTAAAGTCCACCAGGTATTTTCATTCGAGTTCGAAATGTCATGTGAACAGATCCCTGCTACGTTTTCTTTGGAAAGTTTTCGTGAGAAAATTAAGATATCCGTCGTCGTCGTTTTTACATTCATTATATTGGTAAAATTTCTACCTCCCTAGCTTAATCAGATTTATTTCCCAATCGCGCCTTTTTGGAGCTGGCATATCGATGATTCTTCGAAACGCATCGAGGACACCCTTAATTCAAATTCTCACTCATTCTCGGAAAACGTTCATTACTCAAAGATTGGGATCTGCGTACTTGAAGGAGAATAAATAGATATTTTCGTTTATATCAATCAGTGTCAGGTAATGCTTCTCCATTTATCTTAGTCCTGCTGCATTTTTGGGTTACTTGCGCATTGAAATCATTCCCTGGACCGCGTTCCTTATCGTATTTAATGTGTTTTACTTCCCTTAGCTTTCGTTTTCGCCAGTTAGGCGCATAATAGCTTGTATGATGTTGGGCACGATATGGTAGAAATTCTTAATATTAGTAAAATTGGATATTTCAATATTTCCACTGAGTTTTATTGTGAATAACGCGTTTCGTCGTTACAAACAAAATTATCAAGTGTAACAAGTCTTAAGAGTTCCTCCTTAAGCGCCAAGACATATAAAAGCGACTTGTAACGACGAAACGCGTAGTGTCGTAATAAAACTCAGTGGAAATATTGCAAAGTCTAAATTTAGTAATAGACACATAATATATAATTGGAGTTTCGCTTGGTGAAACATCCAGTCATATTTTTACTATACGTATTTTTATTTAAAACATTTTTTATAATTTAAATAAGCATATTTATGAGTGTACGTTTCATCCGATTTTCCAGTGGAAGGTGTTACTTACGAGGTGGGTCCTCGTCAATTTCCGATCGTTTTATTTCCTCAAAGAATGCGTGGTTTTGCACGTTTCAATTGATTATTAAGTGACGCATTCAAAGAATTAAGAGGACGGAATGTTAATAATTTACTTTACTTTAGCTTTTATTTTGTGTGATTTTCATTTACTGTGAACTATCTGCATATCCTTCAATCAAACAAAATTGTCCGGAGGACCCCGGGAAAAAAGTATCTCTCCCGCATGTGATATCCATACGAAATCTTAAATCTCTTTAAGGAGTTGGCTGACGTCGTTGCATTGTTTCTTGTGATATTTTAGGGACATTCTCTCATTTCTTCCTCTTAATTTCTTGGCCGATAAGTTTATGGTTGACAAACAGTGAAGGCATTCATGGAGTAAATATTAATAGTTTATGGATGCAATTTATGGGGAAGCTTGTGAAATGAGTACTTAATCTTTGTGTAATTGAAACACAAATACTTCGTTTAAGCTGCTAAGTGGACTATATCAGAGGTAAACTTAATGTATGATATTAGGACTAGGGCTTAGATAATCTTTAAATGTATAGGCTAAGTGCTACGCTGTATCTATTAGAAACCGATCTTGTATTTTGTTAGGTAATATTTTGACTATTACCTGCAATCTCCCTTGCCGAATGTGCTACCTGCTCATACGTTTAAACTGAGAGGTAAAAAATAAATTAATCCCGGCGCATAATGATGTTCTTTGAAGAGTAAATCACGTATTAATCAGTGTTCTGACTAATACGTCTTTCATTAATACCTAAGGTATGTGTGCTGATCATTAGGAAGCGGCTGAGTTGCCGATATTGTGACTCTCACGGCACGATCGCTTCTTGAATATTCGCGTTTTGATCTCATTTAATATTCATAGGAAGGGATGAAAATGAAATCAGTTTATAGGTGAGTGTCAGTTTAGGATTTCTCGGTGCGGCACGGAGTCTTACACGGGTTTAGAATGGTACGTATGTAAATGCCATAGGAAGTCAAATTATCAGGGCAGAAAAAAAAACTCGAATTAATGGATCAGATTGTTGTGGCCTTGTTCCTTCCGACGAATATCTGTTGGAGGCGATGTCACTCCTGCCTCGAATCAATCAAATCCTCTTCGATTGGAAAGCATCAGGATCTCTTCTCGTTAGCCGTGTTGAAGTGCTCTCTCTCACGTGCCACGAGGGAGAATTCAACGGTAACTGCGCGGATTTGAATGTATCGCGCGGCGGTCGTATTGCAACACCTCATCGGCAACCCACCACCCTTCAGGCCTCTCTATCTCGCGATTTATTTGGCATTCAGCAGCTTCACTGAATCGAAGGGTGCTCAGAAATTAAATTACTATCATGCGCAGTTGCTTTTAAGGAGTTTTCATCGTGACTTTGCCATTCAAAACAAACTCTGAAATCTAATTTTTTGTAAGTAGTTAAAAAAATACTATTAGGAAAAGTACGCGGTATACAAATGAGCAATAAATACGTTTGTGCAATCACACTCAATCTTGCAGAAAAAGTCGACTCTGGCACTATTTTAATTCAGCTAACATATTTTGTCTGCCTTAACAGAAGTCATCTAGTAGTAACTGCAAAATTAGTACGGTAAAGTACCTTATTATTTTCATATCACAACTGTTACAGATTTTTCCTTAAAAAATGTCAGATTTTACTTTGATCTTCATTTTTTCTGCGCATTGACTGCTCTCGCTTTTTTGGCGGTAGCATGAGTTGCCGAGCTTTGATCGATGATGCAAGAGCTAGGAATTTTTTTTCAGTTTATAGGTCCTGATTCCGGACCGTTGAATTTCATGCCAAGGACTCGGAAGTGTATATATTGGATATGTTTATAAAGGATCAGCACACAATATCACGTGAAATCGTGTTCAGTATTCTACCTCTGCTGTCTGATCTTCATGATTGCTAGCCATAGAAAGATATCCCGTCAATCGGAGAAGTGATCAGTTCATTTTTTTACCGCGGTGTTTTTGCTGGACCCTGGGGAAATTCTGCTTAATGCCGTTTTTCCTCTGGAATCTTCTGATCTTAGTTGAGACGTTCACATTCCCACAGGGATATAGGCGTATCATTTTTTATTCTCAAGAATGCCTCCGTACATCTTCAACCTACGTCAAGGGAAACTTGTTCTTCGAGTGTGTTTTCTTTTAGTGATAATCATAACTCTTTGTATGTGCAATGTTTTCGAGACACCTCATTTTATATGCTAGACGCTAATTTTGAATAATCACCCGATTTTTGGTAGAAATATCTATTATAAACACAACTTAGTTTATTCACCTATCCTTAGCATGCATATGTATACAAGAATTGCCTTGAGAAAAAATTCCCCTGGACCGAGAATCGAACCATGGACCTTTGGCTTTCCGGGTCACTGCGCAGACCACTACGCTACCCAGGTTCTTCAATTCCTATGGCAATGATACCGAGTCTCATGGTACTTGGTGTTTGGCCCTCGCGGTCCATCAAGGATGGCAACGCGAGGGAGAAAGGACTTCCAAGAAGCCACAACCGGATGAGAGCCTTTTCTCATGGTAATTCTTGTATATTTCACCGCCGTTCACGCGGCAGGATTAGAAATATTACACATATGTATGTACGTAGGGAATCAATTTATGCACCTTTTCCCAAAAACATTGTGCTCTAGAAGGAGCGCATAGTTTTATGCAACAAATTGGCGCAGCAAAATTTTCCCAGAAAAATTTATCTCGATGACTTCATTGCTCTAAAGAATTCGGATTTTATTTTTTCCGGACATTGATACTGGCTATGGTTGTCTAGCATGCAAACCTTGATAGTGCTATATTCCTGAAGTTCATATTTTACTGCCTCAGTTGTATTCAGTTACGCTAGTTACAGGACTTGAGTAAATCAAGGGATACATTTTCGTTTCAGTTAACAGAGCCAGCTAAAATTTCATTTGTCCAGATAACAGTCTGTAAAATTTAGTTCAAATCCTATTTGGTGGGACGTGGGACGCTCAACGGTAATTCTGTTACGATTGAGGTACTGGATTTCGCAACGATTCTTTAAATTTATTGAAATCAATGCACAATAATCTTTTTTATTTTGGTTGTCTAAAAAAGGTCTTAGTTTTACGTTTTATAATTAATCCATTTTTATGGCGTCCGATTGCTACTGAAGAGGAAGTGTGGTGATAATTATATTCATATTTTCCCCATAGTAGCTGATTGTTTTATAATGAGTTTTCAGTTGCCTAATTAATGCTAGTTTCTCAGTAAGTGATTTGATACAAAAGTTAGTGGTGCATACTTTAATATGTAGCCGTATGAATGCTCTGAAATGAAATCTACTCGGGCATGATTGAATCGGTTTTCTTGTGAGTCATAAGTTTTTCATTTTAAAACCTCTCTATGCATTCAAATCCGCTCGAATTGTTTTCTGTTGAGGTATCAGACGTTCTCTTTTTCTGCTTCGATAGAAAAGGCAATGATAGTGATGACTCTTTCAAAATACTACCTCCTTTCGCTGATAAAAAATTGATTTCCTCGAAGTATCCACTGACCAATAGGTTTTCATTAGCATTAATGATGTTTGCATTCGAAATTAATTGATATGATGAAATATTGTATTGTATTTGATTCAAATGCAATACGTTACTAGATTCATTTCTTTTCGATTTTTTTCTTGGTGATGCAGTTGGTTCGTGTTAATGGATAATAGTAGCTTTTTTGTTGATTTCCTGCTATTTTTTAGAAACCAATTTAGATATATACAAACCTTTCTTACAAAGAAATGGTTAATTCAATTGTGAACGGATGATGATATTGTAAGGTATGCCATAGAGACAAGGCGGTAAGACAATCCCTGTTTTTCCCGAAATCACTACTTGAGCCTCCGCTAATTTCCCCCGCTTCCTCTCTTCGTACCTTCCTTCTCTTATATTTTCGCATGCCCTCTGAACTAACGATCTGACTCTCGTCATTTTAAGTCCATGATTTCAGATCAAGAGGTCCTCGTCGTAATCAATACGACACGCCCCACCCATCCAACTTATTCTCCGCTTCCACAACGGAGGGACAAGTGATGGAGTTCCACGAAACTATCGTGCAATATCCGTTCCGCATCAAAAAACTAATGGGTAGCGCGGGACGATTCACTAAGGCGTGAATAAGGTGATCATTTTTTTCCGATGTCTTCAGGGACCGCTCCAATGATGGCGGAAAAGGGTCATCTCACGCTATCATTTTCCGTGATGTCTCCAGGGATGGAAATGCCATCCTTTTTCCATCACTCGGCATGACTTTTTTCTCCGCTGAAACCATCGTTGGCAACTTCTTTCATTTAAACAGAACACACGGTCACTAACAGCCACGTATTAATTTTAATGGAATGTCGGTTATAAATGCTGAATGAATCGGGAAGCGACGAGGAAGTAATGGGAAAATGGACTGCCGAATGGCCGTGTAATTAGGAAAATGATGTTTCAAGGGATATTTTTTTAAAAAAGGAAAGCTATCCGTGGAAATATCACTCATAGGGATGGAAAAAATGATCATGGATTCAGGTTTAATCTAAGGGTCTCTTTATTGATTTGTGAAAAGTTTTTTAGACTGAGACACTTCACCGATGAAGTACGTTTTTAAAGAAATAGCTATTAGTCTCTTTACGTTCGAGCAACTTATGCGGGTAATCTGCATAAATTTTATACATTTACACCAGTTATACCTCTCAAAAGAATAGTGTGTAAATCAGTATGTCCATCGGGTGAGTATATCTTGCCAATAGAGCTGTCTCTCGTTTAATGAAATGATTTTGTGTCGGATAGACGAAAAAATGATGAGTGTGCTGCATTTTGCTTCCACGTCCGTCAATTTATAATTCAGTCCTCTCTGGGAAATCCGTGGCGGCAAATCCCAGGGGAAATTAGCTTTTTAATGAGTGATTTCCTGGTATCTCAAATGGCCGACAATATCAGGTTTTCAGTAGATCAAATTTCCATTGAATCCATTAGAAGTGGAATATTCGTGGCTGCCGATCTCAAATTATTACCGATAAAATACTCGTAAAAGGACAATGAAGGGAAGTGGGAAAAAATATTGCTAGCTTTGATCTAGTATTTTGTATTGTTGTTCTTATAAATGATCACTTATGCGTCGTAAATAATGATGGAATTGATATCTTTTGAGTACAAATGCATTTGACATATTTCAGAACTGTAATTTTATCCCTCTAGAAATGATTCTGGCTTCATTATTGGAGTGGGATATTCACTGCCTTTTTTTTTACCCAAAACTAATGTATTTTCTGATAAGTATCGCCCTGTTATCCATGCCCGCTGATGACAATTTCTCTAATTGCCTTTCGTTTTCCTGGTTGAATAATGCACCAGCATAACTGGTATCTACTCCCTTAGTTGAGCGTGGGATGCGTAGGAAGTATTTTATTTTTACCTTTGCTTTTAATAGTCATAGCTCTTCCTAATGTTTTCGTCCTGACAACGGATGGATGTTAATGGATTGCATTTTACTTCACTTCCTGGAACTGTTATATGAAACGCTTACTCGGGAATAGACTCATTTGAAGCAAATGTATCACATCTAGTATGATGATGTACATTATAAAGCAAAATTATCGATATCCGTTAAATTATGTTAATTGGTATTTCCAATCTCCTTATTAATTTTTCCCGACATGCCTATGATAAGGCACTCCTGTGTACAATTTATACACGAATACATTTTAATGACCTTTTAATCTCTTGTGCGTACTAATGGCATCATATTGTTGTATATATTTTTGGATCGAAGAACCAAGTTATTTCTTTTGTATTGAGTGGTCTAGTGAATAGAGCGTTTGAGTGAAGAAAGGTCGCGAGTTCACTTACTGTCAGTTCCTTTGGAAACCCTGAAACATAAATCCTCCCATTGTGTAGTGGCCCAGGGAAAGGTGATAGCGCCGTAACCTTAATGTGTAAAATTCACGCGCCTGCAGTTAAATCAGGGTGGTTTCTTCCGTCATATATTCGTACTAACCTTAAGATTGAAATACCGTGTGTGGCGAAATTAGCGAATTTTTTTCTTCACAAATGCTCCATTTTTCGACGCATCTTCTGAAGCTGTTGACTAAAGTGCGATATTGGGACATATTGAAGTTTCTCTCCTGCAGCCCACTCATGGGTGGGCTTTAACGGAAACTTTCGACCCCTACCTTAGGGAATGATGACCTTGATGGTACTTACCTTAAGAGGACGGGTACCTCATGCTCAATCGGTCTTCTTCAGTTACGGATTACTTGATGAAAACCTGTACTCTCATCTTGGAATTTTCACGATAAGTAAATTAGACCACGGTCAACATTTCCTGCTCTCGAGAATACGATTATTCTACCCTTTACCTTTGAATTATTTTTATTAATTTTATTTAAAAGATGAATAACCATATACAGCAGTGTTGGCATTTTACATAGGCCCGGTAACAATGAACTAGTTTGAGATCATGCCAGTAATAAAAGAATAAGAAATAAGAATAAAAAAAATATAAAACATACCGGTCGAGAGGTTATTTTGGTATAATTTTTATTTTTTTCTGAGATGTAAATTTTAATGATTCAGATACAAGCCCAAGTGGAATATTATACTCTGTTTCATCATCATCCTAAGTCAACAATTGTGTGATTGGTTTGACGGAGCTCTTCATTATCTTCTCCCGTATGAAAACCTTTTCATAGTGATGTTTGTATTCTTTTTCACGTCCTTTATAACCTGACTTTTTTTAATTCATTCGGGGACATCCCATGCCCTTCTTCCCTTCCATCTCTCTCTCTACAATTGCTTTAATCACGCCTCATAATATGGCCATTTATGTTGTACCAGTCTTGTTCTTTGGGTTTTGAAAAGACTTCTCTTTTCCTCCACGCTTCTCAGCATTTTCTCATCACTTACTAGGTCGATCCATTTTACCTTCATCATTGTTCGGTATCACCACATTTCGAATTTATTCACTACTCCGCTGCCATCAAAGTTCGAGCTTCACTTCCATGCAGAAACATTCTCATCACTTATATTTCTCAAACATCAAAAGAATCACCATATCCACTCTGGTTGAATGACCCCATTACAGTGCCAGGGTGAGAGCATAAGTTTTGCGCATGTAATCCGTCGCCAAAAAGACGTGTCGGTGGTGGGGTGCCGTTGTGTCATTGGGAGTGGAGTTTTTGAGAATGGAGAAAGAGTCAACCATCCGGTATACCCGACAGCAGCGACAAAACGGAAAAATTAACAACTACGTACAAGTGCATAGGGTCACAAGTCGAGTCTACCATAAAGGTTGACTGTTTCTGTCGATTTGTTTTGAATCTTATGCTGAGGAATTAACGAAATCTTAAGTTCATATTTGAGTCTTGCTGAAAGGTTGACATTAGTCAATTTGTTTAGAATCTATTACAGAAAAATTTAATTACCTATTTGTATACAGTTGAGCAATCCTACAAGTTTAAGCCTTTCTCTCAGATTGTTATACTAATGTTATTTATTTCCCTAAATACAAAAAAATAATTTTTATTCATCGAAGGTAGCTCCTCTCTTATCTTTCCGGTTATTACCCGCTTGTGGTTTGCCTTTGCGTGTGTGTTGGTCGTGTGTACTTGCTCGTAGTTGTTTATTTTTCCGTTTTGGCGCTGCTGTCGGTTATACCGGACGGTTGGCTCTTTCTCCATTCGGAAGGACTCCATTGAGTGAAAGAAAGTTATGAAGAATGATAAGATCTGGCGTTTACCTGACGAATTGTGTGGCGTTTACCTTCATCGTGTCTCCATGGATACCCTCGTATGAAAAGTGAGAGCTGAGAGAATTCTTCCAAAGGAAAATTCTTCGGCAAGAAATGGCGGTGAAGTCGGAGGTAATAGGGTAGTTTCCTTCATCAAAGAAAACGAAAGGCATTGATTGCGATTCCTTTCCCACCATTAGTGTATTCACAATATACAAATTATTTGGTTTTAGAAATCCCAGTTTAGACGAATGCTAATGGTCAATTTTACCTCATTTGAAAAAGGCCAGATTAGCGTCCATGCGATTCCACTCCACGTGACGTCAAAGGGACCTAGTTTCTATACGGGTAGACAGGAGTTTTACATCGTCTGAGATTACCAATGCATGTATGCGGCACAGAGCTCAGGGAAACATCTCTTAATAATCACCTATTGAAATTGCCTAAGGTTGGAAAGTTTCCTTCGTTTGATAGGGTAATAATAATCCTTACTTTAAGCCAAGCGCTACCAGCTAGCAGGGTACTCTGCTACCTGCTAGAAGCCGGCATTGCCGTGGCGCACACATCCTCGCCCCAAGGTCACCTCACACGGCGACAGCTGGACCCAGAAATACGTCACATGGGCTCTTCCCATCATTCATACTTAGCCGTCGCGTTTTCGCGCGCTTGAAAATATTCATTTTTCTTTTAATCGCGGAAAATAGATATCGTCTTTAAGAATTCTGAAAGCGTGAAATACGTACTGCTGGAGTAATAATCTTTCAATTTAGGCAATAAAAAATAATAGGATAGGACCACCCTATTCGGGATAAACTAACATGTCCGTCGATTAAACGGGGATTTCGGCCTGGATGGAAGGTACTGTAGCTGTAGGAGCGGATGGGATTACTTTGCTTAGGAAGTTGCATATTTGAACAGTTTAATGCATGCACGCATGCACTCTTCTTATATATATAAAAAATAGGATGTCTCTTGGTCTGTCCGCTATGCGTTTCCATAAAACTGTACAGATTGCAACCAAAGTTAGTACATAGGTGTATCTCATGTTCCCGAAACACGAAGTGCCACATTTGGTTGCGTTTTACTCGTACTTTTCGTCGTTTTACCATTACCGTTTCCTACGTCACGTAATGCAACTTCTGCGGCTGGAAATCTTGCTTGGTAGGCACACCTCTTGAGACGCTCAAAGAGAAAGCACAAAAATCCTTTATGATAATGGAATCCAAGTTTCCCTATTTTCTAGATACTATCCTTTCCCAGAAACGCTGGGAGGCCTGCTGGGATATATTTTAAGATGCAATGATTCCCATATAAACGTCTGAATGACATAGCTCTTGCAGTGAATACTAAGAGTTCATGCTTCGTAAGTTGTTCTGCTTATTTTTTCTGCCACGGATCGCCAACTGGATTTCGGTGCTGTTACAGTCGTTTGCTCCTGTGTCGGTGATTTCTGCTGTCCACCGTCATTGCGACCGTGGACTTAGGCCATTTTTAGCGTGAATACATGCACCGCGTGTGTTGGTCCGAAGAATTGCAAGGTGTTGAACAATGCTGACTATTCATTCGAAATGTGAAGCGGATTGATGGTGAGGTAGTAGTTACTCGTGGTGATGTTTGAATTTCCCTGGAGGAACGGTACTGAATGAGGCGGTAGACGGTGTAAAACAGTTCATTTTCTTCTCTTTCTCATTCTAATCGCGGAGAACTCCGTTGGGTGTGCAGCTATGCTAAGTTGATGGAGATTCACTGGGAGGTGTCGCAAAGGTTTCTTGGTTAGTCAACTTTTACGTACACCACTCCTTTTTTTAAGTAAAGCGACCCGAGTTTGGATGAGTAATCATAATCATTATCAGGAATCAATCATTATATAATAACGTAAGACTATACAAAAAACTATTATATCGTAATAGTTTATGCCTGATGAAGATGATTACTCATCGAAACCCGGGTCGCTTTATGTAAAAAATAGAAACGGCATAAGTAAAAGTTAACTAACCAAGAAGCCTTATAATTGAATACCACACATTTAAGAATTAGTAGGCAAATTTTGAAGGGGTAGTAAAAGTTTTCGAGGACTGAGGAGGTATATGGACGGAAATATGAAATAAGGTGAACGAGTTTTCAGCCGCCCAGCGTCGACTTATCGACATATGGCGCAGGAATGTTACCACTGTCCTGTGATGCATATAGTCGACTATGAGTTATACGGTTCCAAAAATGCTTGTCGTAGTTGGCATATAAGCATTCTGCTGTTTTTAGAAACTCAAAAAATTAGAGCCTCAACGGGTGCTCTCGTAATAAGGAGAAATTCTGTTGGAGTACAGTAATTTTGCTACGAAGTATACAAATTTTCATTTTGTCTCGTGAACTTAGAGATAAATGAACTGAGAAAAAAATCGTTCTCCTTGACCGGTATTCGAACCCGGATCCCTCATTTCTGGCCGAGTAGCTTCAGCCAATTAAGCTACCGAGGTGTCATTCTCCCCTGTGGAGAATTCGCACAATTTGTAAATTGCGGGTGACTCCCGTAAAGTTATCACCGTGGCTAGTCCCGGTATACTTAAATAAATCAACTGATATTGTTGAATAAGTAAAATGATTAGCATGCAAGTGCGTATTGCTTCACCATGAGGCAATTGTAATGTAACATCTGGAAATAAAATGTTTAGTTATCTATGGGCGCTGTTTATGTACGGCGATTAATTTTGATAAAATATGAAATGCATCACGAGAAAATTTTTCGTGTTCTACGATTCTAAGAACGACATAATTCAGTCTCTCAATTCTTCGAAGACTATTCGTGTGGAATGAGGGAACAGAATCTCCGGACTAGGAATTTCGGGGTATTCGGATATTGGATTGGGATTCGACTCAATGAACTGTGTTCGTAATCGCATATTTGGAGTAGTACCATCCGCCGATATGAGTACAAATTCCCAGTATATGAGCTCACTTTGGTGAGATAAGACGTTCATATTACAATCTAAGGAAGCGTATGACGTAATATAACGTAATCATAAAGCGATAAGGGTACATTCTGTGCGTGAGAAGTTTTCTATCTTGAGATGAAGGAAATTGCATCAAATTTTTGGACTCTCGGATTTATCCTCAAGCTCCAATCATGAGATGACGTATAGAATTATCCTTAAAGAAGGGGACTTACGAATTTGAGAATTTGATTATGAGATAGGCCACATTATCTTGTCTTCAATTGCTTTGGACTTGTACTTATCGATACCTTTACTGCACAAACGCTCAACTATTTATTTTTTTATTTCAATTACCCCCGAAAACAGCACAGTAAGGCCTTTACTTCGGAAGTGTTAACAATCAACAACAGACGATCACATACATCCATGCCCTGAAAGGGGCAACCTATTCAGGCGGCACTCGAACCCGCGACCTTCGGAATGGTAGGCGAGGACTTATTCTCGCCGCCACCGAGGCCGACATCACCCACTAAATCAAATCCGCTCATCTAGAAGTCCTGTAGGACTAGATGATCGAATTTGATTTGGTGGGCGATTGTTGAGCGTTTTTGCAGTGGAGGTATCGTTATGATTGTGAGGATACTAAAAGAATGAAGTTGGACAAGTATCGGACAGCAGTGGCGCAGCGAGGGGGGTTTTAGGGGATATACCCTCCCCCCCCCCCAGAGCTCGGAGAAATTTTTAAGCTTAGTCCATTTTACTTAATTGGATTGATATTACTAATAGAATAGTGTAAGGATTAATAAAATATCCCTCAGAAACCCGGAAGTCTCACCATTTTGAACCATTTATCTTAAAATTCCGCAATTTATTAATCTCGCACCTACCGCTTATCCTGTTGGGTATTCCATACCCCACACACCCCGGTATTAGTTGCACCTAAACCCCCGCCAACCTTAATTCCTAGCTACGCCCCAGTCAGAGAGCATCTATTGATGGCTGGATTGGTAAGTTGCTCGGTTCGAGTCTGGAAATCATCAGAGACTTTTCCCTGATTCTTTTTGGCAGTTGGAAATTCGTGCGCGCCTGAAGTACATTAAATTAATAGCATACGGAACGCCTCAAACGTATTATGCTGGGGGTTCGTTAATTGTAGGAAATATGTAAAGTTATATGTGCACATCATTGTTAGAAAAAATTATATTTTTACGCGTTAAAGTATAGGCTGTTGGCACGAATATTACATTAGCGGATTCTTAAGTCCGCCGCATGAATCTTTGTCGCTCCACCCGCATTAAAATCAGAATTCAAAATCGCCACTCCCGGCGCGAGCAGTCGTCGATATGCACTTTTCACGCGAAATACTCGGCAGTTATGCGCAACTGAGCCAGTACATCAAATAAAGGACACATTTAACGTATGCGAGACGACTGTCAACTAAAAATCACCACTTTCACTTCGGTTAATGGCGAAAGTCACACTTCACGAGATAACGCTGCTCAGTGGCGCCGTCGAATAGAATGCGCTTAATAATAAATAAAATGCGGCAACTGATATGACGCTCAACCGCCATGTTCTTAGGCCTCCTTAACCCTTTATAACCCAATGTTGCTTCAAAGCAACAAAAAAAACGTTTAAACTTTCAGCTCTATTTAGGAGGTATGTAAATTAAATATTGTTTTGTAGTGTATATTTTAAAGAGGAAATATTTAGCTGCCACGATAATTATCATTGAGTGTAAAATTTTCAAGTTTTCAAATTGAAAAATCTTTAAATTTGATTTATCCCAGAATCAGGTCTGGGTTATAAAGGGTTAAATGGAGTCCCTATGGCCGTTGGTGTGAGCTTTTACCAAGCCTGAATCGCTACATGCGCCACATTAGACAAGAGGTCGAACATACTCCTATAGAAAGTAGAGTGAACAGCGGAAGGTTAGTAATAAATATGAGTTCATCCATCCGTGGTTAGTTTAAGAGGCAAAAAAGTATGGAAAAACGTTTGCATTTCTCCATTGTTGGGGATTCATTCGGATGTGGAAGGCCTCCGGTCTCCGGGGTCGACGCTCGTCGTCGTCGGCCGTTGCTTTTTGCGTGCGTGGCGGTCTTGAATATCCGGCCGCGGCCGCACCCCTCGCTGCTCCCACGGGTGCCGCTCTGCATTCACGCCGATGACCGCGCCCTGCCCCGCGCGCTCGCCGGCGCGTGACGTCGACTCGCCACGCCCCGGCCCTACTGGAGGAACCACCGCGCCCCCGGGACAGCCATCCAAGCGGCCCCTTCGCATTCCACCATTACGGGATGGATGGATATCGAGTGGTGTAGCACCCGACGTTGCCAAGTCGCCCTACTGAACAATGGTGAAACTGAGAAGTAGAGTCACCGACGCGCACGAAATGGCAGCGGTGTGCTAGTTACACGTTGGAGTTAATACGGAAAATAAAATGTTTTTCCTGTCCGCGTAGAAATTCAATACCTTTTCTAGATGTACACAATATGGCAGAGGTGTGGCAGTCACACATGGGGCTTCACACAGAAAATTAAATAATATTTCTGTCCACGCATAAACTCCATACCTTTTTTAGATTTGCACGATCTGCAGGCTTTGTATTTTTGTTTATTTACCTATTTGATTTCTAACTATCTACTTATGTATGTACAATTTATCTTACCCTTATGAAAATTTGTTGCTTATTCCATACTATAGCTCTTTAACTCTTTGGTCTCGAGGCATGGTCATTGTGCATATCCGAGTACCCCAAAGCCACAGGTTGTGATTATAAAATTTCTAAGCTCTAATTTTATTTTCATACTACGGGTCTTGCTGTCAGCTATTTTTCATTGAATTTTGAAGCTTAAATATCTCCAACTAATCATAATTACAGTGGACACCAAGGAATATGAATATGTTGGGGGACATGACTAGGTAGGGTATGGTATCTGCAGGATTTTCAGGCGAATAGCGCCTTGACATGTGATTTAAGGGTGGTTAAGTTAGGGTGGCGAATATGAATGCTCATGTTTTACGTACGTACATACAATTTTCCTAGGCTTTGAAGAAATTATTAATAGCTTTTTGATTGAAGAATCAAGTCATGGAAATTACTCCTTTGTGCATTGGGCCTGTTTTAATGGTAAATTTTTCCTAATCTTATTAGCTAAATCTATTATCTGAAACCTAGGCAGATTGGAGTTCAGAGATGCGTCTGCATTCGGCATTTGTCTGGTTAATTCCACAAGCCTTCCTTCTGGCGTCTTCAGGTGAAGGATTCTGGGAAAATGTTTCAGAATTTTAAAAGGACCATGACGTTGGAGGTGTTTAGAAGTCGGAATAATGAAAAATAGTCGTTTGAGAAATTTTCATACTGAAGTTGGAAAACCAGGTCATAATTATTACAAATATATTTCTTTTTCTATTTAAATTTAAAGTTTACCGTCGGGGTGTCAAGTCAATGCTAATAAACCCTTGCATCCGTATACCGGGGGAAGGAGTAGCGTCTGTAAAATCTATAATGGTCTTGCTCAGGTAGAGACTTAACTTTTTTATGTATACGGCTGTAGGCGGTCATGAATTGTTACTTATTGTTAGTAATGACGTATTGTATCGAGAAATGTCTTCCCTTGGTAATGCATGATACATAACTCTGTAAACAATTAACTTGATCTGGCTAAATAACAGCGGAGCAATGAGCGTAATGCAATGTAGAATTTCAGTTGACGAACGCCGCACGTGTTAAATACGGTGTTATGAGTAATACCTTTCGTGAAATCGTGATTTAGTTTGTTCATTTGAGTTTGATATAGTCTCAATTGAATGACTAATGTCCAATTCATGCATTTGGTTTTCATTGACCCCTCGACGTCAATGTCCGTTCCATGAATTGAAAACGAGTTCAATATCGGCCATAATTGGGAGATCTGACTTACTGGACTAGAGTAACCACGCATGGAAAATTAGCGTAACGCTCCTATAGCCATATTTTATGTGTAGTTATTTTATATTTGTTATGCCTATAGATCTAAACACTACCATAGAATATTCATTCAAAAAATGAATTCGCAGCGGATTTACCGGTGTGCCTCTGTTATTTGAGCAGCCGTATTGTATTTCCTGTCATGCATGTGGCTGAAATCATCGGACAATTTTTAAGTTTTTCAAGAAAATGTTTATTGTACCAAGTATATTCATAAATATTCTTTCATTGTTATTGGTTAAAGAAAAAACTACAGAGTATTTTCTATCAAGGATTGTTCTTTTGGATATTGAGTGACTACTTTCTTGTTGAGGATTTTTCAGCGCTGTTGTAATCATAAATTCATCTTTATCGGGTGGTGTTTCGTCATTTTATGCCGTTTGAGACGTTTCGTGGACATTGCACGCCAAATATTTCGATAAGATGCGAATTATTTTACATTCGAAAATATCTCTCGCTTCCTTTTCTTGCCTCTGTCTCTGTGTTCATTTTTCTCATTCCATTGAATAGCACCTGCTATTTAACTTTCTGTAAAGAGTTCCTCAAAAGAACAAGAGACTGTTGCGGTCTTAACATACTTGACACCAGGTAACGTTGCTTAGCAACCACGATTCAGGTATGTGAAACATGACCGGTCTTCATCAAGATGATTACAACTTTCTTCGCTTCCTGTTCCCCCTTTGTGTACCCTCATTCAGTACCAGTAGAAGTTGTGGTAGTGGTGTTAGTGCTCTGTGGAGGACTCCCTCCTGCCCCAACCCTTTCCTACTCGGCGCCCGTCTCTGTAGAAGATTTATCTTTCCGGAGCAGAAGTGGCTAATTCGTGAGAGGACAAAGAGTGCAACTGCACCCATGGTAAAAATATTCTTAAAACTACTGGCATCCTTTTTAGCTTTTTCAAGCATTCACATACGTTTGCGATATATATGACAGTAGTTAATAAGCAATAAAGCGTACTCTATTAAGAACTTTATTTATTGTATTGAGAGAGTAAAGGGATAATATTTGGTCTAGGTATCCAATATAAATTAAAAGTTTTTAGGTGATTGATGGAAGTCATAGATACGCCAAGGAAATTTAACGGGTAGTAATACGTTACAGTAATTGTAGAGTTGAAATTAGGTAAGTGTATTAGAACGTACTTATAGACACAAAAAATACGTCAATTTCCGCCATTCCTATTCATTAACCCCATTTACCTTTTTGAGACACGAAAATTTATGCAATTTATGAAGTTCCGGCTTCGCGTTTTTTTTTTTTTGCTGGTGTCAAAGTATAATTTTGTTGTCAGAACTACGAAAAATGACCAAGAGCTTATCGTTGAAAAGTCTCGTCGAAACGGAGCTGTCACGAAAGTATCGATGTTCCGCTGTCTGCGTAAGTAGGCTATGAATACTCGGTCTAGGGATCTATTAGAAATAAAAAGTTTTATTGGTCGGAGTTATAATTGCAATGATGTGAATTTATTACGCAAAGATAGCTTAGTAGCCATAAAATTTTCTGCCTGTCATAGTAATAACTTGTGGCCAGCTCATACTCGTGTAGAATTTCGAACTTGCCGCGTGAACGACGATGAAACTTACAGTAATTGAGTAGAGTAAAAATCGGTACTTTATTCTGTTTTTTTACAAATTGATTTTATTTATTTTTTTACAAATTTTCTATTTATGCATCTAGAATACTATTTGTTATTCAAATATGCGAAGTAATTTCATTGTTTCCTGTCGATGATGATACCAACAGGCAAAAGCCTCTGAGGTTACCTAGAGCTCCAACCCGGTTTTGTAGGTATGATAAATATGTGTGCGTGAAAAAATGTTTTAGGGGCAATAAAATGTATTTTTTTTAATATCTGGCGGCAGTGGCGTAGCCAAGGGGGTCCGGACCCCCCCTCCCAAATTATAAAAATACAGTTATTTTCCTTCGTAAAAGAAAGCACAATATTGAAAAATCATGAATTTACAAAATATTTCTTTAACAAATGAAGTTTTTCGATTATGATAAGTGTTAAAATTAGTGGGCGATTCCACGCGTCACGGACTGACCGTCACAATGCGTTTTTGAACTTTTAAGAACACACTTAACGCAAACGGACTGACATACAAAACTTTTTCAACTTCCAAATTGCTGCACAATGGTGTGAAGTTTAATTTTGGTTGATACACTACTTTGTCCTGAAAAATACAGGACTTTCGTGACCTAAAATTCAATGTCACGGACTGACAAAAATGAAACGAACTTTCAGCTCAGAGTAAAACCTCTAAGGTTTTGCTCTGAAACAAAGAGTGATCAGAGTTTCAGTAAAATACATCTCAGAACACCAAATGCAAATTTCACAATGCTGCAAAGCCCATTACAATAACTGATTTTACAGGGGAGTAATTCCTCTTGAAAAGCATCGTCACGGACTGACCAGAAATGTCACGGACTGACTTTTGTGATTCCCTTCTGGTATACATTTATTCACTGCCAAAAACATTCACAAAATAACTTCTTTAATTCAAAATAAACAGAACAAATGTATGCAAAAACCCTTAAAATCATTCAAAATAGAAAAAAATTATTAATACAGTGGCCATAAAAATCAATTAGCGAAACAGATGTTTTTTGCGCGTAGATGACTATTTAATTTAGTATGTGGGTAAAAACTGTGGTGAACACATAAAAAATATCTCTTATCAGAGACACACGCGACTCATGCTAGTGTCAGCACTTAATAACGAAAGTCTAGACTTTATAGCACAAATTTTGATCTATATCAGAGCCTCCAAACACTTTTTTTTATTTAACCACTCAGTATGACATTTACGTGAAATTGCTCTAGTATAAAACCCATTACTTAGTATCCTGTTTTAAAAAAATTCCCAAAACCCATTACTTAGTACCCTGTGTTAAAAAAATTCCCCCTAGTTTTGGACCACCCCCGGGCGAATTTCCTGTCACTGTCTAGCGGTGGAGTATGCGGAATATTTAGCCCACAAAGAGGATCCTCAAGTCGGCCTCTAAATGTGTTGTCATCCACCGCGCATTTAAATGATTTTACAAAAGTCACCACTCGCGTCGCTGACGGACAAAATGATCCGAGTTTCACGGGAAAATAAGGTATTATTAGCGGTGGTAAACGAAATTCATGTTTAGGGTAATGGTATATATCAAATTCATAACTTTTGAATGCTATTCATCGCAATTACTAACATAATAATGCAAAATATTGCAAAAAAGCGGATTGCATTGCACTCATCATCGCGCCGCGAAACGTTTTGAAAACAAATTAAAATGCGACCGAAGTGGCAACAGAAATTAGCCTTCAGTGGGATGGAATTGGGCCTCCTCTTTGCAGTCACCTTGGTTAAGAGCATTCAGCCGATGGAAGCGACTGATTCGTTGTGAAATTGTATGAAATGTATTTCAACTATGCTGTTGGTAATCCTTGTAAATAAAATTTAAGCAAGAAAATTTTGCAGTGATTCAGCAGTAACAAATATTCAAGGTGTTATTACGCGGTTTATTATTGTTAATTTTCAACAAAATTCACGATTTAGTTGTATGTGAGAAATCAGCCTTCTATGGAGAGTATGAGGGTTCAAGGTGAACCCTTCAGGGATACAACACACCGGGGCCGGGAACCAAGCCCGTGGCTTATACGCCCGATCACCCGGGGAGGGGCTGGAGAGGAAGGGAAAAGGAAAGAGGCGCCGCCGCGATAGGAGCCCGTCGACTCCTCTGGGAAAGGAAAGGTGCGGAAGGGACCGGACGAGGGAAAAAAACACCCCAACGCTATAGAAGCGAAGAGGGGCGTACTATAAGCGAAACCCGGCAAGCCATTAATGTTCTAACGATCTTGGAGGATTATTCTATAAGTGGAAACGAAACCCTAGGGCGGGCTCGCGGGGGGACACTCCTGGGGCAGGGACTGTAAGCGCTAGCTTTTCTCCTCTGCACCCAGAAGGGGAGGGACAGAAAGGAACAAGGAAGGAGGCGCCGCCGCGATGAGAGCCCGACGACGCCTCCGGGGAGGGGATAGGGAAGGAAGGGAAGGGACGAGGAATCCCGCACCGTCACAATGGCGGGCGGGCCCTACTAACAGCGAAACCAAGCGAAACGCAATTAATATTCTACCAATCCTAGTGGATTTTCCTATGAGGAAGAAAAATCCATCGATCGAATCGGTAGATTGGATTATTCTATAAGGAGGAATAATCCAACGATCAAATCGTTAGATAGCCTTCTATGGAATGGAATTGGGCCTCTTCTATGCAGTTCCTCGATTTGGCCGCCACTCTCTAAGTATTTTGCCCGTCCCAATCGAAAATGCAACGTGCCATGCTCTCGTTCCTCTACACTATCCACGCCGGTTCCCGAAGGACACGCTGGTAGTAGTCGTAGTGGTGCGGTCTTCGTTGTGGGCTGCAGCGACACGATCCGCCTCACACCACCGTGTGCTCCCGCTGCGCTTTGTACCCTCCCACGTCTCCCTTTCAGTCTTTGGCGTCGTGAAACGGGGTCATCGATCCGTCGCTGCACGGAGAGTTGACGGGACCTTAAGTCGCTGCGCGCTGCCGCTCTTTTCTCTTCGGCCGCCTACACACTCGTCAATATGGCCGACTCCTTTTAATAACGGTTGAGAGGTAACCGAAGTCCTTCTCGTCTGCAATCCCGAATGCCAAAGTGGAGGACTGAAGGCCCTCCTTTTTTTCATTTATTTTCTCCGACTTCAAGCTAGAGTACTCCCGAGGATATCGTGTGGGAGCGAAACGTCGCCTGCAAATTGATGAACGGGTCACCGTGATATGTTTTATTCACGACCGTATTTTGGTTCTTGCAGCGTCTTCTACAGGTGAAGATGCTGTAGAACTGGCCGTACCGGATATAATTTAGTCCTGAGGATTCCTTACAATGTTGCATGCATTTTAGGCGGTTTGAGCGGTTTCCTTTCCATCTTCTGAGTCTGAGTAATCAGGCGGTATCGTGCGGGTACGGACTTTTGCCGAAAATGAAGAAAAACTGACGACCTTCGCTGTAATATTTATTCACGAACTAGTCTTGCTCTTTTACAGCATTTTATACAGCAAGGCTAAGATAGGTTTCTAAGTAGCCTCATATTCGAGCAGACTTTAATGAATATAAACCATCGCTGTAAATTAATAAAGAGATTCTTTCCCGGTATTTTAATTGACGTTTGACAACTTCACTTTTCCCACCATTTTATGGAGGTTTAAATACTAACTGATATCATTTGAACATTCTGTTAGAATATAAACTTCAAAACAATCATACTCATGGAGGAGTTACTCGTTTTCTACAGCTTTGAATAAATATACGTAAAACTTGTCGTTTAAAATATCCAACCATTTTAATGAGATCTATTGATAAAAGTGATATCTATAGGTATTCACTGATTCTAATTATTTTCTCGTTATTCGGTTCATTTATATGAGTACCCTTTTAAGTCGTGTAATCTATTCAGGATATTCCAGACATTTTGAAAACTTTAATACAATTCCAAGAAAGGAAATTTGAGGCGATTGGGAAATGGTGGCTGTAACCGTGTGGGTGGGTGTCAGACAGGGAATAACTTCTGAAGCTGCTTGTGCTTCGACGTTTATTTTTTAATTTATTGTGGCGCTAGGAAAGGGAAGAAAGAAACAAAAAAAAACAAAGAACCTCAATGTTCCATTTTTTGTATTTTTGGCTTTCCATGCAAACATGAAAATATATATCGGCCTCCGGCCTGCCGTTAACCTTGGCAGGCAGTTCCTCTTTTAAACAGTCTATTTCCTTCTCTCCTATTATTCTCTCTCCGTTCCAAGAATGTAGTACTTCATACGGCTTAATATTAGAGCGATTCCTTGTTTTCGATGGCGCACGATGCCATTGGTTTCTGTTATGAAGGGTGAGTGGAGAGCTCTTATGCTGCTCAACTATTCCCGGTCATTGAACGACGTTAACCAAGCGTGGCATTCCTTTTCTGTCAATCCTCATTAGTAGCTTTAATGTAAATATTTCATCTTTTAACTAAAAACTCTAGCTTCCGCTAATTCCGTGAGAAATAGCGAGATGCATGAATTCGAAGAGCTTGCAATGAAAGGGTATATATTTCAAATTCATTGCTTCCTCTTTTAAACAGTCTAATGTAAATTCATCATGCTATGAAAGTATTCGATATATAAGTGGTTAGTTGATCAGCCTGCAGAAAAACAGTATTTTTATTAATAAGTACTTAAATACTGTAATGAAACGGAATATCCATCTGATTTAAAAATTAGAAGCAGCAAATTTCGCGTAGCATCTTGTTTTATTTGAAGCAAAGTTTCTGACGCTAAAGCCCGTATGACACTTCCCAATTTATTGGACAATTCATTGGATATTGGATTGTGGTCCAACTGACACGCACCAATTTCTAGTCCAATATCCTTTTTACAATATTGGACAACATTTATTGCCCAATTTGTAATTTAGAACACGTTCTATATTCTCGCGGCAAATCTCCAATCAGAAGTCAGTTATGTTGACTCCTAGTGGCCAAAACAAGAAGCTCTTCGCAACACATCAGGTTAGGCTGTAAAACATTGGTTAGTTCCGAAAATTCGCTTGAAGTTTCTAAAATGTGGACGAAAGAAGTTGTTTCAATACTGATTAAAGCGTACAAATCACACGAATGCTTATGCAACTTAAAAACATCGAAATACGATGGCGTTCTCTAGCGGGACATTAGAACACTACTTCGGCCAATATTGGTGCAAATATTGATGCGTGTCGTACGGTACGTAACGCCCAACATTTTAAAAAATATAGCGCGCCTATTTATTGGCCAATAAATTGGAAAGTGTCATACGGGCTTAAGTCACTGCTGGCGTATTTGATAATGAACTTAATAATTTTGATTTGGCTAGGGATAAGAAGACGTAAAAACCTTTTGTGAGTACGTAACTTAACGCGAAGCCTTGAATAGTTACGATTAGATTAAAATAAAACAAATAGGAGGTACTAAATATTTTGATGAAATTCAACATTTGATGTGGAATTTCACGCCGCAAAATAAGCTTTGGTCACTGTTTTTTCCTATTGTTCAGAAATGTGAACCGAATTGGTATGGCACTCATTATTCCCCTAAGAATGGAAGTAACGTGGAGAAACCAATTAAAAGTAAATGGCTAAACATGTAATCCCCAATTTCCTCGTTCTTCCTTTGATATCATCTTCAACTCCCCACTTTTAATTGGGCTACAGCTTCATACACTTCTTATTGCGATTATAAATTGCGGCTATACATACATGTGTCCTCAGAATAGTACAATTTTGAATTACAAAGTTTGACAGGGAAATTTGAATCATTTTCTTTTGCTACTCCTATTTATCATTAAATGTGAAGCCATTCTTTTCTTATTGGATCTGAGAGTGATAAGCTGCTGATTTAGATGCGAGATATACGTCAAAATTTCAATGAGGTTAAATTTGAATTAAAATAAATACTGTTGTGAATAGAAGAGAGTAAATTGAATAAATTCAAAATTCGACGTCGAATATCACGCCGGAGAAAAGTTCTCTCGTGAAGTGGTATGCACGGACGTCATGTTATAGCGTGGCATAAATTGAGATTGACATCCGTCGCAATAAAGCCGTGTATCAGTGTGCTGGCGGTCCCTGAGTTTTGAAGATGCATCACGATCCGATGCTTGCGTGTGAAGGGCACTTCAAATGCCCTGGTACGTGAAATGAAATTTGCGAATCAATTTGAAGTGGGTATACGCTGCATTTGCCGAAAATTCCTATGTTCGAAGATGAATATTGACTATTGAATGATAGGAAATTCTCCTCCTATCTCTCGCGAAAAGTGCCGTGAGCGCGATAGGGCTCCTCACGCAATGTCACTCTTAGATGTTGATAGTTCACCTAGAAAATCGGTTGACACTCCAAGCTGCACATGAATTGCAATATTGGTCTCACAGAACATAGGCATTTTCGGCAAATGCAACGTATACCCACTTCAAATTGATTCGCAAATTTCATTTCACGTACCAGGGCATTTGAAGTGCCCTTCACACGCAAGCATAGGATCGGGATGCATCTTCAAAACTCAGGGACCGCCAGCACACTGATACACGGCTTTATTGCGACGGATGTCAATCTCAATTTATGCCACGCTATAACATGACGTCCATGCATACCACTTCACGAGAGAACTTTTTTCCGGCGAGATACATCGAATTTTGAATTTATTCAATTTGGTCTCTTCTATTTACAACAGTATTTATTTTAATCTGATTCAAATTTAACCTCATTGAAATTTTGACGTATTTCTCGCATCTAAATAAGCAGCTTATCACTCAGAGATCCAATTTGAAAAGAATGGCTTTCCATTTAATAATAAATAGGAGCAGTACAATATAATCATTCATTTTTCCCTTTCAAACTTTGGAAATAAAAATTGTATTATTCTGAGGACACACGTATAACCGCAATGAATTAAGTATAGACAGAAATATGAATACTTTCAATGGAAACCCCTACGCATCGCAATAAGTGGTGCGTGAAGCTGTAGCCCAATTAAAACTTAAAGTTGAAGGGAGGAGTTGAAGAGGGTATCAAAGGAAAAAAAGTGGAAATTAGGGATTAACTGTTTAGCACTTTTAATTGGTTTCTCCACGTTACTTCCATTATTAGGGGAATAATGAGTGCCATACCGATTTGCTTCACATTTGTGAACAATAGGAAAAAATAGACCAAACCTTTGGATATTATCTCTGGCTAAAAATTATTTAAAATAATTAAAATTCTTTTAAATTGTAGAAACCTAAGAAACTTTTATCTTTTTTTCCTGCATTTATTGCGCTGTATTACGAGGGAAAGGGAATAAAATCGATATGAATAATTTATAATCCAATACTTAACACTAAGTGCTACTGAAGTTTATATTCATTTCATAGTTTTAACGTTCAAAAAAATCTTTTACGAGGAATGTATACTCATGATAAAAAACCTTCGCCCTGGCGATGCAAAATTGGGAGGTTTCCGAACTATTCTTCGAGAAAAGGTTTTGCCTTTTGTATCATGTTGGATATTTTGCTGTAAAATTCCGAAATGCTTCAACTATTGCTATGTAAAAAAACTTAAGCATCTAAAGCTTTTGGAAATACCTGCTAAATACTTTCACCTGAAATAGCATCATTCCTTCAAGTTCTTTGATAGCTCTTTAATAAAATGAACCCCCAATATGTTTGTAATCAACACCACTGCCAATGAGTTGATTATTGAAGTCATACCCCTAATTGAATGCAAAGATTTCTCTATATATTTCAATATTTTCATTTGAAAAATTATTTTCGGCGAAGGAAGTATATCAGATTTAGATCTCCGGAGTAATATAAATAAATAATTAAATAACTTGCCTTTTCTCGTTAGAGTATCATAAAGTAAAGGTAATAAATGTGAAAAAAAAACATTTCATAAGAAAGAGTTTTTGTATTCGACGTTTTAATAAGTCCGTATGAAAAAATCGTTTTTTTCCCATCTCTTTTACAATGCCTGTCATGATTTTCACGAATGAGAAAATTCCATTTCCAACATTATATCAGCCGTGATTGGATGTACCTTGCGGAAGTTTTCGACGATTCAATGCATCATTTAGTAATATTCCATTCTCCTGTAATTTTCCCGAACCAATTGTTACGATGCAATGGAATTTTAAGTGATTTCCACACTATCGGGCCGTTGCGAGGTAATCTTTCATTTATTAGTTTATGATGTAGCAAATGGAGTGATCCATAATGGAGTGGTAAGTTTCGAGTTTAGTTTTGGAGAATAATTGCAATGCAGCAAATTTAACAGTTTGTATGGAAATGGATGAGAGTTTTGTCAGGAGAAGAGGCATGTTCGAATTGGGGAAAACAATAGGTTTTCGCTTCGAAACACTAATGGAGTGATCTCCACAAGATATCCATTTCCGTATTTCTGTGAACCTTTGCATCGGAATGCTGTAAAGCATGAGTTTATTCTATAATGTGGTGTCGTAGATTCATTTTATATCGCGTGAATACGTTTTTGTCCAGATTCAGCTGTTGATGAGACATGGACGGAAAAGAATGGAAATATTTGAGGTTGTTAAAATTTTGTGAAATTCTATTGTTTTCTTTATGTTAAAAAAGGCATACTTCACCTACCCTAACTGTTGGTATTTATCAAGTTCGGCTTGGAATAATCTTATGTCTTCATTTAATCAACACCATTGTGCATTACACTGTATAATATACAATGGCGGGGGGGATCGGTTTGGTGTGGTGTCTAGTGTTTTGGCTTCCCACCCCGCGTTGCTCGGGTTCAAATCCCGGTGTTGACACAGAATTTTCAGAAACTGCCCTATCCCTGCTTGGATGTTGTGTGGAGGGTATTTCAAGCACAACACTCCGTCCTTAGGATGGGACGTTAAACCGTGGTCCTCTTGGCGCCTTTCGTCTACACAACACTAATACCGACGCCGGGTTTCTCTCCATCCTTCCATCCCTCATGGCGGAAAAGACCTAGGCTGTCGTTCGCCTCCTCAAAATGCCTACCAATGATAATCACTAAAAACTGTTTACCTGACATGACAAACGCTTCATTGTTTATAATTTTGTGTTGTAACTGCGTTTTACGTGCCGTCTCAGCAAGTGGAAAGTTAAGTTAGAGATATACCAATAAATTGTGTATACAACTGAATATTCCCAAGTAAGGAGTTCTTCCCAAGCTCAAGTGACTGCTATTCTTACCTAGGCCGTATTCCTTCTTTGGATAGATAATGCATTTGGTTAATACTGGGATTTATGGATATATGCTAGCCATTGCGGGTGGAGGGGGGTTATTTTAACCCCTGGTCATATTAAATCTAATCTAATAATTAAATCTAAGTGCTCTACTTCTGAAATTTAGTCGTCAGTTTAAATGATAGCTGTAAATAACGAATATTTAAAGTTTTTACGACTTATTTTTTTTTTTAATAATACAGTAATCAATAACAAGACTTTACACGTGTAAAGAGTGTGAAAAATTGATTAAGCTGTAGCGTGAGTTGTAGTATTGGGGGATTTTTTGGAACCAAGTGTGTACTAATGCAACATTTCTAACAAAACCAAACCCAGTGAGGAATAAACTTCAGCGGGAATGGTACACCTTAAAGTTTTCAATGCTCATTTCGGTTTCTACTTCCTTACATAATTTACCAGGTGTCTTTGAACAAACAAGGAGCATTAAGCTAAGAAATGGCTCAATTTGACCATGTTTTATTTCAATATGGACAAGGTCCGCCTCATATCTTCTAACACGATCCCTTTTGATGTTGGGAATATTGGAAATGGATTAGGAAATGGATAAACGAGGATCTATTGCATTGGCGGCGTGGTTTCTTGGAACCTAGGCGTGGTGGTTCTTGGTATCAAGAACATAATAAAAATAATGCTTCGTACTAGTGACTATCAACTTGACTAAAACGATGACTTTAATTTATATTAGTTCATTAGATGTGAAGTCCAAGTGTTGCTATTTTCGCAGCCACCCCTGATCCAAACCGGGTGGGCGATTCTATAGTTAATAACAGGAATGGGATTATTTAGTCCCCTCTTGGCCACAGACGAGCAATTAACTAGCATTTTTTATCTAAATCAAAGGTTCCTTTTCATGAAGTCTCTCATGAATGCGTTTCTTCCGTCAGAGAAAGAAGTTCCAAATATCTTCACTTTAAGTTCATTCTCACTCATGCATTCTTGTTTTTTTTGTCACATCTCAAGGATATTATGTCTTAGCAGAATAATGAGGGGTCGGAATAATGTCTTTTACGTCATCTTGGAAGCTCTTCAACGTCTGTTTTCTTTTCACAGCTGAGCTGGCTTACGCGGGGATTTAGTCATTGTGTCCGCGTCAAGGAACGGAGAATAAGACTCCGGGGAGAGGGAACAATTGCCTCGTTTCGGCCGTGGCATAAAAATGCGACACTAGACGTTCGGACTCTTGGTTTTTCGTTGCTTCCTGTGAAACTGAGGAATTTTTCCCACGCATCAACAGTTCCAGTTCTGCTCTCGAGCTGAAAGGTTGTCTCCTCAGAGCTCCTGCTTTGCTTTCGCTATGCCTACCTGTAGTGTGTGTAATCAAGGCTCTCGACGTGGTCAAAAGGGCCTAAACTGTGGCGAGTGCAAGTCATTTTTCCATCCGTCTTGTGTTGCTATGTCCGATGGGGACCTGCAAGTTCTGGATGACCTGCAGAAAACCTGGGTGTGTGATTCCTGTACATCTCGGCAACGTGCTTCTCGCTCTGACTCCACGCCCTTAAAACCTGGCATAGGGAAATCTTCCGAAGAGCCTCTTGCTGACCTGGTTAAGGAGCTACTTGATAGAGTAAAGCAACTTCAAGAGGGTTACTCGGACATAAAATCGTCTCTCTCCGACATCCAAAAGTGCATCACTGATCATGCGGATGCCCTCAAAGGTATTTCGGCTTCTCTCACTAGCCTTAACCAACGCCTTGACAACCTATCTGAAGACAACATCCAAATTTCAAATCGTGTTTCGAGTCTTCAAGTTCAGTTCAATAGGGCTGAGCAAGAGTGGCTACGAAATGTTGTTGAATTTCGTGGTGTTCCCTTCGTCGATGGTGAAACCCTTGACTCTATCGTCTGTAACGTAGGGCAAGCGCTTGGTGTGGACATCAGTGTGTCTGACCTTGATTATTGCTATCGCCTTAAATTGCATGGCAAAGGGTCTGATTCACCTAACCCAGTGATAGTCCGTTTTCTTCGGCATTCACTCGCCTCTAAGGTTGTCGCCGCCCGTAGTGGGAAGAGAAATTTCACTACCAAAGATATAGGCTTCAGCCTCTCTCCTGCGGCCCCAGTGTACGTAAATGAATCCCTTACGCCTTTCAATCGTAAACTGTACTCAGTGGTTCGCGACTTGAAGAAAAATGGCAAAATCAAGTATGTTTGGGTGCGCAATGGAAGGATTTACGTTCGCAAAGAAGACGGTTCCGAGCGCCTCACCATTTCTTCGACGGAGGATACTGATAAACTTTCTTCATTGGTGGATTAGCAACCAACTTGTCAACCCAAGGGCTGCCATCTGGTTCAAAGAGTTTTTCAATCTAATTGCATTAAGATATGTTGTGTTAATTGCCAATCTTTTTTTAACACTCAGTCATTGCTTGCTCACAAGAAGATCTCAAGAGATTTAACTCTGTGCCACGTTAATTGTCAATCCCTATTTGGCCATTTTGATGAATTCTGCCTCTTCTTTCAGGAATCAACCTACGACATAATTTGCATGTCCGAAACTTGGCTAAAAGAACGCATACCAGATGAGATGGTTACAATGAATGGTTATAATATATTTAGACATGATAGAATTGGTAAAGGTGGTGGGGGTGTTGGCGTATATGTACGAAAGAATTTGAATGTAAATGTTCTTGCCACTTCCCCCGGCACCTACTCCCATACTTCTGAATTTATTATATCAGAAATACATAGTGAAATTTCCTCGAAATTACTGCTATGTGTCGTGTATCGGCCTCCTAAAACGGCACTCCCCATAGACTTTGAAAATGCATTTTTGCACTATGCCCCTACCTTTAAAAATATTGTTATATTTGGTGATTTCAATGCTGACCTCATACGAAATAATTATGATGGTAAATACATGCATAACTTTGTGCATTGCAACAATCTCCATCTTGTACCATATGCTGCAACGCATCACACAGGAAAAAGTCTTACCCTGTTAGATCTCTGTATCGTCGACGATCTGGAAAAAGTTTCAAAATACTCTCAGACTTCTGTCCCCTTCCTGTCGTCTCATGACTTGATTGAAATTACCTACAACTTCAGTTTATCTATGTCTGTCACACCCACCTCTTTCAGATTCCGTGACTTTCAAAACATTGATTCCCGGTGCCTTCATGATGCGCTTCTAGCGATGGATTGGAATGGTGTTTTTAACTCTAGTTCTATCGATGGAAAACTTGGTTGTTTCACGTCAAACATAGCTAGTTGCTCTGACACTTTTTTTCCCTTACGGGTATGTCGGCCTAAACGCCGAACACCTCCTTGGCTGAATGAGACGATAAAACTCATGATTAAAGAACGCAACCAAGCGCGATGTGCCTTTCGACGCATTGGTTGTTCCACTCTGCGACAAAAATACAAGGAACTTAGAAATCGCGTTAAATCAGCCATCAATGACAGTAAACGCCAGTTTTATTCCTCGAAGCTTTCCTCGCAGAGAGACCCGAAATTGATTTGGCGTGAGCTTCGAAATCTTGGGCTGGTTCGAAGACGGGACTCTTCTCTACCCCCAAATATAACTCTCGATCAGCTAAACTCCTACTTTTTGTCAACTACGATTAGTCATAATGATGCCCCAGCTAACTCCAGACTTGAGCGAGTTATACCATTCAGTGATAACAACTTTTACTTTAAGCACGTAACTCCTGAGACTCTGATCGAAGTATTGGAGTTCTCCAAGTCAAATGCCACTGGAGTTGACGACATTCCAGTAAAGATTATTCAACTTGCCAAATATGCCCTATTACCTTACATCCTTGAAATTTTCAACCATTCTCTCGATAATTCAGTATTTCCATCGGAGTGGAAAAAAGCACTTATTCGTCCGATAAAGAAGACAAAAAATGCAAAATTACCTTCTGACTTCCGGCCAATCTCTATTCTGTGCGCCCTGTCGAAAATGTTGGAGAGAATTGTTTTCAAGCAAGTTACAGAGTACCTAAATAACAATAACAAACTTGACGCTATGCAATCAGGTTTTCGGCATGGATACAGTACGCAGACGGCACTACTAAAGATAACCGATGACATTCGACTTCATATTGATAAGCGTATGGTTACAATACTAGTTCTTTTTGATTTCAGTAAAGCATTCGATCGAGTTGATCATAATCTACTAATCCATAAGATGGTGAAGCTTGGTTTCTCTTGTTCAGCTTTAAACTGGTTCTGCTCCTACCTAGGCAATAGATTTCAAGCAGTCTTAGGACCTGAAAATAACTTATCCGCATGGGCTCCAGTATCTTTCGGAGTTCCTCAAGGATCTGTCCTGGGACCTCTGCTATTTTCTATATTTGTCAATGACATTTCAATTGCGATTAAAAATTGTAAATATATGATATATGCAGATGACCTTCAAATATACATCCATACTTCGATTAAAAACATAGCTGATAGTATTAATCTAGTGAATCATGACGTGAGAGAAATCACAAAATGGGTGGGTAAAAACCACCTCATACTGAACTGTTTGAAGACGAAAGCAATAATCATCGGTAGCTCAAGGATCCTAAACAAAATAGATTATAATCACCTTCCTCCAGTTGTAGCTGGTGACCATCAAATACCGTTCAGCGACTCTGTTCGCACTCTTGGACTAACCCTCACAAAAAATTTGTCTTGGAACCAACATGTGAACGAAATCTGTAATAAAGTCAATATCACACTGTATCAACTAAAACTGCACAAGCACTTACTTCCTATATCCACCCGAAAAATGTTAATTTCTACCCTGGTATTCCCTTCCTTTGACTATTGTAGTCTTGTTTATAATGACATGCCTAAAGAGCTGGATAAAAAGTTACAAAGGCTACTTAATTCATGTGTAAGATATGTATTCAATTTAAGAAAGGATGTTCATGTATCACAGTACAGAATCAGCCTTGGTTGGCTAAATCTTTGTAATCGAAGGAAATATCTACTCGGTGCTCTTCTTTTTAAGATTTTCAGAGAGAGAATCCCTAATTATCTCCGGGAAATCTTTATGAACAGATCAGTAACCACCCATATGTCATCTCGCAAAAATGACTATTTATGTTATCCTACTCCACGTACTAATATCTACCAGAAATCATTTCTGATAACGGGATCAAAATTCTGGAATTCTCTCCCTGAGGATCTTAGACAGAGGGGCTCCATCCATGCTTTTAAAATTAAATTGTACATGGATTTACTCAGTGGAGAGCTAAAATAAACTCCCACGAAAATACAGCCTATTATGTATCATTATTATGTATTATGTACTATATTCCGTCTGCCTATGATGTCAAATTTCAATCCTTGTAACGTGTTATTTCTTTTTTATAGGTGCGTATCAAACAACTTTACTTGACATTTTTCATGAACTTTTTGCTTTGATGAGCCATTATTTTTGTAAATTGTGTTTTTTGCTCCAAGGGTTTTTTCCCAGAGCATAATAAATATCTATTCTATTCTAAATTCGTGAACATTAAGGCTGTTTAACACGGGACATGTTATTGCGCAGGTTCGACTGCAAACTTTTTTTTAAATTGCGAGATTACTCGGAATTAGAGCTGGGGCTATTTTTTCATCCCGCATCCATGCATTCTCGCATTCAAGCAATTCACCGCTGTGCACGACGCGATTTGTACTGCGCCTTAGTATATACGTGAAATTGCACAATGGCGTGCCCCTTCTAAAGGCCGTTTTACACGGTACACGGAATTGCGCAGTCTGAGGTACCGGTGAAGGCGCAATCAAAATTGCGTCGTGTAAAGCGGTGAATTGCTAGAACACATGCGAGAATGCGTGGATTCGAGACGGCAAAATAGCCCCTGTTCTAATTTCGTTCATGCATTCGCGCAATTCCACGCCATTTTAGAAATTAATGCATCTCTAACCTGCGCAATTCCGTGTACCGTGTAAAACGGCCTTAAAACAGCCTTTTGGGTGCCTTCTGCTTACACAATTTAGAACAAACATGCGCAAAACAGAAATGTGAATTTTCAGCGTTTTGTGATAATTGTATGCTCCCTCCGCCGTATTAGATCAACAGATGCTTTGATTCTGGTGGGGAACTACCATTTGATTCGGTGTGTTTCTGAAAGTAGCATAGGCTATATATTTTTGGAAGTTCTCCTTATTTGGATGTAAGAATACCCTTTTCCACGTTTATTATCCTAATTAATATGCTACTTCCAACACGCCAATGAAATGCGTGGTGGCAGAAGTCTGGGAGTCTGCCGTGTATTAGTTTTTACAACGCTGCCGCCCATTGAATTAATACAACGCCGCTGCTTTGCAAGTGATATTTAAATTTCATTTGAATATGACTTGTTTTCTGCACGAAAGTTTGATATATAGTAGCATGGATGAGTTGTTTACCCGCCGCGTTCATTATTTCTTCATATCATTGCCTCCAAGTACCCTGTATTATTTCATTTTTCTCAGGCCAGCTGTCGGCGGTAGAAATAACCATGTATATTGATCCATTAGGCCCATTAGGCGAATGCGAAAGGCGAATTAGGCCCATTAAAAACTACCCTTATTCACATTTGATACCGAATAACTAGTTTGATCATTTGTCAGCGAAGTACTTGCAAAACTTGTGAGTGCATATATTTATAAATAATATCTGTGATTCTTGCTTCTTAGTTTTTGGTTAGAAGACATGGGAGTAGACTAGAATTCTCTCTAGGCGTAAACCTGTTCTTATCAAAAGTAATGGTAGCGAAGGTGGTCGTTATGTCGAAAATCATTGGTGTCACTGGTGATAATAATCTTATGCGAATGCGAATAATGTATGGTAACGAAGGATTTCGGATGCGACGTTAATAAATCGCATTAATTTCCACACGCAGTCTCTGAGTACGTGCGTTTAAGTTTCATGTGGAGTGAACAAATCGATTACCACAGTCGGCATCAGTACCAAGGCTTATTATGGTACTTGGAAAGGATACCGGGAAAGCAAACAGTTTGCTTCTCCTATCCGTTCCTCATATCCTGCGAGGAGGAGAGACCCTTGCCTTACGGGACTAGAGAGCAGATTAGTATAATGTCATAGGACGCATTCGCGTCAGGATCTATTCCCTCGTCGGCTCTCTTCCCAGAATCGGCACTCGGCTCGTCTTGTAGGGTAATTGTGTCATGTCCCCGGCGTGTCAGTTGTTTGCATGGATGGTCTACGTCGCGGAATGGCTGTCTGACGCCTCTTCGCCTACATGAGATTTCTCCATTACCGCATTAGACCTTCATCACGGTCATCTTGGTTCCAGTTAGCCAATCTTCCGCTGCTGAGCTCCGAGTCTTCTGTCACAAATCTTAACGTGTTTACGTTCCCAAAGGAATGAATGGTAATGATTTCCGTAGAGGTTTAACCTTTTTATAGGAAGATAACACAAAACCAGATTTAGGTCACAGTAATATCAAAATAAGTGCATAATTATGCAAGAAAATGAAATAAGAAGCTACATGCGTGGCAGGAGGTATTCACTGCTCATTTCGGTACGATGATGGTTACAAAGTAATCTTCAACATGTCACTGGGTGGGCGTATGCATTGTTTGTTTGCAAGCATTTCTCTACGTTAGTTACAAATATTTGTTTTAATTAGCAACGGTTACTAAAAGATTACTACGTACAATAACAGCACTGGTCTCGGATTGATTGTGCCTTTGCGCCCATTCATTAGTGTTTACTCTTGGTTGAAAACATTCGCTAGTTTTCTTATCAAATTCTGTCTGTTTTAAAAGACTTCAATTTCTTTCATCTCCATCTACATGCTACCCCACAAGCCGCTTCAATAGGCGTGTGATGGGAGGTGGTGGGACTCAAGCCGTTAACAAATGAAAAGCAAATGCAGCCTTCCATTTATTAAAGTCCTTTATTGATCGGGGACAAACGAATTCCTATCCCTGTCCGATCGGAAAAACTGTCTCTCTTAATTTATCGTTTATTTGTTTCATGAGCCTTAAAAATCAGTCACGTAATGTTGATAAATTTATTTCGGCCTTCGAATTTAATTTGTCGGCCTCCGTGGCGGCGGGGATAAAACCTCGCGAATGATACCGAAGGACGCGGGTTCGAGTCCCGCCTGGATAGGTTGCTCCTTCCAGAACGTGGTTGTCTGTGATAGTCTGTTGTTGATTGTTAAAACTCCCGATGTTAATGCATCACTGTGATGTTTTCGGGGGTAATTAAGATTAATTAAATTTTGTTTAAGCTGTGGATTAGAATTTTTAGGCTCGTACTCTTATCCTCATTCTTGGCACTAATAGGCATGACTGGCTCATTGGAACCCAATCAAACATCGAAGCGGATTATAGATTTCGATATGGGAAACCGATGAGCACAGTTCCCCATCTATATTCAAAACAATGAAAGTTTACTTTCGAAATATGATGTATTATGAAACCTATATTCTTAATAAGAACTTCAAGAATTCGACTTTTATGTATACTTCTAGAAATATTAATGGGTTACCGGTCCATCATATTTTTGTTAAGAACGACTCACTTAAAATCAGACGTACATTCCGTGAGATTAATTGGAATCTCGTAAACTTGTTTTAAGTTTTAATTATGTTTAAGATTTTATATTTGTTTTTATTTGCGTAGTCGCTGGTAAATCCATCTTAGTCTAGTCTTCAATTCAGTCCCGCAGATCTTATGTAAGTACTCTTTCTTGGAATAGCGGTGATATGCATTTGCCTTATATTCCCTCGTGTATCTTGGAGAACGTGATTCCATTCGTCTCTTCAAGTTTCGCAGTTGTAATACTCCTCGCTAACTCCTATCGTCACTTGCAAATGCTGAATTGCCGTGCCGCAATTGCATCAGTTCTCCGTGCACTCGAATATTGTTGGTTCCATTTGCCGCCGGGGCTCTTAACCCTCCGCTGCTCATGCTCCAATCGATTTCATGGAGAGGGAGGGAGGGGGGATTGAGAGATGTACCGTGATTGATTGCTTGAATACTTGAGATGGCGCAAATGCATCGCCCTGGAGTCGTATTTCGCGTGAGACGACGTCGAGCTGTTCGCATTGGGAGTGGCCGCTCACTTGCGGTAATCCGAAGCCCAGTTCTCAGAGGACCCAAGATGATGTTTGATCCCACCATAGTCGTAGATTTCTAGACCGTTAATTACCGGTTATTGCTTAATGGACGTGGCTAACGTTAGCGTCTCCAGGGATGCTGTTGCACGATTCGGATTAATTACATGGCATGCGAGGTCCCTGTGTTGAAGTTGATAGGCTCGTTCTACAACATATTTATATTCTGGAATACATTTGAACCCACCGCAGTCATGGATTTCTAGACCGTTAATTCCCGGCTTTGGCGTAATGGACGTGGCTAACATTAGCGTCTCCAGGGATGCTATTGTTTGAGTTTGATGTATTGGTTACAACTCTACGATGTATGCTGATAAAAACTCTATGGCAATTAAGTGATAGTGTTTTCTAAAGTAGTTCGGACTTCTAGAACGATTAATGAATATATTAATGTTATTATATTGCATGGCGATCGAAGTGTGTCTGTTGAAGATGATGGGGTGGACTACATTATTTACACGTTTATTTTACTGGATTTTTATGATCTTTGCTAGACTTTTAATCTCAAGCATTGATAATTCCCAACCAAATAATATTAATTCTGTCGTATTTGGTAGTTGTCGTATGGGAAAACCTTTAACTAATTTACCGCAATTTTTTTGTGATTTTTTCTAACGATTATAATTTTAATTATTATTACTCCGCATAAATATTCGAACCTAATGCATTGACTCACTCATCTCCGAAGGATACGAGTGGTGGAACGTGTGTAATTGAGCTGAAGGTGTGAAATATTCTTTGAAGTTACATCAAGTCAGGAAAGATGAAAAATTATTAAATTTGATCCCAGGATAGCGCCCCAATAGGATTTAGTTTTGTATTATGACTCTGGTTGGGAATTGGAGCACGTATGGTAGATAAAATTTCTTTCGCAGTTTAAAAGATTAAACATTTTTGGCACAAGTTTTTCTCTGGCACGAAACGGAGTTTGCAAATACTTTCATCATCCCCACGAATGCCTTTTGCTGTATTTACGTGCTTTTAGCATTTGAATTAATGTAGTAATGTTGGAAAGAAATTCTTAACCGATTTCTCTACTCAAAGACATTAATCCTGCTGTGTATTTAGTTGGGAGGTTAGACTCGTAATCCTATAATCAGCTCCGGCTTATTTAACTCTCTGGTCATCAGGATTAAGATTTTCGATCCCATTACCTTTGTCCCGTTTTCACTGGCTCCTCGCCTTCCCTCGACTATTCCCAGAATTCATCTGATTCATCCCTCGCCGTTTTAAGCCCTCCTAATCAACCTTCCCCCTACCATCGTTGATCCTGCTCATTTTTGTGTTCAACATAATACTGTACTTACACTACCGACTATAAATTTAAGTGGTTGGACTTGATGAAATAGCTGTTCTTGGGAAATTAATTGAACCAGTAACAATCATGATAATTGATTCCTGCTTGTTATATTCTTTTCTCGTAGAATGACTTTTATTGGCCAGTGTAATGTCGATAAATTTTGCTCGCGGTATTAAGCCCTACTTCTGAAGTCATTAAGGCCAAAGGTATGGCATCTGTAAGTAATCGCTTTGGCGCATCCAAGGAAGTACTTTAATGTGCTCACACTGTTGAAAAA